>NC_134714.1:104807500-105432500 GCF_049634645.1 Pelodiscus sinensis
GGACCCACTTCCTCAGATCAAAAATTGAGGAAGAAAATTGTCACAACCATATATACCAAAGGATACAATTACAAAAAATGAACAGATATGAAAAGGACAAATCAAATTTCAGAACAGAAGGGGAATGTGGCGGGAGGAGGTAAATGTCTGTGAGCTAATGATATTAGAGGTGATAATTGGGGAAGCTATCTTTGTAATGGGTAAGATAATTAGAGCCTTTATTCAAACTTAGGCGTAAAGTGTCGAATTTAAGCATGAATGACACTTCAGAGGATTCTCTTTCAAGTGTAGTCTTAAAAGCCTTTGAAGCAAGATGCAGGTAATCAAGTCGTTGAGACAGTGTCCTTTCTGGTTGAAATGGCAAGAAACTGTTTTTTCTTTGTGATCCTGTCTAATATCTGTTTTGTGGGCATTGATCCTTTGGCGAAGTGTCTGAGACGTTTGTCCAATGTACATAGCAGACAGACACTTTCGTCACATGATAGCATAAATTTTATTTCTGGATGCGCAGGAATATGTGTTCTTGATCTTATAACTCACTTGGTTAGGTCCAATAATGGTATCAGCAGAGTGAATATGTGGACAAAGCTGGCAACGGGGTTTGTTGCAAGGGAAGGTACCAGGGTTGGTATTAGTGTGGTATGTCCTGTGGTTGTTGGTAAGAATCATCTTGAGGTTAGGTGGTTGTCTATAGGAGACTATGGGTCTGATCTGAGGAAGTGGGTCTGGCCCATGAAAGTTCATCACCTAATAAACCATCTTGTTAGTCTTTAAAGTGCTACATAGTCCTGTTTTTTGTTTCAGCTACACCAGACTATCTCAGCTACGTTTCTATCACTATCATCCTTAAGTGGAACCATTGTCCTTTGCCTTAATATTCTCCTTCCTGCTTACACACAAACAACTTTACCTTAACATCTCTCTTCCTGCTAAAGGAACAAACAACATTACTTTAATTCATTCTACTTTTACATCAGGTAGGGCTCCTGCTGAAGGCAATTAGATTTCAATGTATGTGTCTATTCAAAATATTGTAATTCATTTTTAAAAATGCAAAATCATGCTGTCATTAATGTCAGTGGTAAAGCTCTCCTTGACCTCTCTGGAACCAGGATTTGGTCATTCCAAGAGAATCAAAGGCCAAGTGACTTCATCAGTCTTTTCTACTCTTTTAGAAAATAGAATCAATACCATGTGACAACTTTAACATCAAATTATAAGTATCTCCCTGTAATATTCACAACAAACAATTGAGCAACCAAGGAGCTAAACTGCCAAGCAAAACATTTATCAATGTGTATAAATAAATGTGTATAAAGAAACCATTGGACATCTAGATATATGTACAAGTTACAAACAGAAGATTTCTCAATTGAGGCTATGTCTATACTGCGCCTGTTTGGTGCAAGAAATATGCAAATGAGGCAAAGCGTGGAATATCACTCATTTGCATAATTAATTAGTCTCTGTTTTGGTGCAAAAACCCCCTCTTGTGCAAGAGCCATTCTTCCACATTTTTTTCAGGAAAAACGGCTCTTGCACAAGAGGGGGTTTTTAAGCAAAAAGGAGCTGTGTAGATGGCTCTTTTTTTGTGCAAAAGCCTCTTGCACAAAAACGGAGCCTAATTAATTATGCAAATAAGGCACTGCAATATTCCACGCTTCGCCTCATTTGCATATTTCTTGCACCAAACAGGCGCAGTATAGACATAGCCTAAGGTAGTTCTTTCAACTCCAGTGAAAACATAACATGACCTTTATAATTATACAAGCTAAATTCCCTATGAAACATTTAAAATGCAAACATAACTTTTCAAGATTGTAAAATGGTTGCAGGGCTTCCCCTGGGACGAAATCCCACAAGGCAGTAAAAGTGTGGGAAAAGATTCTTATCATGGTATTGTACACTCATAATGATAATAATAAATAAATAATTACAGCCGAACAACAATGTTTAAAGAACATAAAGGTTGCAAAGTCAAGCACTTAAGTTAGGCAACCTTACATCTGGCATTTCCTAGGAAACCTTAACTTGGTCCCCTGTGTACATGCATTTGACACAGTCTTGAACTATATGATCACAGACTTTTTTTCCCCCTTCCCCATGAGAACCTGGCATCATTAGTGGATGGATCGTTATGCAATATTTTTTTCATCAGTGATCACTGCTGGAGAGGGACCCAAGGGGGGCACTGGCCATGTGACTATTCCCCATGTGACTCCTTCCATCTCCCCCCCTTCCCCAAAGCCCTTCCTCGCCTCCACTCCACCTACTCTCACCAGCCCCCTCCCACAAGCAATGTGATCTGTGGGACTAGCAAGAGACCTGGCAGGGGCTGCAGGGTTTGGTCCTGCCCCAACACTCACTGTTGGCAGTGGGAGGGGGGAATAGAGTGACTCAGCTCTAGCCCATTCCATTCCCCTTGCTCCCAGCCATATTGCTCTGCTCCCCTCTGCTGGTGAGTGAGGGGGACAGTTCTACCCTTTCCCTCAAGCCTCTTCCCCCAAGTGACATGGCTGGGAGCCAGAGGAGTAGATTTGCCTGGGGCCAGGTTTCTTTGTTTCTCGCCACCAACGGTGAGTGCAGAGGAGGCCCAGACCCACGCACTCTGCACCAGGCCTCCCGCTACTGACCCCTATGGGTCTCCCCAAAATGCAGAGCCTGGTGAGGTTGGATGAGCTGGCTGCTGCTGGTCCCCCTCCTTCTGGCTCCCCATGCATTGCCCCTGCTTTTTATCCTTCACATTCAATGTGTGCTCCACAGCCATTATTTATTGCAAACCTTCCAAATAGCAGCACAGCAAATTAAATTTTGTGCACTATCACTGTAGTATCTGGGTACTTTTTAAACATTAATTAACTTAATTTCATGATACCTTTGTGAGATCAGGTGATATTATCTGCATTGTACAGCTGAAAAAGTGAGGCACAAAAATTGTAAGGGCAAAATTGTCAAGGGCCCACTAATTTTGGGTGTCCAACTTGTCACCTGATTTTCTCAGTATATTTAGCATTCTATAGCACTTAAATTTATCTGCCCACATAGAAACTCCATTCTGCTTGTTGGCATTCAGTTTTCTTACCACAATATCGTTCTTTTTTCCTGCTGTCCCCTGCCTCGCTCACCACTCAACCTCTGCAACAATAAATGAGGCAAGGATCCTACACACAACAGCCTTCTTTCTGATAGTACAGATATGTTCTCATCACACGATTCCCCTATGGGGTAAATTAAAGCTTCAACCAGCAAACTGAATGTACAGGATCCTAATTACTAAGTCTATACTGGTTGTTCATATTCATGTCCCATGTCATAGAGGAAAACATAATATTCAAAGCATGGAAAAATGCTAAAATTGTAGCTTTATGGAAGCCAGGTAAAGACCACACTTCAGCAATGAGCCATTGCCCAATGTCACTCTTGAGTGGTAGCTACACTGGATTAGATGACCTTACAAAGAATCACATCCATGACAGAAACTCATTTTGAGTGATGTCAGGCAGATCTTGAACCAAACTGAAGCACTGATGACCAAATGTATATGCTGAGATTGAATTTCAAAAGAAGAAAATTGGGACTGTCTTTTTAGATCTTACCATACCCTATAACACTATAGCTCTGTATTCCTCCTCCCCTGAGGAAGAAGGGCTCTTCCAAAAGAGGGTTTTTTCCAAAATTTGGTCCAATGTAGATGGGCCAAATTTCAGAAAAGCCTCTTCCGAAAACACTATCGGAAAAAGGTATGCAAATCTGGCACACTGGTCTGCTATATATCACTACTAGTTACTAGTCGTGTTGTCCTGGCAACTAAAAAGAAGCTGATGCTCCAAAGTAAATGTTTTCAGGTGGCTCTGTGCTATAAACCCAGCACCTGGAGATTTCAGAAGAATTGACTTTTACAAGTCTTATTTCAGGTACCCACTTTACTTAATATATTCAACGGTGACTTATCAAACACTATTTCCGAGTGGTTAATGTATGCCCAAGTTATTTGCTTAGCCTCAAAGAATCGAGGCTTCCAAAAGACAGAAGAGAACTTGAATCATGATTCAGTCTCCGTTTCTTGCAATAGTTACTTATGACAGCTCTACCAAAGTACATAAAAAATCATGTCACCATACTTCCATCTACATGAGGCTCAAAGTCCAATGTGAAGTTAAAATCTTGAATTGTCAGCAGTTTTCATATGATCTAAAGCCAGTGTATATAGGAGCTACTCTAGATTGCACACGCACGTACAAATTCCATCTCGCTAAAGTAGCTGAAAAGATCAAGAGCAGAATCTGTTTCATGAACAAACTGGTAGGGTCCCTCAGGGGAGCCAGTGCACAAATACTGCATATTTTGGGGCTTCTTCTATTATCTAGTTTGTGAATATCATGCCACAGTTTAGTCAAACTCTCTCCACATGGGACTAGTGGACACACAATCATACCAAGAGAATTATCACAGGTAACTGAAGTCAGCAAAACTTTGTATGGGTTATCGGTCCTACCCAACATTCCTCCACCTAACATCTGGTATTGTCAGCCAATTAACTGATCACCAAGGTACAGCAAATACAATGCTTGCCACCATTCATGCTTTACACAAAGACGTGTGTGACGGATCCCTCCATGCCCCCCCCCCCATGCTTTCTGTAATTGTCTTATGGATATAAATAATAGAATCATAGAATCCCACGGCTGGAAAAGATCTCAGCAGGTCATTGAGTCCAGCCTCCTGCCCAAAGCACAACCAATCACAAGTAAATCATGCCAGCCAGGGCCTTATCAAGCCAGGACTTACCGTATATTCCGGCATACAAGACGACCTCTGAAGTTAAAAAACATCCCCCAAAAATCGGGGGTCGTCTTGTACGCCGGATGCCCCGCCGCCGGAGCCCCTCCGCGGCTTTGAAAGCCTCGGGGGAAGCCGGCAGCGGGGCATCCCAGGCGCGCATGGGTTGCCCCCCCGCCGGAGCCCCTCTGCGGCTTTCAAAGCCATGGAGGGGCTCCGGCGGGGGGGCAGCCCATGCGCGCCTGGGATGCCCCCCTGCCGGCTTCCCCCGAGGCTTTCAAAGCCGCGGAGGGGCTCCGGCGGGGGGGGGAAGCCCAGGCGCTCCTGGCGGCTTTGCTCCCGGTGCCTCTGGTCTGCTGGGGACCATCTCCAGCAGACCAGGGACACCGGGAGCAAAGGAGGCGGAGGGGCGCTGGGGTATAAGATGAAACCCTATCTTTTAATTAAAAAGATAGGGGGTCGTCTTATACGCCCAGTCGCCCTATACGCCGGAAAATACGGTAAAAATCTCTAGGGATGGAAATTCCATCCCTTCCCTAGGTAACCCATTCTAGTGCTTCATCACCCACCTAGTGAAATAGTTTTTCCTAATATCAAACCTAGACCTCTCCCACTGTAACTTGAGACCATTGCTCCTTGTTCTGCTATCCATCACTACTGAGAACAGCCTGTCTCCATCCTCTTTGGAACCTCCCTTCAGGAAGCTGAAGGCTGCTATCATATCCCCCCTCACTTGTCTCTTCTGCAGACTAAATGAGCCCAAATCCCTCAGCCTCTCCTCCTGGGTCATGTGCTCCAGCCCCTAATCATTTCTATTGTCCTCTGCTGGACCCTCTGTAAATGCGGTCTGTAGTTGGGAGCTCAGAATTAGTTGCAATACTCTAGATGTGGCCTCACCAGTGCCAAATTCAGAGAAATAATCACTTCTCTAGATTTGCTGGCAATGCAACTCCTAATGCAACCCAATTTGCCATTATCCTTCTTGGCTACAAGGGCACACTTTTGATTCATAACCAGCTTCTCATCCACTGTAATTCCCAAATCCTTTTCTGCCAAACTGCTGCTTAGCCAGCTGTCTCTGGCCTGTAACAGTGCTTGGGATTCTTCCATCCCAAGTGCAGGACTCTGCACTTGTCCTTGTTGAACCTCATCAGATTTCTTTTGGCCCAATCCTCCAATTTTCCTAGGTCACTATGGACCCTATTCCTGCCCTCCAATGTATCTACCTCTCCCCCTACTTTAGTGTCATCCACAAACTTGCTGAGGGTGCAATCCATCCCCTCATCCAGGTCATTAATAAAGATGTTGAACAAAACTGACCCTAGATCCTTGGGGCACTCTGATTGAAACTGACTGCCAACCAGACATTGAACCATTGATCACTCACTACCCGGTCCTGACAATCTAGCCAGCTTTCTATCCACCTTACAGTCCATATTTCCTTAACTTACTGGCACCTCTCAAGGTCCCTTCCAGTCCTAGTATTCTGTGATTCTGTGGGAGACCATATCAAAAGCTTTGCTAAAGTCAAGGTATATCATATCCACTGACTTCCCCATGTCCACAGAGCCAGTTACTTCATTATAGAAGCTAATCAGGTTGGTCAGGCATGACTTGCTCTTGATGAATCCATGTTGACTATTCCTGATCACCTTCCCCTCTTACAAGTGCCTCAAAATGGATTCCTTGAGAATCCCCTCCATGATTTGAGAGGGGAAATGATAGCGGTTTTCAGGTATCTAAAAGGGTGTCACAAGGAGGAGGGAGAAAAATTGTTCTTCCTGGCCTCTGAGGATAGAACAAGAAGCAATGGGCTTAAACTACAGCAAGGGAGGTTTAGGTTGGACATTAGGAAAAAGTTCCTTACTGTTAGGGTAGTCAAACACTGGAATAAATTGCTTAGGGAGGTTGTGGAATCTCCATCTCTGGAGATATTTAAGAGCAGGTTAGATAAATGTCAATCAGGGATGGTCTGGACAGTACTGGGTCCTCCCATTAGGGCAGGGAACTGGACTCGATGACCTCTTGAGGTCCCTTCCAGTACTAGTATTCTATGATTCTATGATTTTTCTGGGGACTGAGGTGAGGTGAGTCTATAGTTTCCTGGATTGTCCTTCTCCTTTTTAAAGTTATATGTGTAAGCAGGGGCTGAACTGCTGCTTGCTACCAGCCAGCTAAAAGAAGAGAGCTGTCCTGGGCGTGGGTGTGCCCACTACAATTGTTTAGCTCTGCAAGATAATTTACTGGTAACTGTTGATACGTAAATACAGCTCATGCCAGGAGGGGGAGGGAATACGAGATGTGGCTATGTAAATCTAATTCAGCCAGGGCTGATGGAGGATCAGTGTTGGAATGGAATGTGGTGTATTGTAAATAATTTGGGGCTGTTGTGGGGTTCACAAATCATGTTACCTCTAAATATGGGAACTGTAAAACATGACACCAGTGCTTGCAGGAGAGACACCATCATTGTAAGAGGTCCTGAGGAACAAGCCTTCCCCCTTCTAGAGTTGAGTGAACTGAGCTGGGGGGAAGAGTTAGAGTCAGCCTGCTTCACACCTGCCAGGTGTGAGCTGTAAGACTGGCCCAACCTGCTCCTTTCCTGCTTTGTTTTAAGGACAGACCTAAAGCAGACTCCATGAGGATTTTTTTTGCTAGTCCGGTGGAAGCTGGAATCCTTTGCCAGTCTAAAGAGCTGAAATCACTAAAGGTACGTCTAGACTACATGCGTCTGTCACCAGAGGCATGTAGATTAGACTACTCGACATAGGAAAATGAAGCGGCGATTTAAATACTCGCTGCTTCATTTAAATTTACATGGCTGCCGCGCTGAGCCGACAAACAGCTGATCAGCTGTTTGTCGGCTCAGCGCGATAGTCTGGACACGCAGGTGGCGACATCAAAGGTATTTGTCGACCACCCGGGTATGCCTCCTGGGATGAGGTTTACCTGGGTGGTCGACAGATACCTTTGATGTTGACACCCGCGCATCCAGACTATCGCGCTGAGCCGACAAACAGCTGATCAGCTGTTTGTCGGCTCAGCGCGGCAGCCATGTAAATTTAAATGAAGCAGCGATTATTTAAATCGCCGCTTCATTTTCCTATGTCTGGTAGCCTAATCTACATGCCTCTGGCGACAGAGGCATATAGTCTAGACGTACCCTATGAGTAGCTAAAGAGTTGAAATCACTAAGAGCTGAAATCACTGGTTTGGCTGGGAGACAGACCCATTGCAGCCAGCAAAGCGGCAGCGTCCAGCAGAGTGGCTGGTGGGAAACACTGGCAGGTGGCCAGTAGGAGCGGCAGCAGGCGACCAGCAGCATGGCGCAGTCGGTAGGAGTGGCAACAGGTGAGGAGCGGCGACCAGCGGCATGGCGCTGCCGGTAGAGTGGCAGCAGGCAAGGAGCAGTGGCAGGCAATGAGCGGTGCTGCACGGCTGGTAGGAGCAGTGGCAGAGTGGCTCACGTTGAAGACTGCAGTAGAACCCTACGGAGAGGTGGGGCCGTCGGCCTCGGACCAAGTAAAGTGCCCCTATCTATCCCCTCGCCCCTATTTCTACCCAGGTTGAGAGGTAAAACCCTGTGGGTGAACTTTTGAACTCTGGGAGGCACTGACCAGGGACAGAGACTTTTGGGGTGTCGGACTCTTTGGACTTCGGGCAATTCTTGGCTGGGGGGGAGGGCTTAGCTCATGTTTGGGCTATGAACTCTGTTTGTGGTGTTTTCCCAAGTTAATGCTGTATGACTTCTCTCTCTGTTTCATTAAATGTTTCTTTCCTGCACTCAGACTCTGTGTGTGTGAGTGGGGAAGTATTGCCTTTCAGAGGCACCCTGGGGTGTGTGAATTTCCCAGGTTACTGGGTGGGGGCTCGAGCTGGTTCTGTGTGAGATGGACCCCTAGATATTAAACCCAGCACTGGTTGCTGCCAGGCCTACCCGGCAGAAGGGTTACATATGCATAACTGGAAGATGCTTTGGACAAAATAGCTCATTTAACCTATCTATGTTAATGTCACAATCTGCTGGATCTGTACATCTTATTTTGGTGTATGTATCACTCTTGTACATAAAGTTAGAGATATGGAATAGGAAATGGTTTATGATTTTAAATGTGAAAATGAAAGTCCTGAAGCCCTCAAGGGTGTTTCCAGTGCTCCAACATCTCAGTGTCTGGGTGATCACCTGTAAATAGCCTCCTTTGTCCGCTAAGTCTAAGCAATGATTGGTCTGAGGAAGACACGTGACCATGCCAACTGACCATGTAATTTTCCATGGAAGGGGAGAATATAGAAACAAAGAATTCCCATCCAAAAGGAAGTTTATTTAAGATGCAAAGTTTTCAGTCTTTGTCTTTGGTTGGGGGGGAAGGTTAGGGGCGCATATCCAAGGGGCTAGCCAGAGATCCCTACAGCCCGCAATGTCTTTTTGATTCTTCTCAGATGACATTTTCTTGGTGGCATTTGATACAGCACAGTGTCAGGAAACAGACAAACTTGTGTATTTCAGATTTAATTTGCGTATACATATTATAATGAGTCAGTGATTTAGCTCAGATATTCTCAAACTCTGGTCTGGGACCCTAAAGTGGATCGCAACATCATTTTAATGGGATTGCCAAGGCTAGTGTTGGCCCTGGGCCACAGCAAGTCTCAAGACCAGGATCCACCTTCTAGGCCTCAAGCCCAAGCCCCCTCAGTGAGGGCTAAGGTCACATGTCCCCCACCCAGGGCTGGCATTGTACAAACACAGTACAAAGTTCCCTGCCCACATATTGAATGACACATGTTGGGCATTTCCTCGTCTTGTGTGTATTTGTTGATTTATATAGGTTCTTGAAACTGAATTTATTCAGTCCACCAATCTAATGGGTAATAATGGCTTCACTCATTGCCATGATTCATGCTTGTTTTCCATGCAAGTAGTATCTGACTGGCTTGCAATGGCTTAGTAACTCCCAAAACAGCAGGATTTTATAGTGAAATGCATGGTAAGAAAAAATGTGAATGTATCCAAAAAAGACAGCTTTAAAATGCTCAGAGCTAAATTAAAGCTGGCCTTACACATATGTAGTGAGGGCAGGAGATGGTTCAAGGAGCCTCTTTCTTCCAGTGGACCTATGTAGGAGACAACTACAGTCTGACTAATTGTGCTGTGATTTACGAGGACAGGAGGACAACTAGTATCTTCAGCTGCATTTGCTGGTTTAGAGGGGATACCTGTGGATGAGATGGGGCATGATCTTTTTCCCCATCTACTGAACCTGATCTAACAGGAGACAGCTTACAATACTCCCAGCAGTTCCTTTATTCAGGTATGGAGTTGTGGGATAGATCTGTATGATTCCCAGTCCCTGAGTCAAATGGGGCTGCATCTACACTGCAAAGTAATAGGTCTCGAATTCTGGATCTCATCTTGAATTGAGGTTGGACCCCTAGTGCTATAGTGTCCTGAGACCCTAAGTCTGACGCCAGAGTTAATGCAATTCCAGATTGTTGCATGGTGTTAGCCGATGGTCAGGGCAGTGTGTATGTGTGTGTTACACCCAAGTCTTCAACTGCTGTGACGCAAGGTCCCATCGCAGCGGGCAGCCTAGGGAGGCTGATGGGCACCCCAGAGTTTACAGGAAGAGCATATTACACCTCAGATTTTGACTGCTAGGATACATGATCCCTTCGCAATGATCAGCTGAGCCGGCACAGTGCAGTGGCCATTTTTATTTTATCGAAGCAGGGGATATTTAAATCCCCGCTTCATTGACTATGTCGGGTAGTCTAATTTACATGCCTGTCGGCAGAGGCATTTAGTCTAGACATACCCAAAGTGAGAAGAAAAGAGGCCACACTCATTGCTCTTCCACTCCCTCTCCCTTTTCAAAATGAAAAGGGTGAGGGGAGTGGTTGCTTCCCCCTTTTTCCTCTAGTTCCCCCTCTATTCTCTCCCCCTGCACACCTCTGCCCCTCGCTTTCACGCCCTCCTCCTCTGCCTTCAGCTGGCAAGGAGGCGTGGCTGCCTCCTCTAACCCCTTCCTCACAATCTCTACCTCCTCCAACCCCGCTCCCCCCACTGTAATGGAAGAGGTCCCCGCCCCCTCTCCTGTCCCCACATACGCCAAATTTCCCCAATGCCACAGACCCTGCAGACCACTGAAGTTGACCTCCTGACCCCTGCTTCAGGTTCTGCCGCTGCCGCAGCCAATGTTCCCTCCCAGTGTGGGTGAGCCTTCTACCTTGGCCGGCAAAAAAGGCCAGGGGAGAAAGGAGGGCAAAGGCCCAGCCCAGAAGGCCAAACCTCCCATGGCCGAGGCTGCCCTACCCGCTGCAGCCCCACCATCCACCGTACCTTCTCCTTCCCTTGCTGTTCCCCCCCATTGGTTCTGGGGGCAATCCACCCACAGCCCGCAGAACATACGCCCACGTCCCCCTGCATGCTGCCACATCATCAGCCCCGACCGCTGCCTCCAGCACCATCCCCGGTGGCCAGGGCCCCTTTCCCACCATGACCAGGAGACATGGCATCTGTTGCCTCCTGGTCGATGCCATGCCCCACGTGGAAACCTACGTGCGTGCGTTGGCGAGGGTGGTGGGGGCTTCGGCCGTGGTAGCAGCCTCCAAGATGTATGGCAAGGAGGTGTTCTTCCTTGCCTTGGAGGCTGCTGCCCAGAAAGTGGTGGAGAGGGGCCTGGTGGTGGAGGGCGTGCACGTGCCCCTCAAACCACTGGAGGAACTGGGCATAAGGGTGGTCATCACCTCCATCCCGCCCTTCTTCCCCAATGCCGCCCTGCTGCCTGTACTCTCCACCCTGAGGCAGCCCATCTCCACCATAAGCCCTCTCCCGTTGGGCTGTAAGGACCCCACCTCCGTCATGTGCTGTTCGTCCGCTGGCAGATCAGCTCCTCCTCCAATCAACAGCTCCGCTCGGGAGCCCGAGGCATTGCCTCCGGCATGTCTGGGCAAGCAGATGGGCCCTGCCTCAGCTCAACCTGTCTCTGCGGTGCCCTAGGAGGAGAGGGTGGCATGGCTGCTTCTGGGTGAGGGAGAAGACTCCCCCCCAGGGGGAGGTTTCCTTATCCCCCCCTCTTCTGCCTCCCTGACCCAATAGAAAAACATCTGGGCCCCCTGGCCTCACCCCTGCTAACCAATCCTCCACTTCCACCTCCGAGGGCTGGACGCTTGTCCGGGGGAAGCACCGAGTCCACGGTTTGCAGGTTCAATCTCTCCCCCTCCGACGAAGAGGGTGGGAAGGCCCCCCTCCAAAAAATACCGAGGGGGGCCAGCGCTGTCAAGAATGCCCCCAGTGAGCGCCAGCAGGAGGTGCCGGCTGAGGAAACTGTGGCAACGAGGGGGGATGGCACCATCCCTCCTGCAATCCCATTCCCAAGGAGGCCTTGGGTGGAGCTCCCCAGGCCCTGGTACCATCCATGTCCCGCGTCGCCACCGCTGAGGTAATTATTGCCTCGGCTACTGGCAGGGAGGACTCTGGGGCTGTGGGGATGGAGCTTTGCTCCATTTTCGAGGAGATTGAGGCCCTGGGTCTGACCACATTCACCCAGGGGGAGGATGTCTCTCTGCCAGCGGGCCTCGGTCTGGGCAGCGATCCTCCCGCGTTGCCCCCTCCTCGTCCCTCCCCCACATCCCAGGTGGCCACCTCTGTCTTCACCCTCAGGGCACGCCTAGTGTTACCTGTTGGCCCGGCTGTCTTAAGTGCTTCGTCTGAGGCTGCCGAGCCCTCGGGTGACTGCCGGCACCAAGCGGCTGGGTACCAGTTGAGGCTTGAGGGCGCCCCCTCCTAGCCGTCATCTTCCCTCCCTGTTGGGGGCCCAGCAGACAACATCCCTCCAGCCGATGCCATGGTGGAAGACTCGTGCTCTAATCAAACATCTGAGCCTGGCATTGGCATGGGCCCCCTTCCTACTCCTGCCCCCCCGCAGACCCGGGGGACCTTCCCGGGGACCCTGCCCAAAGCACTGGTCCCTTTCCCTGTCCCGATCCTCCCCTCACCCCCATTCATGCCCTTGGTCTTGATCCCACACTTTACAAACCGATTTCCATCCCTGAGTCCACTCCCTTTCCTGACCCCTCTTCTACCAGTACCCTCATCCTGCCCTCCTCTCCTGACCTACCATCCAGCCCCGAGCCTACCCCATCCCACCCCTACTGTGATACCCACTCCCCTGCTGCTGTCCCCCCATCCCTTCATCCCTCCTGCCCCCAGTGAAATGCCTGCTTCCCCTCCAGCGTCCCCACATCCTGCTGTTATTGCCACCCCCATGGGGGCCATCTCATTCCTGCTAGCTGTTGGTGGTCCTCAGGGGGTGGTATTTGTGTCCCCCATTCCCAGTTCATAGGGGCTGCTTTGTTCCCTCTGCCGCCCCCTCCCTTGCTGGGGTTGAGGATGAGCAGCACGGCACCATCGCTCTTGGCACTGCACCAGGGATCGGATCCTTGTTTGCCTGTCTCCATAGCACACGAGGTCCATCCAGGGCCCAGATGGAGGAAAAGACTGGTACCCCCTCAGCGCTGGGAGGCTGAGCTCTGCCAATTCCTCGTGGACACCTGTGGGGCTAAGGGAAAGATGGAGTTGGCCCTTCAGCGCTGGAGGGACTTCCACTCCATCCTCAGGTTCATGAGGGCCCTTTTGCAGGAAGGGAGAGGGACCAAAAGGCAGGACATCGTGGCCTACCGGTGGACAAATTCTGTGATGCTCTCCTTGCCTTCAGGTTGGGAAGTGGCCTGTTGCGGGGCCTGCAGGAGGCCGATGATTATCCTGCCCGCGAGAATCCACCCCAGCCCTCACTATGGGTATGTCTACACTACAGCGCTAATTCGAACTAACTTAGTTCGAATTAGTTAATTTGAACTAAGCTAATTCGAACTAACGGATCCAGATTAAAAAACTAGTTCGAATTAGCATTTTGCTAATGAACTAGAATGTCCACATTAAGTGGACCCTGAAGCGGGGTTAAGGATGGCCGGAAGCAGTGCCGGCAGGGCATCAGAATAGGACTTAGAGCGTGGAGATGCTGTCTCAGGCTAGCCGAGGGCTGTGCTTAAAGGGACCCAACCCCCACCCCGGACAGACAGTTCTCAGGGGTGCCCTGTTTGCAAAGCAGTCCTGGCTTGGATTGCCCGGAGTACCCACACTGGGCACATCACAGCACTCGGCCATCAGACCGGCTGCACTTGCCGCAGGCTGCCATCTGGGGAGAGGGGGCAATTGGGGGGCTGCAGGAGAGCTTCCACCCCCAGAAGCCCGCAGAGCCAGCCCAGTCCTCCCCATCAGGGGCTCGTACCCCATTCCTCCCTCACCTCCTTCCACTTACCCTTCCCTAGCCCCCCTTCCTGATGTACAAAATAAAGAAAACGTGTGGTCAAAAATAGAATCTGTCTTTATTGAACAAAACTGGGGGAGACTGGGAAAAGAAGGTGGGAGAGGGGAAGAGAGAGGGTGGGAGAGGGGAAGGCAACTAAAATGATCAGAGGTTTGGAACAGGTCCGATGTGAAGAGAGGCTAAAGAAACTGGGACTTTTCAGATTAGAAAAGAGGAGACAGAGGGGGGACAGGATAGAGGTCTATAAAAGCATGAGTGGGGTGGAGAGGGTGCATAGAGAAAAGTTCTTCATTAGTTCCCATAATAGAAGGACTAGAGGACACCAAAGGAAAGGAATGAGTAGCAGGCTTCAAACTAGTAACAGAAAGTTGTTCTTCACAAAGCAAAGAGTCAACCTGTGGAACTCCTTGCTGCAGGAGGCTGTGAAGGCTAGAACTAGAACAGAGTTTAAAGAGAAGTGAGATCAAGTGATGGAGGTCGGGTCCATGGAGTGGTATTAGCCAGGGGGTAGGAGTGGTGTCCCTGCCCAAAGTTTGTGGAAGGCTGGAGAGGGATGGCATGAGACAAATGGCTTGGTCACTGTCTTCGGTCCATCCCCTCCAGGATTCCTAGGGTTGGCCGCTGTCGGCAGACAGGCTACTGGGCTAGATGGACCTTTGGTCTGACCCAGTACAGCCATTGTAAGCTCAGGGTTCAGGGTCGGGGGTCTCAGTGGACCAACTTGGTTTTCATGCACACCTCCTTCTGGGTGGCCAGGCTGGCAGTTCCCCTGCCCTAGATGGCCACTTTCCTGTGCCTAGTGCAGAGGTCGTGGACGAGGTCCACGATGTCCGCACTAGACCAGGCGGGTGCCCGCCTCTTGTGGTCCCGGGCAAGCTCCCGGGAGCCACCAGCCTGGTCCCGGGAAGAGGGGGAGGACTGGGGGGCATCGGGTGGCTGGCTCGAGCCATGCCAGGTGCAGGGTCTGCTAGCTGGGTGCTGGCAGGCTTGCACCTGGCACGGGCACCCCTTAATTCGAACTAGTAAGTTCCAACTAGGCTTAGTCCTCGTAAAATGAGGTTTACCTAGTTCGAACTAAGGGCTCCGCTAGTTCGAATTAAGTTTGAACTAGCAGAGCGCTAGTGTAGCGCCTATCAAAGTTAATTCGAACTAACGTCTGTTAGTTCGAATTAACTTTGTAATGTAGACATACCCTATGAAATTTAAAATCTTTGCCACCTTAAATGCCCGGGGCTGTAGGGCAGGTCTCCACAGGAGCAAGGTGCTCTCTTGCCTTCAGGAGTGGGTACTCAGTGGTTTTCCTTCAGGAGATCCATACGACCCCAGCCATCAGGCTGGCTGGCGGCTGGAGTGGGGGGACGGGGTGTATTTTAACTACCTCAGCGCCCGCTCGGCTGGGGTGGTCACCCTCCAGCCTGAGGTGCTGGGGATTGCCGAGGTTGTCCCAGGCCACCTGCTGCACTTCTGGGCCTACGTGGAGGGGCTGATGTTGAAATCCACCCCGATGTTTTAGACAACATCTTCCGAACGTGGGGATCACCACAAATAGACCTTTTCGCAACCTACAAGAACAGGAAGTGTCACCTTTACTGCTCCAGAGGAGGCATGGGCAAGGGCTCCCTCAGAGATGCACTATTAATCGGTTGGGGAGCTCCTCTTCTCTATGAGTTTCCACAAACAGTACTTATCCTGACAGTAATCCGGAAAATCAAAGAAGACTCAACTCGAGTCATACTCCTAGCACCAGCCTGGGCAAGACAGCCGCAGTACCCGTTCCTCCACAGGATGTCCCTGCTACCTCCACGTCTATTGCCACTCCTCCCAGACCTCCTCTCCCAGAACCAGGGGTCTCTGCTACACCCCAAGGCAGAGACCCTCCACCTGACAGTATGGTTCCTAGCTGGTTCAGGGTAGAAGAGCAACTTTTTTCAGAGGCTGTGAAGACAGTGCTTTTGAACAGTAGAAGACAGACTACAAGAAGAATTTACCTAGCAAAATTGAGGAGGTTCGTGGCTTGGTGTGAGAAAACTGGCATCCAACCTCACTCGGCACTAATGTATGAGGGTATGTCTACACTAGAAAGTTAGTTCGAACTAACGGACGTTAGTTCGAACTAACTTTCCTATGCGCTACACTAGCGCTCCGCTAGTTCGAATTTGAATCGAACTAGCGGAGCGCTTAGTTCGAACTAGGTAAACCTCATTTTACGAGGACTAACGCCTAGTTCGAACTAGCTAGTTCGAACTAAGGGCTGTGTAGCCCTTTAGTTCGAACTAGTGGGAGGCTAGCCCTCCCCAGGTTTCCCTGGTGGCCACTCTGGCCAACACCAGGGAAACTCTATGCCCCCCTCCCGGCCCCGGACCCCTTAAAGGGGCACGGGCTGGCTACGGTGCCCGTGCCAGGTGCAAGCCTGCCAGCACCCAGCTAGCAGACCCTGCACCTGGCACGGCACAGAGCCACCCACCCGATGCCCCCCAGCCCACCCCCTCTTGCCGGGACCAGGCTGGCGGCTCCCGGGAGCTTGCCCTGGACCGCAAGAGGCGGGCACCTTCCTGGGCTAGTGCGGACATCGTGGACCTCGTCCACGATCTCCGCACTAGGCACAGGAAAGTGGCCGTCTAGGGCAGGAGAGCTGCCAGCCTGGCCACCCAGGACCAGGTGTGCATGAAAATCAAGGGGGTCCACTGAGACCCCCGACACTGAGCCCTGAGCTTACAATGGCCGTCCTGGGTCAGACCAAAGGTCCATCTAGCCCAGTAGCCTGTCTGCCAACAGCGGCCAACCCTAGGGACCCTGGAGGGGATGGACTGAAGACAATGACCAAGCCATTTGTCTCGTGCCATCCCTCTCCAGCCTTCCACAAACTTTGGGCAGGGACACCACTCCTACCCCCTGGCTAATAGGACTCCATGGACCCAACCTCCATCACTTTATCTCACTTCCCTTTAAACTCTGTTCTAGTTGTAGCCTTCACAGCCTCCTGCAGCAAGGAGTTCCACAGGTTAACTATTTGCTTTGTCAAGAAGAACAACTTTCTCTTACTAGTTTGAAGCCTGCTACCCATTCCTTTCCTTTGGTGTCCTCTAGTCCTTCTTTATGGGAACTCAGGAAGAACTTTTCTGAATGCACCCTCTCCACCCAACCCCTGCTTTTAGAGACCTCTATCCTGTCCCCCCTCCATCTCCTCTTTTCTAAGCTGAACAGTCCCAGTCTCTGTAGCCTTTCTTCATCTGGGACCTGTTCCCAACCCCTGATCATGTTAGTTGCCCTCCCCTCTCCCAGCCTTTCTCTTCCCCTCTCCCACCTCCTTTTCCCAGTGTCCCCCAGTTTTTTTCAATAAAGACAGAGTCAATGTTGGAAGAAACGTTATCTTTATTTTGTACATCAATAAGAAGAGGGGCTAGGGAAGGGTAAGTGGAAGGAGGTGAGGGAGGAATGGGGTACGAGCCCCCGATGGGGAGGACTGGGCTGGCTCTGCGGGCTTCTGGGGGTGGAAGCTCTCCTGCAGCCCCCCAATTACTCCCTCTCCCCAGATGGCAGCCTGCGGCAAGTGCAGCCGGGCTGATGGCCGAGTGGTGTGATGTGCCCAGTGTGGGCACTCCAAGCCAGAACTTCTTTGGAAGCGGGGCACCCCTTAGAACTGTGTGTCCGGGGTGGGGGTCGGGACCCTTTAAGCGCAGCCCTCGGCTAGCCTGAGACAGCATCTCCATGCTCTAAGTCCTCCTTTTATGCCCTGCCGGCACTGCTTCCAGCCATCCTTAAGCCCTGTTCAGAGTCCACTCAATGTGGACTTACTAGTTCGAACTAGCAAAACGCTAGTTCGAACTAGTTTTTAGTTCTAGACGCGTTAGTTCGAACTAGCTTAGTTCGAATTAACTAATTCGAACTAAGTTAGTTCGAACTAGCGCTGTAGTGTAGACGTACCCTGATATTCTTGATTATATTTTTTCCCTACACCAGGAGGGCCTTTCAATCTTGACGCTGAGGATCCACCTCTCAGCAATCATAGCCTTCCATGACACCATCAAAGGTGTCATGCTGTCAGGTGGAGGGTGATCTGGGACATTCTTGCTCATCCGATGACCAAAAGGCTGCTCAAGGGAATAGCTAACCTTAAACCCGCACGAAGACCCATTCCCCCCGCTTGGAGCTTGGACTTGGTCCTCAACACACTAATGTATCCACCCTTTGAGCCACTAGCCACCACATCATTATCGATGCTCAACATGAAGGTGGTATTCTTGTTGGCAATTACATCAGCCCATAGGGTGAGCGAACTGGCAGCATTAATGGCAATGCCACCCTTCACGGTTTTTATTAAGAACCCATCCAGCCTTTATCCCTAAGGTCGCAACACAATTTCATATCAACGAACCTGTCATTTTATCTGTCTTTTACCTGAAGCTGCATGCTTCGACCTGAGACTTGCTGTTTCATACCCTCAACCTATGTCGGGCGTTAGCATTCTATATAGACAGAACATGGACCTGGCATAAGACTGATCGTCTAATAGTGTCCATGGTGGACCGCTCCAAGTGCAATGCATTGTCTTCCCAACGTCTGCCTAACATCATTGTCTCTTGCATCACCATGTGTCATTCAGTGCACAATAAACCTCTTCAGACTGTACCTAGGGTGCATTCCACCAGGGCAGTGGCAACATCCACAGCATTTGTCAGAGGAGCCTCACTGCCAGAAATCTGCAGGGTAGCTACATGGTCCTCAAGCCTAACCTTTATGAATCACTACGCAGTAGTTAGTCGGTATGTAACGCGGGAGCCCGTCCTGCTCCCCGCCGTGCGTCTGCTTGCTCCCTTTTTACCGTCCCCCTCACCCCTTGTGCTCCTCCGCTTCCCTCCTCCTCGTGCTGCGTGCCTCTCCTCCAGTGCCCTGTGTCTCCTTCCTCCTCTGCTCTCCTCTCCTCTCCTCCTCCGCTCTCTCTTCCGGCTCCGCTCTCTCCTCCTTCTCCGCTCCTTCCTCCTCCGCTCGCTCTCCGTCTCCCTCCTCCCCTCCTTGCTCCTCCGTCCGCTCTCCCCCTTCTTCCGCTCCCTCCCCCTTTTGAATTCCCCGCCGGCGTCCGGCCCGGGTGACGCAGTGCGCCACGTCACCAGGCTCCGCCCCCGCCGTGCGCCTGTGCCCGGTGACGTCAGACGCCACGTCGCCGAGGCTCCGCCCTCGCCGCGCGTCATTGTCCGGGCGAAGCCCCGCCTCCGCCGCGCCGCCCGTTATCCGGGCCGCGGCAAGGGAGCAGGCCCCGCAGTGCCGCCGCGCTCCCTGGGTGGCGCCCAGGAGGGACAGCGCGATTGCGGGCTGAGAGCGGGGCGGGCCGCCGGGTGGGGTGCGGGGGCGGCGCGCCCCGTCACACACCTCCCCCTCCAGGTTCGCCCGTTCCTCCCCTCGTGTCTCTGGGGTCTCCTCGGGTATTCTGGAAAAAAAGTCTGCGTTCCCGTGGTCCTTCCCCGCCCGGTGGCTCACTTTAAACCGGTAGGGCTGCAGCGCCAGGTACCACCTCTGGATGCGGGGGTTGGCGTCCTTCATAGCCTGGAGCCACCGGAGGGGTGCGTGGTCGGTCACCACCGTGAACGTACTGCCTAGGAGATAATATCGTAACATGTCAACGGCCCACTTAACCGCCAAGGCCTCTTTCTCTATCGTTGAATACTGCTGCTCCCGCGGGAGCAGCTTGCGGCTCACATATACTATAGGATGTTCTTCCTCTCCTTCCCCCTGGGACAATACCGCACCGAGCCCGCGCTCGGAGGCGTCCGTCTGTAATATAAATGGGCGGGAAAAGTCAGGCTGTGCCAGCACGGGGGCTTGAGTTAGCCTCTGCTTTAGGGTCTCAAAGGCCTGGGCGCACTCGGGGTCCCACCGCACCCTCTTAGGGGCCGCGTTCCTGGTTAGGTCCGTCAATGGGGCCGCCACGGTCGCGAAGTCGGGCACAAAACGCCTATAATAACTGGCGAGCCCCAAAAACTGCCGGACCTGGCGCTTCGTGCTCGGGGGAGGATAATTTCGTAATGCCTCCATCTTCCCGATTTGGGGCCGTATCTGCCCTCCCCCCACCGTGTACCCCAAGTACGACACCTCCCGCTGGCCAAACTGACACTTAGCGGGGTTAGCGGTGAGCCCGGCTTCCTGAAGGGAGGATAATACCGCCTCTATTTGCTGTAGGTTTTCGGTCCAAGTTGCGCTGAAGATGATTATGTCGTCTATATGGGCCGCTGCGTACGCCCCGTGGGGCCAGAGCACTTGGTCCATTAGCCTCTGGAACGTGGCGGCGGCGCCATGGAGGCCGAAGGGCATCCGTTTAAATTGGTATAGGCCGAACGGCGTGGAGAATGCGGTTTTCTCGCGGGCCTCCTCCGTCAGTGGGATTTGCCAGTACCCTTTCGATAGGTCAATAGTGGACAAGTATCGGGCATTCCCCAGCCGCTCCAACAACTTGTCTATCCTCGGCATTGGGTAGGCATCGAACACAGACACTGCGTTGACCTTCCTGAAATCGATGCAGAACCGGGTGGTGCCATCCTTCTTAGGGACCAGTAAGATGGGACTTCTCCACGCGCTGCGGGATTCTTCGATCACCTCCCACCGCAGCATTTTGTCCACCTCGTCACGTACCGTCCCCCACAGCTTCCTGGGCAGCGGCCTGACCGGCTCCCTCATGGGGCGACCGGGTGCGGTCACGATGGGGTGCTGGACCAGGTCGGTCCACCCTGGTGTCTCTGTCAGGACCTGAGAGAACCTCCACAAGGTTTCTTGTAGTCCCCTGCTCTGCCCTGGCGTGAGGCCTGGGCCCAGGTGAGGCCGGGCGGCCACCTCTTCTTCCCTCGGTTCTGAGTCCCACCCCGCCAGGGCCTCCCGGGACCGCCATGCTTTAAGCAGGTTGACGTGATAAATGTTGGTTGTCTTCCGTTTCCCGGGCATCCTAATCTCATAGTTCACGTCCCCGATTCTCCTGATCACCTCGAAGGGGCCCTGCCAACTAGCTAACAGTTTTGAGGATTGTTCGGGCAACAGGAGGAGAACCCTATCCCCGGGCTGAAAGGTGCGCAACCGGGCGTTCTGGTTATAGTAGCGGGCCTGTTTCCCCTGTGCCTCCTCCAGGTTGCGCTTGGCGAACTCACCCACCCGACGTAGCCTTTCCCTGAGCCTCAGGACGTACTGCACTGTCCCTTGTACTCGGGTCTCCTGCGCCTCCCAGGCCTCTCTCACTATATCCAGGATCCCCCTGGGCTGCCTACCATACAGGAGCTCGAATGGGGAGAACACTGTTAGTTCCGGTACAAGGGCGACGTAGGCCCTCCCTTCCGAACCCCCATCCTTTAAGCGCACCCAGGCAGTGGGGTATGGCTCGACGCGCCCGTGTACGCATTGGACAAACACGGGGGGTCCCCGGGGCTCCCTGGGGGGAACTAGGTCAGCTCGGACCAGGGTCTGGCCGCAACCTGAGTCCACGAGGGCGGTGACTACCTGGCCCTCTACCTCCACCTGACGCAATATCCTTCCTGCGGCTTGGGGCCCCGACCGGTTCTGCCCTGTCATTACCTGTGTAAAGGAGCAGTCCATCAGCGGGCAGTCCCGCTTGAAATGTCCCTCTTGGCCGCATTGGTAGCACGCTCCCCCGGGGCCCCGTGCCGGGGGCGGATTGATCTTCCGCTCCTCCAGGGCGGCTGGGCGGGGGGTTGGCTCCTCCCTCGCAGGACGGCTCCACACCGGCGCTAGGCGTCTGCCCCCAACGCGGCCGGGGCTGAGGGGGGCGCCTGGTCCCCTTGCCTCCCCTTGCCGGGGCGGGGGCCTGGTCTCTCTTGCTGCCCTGCTGGAGTGTTCCCCTCGGGACCCGACCCCTTCCCGGCCCCCCTCGGCCAACATATAGTCCTCCATTAAGGTTACCGCGTCGGCCAGAGACGTAGGGTGGTGCCGTCTCACCCACCGCTGTCCTTCGCCCGGAAGGATGTGTATAAACTGCTCCAGGACCACCTTCTCTGCTACCTGGGGCCCTGACCGCTTCTCGGGTTCTAGCCAGCGCCAACACGCCTCCCTGAGCCGTTGTGCCACGGCTCGCGGGCGGGCCCCCGGGGCGTATTTTTCCTGCCGGAACCGCTGTCTATAGGTCTCGGGGGTGACCCCTAGCTGGTCCAGGACTGCCTCTTTTACTTTGTAATAATGTAGGGCGTCTCGTGGATCTAGACTCCGATAGGCCAGCTGAGCTGGGCCTGTAAGGTACGGAGCTAGCAGCGTAGCCCAATGTTGTTCTGGCCACCGGGCGGCTGTGGCTACTCTTTTGAAGGTGACCAAAAAGGCCTCGGGATCGTCGGCAGGGCCCATTTTAGTCAATCTTACGGGGAGCTGGGCTAGGGCCCCACCCTCCGCCCCTTCCCCCACGACCGCTGGGGATGGCCCCCGGCCCGCATTTTCCCACTGTCTCACCCAGTGGTCCTGTTGCGCCCGGAACTGCTCAGTCACGTCACGCAGTAGTTGGGCCTGCTGCTCCCGATGCTGCGTGGCCAACTGCTGGAGGAGGGCCGTCTGCTGTTGCTGCTGCTGGTGTTGATTCTCCGTCAGCCATTTGAACACGTCGGCCGCGTCCATGGCTCCGCGCTGCGCCCGGTCACGGCTCTACTCGGCTGTTCGTCCCATTACGCCGTAACCTCCTCCACCCGTGGGTTTTTTTTTTTTTTTTTTTGGTGAGTTGTTTTGGGGTTGTGTGCTTTTATCTAGAGTTCAGCACCCACATTCTCCACCACGTGTAACGCGGGAGCCCGTCCTGCTCCCCGCCGAGCGTCTGCTTGCTCCCTTTTTACCGTCCCCCTCACCCCTTGTGCTCCTCCGCTTCCCTCCTCCTCGTGCTGCGTGCCTCTCCTCCAGTGCCCTGGTGTCTCCTTCCTCCTCTGCTCTCCTCTCCTCTCCTCCTCCGCTCTCTCTTCCGGCTCCGCTCTCCCCCTTCTTCCGCTCCCTCCCCCTTTTGAATTCCCCGCCGGTGTCCGGCCCGGGTGACGCAGTGCGCCACGTCACCAGGCTCCGCCCCCGCCGTGCGCCTGTGCCCGGTGACGTCAGACGCCACGTCTCCGAGGCTCCGCCCTCGCCGCGCGTCATTGTCCGGGCGAAGCCCCGCCTCCGCTGCGCCGCCCGTTATCCGGGCCGCGGCAAGGGAGCAGGCCCCGCAGTGCCGCCGCGCTCCCTGGGTGGCGCCCAGGAGGGACAGCGCGATTGCGGGCTGAGTGCGGGGCGGGCCGCCGGATGGGGTGCGGGGGCGGCGCGCCCCGTCACACGGTGGATGCCCGACTCTTCCGTGACCTCAGCAGTACTTTCGGTCATTGACAAGCCTGAACTCCAGGAACGCAATGCAAGTACTGCTACAAAGTCACCATGAATGAAGCACCCACGGGGACCACTCGAAGAAAAAGAAGAAGTTACTCACCTTCATGCAGTAACGATGATTCTTCGAGATGGGTCCCCGTGGCTGCTGCATGTCCCATCCTTCCTCCCCATTCCGGAGTTCTCTTTCTTTTGTATCCTTTCAGATGTGGAACAGTGAGAGGAACTGACAGTAAGCCGGGTGCACATGAAGATCAAAGGGCGAGAACGGAGCGTGCTGTACACCGTGCAGGCGTGACTCAGCTGAAAATTGCTATGCAAAGCCTCCGAGCTGCGGCGCTGGGATGAGCCTGACACCATGAGAGGAACACCCACAGGGACCCATCTCAAAGAACCATCGTTACTGCATGATAGTGATTAACTTCTTCTTCTTCTATGCCCTGAAGAAAACGAGGGGGGCTAAAAAGCACGTCACCTGCCTTTTGGCAGAGGATGGCACCCCCCCTCATGGATCCAGAGGATATGCATGGAAGGCCAGGGCTTTCTACGCCAGTTTGTTCTCCCCGGATCTGACCAACGCCGATGCCTGCAGTGTGCTCTGGACCGAGCTCCCAACAGTCAGCGCAGGCGACTGGGACTGGCTAGAGCTGCCTCTCACTCTGGTTGAGTTCTCAGAAGCCCTCCATCTCATGCCCACTAACAAGACCCCGGGCATGGACGGGCTGACCGTGGAGTTCTACCACATATTCTAGGACGTTCTCGGCCCAGACCTCGTCACCATCTGGGCCGAGTCCTTGGAGAACGGGGTCCTCCCTCTGTCATGCAGGCGAGCTGTGCTCGTCTTACTGCCGAAGAGGGGAGACCTCCATGACCTGCGGAACTGGCGTCCTGTCCTGCTCCTCAGCATGGACTACAAGGTCGCAGCAAAAGCCATTTTGCTGCAACTGCGGTCCATGCTAGCAGACATGATCCAACCCAACCAGACCTACACCGTCCCAGGCCGTAGTATCTTCGATAATCTGTACTTGGTCCAGGATCTCTTGGAGCTTAGGTATAGGGACAGTTTGTCATTCTCCCTCCTATCCCTGGACCAGGAGTTTGACAGGGTGGACCACGGGTATCTGCTGGGTGCTCTGCAGGCCTTTGGCTTTGGGCCCCGTTTTGTGGGTTTTCTCTGGGTGCTGTATGCCCTCACGGAGTACGCTAAACTGGACCCTGACTGAGCCGGTCAGCTTCAGGCGGGGAGTAGGTCAGGGGTGTCCACTGTTGGGCCATCTGTATGCTCTGGTGATTGAGCCCTTTCTCTGTCTCCTGCATCGGAGGATGACAGGGTTGGTGCTCCGAGAGTTGGAGCTGCACTTAGTTCTGTCAGCGTATGCTGATGACATGCTCCTCATGGTCCAGGCCCCGGGTGACCTGGCACGGGTGAAGGCCTGCCAAATGGTCTACTCTGTGGCCTCCTCTGCCCGGGTCAATTGGGTCAAGAGCTCTGGCCTGGTGGTCAGGGATGGGTGGAGGGCAGGCTCCCTCCCACGTGCGTTTCAAGCCATCAGGTGGAGCACGGATCCACTGCTCTATTTGGGCGTTTTTCTATCTGCCACGCATCCTTCTCTGCCAGAGAACTAGCAAGGTTTGGAGGCCAGGATGGGTGAGCGGCTGCAGAGATGGACAAGACTGCTCCAGTGTCTCTCTCTTTGGAAGAGGGCACTTGTGTTAAATCAGCTGGTCCTGTCCATGCTCTGGCACCGGCTCAACACCCTGAGCCTGGCCCCGGAGATCCTGGCCAAGCTCCAGAGGACAGCCCTGGAGTTCTTTTGGCCAGGACTGCACTGGGTCCCTACAGGGGTTTTGTCTCTTTCCCTGGAGGAGGGGGGCCAGGGCCTGATATGTGTGCGCAGCCAGGTCCGGACCTTCCACCTCCAGGCCCTGCAGAGACTCCTCTATGATACAGGTAGTCCGGCATGGAGCACCTTTGCGCGTGTCTTCCTCTGCTGCCTCCGAGGGCTCTGATGCGACCAGTAGCTCTTTTTTTTCCACCCGAGGGGGTCTTCCATGAGCTGGAATTCTACCAGGAACTCCTTCAGACCTGGAAGGTGTTCTCAGTGACCAGGTCTGTTGTGGCCACTGAGGGAGCAGATCTCCTCATGGAGCCCCTGCTCCACAATCCAGCCTTGTGCGTGCAGGTGGCAGAGTCTCCCTTGGTGTGTTGGAAGCTGATCCTGGCAGAAACCACTCCTGGACTACGACGGGGGGACTGGGTGGATCCCCGAGCGCTCACTTAGCGCATAGGACTCTCTACCCCTCAAATCTCCCTGTGCCTACTCCAGGAAGTAAAGGCTGCTTTGCCATGGCCCGATCTCAATCTCCTGCAGTGAGCCCTGCGAGAGAGTATGCCCTGCCCTTCCCTTCCTGAAAATCCTCCATCCATTTTTCTTGGGCCCCTCTTCTGCAGACCTCCTCCCCTGCTTCCCCATCATTGGACCCCCAGCTGGCTGCCAGATTTGCAGCTGGTCTGTTTCTGAACCATGCCAAGAGAACACCTGTACATGCTCGTGCTCCATACGATACGTTTCCTCATCCTCATGTCCTGCCCTGACACCAAGTGGCAGGACTATCTAAGACCTGTAGAGGGTGGAGAACCCCGATGGGCCAGTGTGTACTCCACCTTGATCCCACAGCCCATTGGGGACATCAGTTGGCAACTCCTTCACGGAGCTGTGAACATGGGTGTGTACTTGCTTCACCCCCATCCCAAACGTCTGCCCCGTCTCTGGCATGAGGGAAAATCTGGCACACAATCTAGAGTGCACCAGGTTGCAGCACCTATTCCAGCTCCTCTTATTGAGGTTCTGGCTGCACTTTTCCCTTCACCTTCTTATTTATACACACCCTATCCATGGCCCCACAAAGTCATGAGACCTCCTAGTCAACCTCTTCCTGGTCCTGGCAAGAGCTACTATATACAATACTAGGAGGAGGATGCTGGACGAGGGGTTTCTCTGCAACTGTGGGGCCTATTTCCATTCTTCCCTTGTTTCATGTATCTGGGCAGAGTTCCTCTGAGCAGCATCCACTGGCTCCATCAACAGCTTTGAGGAGCAGTGGGTGCTCTGTTTGATGTCCCTATCCAGTTACCTTGTTCTAAACCTTTGACCTGCACTCCTTGACCCTGTTTTGTATTAGTTGTCCCAAGTAATCTGTTGAGCCCCAGGTCCAGTCATCCCTCCCGCAAGGCTGGAGGAGGGGCTTTTAGAAGTGTATTGACAATAGCGCCCCACTACAGCCTTTATGTGATCACTTCACTCTATTCTCTGTGTCAGTTTCTTCTGTCTATGCCACTTCTCTCATATATTCCTACTGTCTTCTGCCCATTCCAAAATATACACCCATTCTCACTCATAGCACTAGTTTACCCCAGCTCACACCTTCATTCATACATGATACTGTGAGGTGTGACACTGAGCGGATCAAGACTGACTACAGGGCTCTGGGTGTACAAGTGAAAGAGTTTGGAGTGCAGGTGGTATTCTCTTCGATCCTTCCTGTCAAAGATAGGATCCCGGGCAGAGACAGGTGCATCCTGGAGGTGAATGCCTGGCTGCAAAGACGGTGTCACCAGGAGGGCTTTGACTTCCTTGACTATGGGATGCTATTCCAGGAAGGACTGTTAAGCAGGGATGGTATCCACCTTTCGAGGAGAGGGAAGACCCTATTTGGACACAGACTGGCTAACCTAGTGAGGAGGGCTTTAAACTAGGTTCAACGGGGACAGGTGAGCAAAGCCCATGGGTAAGTGGAGAACATGGAGACCTGGGAGATGGGTCAGAAATGGGAGGGAGCATGGGCTACAATGGCAGAGAGAAAGAAGGGTCAGGGTAAAACTGGGAGGCAAGGTCAAATCAGAATCTTAGATGCCTATATACAAATGCGAGAAGTATGGGAAATAAGCAGGAAGAACTGGAAGTGCTAATAAATAAGTACAATTATGACATTGTTGGCATCACAGAAACTTGGTGGGATAATACACACGATTGGAATGCTTGTATGGAAGGGTACAGTTCACTCAGGAAGGATAGACAGGGGAAAAAAGGGAGGAGGTGTTGCCTTCTACATTAAAAATGAACATACTTGGAGTGAGGTGGAGATGGACATAGGAGACAGAGGTGTTGAGAGTCTCTGGGTTAAAAGACTAAAAGGGATTAAAAACAAAGGTGATGCCATGCTAGGAGTCTACTACAGGCCACCTACTCAGGTGGAAGAAGTGGATGAGGCTTTTTTAAACAATTAACAAAATCAGCCAAAGCCCAAGATTTGGTGGTGATGGTGGACTTCAACTATCCGGACATATGTTGGGAAAATAACACTGCAAGGCACAGACTATCCAATAAGTTCTTGGACTGCATTGGAGACAACTTTTTGTTTCAGAAGGTTGAAAAAGCTACCGGGGGGGAAGCTGTTCTAGATTTGATCCTAACAAATAGGGAGGAACTGGTTGAGAATTTGAAAGTGGAAGGCAGCTTGGGTGAAAGTGATCATGAAATCATAGAGTTCATGATTCTAAGGAAGGGTAGAAGGGAGAACAGCAAAATAGAGACAATGGATTTCAGGAAGGCAGATTTTGGTAAGCTAGTAGGTAAGGTCCCATAGGAATCGAGACTGAGGGGAAAAACAACTGAGGAGAGTTGGCAGTTTTTCAAAGGGACATTGTTAAGGGCCCAAAAGCAAGCTATTCTGATGTGTCGGAAAGATAGAAAATACAGCAAAGGACCACCTTGGCTTAACCACGAGATCTTGAATGATCTAAAAATAAAAAAGGAGTCATATAAAAAATGGAAAGTAGGACAAATTACAAAGGATGAATATAGGCAAACAGCACATGAATGCAGGGGCAAGATTAGAAAGGCAAAGGCACAGAATGAGCTCAAACTAGCTACGGGAATAAAGGGAAACAAGAAGACATTTTATAAATACATTAGAAGCAAGAGGAAGACCAAGGAGAGGGTAGGCCCACTGGTCAGTGAGGAGGGAGAAACAGTAACAGGAAACTTGGAAATGGCAGAGATACTCAATGACTTCTTTGTTTCGGTCTTCACCAAGAAGTCTGTAGGAATGCCTAACATAGTGAATGCTAGTGGAAAGGGGGTAATTTTAGAAGGTAAAATAAAAAAAGAACAAGTTAAAAATCACCTAGAAAAGTTAGATGCCTTCAAGTCACCAGGGCCTGATGAAATGCATCCTAGAATACTCAAGGAGCTGATAGAGGAGGTATCTGAGCCTCTAGCTATCATCTTTGGAAAATCATGGGAGACAGGAGAGATTCCAGAGGACTGGTAAAGGGCAAATATAGTGCCCATCTATAAAAAGGGAAATAAGAACAACCCAGGAAACTACAGACCAGTTAGTTTAACTTCTGTGCTAGGGAAGATAATGGAGCAAGTAATTAAGGAAATCATCTGTAAACCTCCCCTCTCCCAGCCTCTCTCTTCCCCTCTCCCACCTCCTTTTCCCAGTCTCCCCCAGTTTTGTTCAATAAAGACAGATTCCATTTTGGAAGACACGTTATCTTTATTTTGTACATCAAGAAAAGGGGCTAGGGAAGGGTAAGAGGAAGGAGGAGAGGGAGGAATGGGGCACGAGCCCCCGATGGGGAGGACTGGGCTGGCTCTGCGGGCTTCTGGGGGTGGAAGCTCTCCTGCAGCCCCCCAATTGCCCCTCTCCCCAGATGGCGGCCTGCGGCAAGTGCAGCCAGGATGATGGCTGAGTGGTGTGATGTGCCCAGTGTGGGTAGTCTGGGCACTCTAAGCCAGGACTGCTTTGCAAGCGGGGCACCCCTGAGAACTGTCTGTCCGGGGTGGGGGTCAGGACCCTTTTAGCACAGCCCTCGGCTAGCCTGAGACAGCATCTCCTCGCTCTAAGTCCTCCTCTGAGGCCCTGCCGGCACTGCTTCCAGCCATCCTTAAGCTCGGTTCAGGGTCCACTTAATGTGGACATGCTAGTTCAAATTAGCAAAACGCTAATTCGAACTAGTTTTTTAGTCTGGATCCGTTAGTTCGAATTAGCTTAGTTCGAATTAACTAATTCAAACTAAGTTAGTTTGAATTAACGTTGTAGCGTAGACATACTTTCAGAGAGTAGTTATTAATCGTTCATAATCCTGCTGGAAAGGCATAACAAGTGGGGTTCTGCAGGGGTCTGTTTTGGGACCGGCTCTGTTCAATATCTTCATCAATGATTTAGATATTGGCATAGAATGTACGCTTATTAAATTTGCAGATGATATCAAGCTGGGAGGGGTTGCGACTAATCTGGAGGATAGGGTCATAATTCAAAATGACCTGGACAAATTGGAGAAATGGTCTGAGGTAAATAGGATGAAGACAAATGCAAAGTGCTCCACTTAGAAAGGAACAATCAGTTTCATACATACAGAATGGGAAGCGACTGTCTGGGAAGGAGTATGGCAGAAAGGGATCTAGGGATTATAGTGGACCACAAGTTGAATATGAGTCAGCAGTGTGATTCTGTTGCAAAGAAAGCAAACGTGATTCTGGGATGCATTAACAGGTGTGTTGTGAGCAAGACACGAGAAGTCATTCTTCCACTCTACTCTGCGCTGGTTAGGCCTCACTTGGAGTATTGTGTCCTGTTCTGGGTACCATATTTCAAGAAAGATGTGGAGAAATTGGAGAGGGTCCAGAGAAGAGCAACGAGAATGATTAAAGGTCTAGAGAACATGACCTATGAGGGAAGACTGAAGGAACTGGGTTTGTTTAGTTTAGAAAAGAGAAGATTGAGGGGGGACATGATAGCAGTTTTCAGATATCTAAAATGGTGTCATAAGGAGGAGGGAGAAAACTTGTTCATCTTGGCCTCTGGGGATAGAACAAGAAGCAATGGGCTTAAACTGCAGCAAGGGAGGTTTAGGTTGGACATTAGGAAAAAGTTCCTAACTGTCAGGGTAGTCGAACACTGGAATAAATTGCCCAGGAAGGTTGTGAAATCTCCATCTCTGGAGATATTTAAGAGTAGGTTAGATAAATGTCTAGCAGGTATGATCTAGACAGTATTTGGTCCTTCCATGAGGGCAGGGGACTGGACTCAATGACCTATTGAGGTCACTTCCAGTCCTAGTATTCTATGATTCTATGATTATTCCACTTACATCCCTACCATCTTCTCTCCTGCAAACAGGCACTCATAACTTTTGATCTTGTTGCCAACTCAGAGCTCACACCAGTTCTCAGCTTCTTCCTCCAATCCCATTCATTTGAGAACCAAATTGAGAACCTGTCAATGCACTGAACCCTTCCCAGTAACTCTCCTTTTCTTGTTCCAGATCACCCCACAGGCTCAAACCCCAAATCTTTGGGTTCAGATTTTCCCCCCAGGCTCAGAACCCTTCCCTTGCAGCCCAGCAACCTACATCCCAGATTCAGAACCATGGATCAGAAATCATCTCTTGTTACCCACCTAGCAGCCTCTATCTCTCTCATCTCTTCCCCAACCTTTTGCTGGGGTAACAGGGAGAAAGGCAGCATGGCAGGAATACAGCTATAAGCAGCAGAAAGCACGTTCAAGAATCTGGTACATTTCATATGGAAAGTTAAAGAAATTAGCTCTTTGCAAGCCTATAATCTCTAATTTACACCTGAATACCTGCTATACCTGAATCTCATGGCTGGAGGGACTTAATTTGCTTTCTAGTTGATATTCAGTGTACTGAATATCACTTCTACCAGGACCCCCCAGTAGCAGCCAGGAGCACTGAAGCCTTTAGTACAGCATCCCCTCAATGGCTAATACAGTGTCTAATGCGGCTAACATTATGGGTTACGCTAATGCCGAGGACCGCTGGATGCATCTACACAGCACCCTGAGCTCAAAATAAGCTACACAATTTACATTGCACATATTGCATAGCTTGTTTTGATGCTATTTCAAAATAGCTTATTCATAATTTGGCGCTGTCTACACAGCACCAAATTTTGAAGTAAGTCATTATTCCAAAATTCCCCTTAACTCTCGTGGAACGAGGGTTATCAGTATGTTGGAATAAGCCTCCTGTTAATTTGAAATAGATTTTGAAATAACAGGCTGCTTCAGTAGATGCAGAATAGATATTTCGGCAAACTTCTGGTATTCCAAAATAGCTCTCTGATGTAGACATACCCCTAGTGACCAGAAATCCTGGTAGTTTGCTGTTTAATTTAATTTAATTTAATTAGCTCCCCACTTTTGCCTTAAGTTTGAATAATGCTGCCAAGCTTTAGGGTCATCTACACAGCAGCGCTTAACTCGAAATAAGCTACGGAAATTGAGCTACATCAACTGAGTAGCTTATTTCAAAATTGGGAGTGTCTACACAGCACTTATTTCAAAATGGGGCACTCTTCCTCTGACTTCCCTTCCTCTTCATACAATGAGGGTTACAGGAGTCAGAGTAAGAAGTCCTCCGGCCTAACAGTATTTCAACATTTATTTCAAAATAATGTTGCTGTGTAGATGCACCCTTACAGACATGTCTTGCATTTCATTGCAGCAAGTATCACTGGGAAATATAAGATGGTGTAGATCCATGGCACCTCCTTATTTTGTTTAGGGGTATATTGATCAGTATCAACATTTTTTCATTCAGCATCTTGAGCGTCAGGGTTACTGCCTAGCTTCACAGCCCAGTTTCCATGCTTTAGAGGACTAAAAACTTGAAGTCCCCTACTATGCCTCATTTGCTGAACTGATGTTCCATAGCTTGCTCTAAGAGATGTTTATACCTCCTAAATTAGGATTAGACTGCACAGTACTAAAATGCAGAAGCCAAATATTTGACTAATGACATTTAGAATTTAGTAAAATATTTTTGAGAAAGTGGACATGGTAAAGTACACTAATGCATCAAGGAATTTACTTCCACAATGAATTTAAGCTTCTCAGCCTTTATTCCTCAAAATATATAACATAACGGGATTATTGGTAAAATATTAATCCACCCTACTATATTGAGTGGTTCATAGCTAAACGTTCTTCTTTGAGGTGTCCCCGTGGGTGCTCCACTGTAGGTTCTGGGCTTGTCCCGGTGCCACAGGATGGAGATTTTTGCAGCAGTAGTCCGGCCAGACCACGCATGCACGGGGAGCGTCTCGCGGCTTTTGCACCCTTTCACACTGCTCGGTCTGGTCTGAGCCAGTTCCTCTTTAACCACCGCAGGCTGCAGATGGAACAACGAGCTTCTCCCTGGTTCTCTTGAAAATGCGACAAATTCAGGCTTGTTAATAGTTAAAACTTGACCTCTCGCTCTCTCGTTTATCTCCCCCGTTCGAGTTCTTCTATTTAAAAAAAAAAGTACTTTTTTTCTTCATAACTCTTCAGTTTAAGCACTACAGTTCTTGTTCTTACCTTAAATTCTAGTTGGAATTTTTTCTCCCAGTTGAATCCTCCCCCTTTTAAAAAAAAAATCTGTTTTTTATTTTTAACTGCACAACTGACTGAATACAGCAATGCCCGGTCCCCCGGGGTTTAAAAAATGTGAGGCTTGCCAAGAGGCCATGCCTGCCTCCGATGGTCACTCCTCCTGCATTCGATGTTTAGGGGAGGGGCATCTCCCACAAAGATGCCCTCACTGCACCAAGCTTACTTCAAGAGCTAGATGTGATAGGGAAATGAGGCTCAGGATGATGCTTTTTGATAAGGCTTTACAGCCTCAGGGCCCCGCCTCTACGACACAGCCCTCACCGGAGCCGCAAAAGCGCAGGGCTTCTTCTCCTATTGCTGTGCCTCCTAAAAAGACCAAGCCGTCTCCAACTCACTCTCTGCTGCCACTTCGCACAGCAGATCAAGCGTCAGCTCCAAACTGGGCACTTCTGGCTTGCCTAAGTCGTGGCCATCCCCTTCTAAAGCAGCAAAATCCGGACCTTCTGTGCCAAAACTCAGTCATTCAACGGCACTGAGGTCTACAGCACCACCAATGTCTGCGCATACCGCACTGGCACCGTCTGCACCAACAACTTCACAGCTGACACCGCCGGCACCGGTGAGACCACCGCCAGCCGGCACCGACAATCAAGCGGCGCCATGCCGATCGTGCACCGATTGAGGTGCCGCTGCCGCCGGCACCGCTAAGAGCACCACTGACAGCACTGGACTCCACACCTCCCCATAGACCGGAGGACCTAGTGCCGATACCGGCACCAACACGGCCACAGCCCAGAAAGGCTATGACTAAGACAAGACACTTAAGGAGCCCATCCCTGCGCTCCCCATCCCCAGCGTTTTCTTCTGAACCCTCCTCACTTCCCCCATTTCAGTCACCAAGGAGGTCACCACCAAGGAGGTTCCCTACTACGGAATGCCTGCCATCGCCCTTCTTGACTCCTTCAGGAGACCACGGGCACAGAGCGACCCAATACTCTCAGCACCACCGTTTTTCGGCATCTCCATCTCCGTTAAGCCGAAGGTCTTACTCACCTCCATTGTCTCATGGCTACTCATACAGGAGATCATATAGCAGGTTGTATCATTATGACCGCTCGCCATCACGATCTTCATACTACTACAGGGACCCATACGACAAGCACACTTACTATAGATCACATTCACCATATAGTCGTGCATACCACCGATCTTCCAGGTCACCTACTAGGCCTAGGACGGGTGACTCATCTCAACATTACTCACCAGCTACCAATCCACCAGCTTCACATAGTCCCCATTCGCCATTACCTCCCCCTTCCCGTACTGAGGAAAACCAATGCTTTCAGCAATCATACCAACCCCAAGAGTCGCCGGTGGACCCTTCATCCTCTTCACCGGACGAGGCGGTGATACCAGGAGACATCTAGCCACCAGATGACATTAGACAATTTCAAGAATTATTTAAAAGGGTCGCCCTATCTCAGAACATCCAGCTCACTGAGATTCAGGGTAAGCATCATAAGCTTTTCAAGAATTTGGAAACTTCTCAACCTCCTAAATTGGCCATTCCCCTTGATGAGGCAATTTTGGAAGTCACCAATGAGCTCTGGGCTACCCCTGCATCGGTTCCACCCACAAATAAGAAGGCAGACAAGAAATACTTTGTGCCGCCCAAAGGCTCAGAGTTCCTTTTTACACATCCGTTGCCCAACTCCTTGGTGGTTGATGCAGCCAGACAACGAGCACGTGCTCCACAGTACAGGAGCCAGCCCTCGGATAAGGACTGAAAAAGACTGGATCTCTTTGGGAGGAAAGTGTATACATCAGCAACACTCCTCCTTCGCATAGCCAACTATTTGGCTCATTTGTCAAATCACAATTTTGACAATTATTCTAAATTATCAACCCTCATGGAATGATTGCCTGAATCTAAGAGACCAATCCTGAAGGCATTGGTGCAGGAAGGATATGCCTCCACAAGAACCAGCCTACAAATAGTGGCTGATGTGGCAGACACTGCAGCTAGGGCCACTGCTATGGCAGTGGTCATGAGAAGAGCCTCATTCCTACAGGCAGCAGCAGTTCCTAAAGAACTGCAATCAAAGGTGGAGGATCTGCCTTTTGAAAAGGACAATTTGTTTGCAGAGAAAACTGAAAGCTTGTTGCATTCCAGTAAAGACACCAGATCCACGTTACGGACTCTGGGGATGTATACTCCGTCATTCAAGCAGCGTCGATATACACCATTCCAGAGGCGTTATGACTATTTTCATCAGACACAACCATGGCATCAGCAACAACAACAAAGACCATTAGACAATTCCCGACAACGCCAACGACTCCCAAGATGTCACAACCAGAATAATCATCCACAAGCCCAGCCTAACACCAGGCAGCAGGTTTTACTTCTTGGTCGGGAGAACTCAACCAGTCTCATTCCTCACCATCTCGCTGTTTCTACATTGTCTACGCCCATTTTACAACCACTGGGCACACACCACCAATGAAAGATGGGTTCTAGAAATAATAAGAACTGGCTACTCTATCCCCTTCCTGTCCATCTCACCTTCAACCCCCCAATCCTGTCCCTTTCAGGGACCCCTCTCACGAGCATTTGCTCAAGTCGGAGATCCGTCATCTTCTGCATATCAGAGCAGTCGAAGCAGTTCCGCAAGAATTCAGGGAGAAAGGGTTTTATTCCCACTGTTTCCTAGTTCAGAAGAAAACAGGGGGTTGGAGACCAATCTTGGACTTCAGACGACTAAACAAGTTCCTTCGAAAACAGCATTTCAGGATGGTAACACTCGCATCTATTATCCCGGCTTTAGATCAAAACGACTGGTTTGTTGCTCTCAACCTACAGGACGCTTACTTCCACATTACAATTCACTCCTCCCACAGAAGATTTCTCAGATTCATGGTAGGACGCAATCACTATCAATACTGAGGCCTCCCATTCAGACTCTCATCAGTTCCCAGAGTTTTCACAAAGGTACTCTCTGTGGTTGCAGCTCATCTCCATCGCAACGGCGTACACATATTTCCCTATCTCGACGATTGCCTCATAAAAGGCCATTCATCTACACAGGTCGCCAGGATGTTGACCATCACTGAACGAACCTTCCACTATCTGGGATTACTAATAAACAAAGACAAATCAACCTTATCCCCAACCCAAAACCTAGAGTTCATTGGGGCGATATTGGACTCTACAGCAGCCAGAGCATTTCTTCCTCTAGCCAGGTTCGACACTATACAATCTATAATAGATACCTGCCGAGCCAGCTCAAGAATTCAGGTCCTTTTAGCCCTCCAGCTTATGGGGCACATGGCTGCGACTACCTTCATAGTTCCGCATGCAAGGCTACATTTTCGTGCCCTTCAACACTGGCTGGCCACCGTGCACAATCACATCACTCCAGACGTACACAAGACAGTAGCGATCCCACCCGACGTTATCAGGTCACTTCATTGGTGGACTGCACAAAGGAACCTACTATCTGGGGTGCCTTTCCAACAACCACCACCAACACACCAAATTACTACAGACGCTTCCCTCCTGGGATGGGGTGCCCACATGAGCGGCATGTCCGTGCAAGGCCACTGGACACACCAAGAGACATTGCTCCATATAAATCTACTGGAGCTCAGTGCCGTCTTCAATGCCTGCAGACATTTCCGGGATCACATTCACAATTCCACAGTAAAAATTCTCACAGACAACGTGGCTATGATGTTCTACATCAATCGTCAGGGCGGAGCACGCTCACGATCCCTATGTGCAGAGGTGGTCCGACTCTGGAATTGGTGCATCACCAACAGCATCACTCTTGTGGCATCATACTTACCTGGCATAAGCAACGCAACAGCGGACTCGCTCAGCAGGAATTTCACGCCAAACCACTAATGGGAGTTTCACCACAAACCCCTCCATTTCCTATTTCGCAAATGGGGCACCCCGCTCATAGACCTATTCGCAACATACAGCAACAAGAAGTGTCTCCAGTATTGCTCCAGGGCAGGTCTCGGCCCCCACTCTCTGGGCGATGCGTTCCTTATCAGTTGGACAGGCCCACTGATGTATGCCTTCCCTCCCATACCCCTAATCCCGAGGGTATTGCAAAAGATCAGGACCAATCGAGCCATAGTAATATTGATAGCCCCTTCCTGGGCCAGACAGCATTGGTTTCCCCTGTTGTTGCAACTATCCCATCAGCCACATTATCACCTGCCACTATCTCCAACACTACTCACCCAGAACAACGGCTGTCTACTCCACCCACAATTTCACACAATGCATCTCGCAGTGTGGTACCTAGCTGGCTAAGCGCTACTGAGGCCCTATGTTCCGATGTCATGAAAAACATCCTTATACAGAGCAGATGACATAACACAAGAACCACGTACCTTGCAAAGTGGTCAAGATTTACTATCTGGTGTTCAGACCACCAGATTGATCCAATATTGATTCTTATCCATACCATCCTTGACTACATAATGGGCCTTCACCAAGCAGGTCTCGCTATACCATCCTTGAAAGTACATCTTGTGGCGAGGGAGCAGCTTTCCGACAGTCCGTAGACAGCTCTTCTGTGTTTGCACACCCCTTCGCGAAAAGATTCCTCAAGGGGTTAACAAATGTGCACCCACCTGTACGCACACCACCGCCTTTGTGGGATTTGGATTTAGTACTGTTGACCCTTACGGCCCCACCATTTGAACCATTGGCTACGACACCTCTGCAACTTCTGACCCAAAAATTGGTGTTCCTGCTTGCGATTACCTCAGCTCGAAGAGTCAGCGATCTTTTGGCATTGATGCCCATACCTCTATACACCATCTTCCAGAAGGATTGTGTCATCCTCAGACACCGCCCAGCCTTCATACCTAAAGTCTGTTCAGAATACCATATTAACGAGCCTATAATATTACCCGTGTTTTCCCCTAAACCACATACTTCACCTAAGGAGGCCACTTTTCACACATTAGATGTGCATAGGGCGCTAGCCTTTTATATTGACTGTACTAAGTCCTTTAGAAAAACCGACAGACTTCTCCTCTCATTAGCTGAGCATTCCAAGGGAGAGCCCATTTCTGCCCAAAGAGTAGCTAACTTAATTGTCTCCTGCATCTCTCAATGTTACTCTATTCAGGGAATACCCCTTCCCGAGCGTCCCAGGGCACACTCCACAAGGGCAATTTCAGCTTCCACTGCCTTTCTTAGAGGCGTTCCACTTTCGGAAATTTGTAGGTCAGCCACGTGGGCATCCTACCGCATCTTTATAGAACATTATGCTGTACAGCACAGATGGCTGCCTGATAAATCCGTTACAGCCACAGTCCTTTCATCAGCTAATCGTTAAGCTCCGAATCCCACCTACCTTCTTATTCACAGGGAGTGGGACACTGCTGTGCAGACACATACAGTGGAGCACCCACGGGGACTCCTCGAAGAAGAAAGTGAAGTTATTCACCTTGGTGCAGTAACTGTTGTTCTTTGAGATGGTCCTCGTGGGTACTCCACTACCCGCCCTCCTCCCCGCTTCAGAGTCTGTGTTCCTTTTATTGTGTTACAGATACTGAGGCGGGTATGAGGAACTGGCTCAGACTGGACCGAGCAGCACAAAAGAACGTGAAAGCCATGAGGCACTCCCCGCGCATGTGCGGTCCGGCTAGACTACTACTGCAAAAATCTCCGTCCTGCGGCGCTGGGGCAAGCCCAGCACCTACAGTGGAGCACCATGGGGACCATCTCGAAGAACGACAGTTACTGCACTAAGGGGAGTAACTTCGCTATATTCCATATCCCAAACTTTTAAGGGCAGCTTTAAAGTTTTCATTAAGAAGCTATTATAAAAGAAAATAAGTTGTAATTGTAAAGAAAAATAAAGATCTCTAAATGAGGGATGATTTAGTCAGTATGGAATAAGACAACTTCATTACTTAACTGCATGCAGCACTTCCTTGAGCATCATTTCTCTGATTATATTTGGCCTATTGAGTAGGAAGACAAAAATAAATTGTTGCTAAGTCTAATCATTTTAATTGCCCGTATTTCTTCCGGTAAAATTTAATTATTGCCTGAGCTATATATAAAGGCAATGCAGATATATGATGAAATGTGTATGGATAACACTCTTTTTTTTGTTCCAGCATTTTTCATATATTTCTGGATCAAATATACTGTTTGATAATCATGGTTTCTACAATATTTGAAATATATTTGAAAAAATTACTCTGCATATGAAGCATTCATCTTAGATTAAAGGAAATAAGGAAAACCCAGCAAGGTAAGAGGCTGAAAGTATAAACACTTATTTTCTCTAAATAGGTGGATATATACATAGTGAATGTTAATTCTAAATCTACACACTCTAACAATAGAACGAACATGCTCTTCCATTAAATCCCCCAATTTTATAGAATATTTTGAAAATCTGAGGAACTCATATGAGCAGGAAAATTCAGGATCCATACTGAAATTTCATCCTCCTACCACTTTATTATGAGCCTTAAGTCTTGGAGCTTTAACATTTCACATGTCCTTTTCTTACTCTGCATAATAAATTCTATTGAATAAAACTGAATTCTTCTTCAAATGCTGTGCCTGTGCCACATGTGGCAGACACTGCAGCCTGTAGCATAACAACTGCTTTAGTCATGTGAGGAACCTCATGTTTACAGGCCTCTAAAATCCCTAAGGAACTTCAAATGAAGATGGAGGACTTTCCTTTTGATAGATTCCCCCCACACAAACTTTTTGCCAGTAAGACAGATGAAGTCTTACATACTATGAAAGACTCCTGCACTACTCTTAGAACCCTCGGCATGTACACTCCCCCAAACAAATGACAGAGACTGAGAGATTTTCATACAGAACCAAACAGCTTTTGACTACAGACATAAACAGAGATGCAGGCCACAACAATAAGCTTCAGTGAATCAGCCAGCGACTTCCAAACAGCAATTTTGAAGGCTTGGTTAGGGGCCTAAGCATCATCTCTCTAACACTACAAGTCATGCTGCACAACTTTCCCATCGCTTATGGCCTTTTTACCTCCACTGTACCAAAATAACATCAGATTAATGAGTTCTAGAGATCACTGAAGTGGGCTGCTCCATCTCCATACCAAGGAAGAGGGTTTTATTCCAAATATTTCCTTACATAGGAAAAAACAGGAGTATGGAGGCCTAGACTTGATCTCAGGAAACTGAACAAGCACGTATGCAGTTGAGGGCTCAAAATGGTGACACTCACAATAATCATAACAACATTAGAGAATGAAGACTGGTTCTTAGCCCTCGACCTTCAAGAAACTTATTTTCATATAACTATCCAGTGGGCACCTAGCACTACCAATATCGAGTCCTGCCATTCGGCTTTCAACAGTGCCAAGGGGCTTCTCCAAAATGCTCTCAGTAGTCATAGCACAACTCTGCCATCTACGGGTAATAATATTTCCATATTTAGATGACTGCCTCATCAAAGGTACTGCATACCAGGATGCACAATGCAGGGTACATACACTACTCCAGCATCTTGGGTTCCATATAAACTACTAGAAATCAACACTGCAACCAATACAGATACTTGAAGTTCATTGGGGCCCAACTACATTTGACAATGACCAGAGCGACATTGCCCCAACACAGACTCAACACACTGACCACTCTCATCGACGCAATTCATCTTTCACAATATGCACCTGTCTCCAAATCCTGGGCCATATGGCTGCCACAATTTACATGCTCATGCTCCCAAGACTTCACATGAGATGCCTTCAGGTAAGGCTAGCCATCATATATATCCCTTCCAGAGACACTCTAAACAGAAATATCTGTCTCCCTCACCATATCTTCTCCTACTTACACTGGTGGACCCAACCCTACAATATGCTTATGGGAATCCTCTTCCAACAACCAGTTCCAACATCAACTATAACTATGGATAACTCCTTTATGGTTTGGAAGCACATCTGGACACCCACACCGCCAGTGGTCTCCTCAAGAGGCCAAACTGCATATCAACCTCCTGGAACTCAGCATTCTGCTCTGCTTGCCAGTGTTTTCTCCCACATATTCAGAATGAAAGGATCCACATTCTTACAGACAACACAGCATGTACGTATTACATCACCCACCAGGGAGAGACCATATCCAACTCCCTTTCAACCAAAGCACTCAAGTTATGGAACTAGTGCATCCGGCATTGCATCACACTTATGGCAATATACCTACCCAGTGCCCTCAACATCATGGCAGATAATCTCAGCAGTATTTTTTCTGAGCAACACAAATGGGAGATCTCCACACTGTGTTCCATAGGTGGCACTACCCCATGTTGATCTCTTTGCAACCCCACCTGTTTTGTCATGCTTCAGAGCAGGCCTAGGGAAAGGATCCCTTGGCCACACCTTCCTTCCACCTTTCTCCTCACCTCACCTCTCCTTTACACATACCCACAAATACTCCTCATCTCATGGGTCATTCAGAAAATTCGACAGGACCAAGCCCACATGATAGTACCTTTCCTGGTTGAGACAGACTTGGTTCCCCTACCTCAACTGATTAGCTGTCTGCAATCCTCATATGTTCCCATGATGCCATGATATACTATCCCAAGATTGTGGCTGCACGCTACACCTAGATCCAACAACAACTCAACTCAAGATGTGGCTAATCCATGGCTCCATGGTACCAGAACCATCTGCTCAGACAAAATAAAGCAAATATTAATACAGCCAATGACCCACTTCCAGAAATACTTATATCTAAAAACAGAAAAAGGTTCTCTTTATGGTCCCAATGCAGGCACAACATTTCACCTGCCACAGTTCTCTTTCTGACATACTGGACTTCCTACTGGGTCTAAAAGAATCAGGTTTATCTCTTAGTTTAATAGAAGTCCACTTAGCTGCAATCACAGTGATCCATGACCTCATAGATGGATTATCTCTCTTTGGGTATGTCTACACTACAGCACTAATTTGAGCTAACTTAATTCGAATTAGTTAATTCAAAATAAGCTAATTCGAATTAGTGCATCTAGACCTAAAAACTAATTCAAATTAGCATTTTGCTAATTCGAAATAGCATGACCTTATTGAGTGGACCCTGAACCGAAGTTAAGGCTGGCCGGAACCAGTGCCGACAGGGCATCAGGTTAGGACTTAGGGTGTGGAACTGCTACCTCAGGCTAGCCGAGGGCTGTGCTTAAAGGGACATGACTCCCACCCCGGACAGACAGTTCTCAGGGTTCCCCGCTTGCTTGTTTAACTCGATGAGGGACAGCAAAGCAGTCCTGTCTTGAAGTGCTCTGAGTGCCCGCACTTGGAACATCACAGCACTCGGCCATCAGCCCGGCTGCACTTGCCGCAGGCTGCCATCCGGGGGGGGGGGGGGTCAATTGGGGGGCTGTCAGGATCCAGGAGGCCCTGCAGGAGAGCTTCCACCCTGAGGAGCCTGCAGAGCCACCCCAGTCCTCCCCGTCGGGGCTTGTGCCCCATTACTCCCTCACCTCCTTCTCTTACCCTTCCCTAGCCTCCCTTTCTGATGTAAAAAATAAAGGACACGTGTTCAAAAATAGAAACTGTCTTTATTTAACAAAACTGGAGTGTGGGAGGGGATTAACCTCTGGGGAGACTGGGAAAGGGAGGTGGGAGAGGGGAAGAGAGAGAGTGGGAGAGGGGAGGGGGAAACCTGGGAGGAGGGAGCTGGAAGGGGGAAGCCAGGGGAAGAAGGAGGACGGGAAGTATAAAACTATGGTACGCCATATCTTCAGTACTATGTACAGATGTGGTCTCCTCACCTCAAAAAAAGATATTTTGGCCTTGGAAAGGGTTCAGAAAAGGGCAACTAAAATGATTAGGGTTTTGGAACAGGTCCCAGATGAAGAGAGGCTAAAGAGCCTGGGACTTTTCAGCTTAGAAAAGAGGAGACTGAGGGGGGATATGATAGAAGTATATAAAATCATGAGAGGTGTGGAGAGGGTGAATAAAGAAAAGTTCTTCATTAGTTTCCATAATATAAGGACTAGAGGACACCAAATGAAATGAATGGACAGCAGGTTTAAAACTAATAAAAGAAAGTTCTTCTTCACACAGCACATAGTCAACCTGTGGTACTCCTGGCCACAGGAGGCTGTGAAGGCTAGAACTATAACAGAGTTTAAAGAGAAGTTAGACAAAGTCATGGAGGTTGGGTCCATGGAGTGCTATTAGCCAGGGGGTAGGAATGGTGTCCCTGGCCTTTGTTTGTGGAAGGCTGGAGATGGATGGCACGAGACAAATCGCTTGGTCATTGTCTTCGGTCTATCCCCTCCGGGGCAGCTAGTGGTGGCCGCTGTCGGCAGACAGGCTACTGGGCTAGATGGACCTTTGGTCTGACCCAGTACGGCCATTCTTATGTTCTAAGCTCAGGGCTCAGGGTCGGGGGTCTCACTGGACCAACTTGATTTTCATGCAAACCTGCTCCTGGGTTTGCATGTGGCCTTTGGTGGCCAGGCTGGCAGCTATCCTGCCCTAGACAGCTGAATTCCTGTGCCTACCGCAGAAGTCGTGGACGTTGGAGGCCTCTCCCCAAACCTGGATGAGGTCCACGATCTCCGCACTAGACCAGGTGAGCACCCGCCTCTTGTGGCCCTGGGCAGGCTCCTGTGAGCTGCCAGCCTGGTGCTGGGAAGAGGCGGAGGGCTGGGTGGCAGCAGGTGGCTGGCTCATGCTGTGCCAGGTGCAGGGTCTGCTGGCTAGGTGCTGGCAGGCTTGCAACTGGCACAAGCACTGTAGCCAGACCGTGCCCCTTTAAGGGGCAGAAGAGTTTCTTTGGTTTGGCCCAGAGTGGCAACCTGGGAAGGGCTAGCCTCCAACTAGTTCGAATTAAGTGGCTACACAGCCCTTAATTTGAACTACTTAATTCGAACTAGGCGTTACTCCTCGTAGAATGATGTTTACCTATTTCGAATTAAGCGCTCTACTAGTTCGATTTAAATTCGAACTAGCGGTTTGTATGTATAGCTGCTATTAAAGTTAATTCGAACTAAGAGCTGTTCATTCGAATTAACTTTGTAATGTAGACATACCCTTTTTGCCCCCATTACCAAATGCTTCATCATAGGTTTTCACAATACTTTTCCCACAGGGGGACCTCAACCATGTGCTCAAGAGCCTTTGAGCCACATGCTTGCTTTTCTATCTATCAATGAAAGTAGCTTTCCTCATGGTAGTAACATCTGGCAGATGTGTTAGGGAATTAGCCACCCTTATGGCTGGCCCACCTTACACTGTCTTCACTAAAGACAAGGCAACTGAGACCTCACCCCACATTTTTTCCTAAAGTACTGATCTCTTTTCATATCAATGAGCCCATTCGCTTACCTACTTTCTTCCCTAAGCTGCACAAGAATGCCCTCCAACTGTCCCTCCACATACTCGATGTTCAAAGAGCCGTTGCCTTCTACCTTGACAGGATTAGACTATAGAGAAAATCCATGACACTTTCCTTTACATCACAGAATGATCCAAAGGTGAGGCTGTATCCTCCCAATATCTATCCAGATAGATCTCCTCCTGCATTCATACCCACAATAAATAACTACCACAAGCTATTGAATAAATAAATAACTACCACAAACTGGCTCATTCCACCAGATCTGTAGCCACAACCACAGCCTTCCTCAACAACATTCCACTTGTCAGTATCTGCCAAGCAGCCACTTGGTCCTCCAAGTACACCTTCGCCTGTCATTACACTATAGCTACTGGGCCAATCCCTACCACCACAGTCAGCCTTGTGACACTCTCTACTGTGTCCAGGACATAGCTCCAAAGCCCACCTCCTCAAACCGGACACTGCTCTTCAGACATCTGAAGTGGAGTACCCACGGGGACAGCACTCCAAGTTACTCACCTTGTGCAGTAACAATGGTTCTTTGAGATGTGGACGCTCCTCTACCCTCCCTCCTCCCCTTCTTTGGAATCCTTAAAGGGGTTTTTTTCATGGTAGAGAAGGAACTCATGGGCTGTGTCACATGCAGTCAACGGACACTAATGATACCAGGATGTGTCACCATGAATGTGTGGCGCAGTAGGGCACTGCTAGGAAAAATCTCCAATCACCAGCATTAAGTCACACCAGCATGTGAAGTGGAGCATACCCAGAGACCCACATCACAAAGAACCATTTTTACTGAATAAGATGTATAACTTCTTGCAAAAGCAGATTCCTTTCTAAAAGACAAGTGGGAATTTAAGATTCTTGTACTATGTAGCACATGGGGTAGATAAGATAGCACACTTTTTAGGGCTCTGAGGGAAATTCAATAAACTCCGGTAAAGACATCACAAATTACATATCAGTAGAGCTTTGCAAATCCATGGATATCTGCTTCATATAAGAACATAAGAATGGCCATACTGGGTCAGACCGAAGGTCTATCTAGCCCAGTAGCCTGTCTGCTGACAGTGGCCAACACCATGTGCCCCGGAGGGGGTGGACCGAAGACAATGATCAAGCGATTTGTCTCATGCCATCCATCTCCAGTCTCTGACAAACAGAGACCAGGGACACCATTCCTATCCCCTGGCTAATAGCCTTTTATGGACCTAACCTCCATGAATTTATCTAGCTTCTCTTTAAACTCTGTTATATTTCTAACCTTCACAGCCTTCTCTGGAAAAGGGTTCCACAGGTTGACTATGCGCTATATGAAGAACTTTCACTTATTAGTTTTAAATCTGCTACCCAATGTGCAGATATCTGCATTTGCATCTATGCATATCTATGGCCCATTTTTGCAGATCACAGCTCAAAGGCAGATACACATTTTCGTATTCATGCAGGACTCTTCAGGTCAGTGTGTCAAACTTAATTCTGATTTTCTTTGGAACAGATTTTTGTTGTTTTAATATCATTTAGTTGATGGAGAAGAAGAGAGAATAAAAATATGTCCTCAACATGCTCTGAGTTATTTTTGGCAGGTTGGTTTAGGATGTTCCTGGTTTGTTTCTGACCCAGAAGTTTGGTTTCTCCAAGCCTATTCCCTACCCTCCAAATCTTCAAACTTATTTAATTCCGGGAATCTTTTTTTTATTTTTCAAAGCTCATTAATCCTCCATTAGTTCATTTCACTGTTTCAACATGATACCAACATGTACAAAACTTAATCAGGCAATCAATTTTCAATTCCTTATTCAAACAAAAATACCATGATTACATACTTCTTTAAGGTCAGATGTTTAAAAGAAAGGGGAAAAAACTTTGATGGGCCTTTACTTTGGAACAACTTCTACTTAACATTCTTTTGCAATAACCTATCTTTTTTTTCTGTGAAGAGTAACTTTCTGCTAATGAACAGAAGAGTCATCCCCAGGTTTCCATGAATTGGCTAAGAATAACATCTGTCACTACCAGGCAGTTTTGTTTAAAATTAGAATTCTTCGGGACAGATCCAAAACAAGAATTGTTTATACTGTGTCCTTCCAGTATGTGATTACATTCCAGAGCTCATTTTATAGTTAGATTGTACCCTGCATAGGCTTGTGAGCTGTAAACTTCAATGAAGCACACTGAGTGTAAACACATTCTTTGCAGTGTATCTGGGAAACGGGGTTCATTTTGTCTTTTAGATTTCTATGTTAATTTTCATAGCACATCTTGCCATGTTTTTAATTGCTGTCATGTTAAGTTTACCAGCAAGGATGCAATGAAACAGTAGTAACTTAACCAAGGTTTGTTCCATTCCTCTTTTATTCTACATTGGAGAGTAATTTGTCTGTAAGAGGTTTGCATATTTCTTCACAATATATTTTAAGTATTCTTTTACCCATTTACATTTAAATTCAAATTCATGTAGCTGATGATAGTTTGTTTTGATCCTTAATTGCTAAAACTTCAGATCTGTCATAGTTTATTTTGAAATCTGATACTTGTTCAAATTCCAAAGTAAATTGCTCCATAATTTTTAATGAGGTTTCTGGCTCCTGCAAATATGACAAGACATGAAAAACTTAAAAAACAACAGTAGTAGAGATGTAGCCGTGTTAGTCTGGTCTTGCTGAAACAAAAGACAGGACTATATAGCACTTTAAAAACTAACAAGATGGTTTATTAGGTGATGAGCTTTCATGGGCCAGACCCACTTCCTCAGATCAAATTGTGGAAGAAAATTGGCACAACCATATATACCAAAGGGATACAATAAAAAAAAAAGTGAACACATATAAAATAGACAAATCAGATTTTAGAACAGAGAGGGGATGGGGGGGGAGGTTAATGTCTATGAGGTAATAATATTAGAAGTGATAATTGGGGAAGCTATCTTTGTAATGGGTGAGATAATTAGCATCTTTGTTAAGGCCCATTCGTAAATTGTCAAATGTAAACATGAATGACAGTTCAGAGGCTTCTCTTTGAAGTCTTGTGTTAAGCCTCTTTGAAGCAGGATGCAGGTAGTAAAGTCTTTGAGACAATGCCCAGGCTGATTGAAATGGCAAGAAACTGTTTTTTCTTTGTGAAACTGTCTGATGTCTGTTTTGTGTGCATTGATTCTTTGGCGAAGGGTCTGAGAAGTTTGTCCAATATACATAGCAGACAGACACTGTTGGCACATGATGGTGCCTTTTTTGCTATAGACAGCAAAATCTAGCATTCTGATTGATTGTAAGTGAATCTTTTTTAATATTTACATGTTTGTTCTAGTTTCTCTCTAGCCTTGTGTTGAAGCACACTCATGCCATTTTCATTTTGGAAAAGAACAGAAAAAATCTGATATGAAGTTGAAATGTGTGAATCTCTCAGCATACAATAGAGCTGTCTCTCCACTGGCAAGATTTTGCGCAAAAGCGGCTGCACCTGTCTACACTGGCCATGAGTACTTGTGCAAGAACACTGACATTCTAATGTAGGAAATCAGTGCTTCTTGTGCAAATATTCTGACGCTCCCGCTCAGGGATAAGCCCTCTTGCGCAACTGTTCTTGCACAAGAGGCCAGTGTAGACAGGCAACATTAATTTCTTACGCAAGAAAGACCGGTGGCTAAAATGGCCATCAGAGCTTTCTTGCACAAGAGAGTGTCTACACTGGCACTGATACTTTTGCGCAAAAGCACATCTCTTGTGCAAAGGCACATGCCAGTGTAGACGCTCTCTTGTGCAAATACTGTAATCCAAAAACTCTTGCATTAAAAGTATGCGCAAAATCATGCCAGTGTAGATGTAGCCTAGGTATTTAGATGAGCTGCTTCTTGATTTATTGCTTGAAAGGCTTTATCTTTATGTTCTGTTCTCAGGTTACCACACGTTTCCATTTGATACTAATGTTGTGTACACTTGAGAGCAAACGTTAGGCTCTTAATAGGCAAGTACATGATGAACCTCTCTAGTCTGGCATTCTTTGGTCTAGCAACATTCGTGGTCCGGCATGATTTTATTTAGTCAGATGTCCACTTACCATGGGTGTGGCCAAGTTTCTAGCAGTCCCATAAAATGTATTTATAGCCACTAGTCCTGGCTCTCAGTGTTCTGTGCTGTTATTTACACCTAATTTATCTCTAAATGTCTTTTAAGAGCCCTATAAGCAGTGGAAGTGTTGCCAATGCTGCTATAAAATATTGACCTTCCTTAGTTTGGCAAATTCTCTGGTCAGGTATGAAGGGTACTGGACTAGAGAAGTTCAATCTGTATAGGAATTATAACTTGGATATAGACTAAAATTTACAACTGATCATAGTCTGTTCATCATGTTCCTTCAATCCAGAATACAAGTAAACTACAATTTAATCCAGTTGTGTCTTGCCTTCAAAAAGTCTTAATGCATAAACGTCTCCTCCCCTTGCTCCATCAGCTCTCCTGGTGCCTGCTGCCCCCCCACTCCTCACCCTCCTCTGCTGTCCTGACTCCTGCTCTTCTCATTGTCCTCAGCCCTCCTGCAAACTGCCCCCCTCCACCAGCCCTTCTCTCTTCCCTGTGCCCACTCCTCCAGTAGCCCCACTCTGATCATGTGAGCTACCCCTCCCCATCCCCTCTTCTAACACCTCCCTCTACAAACCTGCCCTGCATCTCTCCTCCGATGTTGGTCCCTCCCCTGCAAGTGTCTGCCCTTCTGCTTCACCTGCAGAATCCCCTGGCACCTCACCTTCTCTTACCCCTGCACACTCTTGGTGCCTCCCTCTTCCCTCACTTCCCCTGCCCCCTTTGCCCCCTTTTCCCCTGATGCCCACCCCTCACCACCCTCTGCCCCCATTCTCCTCATGCCACTGTGCCCTCTCACATGACTTGCTCCATCCCGGCCTTCCTCATGCTCACCCTTTCTTTCAAGCCTTCTACCAACACTTCCCCTCATCCCTCTAGCCCCCCAATGCCCTTACCCTCTCCTCTCCCAGCATCACCCTGTCCCCCCTCCCACTGACACCTCCCCTCCTGCCTTTTTCCTCATTGTCTGCACTTGGCCCCCTGCCATTTGTCTCTCCTCCACCCCATCCCTTTGGTGCCTTCCCCTTCGCCTCCGCACAAGTACCTTCCTCTCCCAGCCCTTCCCCTCTGCATAAGCCCCTTCCTTCCCTCTCTCTTTTCCTCTCCCTCTCCCATACCTTCTGCCTTCCACTTTGCGGGGCCGGAGTCTGTGCTCTGTCTCCGGACTCTGAACCCGCAACCCAGCCATGTGGAGCAACACAACACCCAGCAGGTTTAAAATCCCGGGCCGTGATGTTACGCCACGTCCGGGCATCTCCCCACCCACTGGTTTGAGCACGCTGTGCAGGGCAGCAGGAGCCAGCAAGGGGGAGCTCAGAGAAGGTTGCGCACGCCAGAGATGGGACTGGGACCGGGATGGGGGAGAGATGCTCTGGGGCTGGGGTGGGAGGATGCGCGGGGGGGGGGGAAGTCGGGACCCGCTCCAGCTCCAAATATTGCTGGAGCATGGGCACCACGAGTCCACACAACTCGCCGCCCATGCCTCTGCTGGCTAGCCGGCTCTCTCTCTCTTTTTCAGAGGGGGCGGGGGAGTGCCAGCTACTTGCAGAACCCCTAGTTTTGCTCCGTGGAACCCCAGGGTTCCCTGGAGCACCAATTGGGAAACACTGATGTAGAGAAATTCTTCAGTGACATAAATCAATTGTAATCAGGTCTACATTGCATGCTGCCTTTCCCAGCATAGAAAACCTTTCTGTGCAGGCAAAGGATATGGCTTCATGATGCGTGCTTGTGATGCCTCACTTTTGGGCTACACCCTTCAGGACTCCACTCACTGTTCTAAACTGGAGCAGTAGCTTGGCTGCTCTGAGACCTTGTCTATTAATTCCAGCATTTGATAACCATCCACTGATGTGGCTGCACTGGTACAAACCCCAAGGACAGACAAGAAAAACAGCACCCTGATTAAAAATGAAATAAGCACCACTGGTTTGAATCATGGCTCTTTCCTTGTCCACATTTATCATTTGCAATAGTGTAGCTAATGCACGCAACATCCAAGTGATGCCAAAAGTCAGATTTACCACTAGATACAGATTTGGTCCTCTGAGTTTGGGCTGAAACTCTATCTTGCGGTTGCTGTGAAGGTTCCTGAACAAACTTAAAAAACAATGAATGTTCCTGCAGCACCTAATAGAGATGAACAAAACATACAAATAATATCATGAGTTTTTGTGGGCAGAACCCACTTCTTCAGCTGAATGGTACAAATAAACAGCAGAAAAAAAGGTTCCTGAGCAGTTATACTATTTTAGCAGTAATTTTTAGGTATAGTGGTATTTATTAGAACTTCAGATTTAATCTAGAGTTTTCTAGTTTAAAGAAATCATTTGTATTATGTGAGTAATGCGTACTATATGTAGAAGCATTTTTATTTATAAGGACAATGTTTAAACATTTAAGGCAAAGCTCTTTTGGTTAAATTTTTGCAGTTCTATTGATTTCAGTGGAGCTGCTCCAGATTACACCAGTGGAGAACTGTTGCACATACAAAGTTCTCAGTTTTGTCAGTGGGAGATATATGCATTCAAGGGCTCAGACTCAATCCCCTTTTGAGTTGGGCAGAATAGAGATTTATCTCCCTGGGTTAGCATCAGCACACTGCCCATAAGAAACAGTGAAGTGCCTTATCTTTTGCAACCATTTTTTCTCAAACCGAAAGCAGAGGATTTGCTATCCAAGTTCCGATATAAAGCATGGGTCAATAGTGCATTTCCTTACAAGGGAGTCAAATAAGGGGGTGAGGTAATCACACCATAAAGTGTGATAAATTGCATGCCCATGTCTGAGCATGCTTGCTTGCTGCCTTTTGAACAAAACTGCCCATTTATCCTCCCGAAGTCAGTATTCCAGGCCTTTTAGAACAGTATTGGTCATTATAAGTTTAAAGACAGAAGGGTGGACTATGTGGCTATGTCTACACTGCAAAGTTTTTGTGCAAAAATGGCCAGTTTTGTGCAAAACCTGTGGAGCATTCACACCTCAAATGTGGTTTTGAGTAAGTCAATCAGCAGTAAAATGGCAGAAGACAGGGCTTTTGCCATTGAAGGTAAACATCCTCCTACGAGGCATAACTCCCTTTTGTGCTACAGCTATTGCGCAAAAAGGCAAGTGTGGATGCTCCAGAGGTTTCTTGCACAAAAAACCCCTACGGGAAAAAGGACAGGTGCTCTGATGGCCATCAGAGCTTTCTTGCACAAGAGTGTCCGTGTAGCGTGGACTCTGTCTCTTTTGTGATGCGCTTTGAGGTGTGGACGTGCTCTTGTGCAAGTTTTTGCGAAAAACTCTTGTGCAAAAGGCTTTGTGCGCAAGAAGCCTGCAATGTAGACATAGCCTGAATGTTTGAGACTTTCCCCACACCAATTCTATGGGGAAAAACCCTTAGTTTTTAATACTGATTTTAAAAAATGTCTTTTTTTTCACCTTGTGAGATAATTGTGTCTTGTAAAAATTTAATTGCATGGGTTCTAAAGAAGATGAGATTTCAAAAAAGACAATATTGTTTAGCTTTATAATGATGTTAGCTCTTGGTTTTGTGTATGTAGCTTTTTTTTTAAAACCAATGGGTTATATTTAACTCTGCATACGTTGTAATATTCCCCAACTTTCTTTTGCAGTAAGAAATTACTATTGATATTTGTGAATCAGAAAAGTAAAGGTATTTTCATTTGAGTTCTCATGTTTTCTCACCAATTTGTGTAAAATAATTCAATGAAAGTTCAAACCCAAAGATTTATCAGACTACAAGAATTCATTCTTTAAAATTACATTTTAACAACATATTTTCAACAGATTTTATTAATTGTGTCTGTAACACTTGTATACTTGTGAATCAGTGTGCCTGAATGACATATAGAAATACACGCATACACATAATAACTGATAACTTATTTGTATGAAAATCTGCATTTACCTAGCTAACACATGCAAATTTGAGTTTGTGTTTGTACACATGGGTGTGATTCTTAATACTGTGGACACAATTATGGAATCTATGCAGATGTAGCCCATTAGTTTCTTTAATTAATCTTTACTGCAATAGCATACTCAGGTTTGTTTTATTATGATAATGTATTTTTGTTAGTCTTGGGAGAGTTTTGCTAAACACTGCTCTCAATTTCACTAAACTCATACCTCTCAAGTGTATAAGGAGCTGCTAGCCAATAGCAGGAACCTATTTGTTCTCTACCTCCAGATGGGTACTGCTACATATTTCTTCTCTTTCTAGAGTTGCCTGCTGGTCCCTGGTAAAAGATAGTAATTGAGAAAAGCCAAGTGAACAGACTGAATTAAATCTGATTTTATTTGAACTCTACAAAACTACTGTAGGTAAAGAACAGAATACTGAAAATTAATACTCTGAGCCTGCAAATATTTAAGCAAGTGCATAATTTCATCCACATGAACAGTCGTTTCTATTGAGGCTACTCCATGTCTAAAGTAAAGTATGTGCGTAAGTATTCGCAACACCAGGGATTAAAACTGTAATAAACAACTTTTCTCTTAAGTTTCAGTTTTAGCAATAAAAACTTAACTTTGTTTAGTCTGAACTTTTTTAATACACACAGGCCAAAATTTTGAAATAAGGGCCAGAACTTAGGCTAAAGCTCACAGTTATGTACTCATGGGTAGGATATTAAAAACCATCTAAGTGCAGCTTGAAGTAAAATTTGTGCTCCAGACAGTGACAAACTCTGATGGATGTCTGTGGTTTAGTTGAAAACTTTTTAGGGTGTTTTTTTGATTGTTTGTTTGTTTTTGTGGTGTTTGTTGTTGTTGTTGGGTTGGTTTTTTTTGGGGGGGGGCTAAGAAGATTCATAAAACTTTCTAGATATAATCTTTTAATTTTTTTCCTGTTAATAGAATTTAAGAAACAAATACTAAATATTTACTGTAACAATGTATGACTATAAATGGGATAAAAATAAAGAACTACCAACAGGTAAATAAACATTTGATTTAAATCTTCAATTATTTAAATAAACACGAGAGATGACTGGGAAAACCGGGAGGGAACCATAGAGAGAAGGAAGAGAGACAGGTACGGGGGAAAACAAGCAGGGCAGACCAATACGTGGCAAGTATCGCTCTCTCTCTCTCTCTCTCTCTTTTTAATTGGTATTCAAGGGGGATGCAGATGCTCAGGGAGAGGTATTGAAGTTGCAATCTGGCCTATGTTGGTGACACTGCAGTGAGTGTGCCTAAGAGCTTGTCTATGTGAGTGGTCCCCATGGCTGCTCCACTCTGGATGCTGGTGCGTCCTCGCGCCAGTGACCGGAGACTTTTCTAGCAGTTTCTGCCACGCTGCACAGGCACTGTAGCACCCTCTAGTGTCATCAGAAATCTTGGGCGCATGTGTGGCATGGCCCCTCAGTTCCTTCTCTACCATCCTTGTCAGTAGACGGAGCTGACTTCTCCTCATTTCTGTCAAAAAATAGTTAAATACCCGGTTTTAATCCTTAGTTTCCTCATCATCCAAGTTTTTTAGCCCTATTCTCCTCCCCTGTCAAGTTTAAAAAAAAATTCTCATTGTGGCTCGCTGCTTTTCCCCAACCCCTCATGCCCAGTTCTCCGGGCTTTAAATGGTGCCTCAACAAATACATTGCATACCACCGTTTCAAGATGGTCACTCTCACAACAATCATTCCCATGCTCAATCAATGTGATTGGTTTTCAGCTCTCACCCTCCAGGATGTCTACTTTCACATTATGGTTCATCCTGCTCACAGATTTTTTTTATGGTTTACGGTAGGCACCCAGCACTATCAATACCGGGTGCTCCTGTTTGGCCTCTCCATGGCCCCTAGGGTGTTTTCCAAAACCCTGGCAATCATAATGGCCTCACTTCGACATCAAGGGATCATAATATTCCTGTATTTAGACGATTGCCTCATAAAAGACATGTCCTTCGACGAGACCAAGGCCATGACAGACACCACAACAGCCCTTCTACTCAGCCTCAAGTTTCACATAAATTACACAAAATCCACCCTACTCCCAACGCAGAGGCTAGAGTTCATAGGCTCCCTCATCAACACTATCACAGTGAGAGCTACGATTCCTGAGCACAGGTTCACTACCATACGTGACCAATGTCTGTGCGGCAAAGGCGGTTCCGACTGTCACAGTCCACGACTGCCTCAAGTTCCTCGGGCACATGGCCTCCACGACCTACATCATCAAATTGGCTAGACTCCACATGAGACTGCTCCAGTCCTGGCTAATGACGGTTTACAAGTCTTCCAGAGACCAACTTTCCAAACTCGTGGCCATTCCACCATGCATCAACTCCCTGCTTTGGTGGACAATTCCACAAAACATGCTACAGGGCGTTCCCTTCCAGCATCCTCCTTCTACTCTTACAGTTATAATAGATGCTTCACTCATGGGATGGGGGGCCCACTTAGGGAACGTCACAGCCCAAGGCAAATGGTCATTCACGGAGCAAACCTTCCATATCAACCTCCTCAGGTTACAGGAAGTCAGACATGCATGCCAACATTTCAGTCAGTACATAGCACACAAGTCCATTACCATCATGATGGACAATACCACCTGCATGTACTATATCAACTGACAAGGGGGAGCTTGGTCCCCTTCCCTGTGTTCAGAGGCTATCAAGCTCTGGAATTGGTGCCTGACACACAGGGTCACCCCTTTAGCCATTTATCTTCCGGGCATACTCAACGTCACAGCGGACGCCCTAAGTCGTACATTCTAGGACCAACACTCCACTCTTCCTTCGCTGGGGCCAACCAGATGTAGATCTCTTCACCACAAAAAACAACAGGAAATGTTACCTTTATTGCTCCAGAGGAACCCTGGGAAAACATTCCCTCGGAGATGCCTTTTCGATCACATGGGACGCCCCTCTCCTTTACGCATTTCCCACCTTCCCGCTCCTACACAGAGTCCTCAACAAGATCAGGACAGACCAGGCGCGGGTGATATTAATGACACCTGCGTGACCCAGACAGACATGGTATCCTTACCTCCTCAAGATGGTGGTGATGGACCCATATCCCTTCCCTCTTCACCACGACCTTCTGTCGCAGAACTACGGTCGGACTCTCCATCCAGACGTTCTTAAGCTCCACCTCCATGCCTGGTTCCTTCATGGCTCCAGGATGCCGAGATTACCTGCTCGGAACAGGTGAAGGACATACTGATTAACAGTAGAAGACATTCCACTACAAGGACTTACTTATACAAATGGAATCGATTCTCTCACTGGTGTGGTCGAACACATGCAACTCCTCCAGAGCTCGCTCCTCTTCCTACCTTATTGGACTAACTATCTCTAAAACATTTGGGTCAAGCACTCAGCAGTATCAAGGTCCACGCCGCAGCCATAGCTGCTTTTCATCATCCCACGGATGGCGTTTCTTTCCTCGCTAACCCATTGACTAAATGCTTCTTTAAGGGCCTACAGAATACCTTTCCTCCTGTCCATCCACCGGTCCCCATCTGGGACTTGAACCATGTTCTAAAAAGCTTGACAAAGCCACCATTCAAACCTTTAGCCACCTGCTCTTGGTCATATTTATCTATGAAGGTATCCTTCCTCAGTGCTATTACCTCCAGTAGAAGGATGAGTGAGCTTGCGGCCTTGATGGCCGATCTCCCATACACTGTATTTACAAAGGACAGAGTGATCCTCCGACCCTACCCGAAGTTCCTCCCCAAAGTACCCTCCCCCTTCCACATGAATGAACCCATACACTTACCTGCCTTCTTTCTGAAGCCTCATGTCAGCCTTGTGCAGGCCGCATGGCACACTCTCAACGTCCAACAAGCACTGGCATTTTATGTTGACTGCACGAAGCCCTGGCAAGCCTCACCTAGGCTTTCATCTCCTACGCTGAAAGATCTAGGGGACAAGCAGTCTCATCTCAGAGAATCTTGAAATGGATTACTTCCTATATTCAAACGGGTTATACCTTGTATGACAAACACTTACCTGAAAATGTCATGACTCACTCCTCCAGGGCGGTAGCTGCCACAACCACCTTCCTTCATAATGTTACACTCCAAGACATTTGCAACGCCGCCACCTGGTCATCTGACCACATTTTTGTGCAGCACTATGCTCTCTTTTCCTCTATTGCATCTTCTATGGCAGTGGGACATGCAGTATACCATGACTACCACACGGCTCCAAACCCACCTCCACAAGCCAACAACTGCTCTGTAGTCACCCAGAGTGGAGCACCCACAGGGACCACTCGAAGGAGAAGAAAGAGTTACTCACCTTGTGCAGTAACGGTGGTTCTTCGAGATGTGTCCCCATGGGTGCTCCACTATCCTCCCTCCTTCCTCCGCTTTGAAGCCTTGTACTCTAGCGGGTAGAGAAGGAATGGAGGGGCTGCGCCGCACACGCACCCAAGATTTCCAACAACACTAGAGGATGCTACTGCACCTGCGTGGCATGGCAGAAACTGCTAGAAAAGTCTCCGGTCACCGGTGCGAGGACACACCAGCACCCAGAGTTGAGCACCCACGGGGACACATCTCAAAGAACCACCATTACTGCACAAGGTGAGTAACTCTTTCTTCACGGTTGGCCGCTTCTGCTAATACATTGTGTACACAAAATATCAAGATATGTCTGCAAAAGTTGTATTGCATGGTGTGTGGATAGCGTCTCAGTGTCATGCACATTCTGTCAGGTACACTACCATGGGAAACTGTCACTGCGTATTGGTGAGTAGTTGCTCTATGTAATATGGGATATCTGCACACCACTCAGGGAACTGTTGAAATCAGGGGTCAAATGTCCACAATTCCCTCCTATTCTATCTTCTTATCTACAGCTGTCATGATAAGTTATTTTTGAATTCATCATGCTGCACCCAAATTTCTAGTGGTGGAACACAGCATTCTTATTTATTGTAAGGTCTGGGCATACCATCCTCTTGTATTTGTGAGGGATATGGGAATTGCCTATAATATTTGATGCATATATGTTGCATCTGATTCAAGAAAGGGTTGCTGTATGAAAGGACCTGATAACAGCTGCTCTAGCAATGCCTGAGACAAGGCAGAAAACCAACCACTTTGAAGTTTATCTCCAACACTGGGTGACTTGCCCAAACGAGTTTAATCAGATTCAAGAGACAGAGAACAATTGAATGACTTGGCTAGACTGAAAAAGGTGACACCCTCCTTGAATGGGAAAGATTAGAGCAGGGCCCCCAACCATGTAGACAGAAACTCCCCACCTCTGGTTGAGCTTGAAGTGTGAATGTGGCAGTATGGGTGATGATGGCGTAGGCAACAGTGTGGGTTCATGTGTCAGGCAGGCTTGTGTTTGGGCAGCTGGCCTATGCTACAACATCCACCCTGCTATTTTTAGTGCAGGAGTTTGATCAAAGCTCGCATGTGTCTCTCTGCCAGGGCTGGGAGGCATATTCCCTGCTGCTGGGAGCTGTGGCCTTGAGACCCAGTTTGAGTGGGAGAACCCCAGGATGTCACCCCATGACACATGAAGGCAAGAGGCCTCTCTCTGAGGAAGGAAGTTCGGAGAGGAGTCTAAAATGCTACTAGCCTGTGACAGCATTTGCAAGTATGCAGTGCCCAGTCAACTGAAGTTGACTTGACAGTGACTGCAACAGCTACACTGTTACAGCTAATCATGGAACAGCTGCACACAGTGGAGAAGTGGTCTTGGGCCTGTCCAATGAGCACTGAGTGGTACGTCTGTCTAGTCCTACAGATCTAGAGAGATCAGTAGTCATTCTGGATCTTGCAAATACAGAAGGGCACTGTGATGGGGTGAACCAGGCCCTAAGCCCCTTGCCAGAGGCCCTGTGGTCCTGCCACACCCCAACCCAGAAAAGGGCCATAGACAAGTCCTCCAGTAGGCTAGAATGGCTGTGGAGGAACTGACCAATCAGGGGCCAAAAAGCCCCATAAAAGGAGTCACAGAACCAGAGTCAGTTCAGTGTTATTGAAGCCGTGAAGAGTTTGCTGGCTAAGGGAGTAGCAGCACCATGAGGAGCTCTGTGCGGGGAGCTAGTATGAGATTATGATGAACTGAGAAAAAGCCCTGAGCTAGGGGCAAGAAACTGTCTTCAGGAGAAGAGGCAGCTCTCTCCTGAATGGGGAAACAAACTGAGAGACTCAGACACTCTGCTGAAGGCGCTGGGATGGGCCCCTATTAGAGGTGTACCTCAGAAGGGGTTTGTACTGCACAGGGTGTGACTCAGCTTGAGGCCTGAGTTGCCGAAGAGGCTTTAGGTATCAGGCAGTGCACAACCCTGCACTCAGCCAGATGGGGGCACTTACATGAGGTGAATGTCACCCCGTTACAGCCATATTCTTAGAGTTGGTGCCAAATTTAGCTCAGTCCTGCAAGGAAGAAATATTTAACTGAGAGCTGCCCAATTGGTAGAGAAGTGAGTGGTGAATGCAGTATGCTTGCAGCACCAGATTGTTATTGGTAGGTAAGGAATCAAAATGGCATTGGAAAGTCTATGGGGGGAAAGGGGGTTGTCATTGAAGTGTGCCCTGCTATTCTGTTTGAGGTTAGGCAATGGGCAGGAAACAATGAATTCACTCACGTGGGTTTTTAGAACTCCTGAGGTGACAAATGAGATGCATGCCCCATTCTGTGCAATCTACCAAGCCTCTGAATGTATAAACAAAATGAGATGTTTCTCTATGGTTATACAGGCCTCAGTGTATCACAGCAAGTGATTTACTGACATAAACATTGGCTGGTCTGGGAAAGTCTGCAATGTATGGATTCTTAGACACACTGGATTTTTGAGAAGTTAAAAGTGGGTGGGAGGGGCCTTTTTTCCTGGACTGTCCAATTACAAGCATCTCAGTACAGGATATGATTCTTGGTAATGTTGACCTCCTTTTTCTTCCCTGGCTTGTGGAGCTATATAAAAATAAGGGTGGAGAAGCCATTGCTATTTCCTGACTACGCATGTAGAGCAAGTTTATGCCCTGTGACACACAATCATTTCACTCTTTTGAACTCTGGGACTGATTCTCCCAGGCCTTTGTGTACCTCTCTGCATGCAACAATCAGGGACAAGCTGTCCCTTGGTAATACATCCACCTAGCATAAGTTCACATGCTGCCTTGTTAAGCACAATCAGATGAAATGAGAGAGAAATTTAAACTGTAACTTTCTTCCTTTTATAATTTTGGCAGACTCCTTTGAATGCTTTTCTGTGGGTTACTATTTAATATTTTAAGTATTATAAATTATGTTAAGGTTAATAATAACTTCTAAAGATTGACCAACATTCCCCATCATAATATCCTGTTTTCTAGCCTTATGACTTTGCCAAACTGTAAGAATTTGGGCTGAAGTCCTCCATAGCAGGTATCTCAAATAGAATTATTTTGGAAAGTTCTAGACGAAAGAATTTGTCCATTTCTGAGAGCAAGTTTAGGAAAAAAATTAATTCTTTGGCCACAGTAACAAAACAAAACAAAAAATCTGGTGACCTTTTCTTTGTGAAGGTCTGGCGCTCCCATGATTTGGAGCAGGGACTTGATATGGGTAAAGGTCTTTGTTAAGAATGTGCTTCTTGCTACTTTTGTGAAAATTGCCCAAATTGTCAAATTATAAACTGCTGAAAAATTACAGTTTATACAGGTTAGCAGCTAATAAATCCAAAGATTGTGTCCTGACTGTGATGTACCCATCATAATTCCTAGTGATGACTGGACTGAAAAGATTCAACCAAGTTCTCAAGCACTGTCATCCCCAGAATGATTTATCCTGGCTTCTCACCGTAGTGAAATTTACATATAACAAAAAAGACCAAGCATCAAAGCCCTCTACTAAATATATCAACTACTTCCAGTTCCATCCACAACTGCCCATGTCCTCTCCCAATCTAGCCACCTCAGATCTAGTGCAGTGGATTCACTGAGCCTGGGAAGAAGGGAAGGAACATCTGAGGAAGTTGACAGCAGGCTACCAAGAGTTAACAGATTAATATAAATAGCAAGGCTGCACATTGGCCCGGAAAGTATTGCTCTCCATGGAGCATCTCTGCAGAGACAGAGATGGTTTTGTTCCTTGGTCCTTTTAGGATCCAGTGATTTAGGCTATGTCTAGACTTCATTTGGAATAAGCTTTTCCGGAAAAGATCTGCCAAAAAAATTTCTTCAGAAACATTATGCTGTACCAAACTGAAATATTATATTTGCAAACACTGAAACCTGAGTCCTTTTGCAGGGTTTGTTTTTATTTTTGTGTGTCGTACAGAGCTACTCATTCTCATGCTTCATACAAACTTCAAGTTAAAAATGCCTAATTTTGCAAAGGCAGAAGCACTTCTTAACTTTTTGAACCCATTAAAGTAAGGATTTAAATTTAAAAATGTTCTGTCCAGAACCAGAACATTTAGGCCTCAATTTTACATAAATGTCTGTCCACACAGCATGAAGCAGCTTACAGGATCATCTAATCAAACCCATGAATAACATTTTGTTATTCTTAGGGCTGGGACATAGACAAGTCTTGTGATTAGAGCTGGAGTCAGAGTTGGGAGTCAAGCAAAGGACTAGAGCTGTAATCCTAGATTAAGACCAAGAGTCAGAGCTGGAGTTGGAGACCAATGGCCAGGATCAGGGACAAAGCAAGGAATGTGTCAGGAAAGCAGGAATCAGGGGCAAGTCAGAGAAGCAGAATTTTGGAGTCAGGCAAAAAGGCAGGCCCCAATACAGCAGCACAGATGTGTGGATAACGTCTTTTCCCTCTCTTTGAGTTTAAACAGACTGATCCTGTGGGATGAGAGAGTAAGGTCATTACTTCACTCTGGATACGTTTACACTGCAGCTTTTTTCTGGATTAACAGCTGTTATCCCAGGAAAAACAGTACTTGCATCCACTGCAAGAGTGTTATTTAGACAAAAAGTTGAAATAACAGAGGAGTTTTTCTGATGGCAGTAAACCTTATTCTATGAGGAATAACACTTTTTTGGAAAAAGGCATGTGTGGATGCAAAAGAAGGAGTTCTGTCAAAAAAAAGAGGCCTCCAGGAAGTAACAGAGGTGCCCTGCTCCACACTCATCACAACTCTATAGTTCCTGTCTCCCGGCAGCTCTTAAAGCTGCAGACACCTGGGACAGGCTTGTGGCAGGAAGCTGGCCCCGTGTGCTTTCAGACACTGTGTGGCTGCCACTGCCGCACATCTAGGCACTATGTCCCAGGCACAAGCCCTCCAAGAGCCCACTGGTCTTCCCAGGGAGCATACACAGGGCTCCCAGGAGCCTGCCGGGGCCGCAAGAAAGGAGGAGGAGACCCCCCCAGGATCTCTGCTCCAGATGCTGGAATGCCAAAATTTACAGCTGGATGACCGACAGCCTGGCCATGAGGGGCCACCACACGACTCTGGAGCAGGTCCAGAATAAAGTGAAGGTGCTCTGGCAGGACTACGCCAGGGCCACGGAGCACAGCTCTTGCTCTGGGGCAGGACGCCACTCCTGCTCCTACTACAATGAACTACTTCTCATCCTAGGGGGCAGTGCAGCCCTTCCCTACCCCTAGTGGTGGACCCAGTGCTGGAGACACTTGTCATCACCCGGCCGGGGGTCCCAGCCCAGGAGGAGGAAGACGAGGAGCTGGTGGAGGAGGAAGACACAGGCAGCACCATCACCACAATCACCCTGGAGCTGGTACCCTCTCTTTCCCCAGGGCCTGGATATGTCCCAGGCATCTGCGGAGGCCAGGGAGGGATCAGCAGGTGAGTGCTCTTAGTTTTTTACACACACAGGACGGGGATGGTGGGCACCGAGGATCTATGGTGCGATCATTGCTGGCCCTCACGTGGATGCCTATGCAGTGCCAGTCTGCACCACGCAGCCCCAGGAGGCAGCGCCAGAGCAACCCTGGGCTCCTGCTCACAGGCTCCTGAGAGGCCAGACAAACTTCTGACTGGGGATGCCTGGGGGGACACCCTCCCACCACCAGCCATTGCTGGAAGAAGGCTGGGGACAAGGGCGCCCACACACCCCCATAGAACAAGGAGTGCCGCACACAGCATACAACAGGCATGCCTGCATGCTTGAGGCACCACCTGCTCAAACACCATGGATTAGCCCAAAGCCTCACAGCCTCCACAGGCAGGGAGTTCCACAGGTTAACACAACACAAGCACCCTCCTACCCTCCAAGGGGCCAGGACACAGACCAGTGGTTACAATACATGGAGGAGGACCCTACTCCAGGGGTGGTTCTGTATGCAAACATACAACACGTGGGGAGGGGGGTAACCGAGTGGGCCCAAGCCACAGTACTGTGGTGTTACCTGGGCTCAGGGATGGAGGGCATGAGGTGTGGGGACAGTGGCCAGGCTGTCTGACTGACCCATCCTTTCTTCTGTTCCCTGCAGCGGGACCGAGCAGGAGCGGGGGACCCTCCAGCCCTGTGGCAGCAGCAGCACCCCCAGCTGCCCAACCACCAAGTCAGCGAGTCCAGCAGCGGGACCAGCTCCTTCGGCGGCATGAGCAGGCCATCGAACGGGTGGAGGCAGCCGTCACATGCTGGGTGGAGGCGGACCTGCAATGGTGCCAGGAGGCCTGGGGCCCCTTCTAGCCCAGTGTGTGCGCATGGCAGATGCCATCTCCACCCTCACCACACACATTGGCCATGCCATACATTATGGCATGGCATTGCCTCATGCCCCTGCCCCCTCCTGTTCCTGCCCCTCCTGCCAACCTCCCCATGCTGCCTGCCCTGACGCGGCCAGACCCCCATGTGCAGGTCCGCCCCCACCGAAGCAATTGCAGGGGCTGCTCCTCCCTCCCAGTTGAGAGTCTCCTCCCCTTCCCACCCTACATCTCCCCTCTCCCCATTGTAAATAAAAAGTTCAAACGTTGTATTCCAAAAAAAATTGTGTTGGTTGTTTATTGGGAGGTAAGGAGAGGGGAGGAGGGAAGGGTTGGGGATAGGAGGGAGATGTCAAGGGAGACAGAGGCGACCCTACTATGGGGCCTGGGAGAACATCTCCGTCAGGGCCTCCTGGATGCGCACCCCATCGTGGTGTGCCTGGCGGATGGCAGCTGTGTGGGGCTGTTCGAAGGCCTGTCCCTCGCCTGCCATCCATGCTGGGAGGAAGGCCTCTCCCCTCCACTCCATGAGATTGTGGAGCACACAGCTCACAGCCACTACCTCCGGGACATTCCACTCACCCATCTCCAGATGGGTGAGCAAACAACGGAACCGGGCTTTCAGACGCCCAAAGGCACACTCGACTTGGTTGCGGGCCCGGTTGAGGCGGTCATTGAACCAGGCCCAGTTGTGGTCCGGCTGCCCCGTGTAGGGCTGCATTAGTCAGGGCAGCAGGGGGTAGGCCGCGTCCCCCACAAAACATGTGGGCATGGGCACGTCCCTGACAGTAAATTCCTGCCAGGGGAAGTAAGTGCCCGCCTCCAGCCTGCGAAACAGGCCGGAATTGTGTAGGATGCGGGCGTCATGTGCCCTGCTGGACCAGCATAAATGTCCAGGAAGCGGCCACGCTGGTGAGGAGGGGAGGTGCCCGTGGAGCAAGGGGGCCCTGGTGCATGTGTGTGTCCGAGGTGGCCAGCTTCCATAGTGCGATGGCGATCCTCTTCTCATCTGGGATGGGTGCCCGTAGTTGGGTAGTGGTTCTCTGGAGCGCAGGGGTGAGCCAGGCACATAGCTCCAGGAATGTCTGCTTTTGCATGCAAAAGTACCAGAGCCATTGCTGGTCATCCCATTGCCCCAGGACCAGCCAGTCCCACCAGTTGGTACTGTTGTCCAGTCTCCACAAAGACCTCTGCATGGTGGGGTGGGGATGGCACAGGGACGCCATGGCCTCTCTGGTGAGGGAGTCCAGAGCGACCTGCGCCTCGAGGTCCTGGATGAGGAGCGCAGTAGCCTGGAGCAGCAGCTGCAGGCACTCCAAAATGTTTGGAAGGGGCCAGAGTAGGCACAAGGCCACCCCTGGCTCCATGGCATAAGAAACAAGCTGAGATAAAAAAAATCAGCCAAAGGCACTAAAATGCACAAGGCAGTGGTATCCAAGAAGGCAGAGGGCAACCACAAATAGAACTGCTACGGCTGTCAGTCCCTTCAAGAGGTCCTATATCACACAGCAGGAGAGAAACGGCTGTCCGGGGAGATCCCTTAAAGCACGTGTCTCAAAGGAGCTCCAGCCCCGCCCCCGGAAAGGGCTGGTGCCCTTTTGCCCTCTTCAAAGTGGTTCCGGGTTTCTGCTTTTGTTCAAAAGTGTCCCGCCAATGTAGACGCGCTTTTACGCAAAAGCACATCGTTCTTAAGGAGAGCCCTGGACCAATATCGACACTCTCTTGCGCAAATACGCTAACACAAAAACTCTTGCGTTAAAAGTATTTGTGCAAAATCATGCCAATGTAGATGTAGTCCTATTGGTGAGTGAGATGTATTACACATCAGCCACAGACTTGCTAAGTTTCAAATGGGGAAGATTTATTATCTAGCTATCTTTGTATTTTTTTACATCTTCAAATACCAGAGGGTTTGATTCTGTACCATGCCTGAGTTTGTCTGAACAAGACAGTTCAGAGTCTTTGGTCCCTTAGGGCACATCTACACTGGAGGGCAAAAGTCGAATTAAGATATACAACTTCAGCTACATCTATACAAAACCATGGTACACCCACATCTTGAATACTGCTGTCATGGTTATGAGGGATGGCCAGCAGCCTGGGGACTGAGAGGTTAACTGTACCTAGCCAGGTAGCAGTTAGCCAATAGAAATACAAATAGGGATTTCAAACTGAGACAAAGGAATTTTTGTTTTTTCCCTCCTTTGTCTCTGGGCATTTTCTCTCCAGATAGTGATGGAGACAGACATGTCTCTCTCTCCAAGAAAAGACTCTTCATTATCTGTAAGTAGGATAAAGTTTAGATAAATCCGTTAGGTTTTATTGTTTGGGAATGGGAATCTGATTTCTGTGCATTTAAAAATGGGTTTTCCTCTCCTTTGTAACTTAGCTTTTGGACCATGGGGGTCCCCCATAAGTATATTAATTTGTGAATTTTCCATCTAGTCATTATGCTTGTAACAGGAGTATTGTGGTGATAATAAAAGTTCTTTCTTTTTTATTAACCTGGTATTGGTTAACTTTTATGTCCTGGTTTTACTTTAGGGCTGAGATTTCCCAAGTGATCTCTTCCCTGGTTTTTCTTACCATTACTTGGGTGGTGGCAGCAGATTTTTATCCCCAAAATCTAAGTTTTTAAGATTTTGGGGGGAAGCTTTATACCAAAGCCTGGAGAGATAAGGTTTTGGGGTACTTTTGTGGGTCTCCACTCCTGCATTCATTGTGCCAAAGTGGGGAAGGAGCCTTGACAACTGCATACAGATGTGGTCACCTCATCACAAAAAGATATATTGGCACTGGAAAAGATTCAGAGAAGGGCAACACAAATTATAGGAGTTTGGAATGGCTCCCATGTGAAGAGAGATGAAAAAGACTTGGACTTTTCATCTTAGAAAACAGGAGACTGGGGGGGGGGAGGTGATAGAGGTCTATAAAATCATGACTGGTGTGGAAAAAGTGAATAAGGAAAAAGTTATTTACTTGTTCCCACAATATAAGAACCAGGGGTCATCAAATGAAATTAATAGGCAGCAGGCTTAAAACAAACAAAAGGAAGTTTTTCTTCATGCAGTGCATAGTCAACCTGTGGAACTCCTTGCCAGAGGATGTTGTGAAGACTAGGACTTTAACAGGGTTCAAAAAGAGCTAGATAAATTCATCGAGGTTAGGTCCATCAATGGCTATTAGCCAGGATAGGCAGGAATGGTGTCCTTAGCCTCTGTTTGTCTAGAAATGGAAAACAGGAGAAGGACCATGTGAGGATTACCTGTTTTGTTCACTCCCTCTGGGGCATTTGGCATTGGCCACTATCGGCAGACAGCATACTGGGCTAGATGGACCTTTGGTATGACCCACTATGGCCGTTCTTATGTTCTAGTTTTTAAGAGCTGCATGGAAAAATGAGATCCACACAGTAGTGAGGCCATAGTAATGATGATGGTGTCCAAACCAGAATAAAAAACAAACAAACAAACAAAAATGCACATTCCAGGCTGATACAAATCTGGCAGTAACTTTAAAACAAAATAAAAATTTCTTGTAAATGAATATATTTGTCTGGGGGAGATGGTAAATGTGGCTCTCGGTTATGCCAGTTTTGAAGCCACTTTTCTAATTAGAACTGAGTTACTTACCTAGAAAATTAGTCATGATGGTTATCACACTTTCATTGCTTAACACTTAAAAAAAACCACGTATGTGTGAAATGTTTTCTGATCAAAACTCCTCACAACTAAGTCTCAGGGCTGACTGCCAAAATGAGGTTGACAGTCACATTGTTATTAAGGAGAATATAAATTTCCATAGCTTTTTGTTTAATAGAAATGATTGCTTGTGGTTCAAGTAAATTATCTGTTTAGAGTGAAGATGCTTGTACTGCACAAAACTTAAAAATAAACAACCCAAAGATGAAGCCTTCTGTAGCACAAGGGATTGATTTAATTTAATGTTGATTTTTAGCTTTTCACAGTTTAAAACTTGGTTTAGGAAAATATATGAATCTCTGTTCATGTACTGTTTATTTAATTCATCAGTAGATTAAGGGACAGAGTTTTTGTTAGGGGGCTGGATTTTTTTGAGGAAGAACGTATGGAGTCTTTTTGAACTGATGGATGATGTACTTTCTGGCTATCTCAGTCTGTTCTTTTGAATGACTCTTCACACTGTGCTTGGCTCTTCTCTCCATTGATTGTGTCTTTGTGGGCTGCAGCTGACACTCTTACACAGTCTGGGTCATTGACTGTCCCTGGCCTTTCTCCATGATGTTCTAACTTTTTGTTCTCTTCCTGAGTTTACTATCCTTGCTTTCTGAACCCATAAAATGTTCTTCCCTTCTCCTTTATACTCCTTATGCCCTTTGAACAATCTCTGCCCTTTTTGTGCTTCCTAAGCCTGATTTATCCCTTGCTTTTCTCCATGTTGTCTCTGTGTTGCTCATGGCTTTTTCAGCTGTTTTCTGACTGCTTTGTTTTACATTGGCATTTACAGACTCTCTCCCCATTTGATATACGTGGATGTGCTACAGTTATTAAGAAGTGAGTGATATTATCTCTGACTCCTGAAAGGCCTCTGTATGGCTTCCAATAGACACACAATTTTTGCATCTCCTCTATGTGGTTTTAGGTGTGGGCTCCAGTGTGTACTTCAGTAAAGTTCTGGTTCAATTTTTTACTACTAGGTCATTAGTATTGTTTGGTATGACTAGCTCTGAGCTATCCTGATATTTGTTACAGCCAAGTAAGGCAAAAAAAAAAAAAAAAAAAAAAAAAAAAAGCGAACTCCTAACAAGAAAGAATAACTTAGAAAATACAAGAATAGAACAATTTTTATAGCAGTTCCAGTAGCTAAATACTAATGATGATTGACAGTCTCATTGAGAAGGTGTAAAAATGGGACCAGTGGACCCAAAACTACAGGAATACACCCAGAGTATTTTTTCATGCCCAAGAGCATGGAAGTATCCATTGTAGGGCAAAGGTCCTAGAACTTTACAACTGCTCTCTGGAGATGTTATTTTTAAACATCAAATTCTAAAATTCATTTAATAGAATCCTAATTTAATATCAGAATGTTACACTACTGCGCAACTGGAGGGTTTTTGCAGTAGAAAGATTTCTCTATTCTTGGTTCTGTGCTTGCAAAAGATAGGATCTAGTCTTTCACAAGATGTAAACAATTTCTCTGTGTTTTTACCATTGCATTACAGAGAAAAAGTTTCAGAAAGAAGGTAGAGCCAAATGGTAACAAGTAGAATAATTAATACTTCATACTATGCCTAGCGTCTTTATTCTTAAACTCCTGAAAATAGTACAGGAATTTATTTGTAATTTTACTAAGAACTGCTTCTTTCAGACATTACTGAGGAATTTTCATCTTTACACAAATAAATCAAATGTTCAGATGAATTTAATCATTATTTTCTTCTTCTCGTCTCCCAGGAAGTTAATTTTTTCAAATAGCAGATTCCAAATTAAGATTCAGTCTATGCCAAATTAGAGTCATTGTTGGTCAGAAAATAATTTGTGCCTAGAGTTGCTTCCAAGAAGTAAAGACCTTGGGTGAAAAACTCCTATTAACTTCAATGAATTTTGGGTCAGGCTTAGCCAGAGACCAGAGCTAGAACAGTTTTATATAATAGCCAGACAGGTTTTATGTCTGTCAGAGCACTATTGAGCAGAATAGAAATTTTACCCTAAATCAACAGAGAAAATGTCAACTAGAAAATGTCTTTGGGATACAGAAAAATAGAATGCTCACTGAAAATGGCACAAAGTAGGAATAGATAGTTTTTATTCCAAGGAATATGTTTTTGAATATTTAAAAAATTGAGTGATTAAAAGATGTCAGCAGCAAAGAGGTAAAGAAATAATTTCGTATTGCTGGGGGAATGTAATTAGGAGCAATAACAGTATTTTGTATTTATAGGGTGATTTTATTCTGAGGACAGCAGTGGAGTGTCATGAAATTAAGCAATTGTAAATTTAGGCTAAATACTATAGAATAGTCTCTCTCAAAAGTTGCAGGCAACAGGGGTGCTGGGACTAAGGGTGCTGGGATACAACGGCACTCCTTGGCTTGAAGTGGTTTCCATCATTTACATTTCATATCATTTGACTAATTTAGAAAACTTATAGAGGCTGTGTCTACACTGGCCGCCTATTACGGAATAGGCATGCAAATGTAGCACTTTGGAAGAGGCAAATCCGCGGAGGATTTAAATATCCCCGCGGCATTTGCATTTTCATGGCCGCCGCTTTTTTCCGGCTTGGAGATAACCTGGAGAAAAGCGTCCAGACTGGCGCGATCCTCCGGAATAAAGCCCTATTCCGGAGGATCTCTTATTCCTACTTGCAAGTAGGAATAAGAGATCCTCCGGAATAGGGCTTTATTCCGGAGGATCGCGCCAGTCTGGACGCTTTTCTCCGGCTTATCTCCAAGCCGGAAAAAAGCGGCGGCCATGAAAATGCAAATGCCGTGGGGATATTTAAATCCTCCGCGGAATTGCCTCTTCCAAAGTGCTACATTTGCATGCCTATTCCGTAATAGGGGCCAATGTAGACGTAGCCATAGAATGTTCTGTCATGTGTTTTCATCCTGGGGGTGATTGACCAAAAGTGTCAGGGGCTCATGACCACATATTCCTCCCCATATTACTAAATGGGACAAGGTTCCTGCATAGATAGGGAGTCTCAGTCTGGCGAAGTTTGAAAACCACTGTACCAAAAGACACACACACCAGCACAGGATGGACTGGATGACCTACTGGATTTGTAGTGTGATATTTGTAGAGGCTTTGGTTATGGACATGATCAAAAAATCTAGAGGACAGCATGGGGGAAAATCACAAAGGAACATAGAAGATAGGAGAATTTAGAAGTTAGCTCCCTCTTCTGTTACTAACATGGCACTTTTTTATGCTGTCTGAACACAGATTTAGTTTCTTTAAGAATTATTCAGTTAAATTGTCTTTTACCTCTGAGAAAAAGTGCTTTATAATTTAGTGTCTTCTTATTCATCCAGTCCTTAATGTCACTGAGTCACAATCTATTCCATTCACTCCACCAGCTATGCTACATTATGATCTGGCCACCATTGTTCATCTCACCCACAAGCATCTTCATGTCTTCTTTTATATTATCCTTTTCACGTGGAACATGTTTTCCAAGTACATTTACAGAGTTCCATGTTCCTCCTTAAAATCCTTTCTATCTGACCCACTTCTTCCATGATACGCATGGTCAGATGTTGCATGATACTGGCTACGAAGATGAACTAATAGTGATTCATTATTTCTTGTTCACTTAAATTGACTCCCATTATGCAGTCTCTAAATTTTACACCTAGCTAGCATGTACAATTTTGTATTTTTAATTCTGTCACAAGTATCTCCCCGCCCACCACCTGCTCTTCTGCTGCATTCTATGCTTCTTGCATTTCATATAATAGGGCTCTGATCCTGCTTGGGATCCTCAACTGAGTACTGCTGTAATATTAAATAAATAATCAGTAGTCCAACAATTGGAGGAAAACCTGTGTGCTATCCCAGAGTTAGCATCTGTAAAATTACTGCTTTATTCCTTTCTTTCTCTCTCTATAAAACACTGAAAAGAAAACAATTTACTATGTTGTAGGGGCACAATCTTCCCCCCTGCAAGATGTGAACAGCCCTCCCCCCACTTTAATGAGAGTTACTCAGCTTCTGTGAGGTGAATATAGGGGTCATTATTGGAAAGAGGCCAATGTTCTTTACAAGCTCACATGCCTTTTTAGTGGGTCATCTTATTTAGGCAGCCTCTGACCAACCAAAGGAAAAACTTCTTCAAATTACATTTATTCTTGTAAAACTTCATAGTAAGGGTTAACACATTAAGATGAAAATCATATTTCATCAGTTCTTCCTACTTGCCTATTTTAATCAGTTATTCAGAAATGAGTAATAGAAGCTCAGGCACAGAGAGCTCAGAAAATGCTAATGTGGTGTCTCTGTCTTTTGCTCTCAGAGGCTTATGCCAGAATAGAGAAAGCCTTTTATTCCACCATTCTGTGGAGTCAGAAGAAAGGCATATTCTGAAGCATTAGTTTCAATTGAAACTCACCCACTGTTAGTCTGCTGACTGTCTTGGGTCTCTGAGTTCGAAACTGCTTCAGCTCAGTTAATAGAGCCAGCTGTAATATTGACCTTAAATGGTAAAAGCTGTGAGAGTGAGGCCCGCCTGAGGGGAAAAAGAGGAATAACTCAGTTTTAGGTAAGTAATCTATGAAACCAAGAATAAACTGTCTCCTTCAGCTGTGAAACAGAACGGAACCAGTTTATTCCTTAAAGGTATAGTACCTCATTGTTATGATACCGCACTTTCTTGGGTAGCTTCCCCCCCACCATTAAATTGACTGTGTGTCAAAAAATGGGTGTAGCAAGACATTGTACTTAACAAAATCTGGTTTTTCTTGCATACTCTTTTGGGGAGAGACAAGTATGCTAAAGAAAAGCCTGTTCTGGTTAGATAGAAGTTTGCTAAAGAAAGGTAGGTTAATCAGTAATGAAATGTAACCCTGATTCAGAATAATTGGTAACTATACTGTGCTGTTTGAGATAATTTTAAACATTTGTCTATAAACATTTAAGGGTAGTAAATTATTAATTCTTTTTGTTTAAAATACAGTTGTATGATCGGTTTCCTTGCATGCACTCTTTTAACAGTGTAGGCACCAGAGTTGCTCATTTTGATGGGTTACCTAGCTGTCTCCTAAAAGACAGGTTCCAGAGATGTTTCTTGAGACATTTCTTTCTATAGTACATGTTTGCTTTTAAATACCAATAAGAATAAACAAATGCTGATAATTTATAACTAACTCAACTTTTTAAATTCTTCATTATCCATAGAAAATAACCCCCTACTTTGCAAATTTAAGTATCTTAAAATTCTAAGTTTTTTTTAAAAAATCACAGTATTATAGGTTTCTGATATTTTTAAATTTGTTTAAGTCTGTACTGAAGCTGTTGATAGTTACATTTCCTTTATTTGGTAAATTAAAAAAATATATACTTCTTGTGATTTAAAAATATGTATGTTAAGAATTTTTTCAGAAAGAAATAAGTAAATAAGAATTCAAATCAGGGTCATGACTGTTCAGGCCAGTCATATTAATAATATAAGTGCTCCTTAGTGAATTAGATTTCAAGCTTCTAAAAAATAGCCTGATTTCACCTGGTGAAAAATTCCTGTGCAACGAAGTACACATGATGAGAACAGATACCTACATTAGCTTCTGCTGCATGTTATTTAGAAAAAGCATTTTTGTTCTGATTAGAGACAGAGTTCCTGCAAAGAGCTGCTACATTTCTTTTTGACACTGGTACGTGTTGTATACACCTTATGTGAAAATTCATTACATCCAGTTTCAAGATAATATAGCACATGTTTCTTAATTGCTTTAACATTCAGAGCCAGTTACAAATATTATTATTTACTTCACTGTTATTTTTCTCTGAAATTTGAGTCTTTCATTAGCGGCTATTTTTCCACTAGTTCATCATACTTTAAATCATTCATAATGTTGACTTGCATCTACTGGTATCCTAAAAATAAATCTCCAGGAAATGTAAATGAATATATTTATTAGGTTTTATAATTAGGCTACTTGGATGAAAGGAAATAACAAAATGCAGCCTGCAAAATGCAGATGAATATTGTGGGTGACACAGTCAGAAACAATCCAATACATTAGACAAAGAAAATGCTGTACTATATATAGGGAACTTCATTTTTCAAAACATTCCAGTGACTAAGGGCCTTATTCTGATCTCTTAGACTTATATGTATCTTCATTTGTGGGCCACATGGATGTGATTTCAGTGTGTATGATGATTCACATTTGTCAGTCATACGTAGCTTTGGATCATTTGGATCATTGTTTATTAATAACTTCATATGGGGACTGGACTAATATCTGCTTTTCAGTTTTAAACAAGTTGTTATGCTTACACCTACGCTACATCTACATTGGCAAGATTTTGCGCAAATACTTTTAACGCAAGAGTTTTTGTGTTAAAGTATTTGTGCAAGACAGCGTCTACACTGGCATGTGCTTTTGCGCAAGAGATGCGCTTTTGTGCAAAAGCATCCATGCCAGTGAAGATGCTCTCTTGTGCAAGAAGCTCCAAGGCCATTTTAGCCATCGGGCTTTCTTGCGCAAGAAATTCATGTTGCCTGTCTACACTGGCCTCTTGCGAAAGAACAGTTGCACAAGAGGGCTTTTTCCTGAGCGAGAGCATCATAGTTCTTGTGCAAGAAGCCCTGATTTCACACATTAGAACATCAGTGTTCTTGCGCAAGAACTCCCCGCCAGTGTAGACAGGCAGCATGTTTTTGTGCAAAAGTGGGAGCTTTTGCGCAAAATCTTGCCAATGTAGACGTAGCCCTAGTGCAGAGCTAGAGCGGTATTTTTTGTTAATATCACATTTTATAGCAACTTGCCAGTGGGGCCAACAGACTCGTTGGGCATTTGTGTGTGTGTGTGTGTGTATGGGTGTTGGTGGTGGGGGTGTGTGTGTCACAGAAGGAGCAGATCCTCATCCAAAAGGAGCAGGTTTGGGGTTTATCTTCCCTAGGCAGCCTTCAGTGCTGCCCACAGTGCGCTGCACCTATCCAAGGCAGTCCCCAGCACTCCTGGAGTGTGTCATGTGGCTCTTCAGCAGTGATTTAAAGGGCCTGGGACTCCTGCCACTGCTACAGTGGCAGCCCCAGGATCTTTTGAATTGCTGGGCCCTTGTGCACTTGTCTTTTTTGCCCTCTCAGCTCACCCCCCTCATTTGTGGGCCTACAATTTGCCAGTTAGTGTTTTATCAGACATTATACATTGTAAATCAAGAAAGAATGTAACACTCAGAATGATAGTTGTTATAATTCCTTAATTAAAAACACTCATACTTTATATACAAATGCAGGTAGCTCTCATGCACTGATATTTCCTAGACCTCTGTGGTATCTGGATGCACTTTTCACTTAGTCTATTTTTTCAAGGGTCAGTGATCTCACAAATCCCAGGCCATGGTTCCATGGATCCAGGCACCAAGCAGAGAGGGGACTAATGGCTACTCAGTGGCTGGATACATAGGTCTAAAGATTTGGGGGGGGGGGGTGACAGTGGTCCAGTACATGGCCACAGCAGGAGGCTGCTGGTGCCCAGGGTTGGAGTCACTAGACTCTCTGCCCCTTTACAAAGTGGGTTGTGCCATCTACATGTTTTGTTAGTCTTTAAGGTGCTGCAAGACTATTTGTTGGTTTTAGTTTTTGCTAGTACTAGTCACTTTTCATCTAATACTACAAAACAACTGAACTATCTGACAGCTACTATGAATGGGAATAAGGGTATGTCTACACTACCCCCCTAGTTCGAACTAGGGGGGGTAATGTAGTCATACGGAGTTGCAAATGAAGCCTGGGATTTGAATTTCCCGGGCTTCATTTGCATAAAGCCGGCCGGCACCATTTTTAAATGCCGGGTAGTTTGGACCCCGTGCCGTGCGGCTACACGCGGCACGGACTAGCTAGTTCGGATTAGGCTTCCTAATCTGAACTAGCTGTACACCATGTTCCTAATCCAAACCCTAATCCGAACTAGCTAGTCCGTGCCGCGTGTAGCCGCGCGACACGGGGTCCGAACTAGCCGGCATTTAAAAATGGCGCCGGCCGGCTTTATGCAAATGAAGCCCGGGAAATTCAAATCCCGGGCTTCATTTGCAACTCCGTATGACTACATTACCCCCCCCCCCCGAGTTCGAACTAGGGGGGTAGTGTAGACATACCCTAAGGGAGCTGGTGGAGAAAGGTGGTCCAGAGATGTGATAGCATCAACTTTCTAGGGTCATGTCCTCTACATATGAAGGTTGTCTGGTACCCCATTAGCCCCAGATTTCCAGGGAAGGTACCTCTATAACCCAGTAGTTGCTGACAGAGCTGGGGTTGAGTGACTGAGAAAATTCAGTATAAAAATAGATCTTATACTGCCTTTCCACTGTAACTTCACTATATTTATCTATCTAGGTACTTTTATGCTGTTCACCACTATAGTATCAGACTGCTTTGTCAAGCAGAGCAAGCTGGGCCCTGATCAGTTGGTTTGGATAGTCAAGGGCTGGGACCACTTTGCATAACTGCTCTCTGCCTGGTTCCAGGCATGTGAAAAAGAAAGAGAACCCATTGCAGTTCCAGGCTAAGGAAAGTACATCCATAGCCTTTTTGAAGGGAGAAAAAGACTAGCCACCTAGGGTACATCTACACAGCAGCATTATTTCAGAAAAATTGATGTTATTCTGTAATAACAAAGAGTTGTTCTATACTGCAAGCCTTTATTTCAAAATAATGTCGAGCTGGAGGACTTCTTACTCCAACTCATGGCAACCCTAATTTCATGAAGAGTAAGGGAAGTAGAAGGAAGAGTGTTCTTCCTTTGACTTCCTGCTGTGTAGACTTACCCCTACTTGGCTGACATCCTCTTCCTTAGGTTTGTGAGACAGAAAGAGAGGAGTGTCACAGCGCTCTTCCTCCGTTCTCACCTACAGGCCCTCCATGGGGATTGGGAGCAGGGGCGGCCCTAGACTAGCTGCCAGCAACTGGCACCCTAGGCAAACCATGCAATTGGCACCCCTCGCCCACCCTAAGGGCAGATATAGGCTGAGGTTTTTGGTAAACTGGGAAACATTTTGCCCCTATTTTCCATTTAATGTGTTTTACGCCTATTTATTTAAACAGGCATAATTATTCAGTTTGTCCATCCACCAGTGTTTCCGAGATCAGATTAAAATAGAGAAACAAAATTTTCAGAATAGATTTGTACACGACAGCTAGACAATATTTCAGTACAATTTCAAATAAAAATGCATTACAAATGTTAATTATAATTTTTATTATTACAAATCCAAAATAGTCCATTATGCTCTCCTGCTTTAACTGCCATTACCACCACATCGCTGGGAACAGGGGGGCTGGGATGGAGTTCTGTGGCTGGGGACAGGGGAGAGGGAACAGGGTGCCAGTGGGGGTAGAGAGAACCCTGCACCCACCTCCTCCCAGGATTCCCCCCCCCCCCGAGGGAAACCAGCATGCGCCTCTCCTGGGGCCAACTCTCCCCCCCCCCCGCAGCACAGGGAACCCCCATGCACGCCTCTCCCAGGGCCAACCCCCCCTTCTGCGGCGCCTAGGAAGCCAGTGTGTGCCTCCTCCAGGGCCAACCCCCCCCAGGGACCAACCCCCCCTCATGCGCAGGGAGCCCCTACGTGCCTCCTCCCCCAGGGCCGACCCCCGCTCCCGCAGCGCAGGGGAAGCCGGCATGTACCTCACCCAGGGCCAACTCCTCGCGCTCCTCCTCTGGGCTGACTCACTCCTCCTGTGGCGCAGGGAAGCCTTCCTCCAGGGCCGACGCTAGGAAGGGGAAGTGGCAGGAAATTTGGCACCCCATTTAACTTTGTGCCCTAAGCAGCTGCCGAGTTTGCCGATAGTCACGGGCCACCCATGATTGGGAGTAAGGAACTCCTGCTGTGTCTGCACCTCTGTCACTTTGTGAAAGTGGGTCAGAGAGAGACTGTTTGGAAATGAGATGTCAGTGACAGAGTTGACATAGGAGTCAGTGATGGGGGTTATGAATGGGGAACAGTCCAGGAACCAGTGATAGTATGTGTGTTTTAATTATATTAATTGTGTACATTTGATAAATTAAGAAAAACTATGATTATGAAGGCAGAACTTTGAAAACTTACCTTGGTTGCTTCCATTCCAGTCTGCTCCTGAGCAGCAGCATTCAGTTCTATGGAGGAGGAGGAAATTGAGAAGAGAACTGTCCAGTACAGATGGGAATAAGCGACTGTCACGGAAAGGATGTAATGGGGGAGGAGGGGAGGAGGAGAGGAGCAGAGGTCTGACAGGATATAGTTTGGTTAAGCCAGGCCCATAAAGAGACAAAATCTGCTCCTGCAATAGAGTGAGGCAGATAGGATTCTTTCTCTACTGATTTATCTTACCCTTCTTCTGTGAAATCTTTGCATTGTATAATGATAAATTTTATAACACCCTACCCCCCAAAAAGATTCTGGCATTTATTAAAAAAATAAAATTTACCATGTAATAAGCTGAATATAGCATACTGGTACATGTGTCAGTGAGCTATTGGTGCATTTTTCAGGGGGCTGTTGACAGAAGGTCCAAAGACTGGCTAACCTATCGAGGAAGTCTTTAAACTAGGTTCGACAGGGGTAGGTGATCAAAGTCCATGGGTAAGTGAAAAACATGGAGACCTGGGAGATGAGTTGGAAATGGAAGGGAGAATGGGCTATAATAGCAGAGATAAAGGCAGAACTGGGGGGCAAAATCAAACCAGCATCTTAGATGCCTATATATAAACAATTATAACATAGTTTGTATCACAGAGACTTGGTGGAATAATACACATGACAGGAATATTGCTATAGAAGGGTACAGCTTGCTCAGGAAGGATAAGCAGGGGAAAAGGGAGAAAGGGTTGCCTTGTATATTAAAAATGTACACACTTGGTCTGAGATGGAGATGAACATAGGAGACAGACTTGTTGAGAGTCTCTGGGTTAGATTAAAAGGGGGTAAAAAACAAGGGTGATGTCATGCTAGGGGGTCTACTACAGATCACCTACCAAGGCAGAAGAGGTGGATGAGGCTTTTTTAAACAACAAAATCATCCAAAGTGTAGGATTTGGTGGTGACTTCATCTATCCAGACATATGTTGGGAAACTAACACAGCAGAGCACAGATTATTCAACGAGTTCTTGGATTTCATTGGAGACATTTTTTTTATTTCAGAAGGTTAAGAAAGCTAGTTGGGGGAAGCTGTTCTAGATTTGATTTTAACCAATAGGGAGGAACTGGTTGAGAATTTGAAAATGGAAGGCAGCTTGGGAAAAAGTGACCAGGAAATCATAGAGTTCATGATTTTAAGGTATGATAGAAGGGGCAACAGCAAAATAGAGACAATGGGTTTCAGGAAGGCAGATTTTAGTAAACACAGAGAGCTGGTTGGTAAGGTCCCATGGGAAGTAAGACTAAGGAAAAACAATGGCAGAAAGTTGGCAGTTTTTTAAAGGGACATTATTAAGGGCCCAAAAGCAAACTATCCCACTGTGTAGGAAAAGTCTGACAGGAGACCACCAGGAGATCTTACATGATCTAAAAATAAAAAAAGCAGTCGTATAAAAAGTGGAATCTAGGTCTAATTACAAAAGATGAATATAAGCAAACAACACGGCTGTGTCTACACTGGGCCACTTATTCCAGAAAATCAGCCGCTTTTCCGGAATAAGCTGCGAGCTGTCTACACTGGCCCTTGAATTTCCGGAAAAGCAACGACGCTCTACTGTACAAAATCAGCCGCTACTCCGGAAAAACTATTCTGCTCCCGCTTGGGCATAAGTCCTTATTCTGGAACACTGTTCCGGAAAAGGGCCAGTGTGGACAGCCCATTAGTCTTTTCTGGAAAAAAGCCATGATCGCGAAAATGGTGATCGGGGCTCTTTTCCGGAAAAGCGCGTCTACATTGGCCACAGACACTTTTCCGGAAAAAGGGCTTTTCCGGAAAAGCAGCCTGCCAATGTAGACGCTCCTTTTCCGGAAAAACTGAAAACGGAATAGTATTCCGTTTTAAGCAGTTCCGGAAATTCATGCCAGTGTAGAGACAGCCCACAGGTATAGAGGGACAAGATTAGAAAGGCAAAGGCATAAAATGAGCTAAATCTAGTTAGAGGCATCAAGGATAACAAGAAGATGTTCTACAAGGATATTAGGAGCAAGAGGAAGACCAAGCTCAGGGTGGGCCGATTGCTCAGTGAAGAGGGAGAAACAATAACAGGAAACTTGGAAATGGCAGAGGTGCTTAATGACATCTTTGTTTTGGTTTTCATCAAGAAGATGGATAGTGATGGAATGCCTAACATGGTGAATGCTAGTGGAAATGGGGTAGGTTTAGAAGTTAAAATAAAAGAACAAGTTAAATATTGTGTTCATTAGATGTCCGCTTCATTAGATGTCTGCAAATCACCAGGGCCTGATGAAATGCATCCTAGAATACTCAAGGAGCTGATCAACGAGATATCTGAGCCTTTAGCTATCATCTTTGAAAAGTCATGGAAGTAGGGAGAGATTCCAGAAGTCTGGAAAAGGGCAAATCTAGTGCCCATCTATAAAAAGGGAAATAAGAACAACCCAGGAAACTACAGACCAGTCAGTTTAACCTCTGTGTCGGGGAAGATAATGGAGCAAGTAATTAAGGAATTTATCTGCAAACATCTGGAAGAAAATACAGTGATGGGTAACAGCCAGCATGGATTTGTAAAGAACAAACATGTCAAAACAATCTGATAGCTTTTTTGATAGGATAACAAGTCTTATGGATAAGGGAGAAGCGGTGGACGTAGTATACTTAGCCTTTAGTAAGGCATTTGACATGGTCTCACAATCTTATCAATAAATTAGGGAAATACAATATAGATGGGGCTACTACAAGGTGGGTGCATAACTGGCTGGATAACCAATCTCAGAGAGTATCTATTATTAACAGTTCACAATCATGCAGGAGGGGTACAAGAAGTGGGGTTCTGCAGAGGTCTGTTTAGGGGCTGGTTCTGGTCAATATGTTAATCAATGATTTAGATGATGGCTTAGAGTATAATTATTAAGTTTGCAGATGATACCAAGCTGGGAGGGGTTGCAAGTGCTTTGGAGGATAGGGTCATAATTCAAAATGATCTGGACAAACTAGAGAAATGTTTCTGAGGTAAACAGGATGAAATTTAATAAGAACAAATGCAAAATACTCCACTTAGAAAGGAACAATCAGTTTCACACATATAAAATGGGATGTGACTGTCTAGGAAGGAGTACTGCAGAAAGAGATTTAGGGGTCATAGTGGATGACAAGTTAAACATGAGTCAACAGTGTGTCTCTTTTGCAAAAAAAAGCAAACATGATTCTGGGATGCATTAACAGGAGAGTTGTGAGCAAGACACGAGAAGTCATTCTTCCGCTCTACTCTGCGCTGATTAGGCCTCAATTGGAGTATTGTGTCCAGTTCCATTTCAGGAAAGATGTGGAGAAATTGGAGAAGGTCCAGAGATGAGCAACAAGAATGATTAAAGGTCTAGAAAACCTGAGCTATGAGGGAAGACTGAAAGATCTGGGTTTGTTTAGTTTAGTTTAGTTTAGAAAAGAGATAGTGGTTTTCAAGTATCATGAGGCATACCGGAGCGGTTGACAAAGGCTTCCCTTGTCGACTGGGCCGCGTCTAGACTGCCGCACTGTGCCAGATCAGCTGATTGTCAGCACAGCATGGCGGCCATTTTTATTTTAATGAAGAGAGGATTATTTAAATCCCCGCTTCACTGACTATGTCGAGTAAACTACTTTACATGGCTCCGTCGACAGAGCCATGTAGTCTAAACACACCCACAGTGTCACTGATTGCAGAGCTAGTATACTGAAATATGCAGGCACAGTGTGTTTTATACTCCTGTGTTTAGGACAACTGTGTATGCTTTGTGCCAAGGGCTTGTCTTAAAAATAAAGTTGTTAGTGTTCATTTGATGATGCAAATATTCTGCAGTACTGACATTATAAATGGAGTCTGTGGCTCCAATCCTGTACAATTGATTTCAACAGCAAAACTTGTGATTTGACTTTGATGGAGCGGCTGAAGTCTTTAGTGAATATAGTAAAGAAGAAGGTTATGACAGTTCAAAGGAATTAAGAGTCTGAAATCTATGTGAATATGGTCAAGAACAAAGAGAGATTTTCACTCATCTTGCTTTGTGGCCTTGCACCAATGAATAGCAGGGAATGTAAAGTGACATCTGTTTCAAATTTGATAAAATGAACACTGCAATGAAAAAACAAACTTGTTCCCTTTTAAAAGTGTTCTTGCAGTTTCTTTTGACTTGTGGTGTGTTCTCAGCTGGGTAGCATAAAATGAGAGGCATAAATTATTAACATTTCCTGTTTGGGAGATGTATCAGCATGTTCAGTAACAGTGAACTATGCCCTAACTGCTGTACACAGAAATTAAAAATAAAATGTCCAACTATAACTCAAAGGAAAAATTGAGGAGGAAGAAGGGAAACATTTTAACAAAGTATAAAAATACACACACGATCTTGACTATTTTGACAAGAGCTGAAGACATTTTAGCCACTGTGCTGCTCTTATTTTTCTTTTCCAAAGGTGAATTAATGTAGTTAACTTCAGTAATCATGAAAATGGCATGATGTGACTGGTTGCAGCTAACTCTAGTTGCAATACATATAGATGGTGAAGTTTATATTACTGCGAAGGGGCTACACAAGGTCTATACAATGCTTAACGCCATGTTATGGTTTTAAGTGGGACATAAGACCTTTCTTGTGCCAGTTGTCTGCACTGGGATAAATGCTTCCCCATGTAGTAGCTCTGCTAATGCCTGTCATCTTGACACTTCTGAACAGGTTGATATTTTAACAAACTTCCTGCATATCTTGCTCTCTGGAATGAGAGTTGTCATATTTGATTCGCCAGCTGTTTTAGATGGAGTAAGAGTTACAAATAACAGTGGTCAAAAAAGCAGAATGAGGAGAATTTGCATATCTTGATTTGTCAAATGCTAATCCTTATGTAACCCTTCTGCCAGGTAGCGCTGGCAGCAGCCATGGCCAGGGCCAGGTTCAATATCTAGGGGTTCCTTTTCATCCATCTCACATAGAACTGGCTCAAGCTCCCAGCCAGTAGCCTGGGAAATTCACATACCCCTGGGCGCCTCTGAGAGGCAATGCTTCCCTACTCAAACGCACAGAGTCTGAGCGTAGAAAAGAAACTTTTAATGAAAGAGGGAGAGAAGTAACGTGTCATTAACTTGGGAAAACACCAGAAACAGAATTCATAACTAACCCACGAGTGATCGTCCCACCTCAAGCGGATTGAGCAATGTCCTTTGCCTCTCATGCTCACAAGTCCAGCAATGTAAGTGTTCCATTCACATGCCCAACCTTTCTCCACACCCCCCTCACAGTTTCTGCCCTTGATCAAGGCAGACCAGAGCTCAGGGGTGATTTTCAGAGCTCACCTCCCACCCTTTGGGGGGTGGGGATAGGAGTCATCTCACCCACTGCATTGGCCACTAACTGCTGCTCCTGCCAGCCACCCCGCTGGCCACCTGCTACTGCTCTTACCAGCTGGCCACCAGCCACTCCTGCCAGCCTCCCTGCTAGTTGCCTGCCGCTATTCCTACCGGCCATCCACCGGCCGCTCCCGGCAGCTGCCCACTGCTGTTCCTACTGGCTGCCTGCCAGCCACTCCTGCCAGCTGCCCAGCTGGCCGCCTGCTCCTGCCAGCTGCTGCTTCCACAATGGGTCTGGCTCTGGGCCAAACCTAGTGATTTCAGCTCTTTGTCAGTTTTTCAGGGATTTCATTTCTTGCCCTACCACACAGGCTTGTCAAAAGATTCCAGCTCCTACTGGGATAATATTTCAAAATAACAAAGAGACTCCTTATGGAGTCTGTTTTAAGTCTATCCTTAGAACGGAGTGGGGGGTGAGGGAGAGGGAGACAGGTTGAACCAGTCTTACAGCTCATGCCTGGAAAGTATGTAGCAGTGGTCCCCAACCTTTCATGGCATCCGGGGGTGCGGCTGCTCAAGCGCCGGGCGGCCAGGGGCGGGGCCGCTCATGTGCCACGTGCCCAGGGGCGGGGCCACCCACACACCCTGCACACAGGGCCAGCACCGTGCATGTGCTGCACGCCTGGGGCAGGGGCTGCCCACGCACCCTGCACCGGCACCGAGCATGTGCCGCGCACCTGGGGCAGGGGCCACCCACGTGCCATGCACCCAGGGCCAGCACCACGCATGTGCCGTGCACCGGGGGTGGGGCCAGCCCAGATGTGTTGGCGGGCGCACATAAATGCCCCAGCGGGTGCCATGGCGCCTGCGGGCACCGTGTTGGGGACCACTGGTATGTAGCCTGCTGGTTCAAGCTCCTTTCACCCCAATCCAATCCACTTGAGTGGAGAGGGAAGGCTTGTCCATCCGAGACTCTTCTCAATGACAGTGTCCCTTCTGCAAGCACTGGTAGTCACAGTTTACAACTCCTACATCTAGGCTATGTCTAGACTGTGAGCTTTTTTCAAAAGACACTTTTCTAAAGAAATCTTTTGATAAAGCTTCTTTCAAAAGAGAGTGTCCACACTTCAAGAGCGGATCGAAAAAACAATCTGATTTTTGAAAGAGAGGATCCAGACTGCTAAGATGCTCTCTAGCAAAAAGGGCACCTGAAACCACTTCTGACAGGTCATGAGGGCAGCATTTAGTTCTGGGTGCTGCTGCATGAGGCTCACAGAAACGTGCTTAAAGGGACCCCCTAGACAGCCATTTCTCTGCTTCTGCTACTTGCTTGCCTACCTCACTGAGGGACAGAAAAGCTTTTGCGGTGTGTGCTCTAGTTGCCCAGCTTTCTTGGATGCCACAGCATTTTGGTTTTGTGTTTGTTTTTCTATTTTTTTAAATTTATTTTTGCTATGGAGCCGGAGCTGACCCTGGGCAGGTGATGGCCCCACACTGTCATGCTGCAGTTTCTGCAGCACTTCCACCATACCATTATGATGCTCCAGCTGGACTCAGACCTCAGCCTTGAGACCCTCGACCTGGATGCAGGACCAATGCCCTTGCCCCCAGTACTCCTGTCCGAGAGGGAATTTTAGAGGCTGGACACCAGTTCTGACTGGTGGGGCCACTTCATCCTGGAGCGGTGGAACAACCAGCAGTGGCTCCAAAACTTCTGCATGGGGAAGGCCACATTACTGGAGCTGTTTGCCTGGCTCACCCCTGCCGTCCAATGACAGGACACCCACTTGTGGCCCATCATCCCCCTGTGAACCTGAACCAGGCTCAGATTGAGGTAGAATGCGCCTTCAGGCATCTAAAGAGGTGGTTCAGGTGCCTGCTCACTCGCCTCGACATTGAACATCCCCAAGGTGGTGTCTGAATGTTGCATGCTCCATAATCTTATATAGAGCAAAGGGGAGGCCTTCTTCCCAGAGTGGGTGACAGTGGCTGTTGGTGAGGGGATGCAGTTTGAGCAGCCCCAGACAGCTGCCATCCACCAAGCCCACTGGGAGGCCCTGAGGGAGAGATTCTCTGAAGGAGCCCAATGACTCTCCCCAGGGCTTCCCCAATGGGGGCTTGGCCCTGGCCCCCCAATACCTTTCCCACCACTACTCATCCCTGCCCCCACTTCCCGGACATTCAATAAAGACAACAAGTTTTGATTGAAAAATAAACTTTGTATTCACTTGGAATAAATGTAATTAACTGGGATGGAGGGGGGCTCAGAACCTGGAGGGGGGCTCAGAACCTGGAGGAGAGAGACAGAGGAGGCTCAGGGCTGAGGGTGTCACCTGGACCACAAGCTCCTGCCGCCTTGGATCCAGGGACCTTGACAGACTCGGTTTTGGGTGGGGCCTGGGACAGTAGGGGGCTGGGCAGGAGTGGGGGCTTCAGTTGGATCTGGGATGGCAGGGGGACAGGGAGCAGGGAGGGACAGGGGGAAGGAAAAGCAGCGATGGGGACAGGACCTGGGAAGGCCATGACCTCTCAGATTGTGGCACACAACACAATGCACTGCTGGACCAGCTTGACCAATAGGCACTTGTGCCACAAAGCCTCTGTGCTTATTCTCTCTGCAATGGTGTTCTTAATTTCTTGGAGCACCCCGATATACTGGCGCATGAGATTTTGGTACATGTGCCAGTGTCTGCGGCTTCCACGGATGCAGGTGGGCGGCTGGGCTGGTGTGGCTCACCCCTCAGGGATGGATGGTGCTGCTGTGGAGGACAAGAGGGACAGGTGGCCAATCGTGTGTGCACACTGTCCCTGAGGGCGTGCCCTCCTCTGTGAGCAGCGAGTAACTGTCCTTGGAACAGAGAATGCTGATGTTCTGAAAGCAAGCCCACGTGTGCTTTGGCCAGCAGCCCCGGCCTCACAGGGGCCTCGAGGTGCCCAGGGGACCATCCTGCATTCCCCTTCCCCCCACCAATGGCCAAGAAGCCCAGGGAAGTGTCCCGCCACAGTGGGTTCCCAGGTGTTGAAGAGGGGCATGGAGCGGCCCGTCTGCAGCAGCGGGTGGTAGGAGTGGCAGCACTGTCTGCAGCATTGGGTGGTGCCTCGTGCGTGCACATTTGGGCCATGTACTATGTGCGACACTCGTCGCTCTGTGTGGGGTCGTGCATGCACCTTTGTGCTCAGCCGCATTGGGTAGTGCCTGGTGGGGGGAGGACAGTCCTCCCTGGGGTCAGACATGTGTGGGACCCTCCCCAGGCTGTGAGCAGCAGCCTGGGTGTGCTCTGGGACTGGCTCCTGGCACCATGTGTCACACACTGCCTCTGCACATGCTTGCACGTGCACGAACAGCTGCATGCTGTCCAGGCCAAGCATGATGAGTGACAATTGCGCACCATCCCCTGTGCTCCCGCCTCCTCCGCCCTGTGCATGTGGCAACCTCACAGCACTCACCTGATGCACCCTCCCTGGTGTCTGAAGATGTCTGGGAGGTCATCTGGGTCTGGGGGACCATCTCCAGGGAGAGGGTCAGACCACTCCCGGGCTACGTCTAGACTACATGGCTCCATCAATGGAGCCATGTACAATAGTTCATTTGGCATAGTCAAAGAAGCGGGGATTATAATTATAATTATAATAATAATCCCCGCTTCATTAAAATAAAAATGGCTGCCACGCTGTGTCGACGATCATCTGATTTGGCACAGCGTGGCAGTCTAGATGCGGCACGGTCAACAAGGAAAGCCTTTGTCGACCACTCTGGTATGCCTTCTCCTTTTTTTGATTTCAAAGGGCTAACTTTAATAAATTAAGGAAATTAGTTAGGGAAGTTGATTGGACTAAAGAAATTATGGATCCTGAGGTGGAGGAGGCCTGGAATTATTTTAAGTTAAAGTTGTAGAAGCTGTCGGAAGCCTGTATCCCAAGAAAAGGGAAAAAATGTATAGGCAGGTGTGTTAGACCAAGCTGGATGAGCAAGCATCTCAGGGTATGTCTACACTACAGCGCTAATTCGAACTAAGCTAATTCGAACTAACGCATCTAGAACTAAAAACTAGTTCGAATTAGCGTTTTGCTAATTCGAACAAGCATGTCCACATTAAGTGGACCCTGAACAGGGCTTAAGGATGGCCGGAAACATTGCCGGCAGGGCATCAGAGAAGGACTTAGAGCGTGGAGATGCTGCCTCAGGCTAGCCGAGGGCTGTGCTTAAAGGGTCCCGACCCCCACCCCGGACAGACAGTTCTCAGGGGTGCCCTGCTTGCAAAGCAGTCCTGGCTTGGAGTGCCCTGAGTGCCCACACTCTAGACGTGTTAGTTCGAATTATCTTAGTTCTAGACGCGTTAGTTCGAATTAGCTTAGTTCGAATTAACTAATTCGAACTAAGTTAGTTCGAATTAGCGCTGTAGTGTAGACATACCCTTATTAAGGTAAGAGCATGTAGGGACAAAGTGAGAAAGGCTAAAAGTCAGGTAGAGTTGGACCTTGCAAAGGGAATTAAAACCAACAGTAAAAGGTTTTATAGCCATATAAATAGGAAAACAAAAAACAAAAAAAGAAGAAGTAGGACCGCTAATTACTAAGGATGGAGTGGAGGTTAAGGATAATCTAGGAATGGCCCAATATCTAAACAAATACTTTGCTTTAGTCTTTAATACATGAGGGTATGTCTACACTACCCTCCTAGTTCGAACTAGGAGGGTAATGTATGCATACCGCACTTGCTAATGAAGCCCGGGATTTGAATTTCCCGGGCTTCATTAGCATAAGCGGGGAGCCGCCATTTTTAAATCCCCGCTGCTTCGAACCCCGTGTAGCGCGGCTACACGGGGCTCGAACTAGGTAGTTCGGACTAGGGTGCCTATTCCGAACTACCGGTACACCTCGTTTCACGAGGAGTAACGGTAGTTCGGAATAGGACCCTAGTCCGAACTACCTAGTTCGAGCCCCGTGTAGCCGCGCTACACGGGGTTCGAAGCAGCGGGGATTTAAAAATGGCGGCTCCCCGCTTATGCTAATGAAGCCCGGGAAATTCAAATCCCGGGCTTCATTAGCAAGTGCGGTATGCATACATTACCCCGCTAGTTCGAACTAGCGGGGTAGTGTAGACATACCCTGAGTCTTTAATGAGGCTAATGAAGAGCTTAGGGATAATGGTAACATAACAAATGGGACTAAGGATATGGAGGTAGATATTACCATATCTGTGGTAAAAGTCAAACTTGAACAGATTAATGGGAGTAAATCGGGGGGCCCAGATAATTTTCATCCAAGAATATTAAAGGAACTGGCACATGAACTTGCAAGTCCATTAGCAAATTTTTTTAATAAATCTCTAAACTCAGGGGTTGTACCATTTGACTGCAGAATTGCTAATATAGTTCCTATTTTTAAGAAAGGGTAAAAAAGAGACCAGGGTAACCATAGGCCTGTTAGTTTGACATCTGTAGTATGCAAGATCTTGGAAAAAATGTTGAAGGAGAAAGTAGTTAGAGACATTGAGGCTAATGGCAATTGGGACAAATTACAACATGGTTTTACAAAAGGTAGATCGTGCCAAACCAACCTGATCTCCTTTTTTGAGAAAGTAACAGATTTTTTAGATAAAGGAAATGCAGTGGATCTAATCTACCTTGACTTTAGTAAGTCATTTGATACAGTATCACATGGGAAATTATTGGTTAAATTGGAAAAGATAGGGATCAATATGAAAGTTGAGAGAAGGATAAGCAACTAGTTAAAGGGGAGACTAGAGCGGGTCATATTGAAAGGTGAACTGTTAGGTTGGAGGAAGGTTACTAGCAGAGTTCCTCGGGGACCAGTTTTGGGGCCAATTTTATTTAATCTTTTTATCGCTGACCTTGGCACCAAAAGTGGAAGTGTCCTGATAAAATCTGCGGATGACACAAAGTTGGGAATTTCTTGCCAATTCAGAAAAGGATATCATACAGGAAGATCTGGATGATCTTGTAAATTGGAGTGATAGCAATAGGATGAAATTTAATAGTGAGAAGTATAAGGTTATTCGTTTAGGAATTAATAACAAGAATTTTAGTTATAAGCTGGGGACACATCAGTTGGAAGTAACGGAGGAGGAGAAGGACGTCAGAGTCCTGGTTGATTATAGGATTACTATGAGCCGCTATTGTGACATGGCCGTGAAAAAGGCTAATACGGTCTTGGGATGTATTAGGCGAGGTATTTCCAGTAGGGATAAGGAGGTGTTAGTGCCATTATACAAGGCATTGGTGAGACCCCATTTGGAATACTGTGTGCGGTTCTGGTCTCCCATGTTTAAGAAGGACGAATTCAAACTGGAACAGGTACAAAGAAGGGCCACTAGGATGATCCGAGGAATGGAAAACCTGTCTTATGAAAGGAGACTCAAGGAGCTTGGCTTGTTTACCTTAACCAAAAGAAGGCTGAGGGGGGACATGATTGCACTCTTTAAATATATTAAAGAGATAAATATCAGGGAGGGAGAGGAATTATTTAAGCTTAATATCAATGTGGACACAAGAACAAATGGATATAAGCTGGCTAGTAGGAAGTTTAGACTTGAGATTAGACGAAGGTTTCTAACCATTAGAGGAGTCAGGTTCTGGAACGGCCTTCCAAGGGAAGTAGGGGGGGCAAAAGATCTATCTGGTTTCAAGATTAAACTAGATGGGTTTATGAAGGGGATGTTTTGATGAGATAACATGATCTTGGTAACTAATTGACCATTCATTATCAGTGGAAAATAGGTCAATGGAGGGATGATAGGAGTTACTGTAGAGAACTTTCTGGGTGTCTGGCTGTTGAGTCTTGCCCACATGCTCAGGGTTTAGCTGATCGCCATATTTGGGGTTGGGAAGGAATTTTCCTCCAGGGTAGATTGGCAGAGGCCCTGGAGGTTTTTCGCCTTCCTCTGTAGCATGGGGGACAGATCACAGCTGGAGGATTCTCTGCATCTTGGGGTCTTCAAAGTATTTGAAGGCTTCAATATCTGAGATATAGGTGAGAGGATTATTCTAGGAGGGGTGGGTGAGATTCTGTGGCCTGCACTGTGCAGGGGGTCAGACTAGATGATGATAATGGTCCCTTCTGACCTTGGAGTCTATGAGTCCTTCTCCTGCAGCTGTGGTCATCAGGGTCATCGTCGTTCTGGAGCTCCAGCTGGTTCTGAATGGGTATCTCCATCCCTGACTCCAAGAGCACCCGTGGAGACAGGGGTTTTCCACCCCCCAGGAATCTGTCCAGCTCCTCACAGTAGGGGCAGTAGTGAGGAGCATTCCCTGGAGTGGGAGCTTGTGACGGACCGGGCCGTGTCTGGGCATAGCTGAGGGCATCTGCTCAGGGCGAATTGCTCAAATCCAGGGCTCCTTACAGCCCCCAGACTGGTGACCTCTCCAAATAGGCCACAAACCAGTCCCACAGAGCGCTTCAGCAGCCTGCCTGAAGCCTCACGAGCAAAACCCCTCTGACACCCCAGCAATAACCGTGCCTCAGATGGCCCCAGACCTCATACACAGGTGGGGGGTCCTAGCACCCAATCCCACCTACCCCGAACAAGTTCTGTCCGGTTCCAGGAAACCAGCCACAGATCCCTGGCCAATTTACCCTCTGGATCTTACCCACAAACCACGCTGGGCCAATCCTTTAGCATCTAACAACTAAAGGTTTATTAACACAAGAAAGAAAAGCATGAGAGTAAGGTTATTAAAGTACAGTACTTTACATGCACTGAATCTCCCAGTCCTCGATGCAGGCTCTAGCAGAGATGTTACAGCTGCCGGTTTAAGAGTTCTTATTGCACATCCTATCATCAGGATGGGTTCACAGGTCTTCCAGGCTCTTTGATCCCTGCAATGCTGCCTCTGGGATGAAGTGCTGAGCTGAGAACCAAATGGCATCGACCACATGGCCTCTTTATACCTCCTTCCTGGCCTCTTCTTGTATGCAGCAGGTCACCTGGTCAGAGGCCAATCTCTATGTTCCCTGCTGGCTGCTCTCAGGTGACAGCCCCCATTCTTTGGGTGTGTCCATAGCCCATTGAGAGCCATTGTTCCACAGGGCCTCAGTAATTAGCATGTCCACAGGCCCGGCCCTGCCCAATGCTTAACCACATGCAGGGAAATCTTCAGTGTCCATACAAGTACATTCTCATAATTGCACACACAGACATTATACAAACACAAGAACAGCATACATAGGATTATCAGATAATAAGCTTCTATTCAATACCTCACATGGCCCCCTCCTATACCATTTTTGGGGCCAACACCCCCACCTATGGGTGCATCAGTGATCTGGCTGCTCCCCTCAAGATCCAGCAATGTGACAGAGCTGCACTCACGGGCCCTGGCATAACCCTACCACAATTCCTTCACTTTGCTCCTCACTTGGTCTAGGGTGTGGGGGTGGTGGCCTCTTTTGGCCAGACTATTGGCCATGTGGCCATAAATGTCCGCATTCCTGTGGCATGACTGGAGGGCGTGCAAGGACTCCTCCTCTGATCACAGCTCCAAAAGTTTCAGGACCTCAGCCCCTAACCAGGATGGAGCCCGGTGTTTTGTGACTCTGGGTGGGTCTTGGGATGGCTCCCTGGAAGAGTCATGGAGGGTCTCAGGAAGCTTGTGGCTCGCACATGGCTCCTTGTCTGTGTGGCAAGTCAGGTCAGGGTCCTACTGTGAGGCCAGCTTCCTGCCACAAGGCTTGTACCGGGTGCCTGCGGCTTTAAGACATGGGCTGGAGACAGGAACTATAGAGCAGTGATTAGTGTAGACAGACTATCCCAGGGCACCTGCGCTTTTTCCTGGAGGCCTTTTTTTTTTCAAAGGAACTGCCTCTTCCGCGTCCATACATGCCTTTTTTTGAAAGAGCTCTTTCGAAAAAGGTGTTCTTCCTTGTAATTTGAGGTTTACCAATTTCAAAAGAAGTGCCATGTTCTTTCGATTTAATTTTGAAAGAATGTGATTGCTGTATGCAGGTGACATTTTTTTGAAAAAAGGCAATTTTTTCAAAAAAACTATGTAGTCTAGACATGCCCCTAGGGCCGTGGTCACCAACAGGTCGATCGAGGCCTCGACCAGTTGATCACGAGGCGTCCTGTCCGCCCCGCCCCCATTTCCCTCCCACCCCCAAGAAGCCCCACTACCTACCTCCCATGAAAATGGAGGTAGTGTAGGCTTCCCGGGGATGGACAGAAGTCCCGCAGCTTAGCACCACTTCCGGCGATTCTGGAAGTAGCGCTAGCTGCTCTGCTGGGTTTACTGCAGGAGGAAACATCGGCTCCCTGCACCGCATGGGAGGGGTGAGTCAGCCCCGGGGGAGGCGTGGGGTTTCCCTGCGCTGGGGGGGGGTCAGCCCTGGGGCAGGCACGTGCAGGGTTTCCCTGCGCTGGGGGGGGGGTCGGCCCCGGGGCAGGCGTGCGCGCGCGGGGCTTCCCTGCACCATGAGTGGGTCGGCCCCCTGGGCAGGCGCGTGCAAGGTTTTCCTGCACCGGGGGGGGGGGGGGGGGGCGGCCCCGGGGCAGGCATGCGCGCATTCCCTGTGCCGCAGGTGGGTCAGCCCTGGGGCAGGCACGCACTGGTTTTCCTCTGGGGGCGGGGGAATCCTGGGAGAGGCAGATACAGGGGACTCTCTGCCTTCACTGGCACCCCACTCCACAGCCCCCACTCCCCAGCCACAGAATTCTGTACCCACTCTCCTGTCCCCACTCCCCAAACTCTGTCCCCACTCCACTGTCCCCACTCCCCGAACTCTGTCCCCACTCTCCTGTCCCCAACCACAGAATTCTGTTCCCCACTCCCCGAACTCTGTCCCCACTCTCCTGTCCCCAGGACTCCTCTCCCCTTTCAGCTGACTGCATTGGAATCAGTGGTTCAGACCCTGCTTACACTTAGATATAGACTACGTTCAGTATGGCACGCTGGGAGCTTTGGAACATGTACTGTCTCAATCACAAACCACTGATATTGTACCTATTTCCAGCAGTAATAAGTAAGTGTTGTAACAAAAGAGTAATCAGTGGGTGATATGCTTATCAGAGATGTAGTAGGATGTATTATGGTAAAATACATATTGCACCTCTGGACTAGACTTTTTTGAAGTGTTTGGAACTTTTTGAATACAGCCCTGCACTTTTTAGTTCGGAAATTCACACACTGTACACCAATGGGAAGGACTTGCTGAAACATTAAAAATCTTGCACTTGTAAGAAGCTTTTGACATTTCCTGTTGAATTTGACTTTAAAAAAAAGCCTTTTACATTTCCTGTTTAATGGATCAGCATGGTGTTTGTCAGTAAAATGGCAAACATCAACCACCCCAGTCTATACAAGGCTGACATAAAATCATAATAGAGAGGTGAATAATACCACAGGATTGCTCAGGAAATGTGTAATTATGCTTTTTGATATTTCTGCATGTTGGAATAGGTTCAGAAGTTGCATTATATTAAATTGATTAGTACTTTTCACTTACCAGTTGTAGAAATGGCACTGAGAATCTGAAAGAAAAGATATCATATCTAAGAAAAATAACTTTTTAATTGTAAATGGGTAAATGATGAGAAGCAGTTTGATTCTCAAGATATAGTAGGGCAAATCATGTACATCCATGTAGCTTCATAGAAACCAGTAGATCTATGCCAATTTACATCAGCTAAGGGTCTGCCCTTATAAATTTTAATTGGCACTGAGAAAGAAGGGTAAAGCCATCTTCCCAAAAACATATTAAAGTAGTCAACCTTATCAAGGAGGAAGACTCCTACTATTTCATAAGTAAATGTAAAAGTTCATAGTTTCCTTCCTCTTTCTAAAATTCATCGTTACTGGACCTTTAAGCTTAACAACCTTTGCCTTTATTAACCTTGACACCGTAACTTGTAACTATAGATACAGTACTCATCCACCCCTTCCTTTTAATATCTGTTCCAATGATTTATAAAAATGTATGGAAATTCACAATGTACATTGCCAGTTTATGATTCAAAGCTTACAAAAGTATTTTTTCCCTGTAAGATACTGTACAATCATCTTTTTATATTTATCCCGTGAGCATCTGCTAAGAAAATAAAAGAACATGTCATTTTGACAACCAAGAAAGCTCTATAAAAAGTCTGTTGCCATGTTTAAATGCCTACACACAGTTGCTATAGTAATAACATTCTCAAAATGATGTAAGAATTGACACAGCTCATTGCCAGTCCTTTCTGGGACAGGGAAACATGCTGGACTGAGTTGATGAAAGCAGTCAATGAATTAGAACAGAGCTCCCTTATTATAGTTTCAGGTGCCCCATGCTCCATTCTGTGGTAAGCAAAAAGACAATCTAAACCCACAAGCCTTAGCTGGACAGGAGACATGGAGAGGAATGGAGCATTTGTCTCTTTCCTGATTTAATGTAAACCCTTTCTCAGGATTTATATAACTAGGGAAGGGCTAGAGATGTCAGCTGCTCACCGCAATTTCTCTCATGCAACAAAATAGGACAATTCGCGGCACATATTTTTCAAGTTACCTGTGTGGGTTCCTTGCCTGCCCCATGGAACACTCTTAACAGTGGAGCTCCAGAGCAGCTAGTGGTCTGTAGTGCCCCTTTCTGCACACCAGCAGCAGTTACCATTCTATGAAAGGAAGGGAGGGAGGGAGGGAGGTGAAGGTTGTGGATGCCTCAAAGTCTGTGGGTTTGGGAGTCTGAACTTGCAGCTGCTTCTGAGGAGGGCAGGAAAGCCTATTTCTCATGGGAGAGTTATGGGGACTCTTTGTGATGCATGAGGAATTAAGCATGCAAATCCTAAGCTTTATACTGGGAACTGTAGTGTAGGGATGTTAAGGACTAGTTGACAAGCAAATGCTTATTGGATAGTCAGTTGTCTAGTTGACTAGTTGATTTCTCCCCTCCCCCCTTGCTGCCTCTATCAGATAGAGGTAGCAAAGGGGGATAAAGGGGTACTTCAAAGTGGCGGTGCTGCACAGCTGAGCCGGGGATCAGCTGTGCAGCAATGCCTACTGCCTAGCATGGAGCCCAGGGTCAGCTGGGGACTCCCCAGCTGATCCCGGGGTTCCGCTGAAATGCTGTCTGGAGTCCGGGATCAGCTGTGGAGTCCCCAGCTGACCCCGGCTCTGCCTGGCATTTCAAATCAGCTGCAGAGCATGGAGCCCGGAGTAAAATCTTTACTTAAACATCAGCCCTTCCTCCCCCTTCTTTTTAGCTGAAGAGATTTTTCAGAAAGAAAACAAGTTTATTTGAAATTATTTTAGGATATGTTAAGGGTGGTAATTGTCCTTTGGAGGGAGGTGGGAGAGAAAAGAAGTTAGTTCAGGTGGGCTGGAGTTGTTATTTAAGTTCATTTCTATTTCCTAGAGGACCCATATAAATCAAGCACACACGCAAGAGCAAAAGAACAGCGAAGGCAGAAAACTCAGCTTTTGTCTCTAATGTTGACTTTCATTTGCAGCCTCAGTGCTCGAAACATTGTGCTGGGTCTGTGTTGTATCAGCCATGCCAAGACCTGGCAAACTTGTACCAGCATCAGGCTGGTATGGGTATCGCAATTAGCTGCTTCTCTGATCACAGGTTTACAGCATTATCGCAGAATGTACTGTCTTAGGCTACGTCTAGACTACATGCCTCTGTCGCCAGAGGCATGTAGATTAGGCTACCAGGCATAGGAAAATGAAGCGGCGATTTAAATAATCGCTGCTTCATTTAAATTTACATGGCTGCCGCGTTGAGCCGATCAGCTGTTTGTCGGCTCAGCGCGGTAGTCTGGACGCGCGGGTGTCGACATCAAAGTCATTTGTTGACCACCCAGATAAACCTCATTCCAGGATGCATACCTGGGTGGTCGACAAATGCCTTTGATGTCAACACCCGCGCGTCCAGACTACCGCGCTGAGCCGACAAACAGCTGATCGGCTCAACGAGGCAGCCATGTAAATTTAAATGAAGCGGCGATTATTTAAATCGCCGCTTCATTTTCCTATGCCTGGTAGCCTAATCTACATGCCTCTGGCGACAGAGGCATGTAGTCTAGACGTAGCCTTAGTTGGCTAGAGCCCTAGACTGAAAGAAAAAGGAGAGAGTGATAGAAAAGAGAAGAAATAAGGTGGGGAAGGAAACAAATACGTGAATATACGTGTGTGACAAAGTTTCACCTCTAAGTGAGGGTTTGGATTTATCCAGAGCTGGCAGAAGTGGTGATGTCATCTGGATCCCCCTCTCTGGCCCAGTCTGATCAGGACATTTCTTGGGATTAGGACTAAGAAGGCCTAGGATCTCAGGAGACTATGGGGGGACATGGCAGCCATGATAGTGAGGCTTTTTCCGTAACCAGTTTTTCTCCCCAACTCTATTTTATTTTAAGGAATAGAAAAAGGGAGTGGTGGATGGAATAACTCAGCCACTCATTATTTTGTTCACCAGTGAGGCCTGATTTTCAACATGCCAATTTTAGTTCCTTATATTCTGGTTTCATGGTTTTGTTATTTACCAAGAAAGATCTTGAAACAGTCCTCAAACTATATCATTAGGCCTGTCAGTCCTCGAACTAGTCAGCCCTCTTTTGAGCCTTTTTCTATCACCATTTGTTCTGAGAAGTTATTGTTGATGTCTTATGAACTTCTACTCATGACTTACAATTGAGCTTGCCATTAAGATCCAGTTATTACAACACAGCTGGAGACTACAAATCTATGTATGTACACAGGAGGGTCAACAGACTTGCCATGCCCCTGGGCAAGGTGAGGAATGGCCAGCTCTGTGCTCCCAGAAGGGAAGGAGCTTAGGGTGAAAGGGGCATTCTGGCAGTGATTTCAAGGCCCTGGGGTTCCAGCTGCTGCTACCCTTCTGAATCGCTGGGATCAGAGTAGTTACCTTTTGTGCCCTCCTGGTTGGAGGGCCTCAATATACATTTGAAGAATTTAGTAAAATTGATGTAAGGTAAGCCTGAATCCAATATAATGTGTATAGATTTACTCAATGGGGAGAGGGGGGTATCAAAATTATATGGATAAAAAGTAGGTACTAATGGTACCCTTAACTTATGTCAGTAATTTAGAGATACTTTATACATTATAATTAGAATCATTAAGTCTGTTATGCAGTAAACTGTGAGCTTTCCTAGTATCTCTTGGCTATCTCTAGATATGTTTCACAAAAAATATAGAGCTAAAGGCCAAAAGAGACCACCTCATACCTGCTCTGACCTTCTACATATTGTAGGGCACCAACACCTCCTATCACTTTCACATTCAACCCAACAATTGAAATTAGGCAAACAAAGTACTGCAGTCCATAGCAGACTAAACAAGAAGGGTGCATCCACACAGCAGGGCTTAACTCAAAATAAGCTATGCAAATTGAGTTACGTCAACTGCGTAGCTTATTTCGAAATAGGGACGTTTACACAGCACTTATTTAGAAGTAGAGCACTCTTCCTCCGACTTCCCTTCTTCCTTGTGCAATGAGGGTTACAGGAATCGGAGTAAAAAGTCCTCCAGCTTGACAGTATTCTAACATTATTTCAAAATAACTGCCTGCTGTGCAGATGCGAACTAAGTTATTTTGAAATAATGTTGCTATACAGACATACCCTTATATGTCTCAGGGACAGAGTAAGATAGACTAAGGTGGACTGGTTCCTGGGCCCAAATAATAATTGAGAAATTAACATGTATCTTCATTATGTGATGCAGTAATGTTGGCCATGTTATGTGGGCATGAAAACAAAATTATTATTCTTTACCCTTTCCATGGATTTCTTGTTTACTTTTCTTCTGAACCTGAAGTTCTTTTGTGTAGGGGGAAGTTGGCAACTATCTTGCAAGTAGCCTTATTCTTAGATATTGGATAACCAGGCTGGATTTTGATCACACTGAACTCTTGGATGATCTAGAACAGGGCTACTCAATTTTGGAAACCCTGGGGGCCACAATGATACTCAAAGCACATGCTGAGGGCTGCAACTTAAGTGAGGTTGCATATACATGCTAATATATATGCAAATCGCTTCTTTCACACTGATGGGCATGAATACAAAGATTAAGGCAAGACTACACAGCATGCAGGCCCCATTTAAGTCAGTTCTGCTGATATTAATAAAATGCAATATTTATCGGATTTCCACCCACATGACAGCACTTCTAATGAGCAATGACAGTCCAGGAATTTAACTACTAAAACACATATTAACAGAAGACCATTATATTGACTACTTTTTTGTTTTGGCTCTGACCCATGGGCCGCGTGTTAAGCCCTATATAAATTAAAACTGCACAGCAGGCTGTGGGCTGCATGCAGACCATGGACTGCGTGTTGAGTAGCCCTGATTTAGAATTTGATACCCTAATAATAAACAATACATTTGTGATAAATATTTAAAATTTTCCGTTGGTGTTATTCAGTGTCCAACCACAGTGAAGCTTGCTAGCTTACACATCCCTTCAGATTATTCTTTGGATTTATTGTGTCTCTTCCATACTTAATAAATGTATTTAAATTGACACTCATTGACCTATATATCTTAGCATGCAACTGGGCACTGACCCAGTATGTGGTTCATGGAGAAAGGAAACTGAAAAGAGCTACACAAGTTACATCTACATAAAAGCTTGAACACAAGTACACTTTGTTTCTTGCACAGTGCAAGAAGTTATCCCAGTGTGCAACTCACTACTGTCCAGCTCACTATCTTTTACAAAGTTTTGCTAGTGCAAGGTGGTGTAGAAATGAATCCAACAAGGGTGCCTGAAAGCTAGAACTCAAGTTCCAAACATGCAGCTTCTCCATCCAGCAATATCATTCGTATCCCATAATTTCACACCTTTAAAATCCCATGAACCTGCATGAGCCAGCCACCCGCTGCCACCCAGCCCTCCGCCTCTTCCCGGGACCAGGCTGGCGGCTCCCAGGAGCCTGCCCGGAGCCGCAAGAGGTGGGCGCCCGCCTAGTCTAGTGCGAACATCGTGGACCTCATCAAGGTTTGGGGGGAAGCCTCCAATGTCCACGACCTCTGCACTAGGCACAGGAAAGTGGCCATGTAGGGCAGGATAGCTGCCAGCCTGGCCACACAGGAGCAGATTTGCATGAAAATCAAGGTGGTTGAGCGAGACCCCGACCCTGAGCCCTGAGCTTAGAACATAAAAACATAAGAATGGCCGTACTGGGTCAGACCAAAGGTCCATCTAGCCCAGTAGCCTGTCTGCTGACAGTGGCCAACAGTAGGTACCCTGGAGGGGATGGACCGAAGACAATGGCCAAGCCATTTGTCTCGTGCCATCCATCTCCAGCCTTCCACAAACAGAGGCCAGGGATACCATTTCTATGCCCTGGCTAGTACCACTCCATGGACCCAACCTCCATGACTTTATCTAACTTCTCTTTAAACTCTGTTCTAGTTGTAGCCTTCACAGCCTCCTGCAGCAAGGAGTTCCACAGGTTGACTCTTTGCTTTGTGAAGAACAACTTTCTGTTATTAGTTTGAAGCCTGCTACCCATTCATTTCCTTTGGTGTCCTCTAGTCCTTCTATTATGGGAACTAATGAAGAACTTTTCTTTATGCACCCTCTCCACACCACTCATGATTTTATAGACCTCTATCATATCCCCCCTCAGTCTCCTCTTTTCTAAGCTGAAAAGTCCCAGTCTCTTTAGCCTCTCTTCATATAGGACCTGTTCCAAACCCCTGATCATTTTAGTTGCCCTTTTCTGAACCTTTTCCAAGGCCAAAATATCTTTTCTGGGGTGAGGAGATCACATCAGTACACAGTACTAAAGATATGGGGTACCATAGTTTGATACTTCCCCTCCTCCTTCTTCCCCTGGTTTCCCCCTTCCAGCTCCCTTCTCCCAGGTTTCCTCCTCCCCTCTCCCACCCTCTTTCTTCCCCTCTCCCACCTCCTTTTCCCAGTCTTCCCGAGTTTTGTTCAATAAAGAGAGTTTCTATTTTTGAACACACGTGTCCTTTATTTTGTATATCAGGAAGGGGGGCTAGGGAGGGGTAAATGGAAGGATGTGAGGGAGGAATGGGGTACGAGCCCCCGATGGAGAGGACTGGGGTGGCTCTGCGGGCTCCTCGGGGTGGAAGCTCTCCTGCAGCCCCCCGATTGACACCCCTCCCCCCAGATGCCAGCCTGCGGCAAGTGCAGCCGGGCTGATGGCCGAGTGCTCTGATGTGCCAAGCGTGGGCATTCAGGGCACTCCAAGCCAGGACTGCTTTGCTGTCCCTCATCGAGTTAGACAAGTGAGCGGGGAACCCCTTAAAACTGTCTGTCCAGGGTGGGGGTCGGGTCCCTTTAAGCACAGCCCTCGGCTAGCCTGAGACAGCAGCTCCACACTCTAAGTCCTAATCTGATGCCCTGCTGGCACTGCTTCCAGCCATCCTTAACCTCGGTTCAGGGTCCACTCAATGTGGACATGCTAGCTCGAATTAGCAAAATGCTAATTCGAACTAGTTTTTAGGTCTAGATGCACTAGTTCGAATTAGCTTAGTTTGAATTAACTAATTCGAATTAAGTTAGTTCAAATTAGTGCTGTAGTGTAGACATACCCTAGAGAAGCAATAGATGGCCCACACATAATAACATAAGTACATAAGAACGGCCATACTGGGTCAGACCAAAGGTCCATTCAGCCCAGTACTCTGTCTGCCGACAGTGGCCAATGCCAGGTGTCCCAGAGGGAATGAATCAAACAGGTTATGATCAAGCAATCTTTCTCCTGCCATCCATCTCCACCCTCTGACAAACAGAGGCCAGGGACACCATTCCTTACCCATACTGGCTAATAGACATTTATGGACTTAACCTCCATTAATTTATCTAGTTCTCTTTTAAACCCTGTTATAGTCCTAGCCTTCACAACATCCTCAGGCAAGAAGTTCCACAGATTGACTGTGCTCTGTGTGAAGAAGAACTTCCTTTTATTTGTTTTAAACCTGCTGCCCATTAGTTTAATTTGGTGGCCCCTAGTTCTTATATTATGAGAATAAGTAAATAACTTTTCCTTATTCACTTTCTCCACACCACTCATGATTTTATAGGCCTCTATCATATCCCCCCTTAGTCTCCTCTTTTCCAAGCTGAAAAGTCCCAGTCTCTTTAATCTCTCCTCATATTGGACCTGTTCCAAACCCCTAATCATTTTAGTTGCCCTTCTCTGAACCTTTTCTAATGCCAGTATATATTTTTTTATATGAGGAGACCACATCTGTATGCAGTATTCAAGATGTGGGCGTACCATGGATTAATAGAAGGGCAATAGGGTATTCTCCATATTATTCTCTATCCCTTTTTTAATGATTCCTAACATCCCGTTTGCTTTTTTTGACTGCCACTGCACACTGCGTGGATGTCTTCAGAGAACTATCCAAGATAACTCCAAGATCTCTGTCTTGATTAGTTGTAGCTAAATCAGCCCCCATCATATTATATGTATAGTTGGGGTTATTTTTTCCAATGTGCATTACTTTACATTTATCCACATTAAATTTCATTTGCCATTTTGTTGCCCAGTCACTTAGTTTGGTGAGATCTTTTTTAAGTTCTTCACAGTCTGCTTTGGTCTTAACTACCTTGAGCAGTTGAGTATCATCTGCAAACGTTGCCACCTCACTATTTACCCCTTTCTCCAGATCATTTATGAATAAGTTGAATAGAATTGGTCCTAAGACTGACCCTTGGGGAACACCACTAGTTACCCCTCTCCATTCTGAAAATTTACCATTTATTCCTACCCTTTGTTTCCTGTCTTTTAACCAGTTCTCAGTCTATGAAAGGATCTTCCCTCTTATCCCATGACAACTTAATTTATGTAAGAGCTCATGGTGAGGGACCTTGTCAAAGGCTTTCTGGAAATCTAAGTACACTATATCTACTGAATCTCACTTGTCCACATGTTTGTTGACCCCTTCAAAGAACTCTAAGGGTATGTCTACACTACCACCCTAGTTTGAACTAGGGTGGTTAATGTAGTCATTTGAAGTTGCAAATGAAGCCCGGGATTTAAATATCCCGGGCTTCATTTGCATCTTGCCGGGCGCTGCCATTTTTAAATCCCTGTTAGTGTGGACTCCGTGCCCGCGGCTACACGCGGCATGGAGTAGGTAGTTCGAATTAGGCTTTCTAATTCGAACTACCATTACTCCTCATGGAACAAATTGTACCGGTAGTTTGAATTAGCATAATTCGAACTACCTACTCCATGCCGCGTGTAGCCGCGGGCACGGTGTCCGCACTAACGGGGATTTAAAAATGGCGGCGCCCGGCAAGATGCAAATGAAGCCCGGGATATTTAAATCCCAGGCTTCATTTGCAACTTCAAATGACTACATTAACCACCCTAGTTCGAACTAGGGTGGTAGTGTAGTCATACCCTACTAGATTAGTAAGACATGATTTCCCTTTACAGAAACCATGTTGACTTTTGCCCAACAAATTAAGTTCTTCTATGTGTCTGACAATTTTATTCTTTACTATTGTTTCAACTAGTTTATCCGATACTGACATTAGACTTACCGGTCTGTAATTGCCAGGGTCGCCTCTAGAGCCCTTTAAAAATATTGGCATTACGTTAGCTATCTTCCAGTCATTGGGTACAGAAGCTGATTTAAAGGATAGGTTACAAACCATAGTTAATAGTTCCGTAATTTCACATTTGAGTTCTTTCAGAACTCTTGGGTGAATGCCATCTGGTCCCGGTGACTTGTTACTGTTAAGTTGATCAATTACTTCCAAAACCTCCTCTAATGATACTTCAATCTGTGACAAGTCCTCAGACTTGTCACCTACAAAGGATGGGTCAGGTTTGGGAATCTCCCTACATCCTCAGCCATGAAGACTGAAGCAAAGAATTAATTTAATTTCTCCGCAATGACTTTATTGTCTTTAAGTGCTCCTTTTGTATCTCGATCGTCCAGGGGCCCCATTGGTTGTTTAGCAGGTTTCCTGCTTCTGATGTACTTAAAAAACATTTTGTTATTGCCTTTTGAGCTTGGGGCTAGCTGTTCTTCAAATTCCTTTTTGGCTTTTCTTATTACATTTTTACACTTAATTTGGCAGTGTTTATGCTCCTTTCTATTTATATCACTAGGATTTGACTTCCACTTTTTAAAAGATGTCTTTTTATCTCTCACTGCTTCTTTTACATGGTTGTTAAGCCATGGTGGCTCTTTTTTAGTTTTTCCACTATGTTTTTTTAATTTGGGGTATACATTGAAGTTGGGCCTCTATTATGGTATCTTTGAAAAGTGTCCATGCAGCTTGCAGGGATTTTACTTTAGTCACTGTACCTTTTAATTTCTGTTTAACTAACCTCCTCATTTTTGCATAGTTTCCCATTTTGAAATTAAATGCCACAGTGTTGGGCTGCTGAGGTGTTCTTCCCACCACAGGAATGTTAAATGTTATTATATTATGGTCACTATTTCCAAGCGGTCCTCTTGGACCAGAGCCTGCGCGCCACTCAGGACTAAATCGAGAATTGCCTCTCCCCTTGTGGGTTCTTGTACCAGCTGCTCCAAGAAGCAGTCATTTAAGGTATCAAGAAATTTTGTCTCTGCATCTCGTCCTAAGGTGACATGTACCCAGTCAATATGGGGATATTTGAAATCCCCCACTATTATTGAGTTCTTTATTATGATAGCTTCTCTAATCTCCCTTAGCATTTCATAGTCACTATTACTGTCCTGGTCAGGTGGTCGATAATAGATCCCTACTCTTATATTCTTATTAGAGAATGGAATTACTATCCATAATGATTCTATGGAATATGTTGATTCATTTAAGATTTTTACTTCATTTGATTCTAAATTTTCTTTCACATGTAGTGTCACTCCCCCACCCGCACAACCTGTTCTGTCCTGCTGATATATTTTGTACCCCGGAATGATTGTGTCACATTGGTTGTCCTCACTTTACCAGGCTTCTGTGATGCCTATTATATCAGTATCCCCCTTTAACACGTGGCACTCTAGTTCATCCATTTTATTTTTTTAGACTTCTAGTATTTGTGTACAAGCACTTTAAAAACTTGTCACTGTTTATTTGTCTGCCCTTTCTGAAGTGTCAGATTCTTTTTTATGTGAATGTTTTTTGTCCAATCTGGCCCATACTTTATCCTCTTCCATCCTCTTTTCCTAACTAAAACCTAGAGAATCTCTATCAATAGACTCTCCTATAAGAGACGTCTCTGTCCAATCCACATGTTCCTCTGCACCAATCGGCTTTCCCCTATCTCTCAGTTTAAAAACTGCTCTGCAATCTTTTTAATGTTAAGTGCCAGCAGTCTGGATCCACTTTGGTTTATGTGGAGCCCATCCTTCCTTTATAGGCTACCCCTATCCCCAAAGTTTCCCCAGTTCCTTATAAAGCTAATCCCCTCCTCCCTACACCACCGTCTCATCCACGCGTTGAGATCCGCAACCTTCGCATAAGGCAGTCAAGTCACTATACGGTTCTCCCGGTCATTGCAAACCTAGCTATCTACATTTCTAATGATCGACTCTCCCATTACTAGCAACTGTTTTTTCCTACTGACTGGAGTTCCCTCCCCGGGAGAGATAACCTCAGTGTGAGAGAATACCCCAACATCTGGAAGGAGGGTCCCAACTATGGGAAGGTTTTCCTCTGCTCCCGTTGACTGCTCTCCTTCCCTGAGCCTTTCATCCTCCTTAACAACACAGGGGCTGTCTGACTGGAGGTGAGACAATTCTACAGTGTCCCAGAAAGCTTCATCAACATACTTCTCTGCCTCCCTCAGCTCCTCCATTGCAGCCACCCTGGCCTCCAAAGCCCCTACGCAGTCTCTGAGGGCCAGGAGCTTCTTGCACCGAATGCACATGTATGCCACCTGCCCATAGGGCAGGTAATCATACATGCTACACTGAGTGCAATAAACAGGATAGCCCCCCACTCTGCTGCTGGTCTTCTGCCTGCATTCTCTTGTACAAGATACCTAGGTTATTGATAGGGTTTCTAGTTAAATCAGGAAGTTTTGAAACCTTTAAACCTATAAAGACTGGCAAGTGTACCTTGGCCCTTTCCCACTCCCCTTCCCAGCTCCCTCTCAAAACTCCCTGTTTGCTGCTCCTGTTCACAAAGCTCCTTGGTCACTGACTCACTGCTTTATAAAGTCCTGGCCTTCCTCATTGCCCACCCTCTGACTAAGGCTCAGCCAATTAACAGAGGCTTCTAGATTTCAAACCTTTAGAAGCTCACAGCTTCCAACTGCTGGCCACAAACAAACAAAACAAACAGACAAACACAAGCTCAACATACAGCAAGTAACCCCCAAACACACAAACACACACTACAGACAGACACTTACCTCAAGGGTCCCATATTTGCTCCTCCTTTACCTGGAGAACTCCCTCTCAGAAGCAATACATGGCCCATACATCCCTATCCTGGCAGCATCCCACTCTGTCCCAGCATGCATCAGCAGATTTTCTATCCTTTAGGGAACCCTTTGTGGATCCCTGGGAATGCTTCTTTAACATCTGTGCTCATTGGCCAGGAAAGTTATAAGTCACTTGAAGCATGAGCCACAGCAGTGCATTGTGGAGGGCTGTGCTCTCCCTGACCAGGTACTTTTGAGGCTTGTTAGGAACTGTGTGGTGCTTGCTGTACTCTTACGAATATAACACCGTCAATGTGCCTGTGACTTGTGTGACACTTCTTTTACATTTATGGTTCTATGCTCTCACTGCTCCTTTGAGTTCTGGTACACAGTACAGTAACAGGTGGGTTTTTCCAGTACCTCTAGGCGTTCCACAGCGTGTGTTGGGAACTAACACTGATTAATAGAATGTTTGGTTAACAAAACCAGTCCAAAATTTTCTGTGCAATTTAAAAGCAAATACATCAAAAACTTTATTAAATTAATGGGACAAAACAAGGGAAAGGAACATTTAGGTCTGTGTTGGCTACACATACAGTAACTGTGGCTCTCTCAGGTCACTGTATCTGAAGCTTCAGTTGTCTTTAATATCTCCTGGTGTGGTGTGCTAGGAATAGTACAGCAGCCCCTGATGCCTTGTGGAATATTAAGGGCAGGGTGTGGGGAAGTGCTGTCCTGATGTTTACCATGACTGCAAAGGTAAGTGAAGGATTGTTGAACCTGTAGGTCCACAAGAATCTACAGCATTTATGTTTGTTGCTGGAGCAGTCTCATTTTGTCTCAGTGCATTTCCCTCTCTTTTTCCTGTTGGGATTCCTGAGCCTGTCTCCGGTTAGTTCTTTCCCTTGCCATGTAGTCAGAAATAGTCACCTTGCAGGCCCACTTCTTGTATGCAGCACTGGCTTTTAGGGTCTCATGAAACATGTCATCCTGAGTCCTCTTCTTTTTCCTTCTTATCTGACTTGGGTATTATGTGTGCATAGAGGTGGAACCCTTCAGCATTACAATGGCAGCAGCTACAGATGAAATACACAGACAGTACAGTCATAACAGATAGCAAAATATAAGTTTCAGAACTCCTTTCTCTTGCCACTCTGAAATTTTAAACATGACATGACTGAGACTTCTGCTTCAAAGTGCTTGTGCACATCACCAGCCCATGGTGAGCATGGACCACCAGGAATGAGGGAATTGAGGAAGGAATAGCTCAGTTAAGTAAAACGATGAATACTGGGTAATGGCACTGAAAATTGGCATCATTTTCCATGGACTATGGCTCTTTTAGCTGATACCTTACTCTTGACAGTAACAAAGACACTCAGAGCAGAACTACTGCTGGCATCCCAAAGGTTATCAGGACCCATATGCCACCACTCTGTTTGCTGCATTGATTCCTGCTGAAGTCATAGTGGGCTGGTGTGGGAAAGTGTCCTACAAGGAGGCAGAAATAAAGCTGCTATCAATAGAAATCTTTAGGAAAGGATCACAAAGTACCTCCAGGGGACGTCTCTTTCTACATAAGCAACCTGTTCCGGTACCTCCTTCCCTGCCTAACACTACAAGGGTACGTCTACACTACAACATTAATTCGAACTTAGTTTGAATTAGTTAATTCGAACTAAGCTAATTCGAACTAACGGATCCAGACTAAAAAACTAGTTCGAATTAGCGTGTTGCTAATTCGAACTAGCATGTCCACATTAAGTGGACCCTGAAGCGGGCTTAAGGATGGCCGGAAGCAGTGCCAGCAGGGCATCAGAGGAGGACTTAGAGCGTGGAGATGCTGCCTCAGGCTAGCCCAGGGCTGCGCTTAAAGGGACCCGACCCCTATCCCAGACACACAGTTCTCAGGGTTGCCTGGCTTGGAGTGCCCGGACTACCCACACTGGGCACATCACACCACTCGGCCATCAGCCCGGCTGCACTTGCTGCAGGCTGCCATCTGGGGAGAGGGGGCAATTGGGGGGCTGCAGGAGAGCTTCCACCCCCAGAAGCCCGCAGAGCCAGCCCAGTCCTCCCCATCAGGGGCTCGTACCCCATTCCTCCCTCACCTCCTTCCACTTACCCTTCCCTAGCCCCTCTTCTTGATGTACAAAATAAAGATAACGTGTGGTCAAAACTAGAAACTCTGTTTATTTAACAAAACTCGGGGAAACTGGGAAAAGGAGGTGGGAGAGGGGAAGAGAGAGGGTGGGAGAGGGGAGGGGGAAAACTGGGAGGAGGGAGCTGAAAGGGGGAATCAAAGGAAAGGAGGGGATGGGGAAACTGAAGGATCAGGGGTGGGGGTCTCGCCAGGCCAACCGCCTCCCAGCATGGCGAGGGAGGGGGCCTCGGCATCCCCGGGGGGATGGGGTGGAGGGTGCGGAGGTTGAGGTGGGGGGTGTGGACATTGAGGAAGAGGTTGTGGGGATTGAGGAGGAAGAGGTGGGAGGGGGGCAGGAGTGGGAGGAAGTACAGCAGTTGGGGGGGCAGCAGGCGCAGGACCAGCATGGGGCACCATGCTCTGCAGCAGGAGTTGCAGGTTGGTGCTCAGCCCTCGGACCTCAGCTAGCAGCTTGTGGCGGAGCTGCAGGTCTTCCCGCATCCAGGCCTGCAGTGTGCGGTGTACGGCTCACAGGGCCTCCAGGTGCTGGTCCCGGTACTCCTGCTCCGTGCTGGTGGTCCGGAGCAGGCCGCGGGTGCGGGAGCATGTCCCGGGCGGGGTGGTGCGCCCTGCACGAGCAGCTGGTGCAGCTGTAGAGAAAGAAGAGAAGTGGTCAGTTCTCCCTGGGGACGCAGAGGATGATGCCCAGCCCCCTCCCCCATCCCGCAACGTGAGGGTGACCATGTCCTGCCCCGTCACAGCCGCTGTGCTTGTACAGAGGCCATGGTCAGGATGTCTGGCTCTCCCCGGGACTGGGAGCTGCCCCAAGACCGCACCCATGTCCCTGTGCCATGTATAGTGTGGCCGGGGCGGTGGGGGGGAGGGGCAGATGTCCCCTGCCTCCGTGTAAAGGAGACATGTGAAGGGAAATCATCCTGCTGGGTCCTGCCCCGGGGTCGGGAGCATGTCATGTCTCTTTGCACAAGCATGTGCCTATTGGGCAATGGCCCCTGGGTGTCACGCAGCTGGAGCCACCTGCCCAAGGGTGGCATGGCACGTGCTCACACATGCACAGGTGTCTGCATGATCCTTGGAAGGCATGGCCCACGCGCGCGGTCCCTGGTCTCCCTCCCACCTCCCCCCCCCCCCCGAACTACTTAATTCAAACTACTTACCCGGTACGGTCTCCCTGGACGACCCTGCTGGAACAGCTGGCGGTGGCCCCTCCAGTGCGCCCAGGTCAGGGCCCTCTGGTTCCGGCTCGCTGTCCCCCGGGCTGGCACGGACCGCCCCGCCCCGCAAGAGTTGGTGGAGGGTGGGGAAGTAGGGGCAGGTATCATCCCCTGCAGCGGCGCCGCCCCTTGTGGCTCTGGCGTACCCCTGCCGCAGCTGTTTCAGCTTAATTCGCACCTGCTCTTGGGTGCGCCTGTGTCCCCTGCTGGCCATGGCGACTGCTATGCGGCCGCGTTCCTCCTCCTAGTGCAGAGATCTTGGAGATTGGGGGCCTGCCCCCAAATCTCAATGAGGTCCATGACCTCCGCACTAGTCCAAGGGGCCGCGCACTGTCTACGGCCCCTGGCTGGCCCCTGGGTGCTCGGGAACTGGGCAGGGGATGGCTCACTGCCGCTTGCTGCCTGGCTCATGGTGGGGCCATTGGCTCAGGGGTAGACACTGCTGGCAGGGCTGGCTGACTCCAGTGCTGTCTGGCCAGAGTCTACCCCTTTAAGGACCCGGGGCTGGAGGAGAGGAGAAGAGTTTTCCTGGTTGTGCCCAGAGTGGCCACCAGGGAAACCTGGGGAGGGCTAGCCTCCCACTAGTTCGAATGAAGGGTCTACACAGCCCTTAATTCGAACTAGTAAGTTCGAACTAGGCTTAATTCTCGTAAAATGAGGTTTACCTAGTTCGAACAAAGCGCTCCGTTAGTTCGAATTAAGTTCGAACTAACGGAGCGCTAGTGAAGCGCCTATGAAAGTTAGTTCGAACTAACGCCTGTTAGTTCGAACTAACTTTGTAGTGTAGACATACCCCAAGGGAATGCAAAGCAGTGTAACCAGAAGTCTGTGGAATGGTGGTGGTGTCTCTGCAAAGCAAATGTGGCAAGTCTGTGTCCTGGCACCACATTGACTGTTGATGTCTGTGGCCTTCTGGAATGCCTGCCACAGTGCCTTTTACTTTCATGTGGCATGGCTGCTGATCCCTAGCTCTTCTCTTGCATTCTCTGCGCAATCTGCTCACAGATGTCCATGTTTCTGCACAGCCTCTTCTCCCCATATGCCCAGAAAAACTAATATCCCTTGACTACTCCAAGTCACAATGTGTCTGCAGCACGTTCCCTGCAAGATTGGCTGGGCAGTTGCACACATTTGGAGAGCTGCTAGGTGTGCTCACCAAAGTGTGCAATGTGGAAAATGTATTTCAAAAATCCCTGGGGTTCCGGTCTCCATGACCCTGGGTGCTGGTATTCATAAATGTGACCAGAGCAATAAGTGCCAGGCATTGTGAGACAGCGGAAGGACTCTTAGTGTTGACATGAGTAATGCAGTCTCTACACTCATAGGGTATGTCTACACTACAAAGTTAGTTCGAATTAACGGATGTTAGTTTGAACTAACTTTCATAGGCGCTAACGGAGCGCTTAGTTCGAACTAGGTAATCCTCATTTTACGAGGATTAAGCCTAGTTCGAACTTACTAGTTCGAATTAAGGGCTGTGTAGACCCTTAATTCGAACTAGTGGGAGGCTAGCCCTCCCCAGGTTTCCCTGGTGGCCACTCTGGCCAACACCAGGGAAACTCGTCTGCCCCCCTCCCGGCCCCGGAGCCCTTAAAGGGGCACGGGCTGGCTACGGTGCCCGTGCCAGGTGCAAGCCTGCCAGCACCCAGCCAGCAGACCCTGCACCTGGCACAGATCGAGCCACCCACCCGATGCCCCCCAGCCCTCCCCCTCTTCCCGGGACCAGGCTGGCGCTCCCGGGAGTTTGCCCAGGACCGCAAGAGGCGGACACCCGCCTGGGCTAGTGCGGACATCGTGGACCTCGTCCACGACCTCCGCACTAGGCACAGGAAAGTGGCCAGCTAGGGCAGGAGAGCTGCCAGCCTGGCCACCCGGGAGCAGGTGTGCATGAAAATCAAGGGGGTCCACTGAGACCCCCCGACCCTGAGCCCTGAGCTTAGAATGTCCGTACTGGGTCAGACCAAAGGTAGATCTAGCCCAGTAGCCTGTCTGCCGACAGCAGCCAACACTAGGGACCCTGGAGGGGATGGACCGAAGACAGTGACCAAGCCATTTGTCTCATGCCATCCCTCTCCAGCCTTCCACAAACCTTGGGCAGGGACACCACTCCTACCCCCTGGCTAATAGCAGTCCATGGACCCAACCTCCATGACTTGATCTCACTTCCCTTTAAACTCTGTTCCAGTTGTAGCCTTCACAGCCTCCTGCAGCAAGGAGTTCCACAGGTTGACTCTTTGCTTTGTGAAGAAGAACTTTCTCTTACTAGTTTGAAGCCTGCTACCCATTCCTTTCCTTTGGTGTCCTCTAGTCCTTCTTTATGGGAACTAATGAAGAACTTTTCTGTATGCACCCTCTCCACCCAACTCCTGCTTTTAGAGACCTCTATCCTGTCCCCCCTCAGTCTCCTCTTTTCTAAACTGAAAAGTCCCAGTCTCTTTAGCCTCTCTTCATATGGGACCTGTTCCAAACCCCTGATCATTTTAGTTGCCCCCCTCTACCAGCCTCTGTCTTCCCCTCTCCCACCTCCTTTTCCCAGTCTCCCCCAGTTTTGTTCAATAAAGACAGATTCCATTTTGGAAGACACGTTATCTTTATTTTGTACATCAAGAAGAGGGGCTAGGGAAGGGTAAGTGGAAGGAGGTGAGGGAGGAATGGGGTACGAGCCCCCGATGGGGAGGACTGGGCTGGCTCTGTGGGCTTCTGGGGGTGGAAGCTCTCCTGCAGCCCCCCAATTGCCTCCTCTCCCCAGATGGCAGCCTGCGGCAAGTGCAGCCGGGCTGATGGCCGAGTGGTGTGATGTTCCCAGTGTGGGTACTCCGGGCACTCCAAGCCAGGACTGCTTTGCAAGCGGGGCACCCCTGAGAACTGTCTGTCCAGGGATGTAAATTAGACAATGCCTTCTCATAACACCTTCGTTATCACTTTGAAAATGCAAACTTTTGCCTAAGGAATATTAAAACCCTTTAAAACAATTTTTGCTCTTAGTTACATTTATGTAGTCTTAATGAAGTAATTGAGACTAAACTGTTGCTGGTGTGAGCATGTGCAACTCCTTTGACTACAAATGGCTTTGCAGCAAAAGGTGCCTGTGGTGAATTTTGTTTGGTAAGGTTGTGTGGGTATAAATGAAGGATGAGTTTGGCCCTCTGAAACCATCCCAGTGAGATTGTTTGGGAGACCTTCACTCAAATTTGAGATGCCTCCCTGCTGCAAAAATGCAGGAGAAAATGTAATCCTTAATACTTAAACCAGTTACATTATGCAAAAGTGTGTACTGTCTTTGAATATTCATGAGATGCGATAGCACACTTTTCCATTAAAATTGTCAGTTGTAATATAAAATGAGCTTCTTAATTGCTACTTCTTCTTTGGCTCTTCTCAATACAAAAGCGTTGCCATGCACACCTCGACTACAAAGTACTCTTATTCTTAGAGCTGGCAATAGCAGAATTCAGTGTTACTCAGATTTAGCAAATGCAAAACTGACTTGATATAGCAAGAATTTTAGTGCCCCAGTCTTTTGTTCACCAACCAAGTTTCTGGCTTCTCTGATCAAGAATTGAAGCTATTTTTCTTTGAATTAATTGACTACAAGGAATTTGGAGGAAACATTAGAGTCAGAGCTAGCTTTTAAGTAAAAATATTTCCTATAATAAAAAGAAAAAATTAGTATATTCAGTAAGTTACTTTATCCTTTTATATAATAAAATGTACTTTTCTGTTTAAGAGAAAAACAGAAAACACATTAGAATAAAAAAACCCTTTAAAATGAATTTGCATGTTACCATTAAATGCCATAGCAACTAAAATAAACATTTGTTCTATTTAGGATTTTTTTTAAAGTTGTTGAATGTGTTTCTGAGATTTTTTCCAACACATCTAAAGAGTTCCTTCATTCCTGAGAATCCAGCTACTTTGTAGTGTGACACAACTATAACTGGATGGCATAAAAGGAGGTGTTTATATCTATTATGATTGGGTTGTTATGACCACATATTAAGGTTGCCCTACACTTCCTATTATAAGACCTAATTTTTGGTTGCTTATAACTGGATCAGACTGTAATTGTTTGGCTGAAATTCCAGTTCATTCAAGTTAATCCTTGGAGGAAAATGTCAAAAGGAAAGAGAAGATTGGGAGGAAGGATGTCTAATGGATGGAGGAAAGGGACAGGAAAAATGGGATCTGGTTTTTATCTTCTCCTCGGCACTAATTAACAGAGTGGCCCTAACAAAAGTCAAATATACCTAATTTTTTTTCTGAGGTTTCTAGTGATTTCAGGTAACTCACTTTTTGGTTGTTTGATGTAATTCATTTAGGACAAGACTTTCAAAGGCACTTACAGTTCCCAGTGATTTTTTTCTGGGGTTAGGGAGCAACTACATCTCTCAAAATCAATTGTTGGGTGTTTTACACTTCCAAAACCAGAGACCACTTTTTAAAATTTAGGCTATTATTTCTTTGTGCCTTAGTTTGCCATCTGAAAAACTGAGATAATATGGGTGATTTTGATGTTTAACATTTGCAAAGTGCTTTGAGATCTTTGGATGAAAGGAAAAATAAAAATTAAACTGTTAATGGGACAGATCTCAAAGTCCTAACTCATTTATTCAATCACACTCAGGTTTTCAGGATTTACCGTTATTTACTTAATGTATGGTAGGTGTACAGTTTATGATGATAACTTAAGTAAACACCTTTTTTTTAAAAAAGATGACTTGAAACAGGAAAAAATAGGGGTTTTCCATACTGCTTCTTCTTTACCTTGGAAATGTTGGGAATATAAAGTGTGGTTTTGCTAGAGACATTTGTGAGATGAGCGTTAGAAGCTTCAGATGAGCATTAGAAGCTAAATGAATGGGTTAGGGAAGGCTGACATTTTGACAAAGACAGCTCTTCTGCCAATTGCTTATTCAACAAAACCCACATGTTTTAAATAATTCTAAGTCAAAATAATTTTCCTTCTCAGTTTATCAGATTTCCTTTGCATGATAATATCTCTTATGTCATAATATTATTTCTTACATTGACCATAATGAGGCTTGCTCCAATTTAACTAAATTGGTAGGGAAAATAATTTAAGTATGGTACAGTCCCCTTGGACATTGAAACAGCTAAACCAGAGCAAGGGATCAGTGTGGTAAATGTCAAGAGTTTTCCATTGGAAAAAAGGGGATGACAAGAACTAAATTTCTGAAATTAAATGCAATGAAAATTGTAAGCACCTTAACTTATTTCAAGTCTTTTCCTGCCTTTTTTATAAATCATAGAAAAGCAAAATAAAATAAAAATAAACAAGGACATATACACATTGTTACTGCCTTTCTGTATCACCTAGCACAGTGGTCTCCAACCTTTTTACTCCCAAGATCACTTTTTAAATGACAGAACAAGCCAAGATCTACTGCCCTGCCCCTTCCTTGAAGCCCCGCCCTCTCTGTTCACCTCCTCTCCATCACTTGCTATCTCCAACCCTTACACTGCTGCTTCCCCCCCCCCCCCAATTCTTCTGTAGGAAGAAGTTTTTCCAACACTTGGCCTGTCTAGACTTGACCAAATGTCAGAAAAACCCCTTCTTTTGGAAGCCCCCTTATTCCTCATGGAAAGAGGAATATAGGGGTGACCGAAAGATCATGTTTGCTCTTCCACTAAAAGAAGTGGAAGAACAAATGCATCCCTGGATGCAGAAGAGTTTTTCTGGAAGAGTATCTCCAGAATCCTGAAAAACTCTTGCAGTCTAGCTGTACCCTCACTGGGTTGAGACAGGATGTGTAGGCTCTGGGGTGGGAATGAGGGATTTGTGTACAGCAAGGGGTGAGAGGTGCAAGCTCTGGGAGGAAATCTATTGTCCTTTTCATATTTGTTCATTTTTTTAATTGTATCCTTTGGTATATATGGTTGTGACTACTTTCTTCCACTATTTGATCTGAGGAAGTGGGTCTGGCCCACGAAAGCTCATCACCTAATAAACCATCTTGTTAGTCTTTAAAGTGCTACATTGTCCTGCATTTTGCTTCAGCTACCCCAGACTAACACGGCTACATTTCTATCACTATTCTGGATGCAGGAGGAAGTGGATAAGAGAATGCTGGCTTGGGGAGTAAGTTCCTAGGAAGTTCCCCAGTGTTGGGGTCAGATGTAGGGTTAGGGTACTAAGTAAGCCACAGACTTCTGAATGTGAGGGTTCAGGAATTTGGGTTGGGGTATGTGAGGGACTCAGGGCAGGGGGTTCCGGTGTATGATAGGCTGAGATGTAGGGTCTGGGGTAAAGGGGAGTGCAGGAGTTCTCCCAGGATTGGCTGAGATGTAGGGTCTGGGGTAAAGGGGAGTGCAGGAGTTCTCCCAGGATTCTCCCCCCCACGCCCCTGAGGGAAGCCAGCGTGTTTCTCCCGCAGTGCAGCCAAACCTCTGCAGGCGCCTGCCCCAGGGCCAACCCCCCTCCCCCCCCCGCGGCAGGGCCAAACTCCTGCAGGTGCCTGCCCCGGGGCCAAACCCCTGTGGGAGCTTGTCCCTGGGCCAAACACCCTCTCCTGTGGCAGGGCCAAACCCCTGTGGGAGCCTGCCCAGTGGCCAAGCCCCCCCCTCCCGCAGCGCGGTCAACCCCTGCAGGCGCCTGCCCCGGAGCCAAACCCCCTTCCCGTGGTGCACACCGGCCCGGCCCGGCCCGGCCCGGCCCAGACAAGCCAAGCCAAGCCAAGCCAAGCCAAGCCAAGCCAAGCCAAGTCTTCCCCTCCCCTCCCCTCCCGCAGCGCAGTGCAGCCAAACTCCCGTTTGTCTTCGGTCCATCCCCTCTGGGGTAGCTGGTGTTGGCCGCTGTCGGCAGACAGGCTACTGGGCTAGATGGATCTTTGGTCTGACCCAGTACGGCCATTCTAAGCTCAGGGCTCGGGGTCTTACTGGACCACCTTGATTTTCATGCAAACTTGCTCCTGGGTGGCCAGGCTGGCAGCTATCCTGCCCTAGATGGCCACTTTCCTGTGCCTAGTGCGGAGGTCATGGATGAGGTCCACGATCTCCACACTAGACCAGGTGGGCGCCCGCCTCTTGCGGACCTGGGCAGGCTCCTGGGAGCCGCCAGCCTGGTCCTGGGAAGAGGCGGAGGGCTGGGTGTCAGCGGGTGGCTGGCTCATGCTGTGCCAGGTGCAGGGTCTGCTGGCTGGGTGCTGGCAGGCTTGCACCTGGCACGGGCACCATAGCCAGCCCGTGCCCGGGGCCGGGAGGGGGGCAGAAGAGTTTCCCTGGTGGTGCCCAGAGTGGGCTAGCCTCCCACTAGTTCGAATTAAGTGGCTACACAGCCCTTAATTCGAACTACTTAATTCGAACTAGGCGTTAGTCCTCGTAGAATGAGGTTTACCTAGTTCGAATTAAGCGCTCTGCTAGTTCGAATTAAGTTTGAACTAGCGGTTTGTATGTGTAGTGCCTATCAAAGTTAATTCGAACTAACGGCTGTTAGTTCGAATTATCTTTGTAGTCTAGACATATCCTGTGTTATTCATTATAGTTTTAATCTTGATTTAAAAAGAACATTTACAGAATGACATGAAATATAGTCTTAATTCCAAAGCTTTTTATGATCATATATTGTGTTTTGAATCACAGACACTTTGAACTGAGAATATACTTGGACTCTAGAAAGAAGACGGCAAATATTTTGTAAACCACTTTTCCTTCAGAGACAAGGATCAGAAGAGAATCTTTTAAATAAGAAAAAACATGACTGTAAAACAGAATATGAGGAAACTCAGAAAAGGTAAAGTGAATGTATTTTTGTTGCCATTTATGATGAACCTCTTAATAATTCATTATTTGTAAAGTCAAAAGTTGAAACTATTTCTAAAACTCTTTAACATAAAAGTCAAAAAAAGATAAAGCTTTCACTGGAGCATTGTTCAAGGTAACCAATAATTCTGACTAAAGCAATTAGGGTACGTTTACACTACAGTGCTATTTCATATATCCCAAAATAGTTATTCCATATCTTTAGAGCAAGCCTGATATTATGAAATATAATGGGCTCGCTATTCTGATATCCCTGTAAATATCATTCTACGAGCAGTGAGAGACATTTCAGAACAGTGCTCTATTTCAAAATTTGGTGTTGCATAGGCCTGGGTATGATGGGAGTGTGCAGAGTCTCATCCCAGCCTGTCCCCATCCTGCAAGGAGTGTGTGGTGCTTAGAAGAGCTGTGCCCCTCGCAGGGTGGGAAGAGACTTTGTGCACTTCCCTCTGTCCTCAGGTCCTGACTGGGGGGAATGGCAGGGCTTCCTTGGGCCAGATCAACTTGCTTGGTGGGCTGGGTCCGGCCCGCAGAGGACTGTTGGCCCACCCCTGCTCTAAATGATCGTTGATTTCAGAACTTGATTAGCCTTAGGAAATAAGGCTATTTATCATGTCAGACCAATATCTTTTTTTTATTTCAGCCTCTACTCATGTCTGTTTGACAATCTGTGCCTGATGAACTCATCGGTAGTACACATCAATGAGCTGAGGAAATGAAACTTAAATATAGGATAAACTCTTTCACCACCTAAGTCAGAGATAGTGATCTCTTTCACAGCACAATGACATTGTGGGTCTTGGGGGAGCAGAGCCAGTGGGAAATGTCAATGAACTTGCGTGTCTCAAACATCCCACTATCATTTTGTACTGTTAATTTTCGAAAGTTGTGCCAGTTCTGTGAATAACTTAAGTTACTCAATCCCAAGTATGGGGAGGGTACGTGTGTGTATCTGTGTGCATGCACGACAAGAAAGGATGGAAGGATGATTATGCAGTTGAGCATGAGTGAAGTGACAGATCAGAGATTCAAAAGATTGATAGACAGAAAAAGGAGAAAGAGACCTCAGAGGATTAGAGAAAGGAAGATCATAATTAAGTCTGGTAATGGAAGGGGCAAGAATGTAATTTGATTTCCATACCCAGTCACTGGTCTCCAAACAAGTAGAGAGCAGCAGCTATCCCCTTGGCTGAGGTGGGAGAGAATATGCATTGCAGGGGCTCAAAAAGAGATTCCCTTCAGCCATTTTCTGTTGAATAAACTAATCACGTGGATTTCATTATGGAGGCTGTAAAACTGGGGATAGCCTCTTCTCTAAGATGGAGACTAAAAGAAATCTAGAACCCAATTTTTTATTTGGCAGTAAAGATCAAAGTTTTGCTTCAGTGTCCTTTACCTACCAAACATTCTTTTTCAGTACCAGGAATGTATCTGATAGCCTTGCTTATGTACATCCACAAAAATATTTAACGTTGTCCACACTGAAAAATCCAAACTGACAGAGCAAGGAGATTCCAGGCATTCTCCAGCCTGGGATGTTTTTACTATCTTGAATAGAAGAGTGCCCACATTGAGTCAGATTAAGGATGTTAAGGACTAGTCAACTATCCGATAAGCAAATGCTTATCAGATAGTTGAGTCCACTAATTGATTTCCCCCCCCTTGCTGCCTCTAGAATATAATATTATAATATAGAGACAGCAAAGGTGTGGTGGCAGAGAAGAGAGGGTACTTCAAAGCAGCAGCACCGCACAGCTGATCCTGGGCTCTGTGCCGTGCTGCTCCTTTGAAATGCCATGGCAGTGTTACAAAGGGGCAGCGTCGCACAGAGCCCTGTATCAGCTGTGCGGTGCTGCCCCTTTGAAACACTACTGCAGTGTTTCAAAGTGGCAGTACCGTGTGGGGCCCAAGATCAGCTGGGGACTCCATAGCTGACCCTAGGCTTCATGCAGCATTTCCGCAGAACCCGGGGTCAGCTGAAGAGTCCCCAGGTTCTGAGGAAATTCCATGCTGGAGCATGTGCTTTGGAGCAGCAGTTCCCAACCGCCCATCTGTGGACCAGTAGTGGGCTGCTAAGTGCTGTTTGCTGGACTGCGGCACGCTGTCAGGCCATGCCCTGCTGCCTTGGCCCTGCCCATTGGAGAAGTGCGAGGTGAGTAGAGTAGCAAGCAGGTTCTCCAGGGGTCTGTGCTGGGCCTCTGGGTGTGTGCAGGAATAAGCAGTGTGGGGTGCAGGGAATTACAGAGGGCGGGAGGGGTGTGTCTTATGCCTCACAGTCCTGGGGAAGACACTGCCCAACCATAGCACAGGCTGCTTCGGGAGATCCAGAGCAGCAGCACTATCCAGCCATAGAGCACATGCATGGAACAGGAAGTCTGCCAGTCTTTGCTTCTTAAGGGCCCTTCTAGGCCCATAAGTGGAGTCATCTCTATGGCCCATGGCTGCAGCTCATGAGGGGAGCTGAGAGTCAAGGGGGAGTGGTTGTGGTGATGGCACCTCTGCCTGCAGGGAAGAGGGGGGGTTGGCAAAAGCACCAGCCCCAACAGCGATCCTGGTGAGCTCAGGAAACCATGGCAACAAGCTGCTCTTCCACTTCCCCTTCCAGTGGGGCTCAGAGCACCCAGCCGCCCAGGCTGGCAAGTGACAGTGCAGGGCCACGTGCTAGGCGCCAGAGTTCTTTCTAAGCTACATGCTTGTGTGTGCAGAGGAAATTTCTATCCTGCCCACCTCCTAAGCAAAGCTGCGTGGCAGTGTGGCGGGAGGCACCCTCGGGCTGCTGCAGCCAGAGGAACCGCGTGGCTGGCTGGCTGGCAGGCGGTCGGCTGCTCTGGCTGGCTGGGGCTGGAGGAGCTATGTGGCTCGTGGGCGGGTGGGGGGGAGTGGCTACTAAGCCTGGCTGGCACTGGAGGAACTGCATGGCTGGGCGGTGAGTGGCTGCTCTAGGCCAGAGGAACTGCGTGGCTGGTGGGAGGGTAGGGGGCAGCTACTGTGGTTGGTCGGGGACTGGAGGAATCACATGGCAGGCGGGCGAGTGGATGCTTTGGGCTGGAGGCTGCTTTGGACTGGAGGATCCTCATGACAGATGGGGGGCAAAATAACACGACAGCTTAAAATTAATAGCCATAATGAATATGCAAATATGCAAATTCATTATTTACCATCATGAATATGCAAATGTGTCATCTGGTCCACCAAATATTTATTAGTGAGTTCGCTGGCCCCTGGTATAAAAAAAGTTGGGAACCACTGCTTTGGAGGTTAGGGTCAAACTTCAAATTGATCTGGACAAACTGGAGAAATGGTCTGTGGTAAACAGGGTGAAGTTTATGTAGTCCCCTTACTAAGGTGCCTCTTCTTATTTTCTGGGAAGACCCTGTGTGCTGCAACCTAGCCTCACAGACTACAATTCCCATGAGCCTTTGGGAAAAACAGGAAGGAAGTGACTCTTGTGTGAGAGATCGGAGTCTCTCCATGTTCATGAAAAGAGAGGCCAAGCAGTCTGGGACTCTGCCCTTGGAATTTGGAACAGAAGGGGAGCCGGGCTGCTGTGGAGGAGTTTGATCCAGTCCAGGATCTGTTAGAGTGCAGCTATAGACTGGGACTGGGTGCCTTTGGAACTGGGATCTAGCAGGCTGCTTCTGGTAGGCACATCATGAGACTGTAAGTAATTGGGCCTTTTTGGGCAAGTGCTGTCTGGGACAGAGCTGCTGCCTATCTTGGACCCTCATACACACTTTCTACAGAGAATCTCCATTATAGCTGTAGCTCTGCAAGCGCGCCCATGCAAGCAAGAGTCTGGGACTCTGAGTCCAGGGGTGTACTTTTACTTCTGTGTACTTTGTTAATTGATGTTATTCACTGTTAATTTGTTAAATCCTGTTTCTTTAAGTTAAGTAAAGGTTGTTCATTCTAATGCAATCTATTAGATGTATATTATTTATTATTTGTAATTGTTCTTCTGGAGTTAGATCCAGTTTATTGTTGGAATATGTTTATTTCTGGTGGTTCTCAAGGCACACCAGTAAGAGTATGTCTACACTACAAAGTTAGTTCGAACTAACAGACGTTAGTTCGAACTAACTTTCATAGGCGCTACACTAGTGCTCTGTTAGTTTGAATTTAATTCGAACTAACGGAGCGCTTAGTTCGAACTAGGTAATCCTCATTCCATGAGGATTAAGCCTAGTTCGAACTAGCTAGTTAGAATTAAGGGGTGTGTAGCTCCTTAATTCGACTAGTGGGAGGCTAGCCCTCCCCAGGTTTCCCTGGTGGCCACTCTGGCCAACACCAGGGAAACTCGTCTGCCCCCCTCCCGGCCCCGGAGCCCTTAAAGGGGCACGGGCTGGCTACGGTGCCCGTGCCAGGTGCAAGCCTGCCAGTACCCAGCCAGCAGACCCTGCACCTGGCACGGATCGAGCTACCCACCTAATGCCCCCCCAGCCCTCCCCCTCTTCCCGGGACCAGGCTGGCAGCTCCCAGGAGCTTGCCCGGGACCGCAAGAGGTGGGTACCCACCTGGGCTAGTGTGGACATCGTGGATCTCGTCCATGATCTCCGCACTAGGCACAGGAAAGTGGCCGGCTTGGGCAGGATAGCTGCCAGCCTGGCCACCCAGGAGCAGGTGTGCAAGAGAATCAAAGGGGTCCACTGAGACCCCCGACCCTGAGCCCTGAGCTTACAATGGCCGTCCTGGGTCAGACCAAGGGTCCATCTAGCCAGTAGCCTGTCTGCCGACAGTGGCCAACCCTAGGGACCATGGAGGGGATGGACTGAAGACAGTGACCAAGCCATTTGTCTCATGCCATCCCTCTCCAGCCTTCCACAAACCTTGGGCAGGGACACCACTCCTACCCCCTGGCTAATAGCACTCCATGGATCCAACCTCCATGACTTGATCTCACTTCCCTTTAAACTCTGTTCCAGTTCTAGCCATCACAGCCTCCTGCAGCAAGGAGTTCCACAGGTTGACTCTTTGCTTTGTGAAGAAGAACTTTCTCTTACTAGTTTGAAGCCTGCTACCCATTCCTTTCCTTTGGTGTTCTCTAGTCCTTCATTACGGGAACTAATGAAGAACTTTTCTGTATGCACCCTCTCCACCCAACTCCTGCTTTTAGAGACCTCTATCTTGTCCCCCCTCCGTCTCCTCTTTTCTAAGCTGAAAAGTCCCAGTCTCTTTAGCCTCTCTTCATATGGGACCTGTTCCCAACTCCTGATCATTTTAGTTGCCCTCCCCTCTCCCAGCCTCTCTCTTCCCCTCTCCCACCTCCTTTTCCCAGTCTCCCCCAGTTTTGTTCAATAAAGACAGATTCCATTTTGGAAGACACGTTATCTTTATTTTGTACATCAAGAAGAGGGGCTAGGGAAGGGTAAGTGGAAGGAGGTGAGGAAGGAATGGGGCACGAACCCCCAATGGGGAGGCCTGGGCTGGTTCTGCGGGCTTCTGGGGGTGGAAGCTCTCCTGCAGCCCCCCAATTGCCTCCTCTCCTCAGATGGCAGTCTGTGGCAAGTGCAGCTGGTCTGATGTCCGAGTGCTGTGATGTGCCCAGTGTGGGTACTCCGGGCACTCCAAGCCAGGACTGCTTTGCAAGTCCTGAGAACTGTCTGTCCGGGGTGGGGGTCGGGACCCTTTAAGCACAGCCCTCGGCTAGCCTGAGACAGCATCTCCATGCTCTAAGTCCTCCTTTGATGCCCTGCCAGCACTGCTTCCGGCCATCCTTAACCCCGCTTCAGGGTCCACTTAATGTGGACGCGCTAGTTCGAATTAGCAAAACTCTAATTTGAACTAGTTTTTAGTTCTAGATGCGTTAGTTCGAATTAGCTTAGTTTGAATTAACTAATTCGAACTAAGTTAGTTCGAATTAGCGCTGTAGTGTAGACATACCCTAAGTGTGTTACAGGGCCAGTCAGGTGGAGGCACCGCCATTATATGTTCTTTATGAGTAAGGGACAGCAGCAAGGGGGTAGATAGGGTTTCCCCAACTAAACAACATCACCGCTGGGGTTAAAACCATCAGACGCCCAGGCACACCTATGTGTGTGACCTGCTCCCAAGTAACCCGGGGAGGAAAAAGGGGGTTACATTTAATAAGGACAAATGCAAAGTACTCCACTTAGGAAGGAACAATCAGTTTCACATATACAGAATTGGAAGTGATTGGGATCTAGGGATCATAGTGGACGACAAGTTAAACAGTATGACACAGTTGCAAAAAAAAATACAAAACCAAACGTGAGTCTGGGATGCATTAACAGGAGTGTTGTGAGCAAGACATGAGAAGTCATTCTTCTGCTCTACTCTGCTGATTGGAGTATTGAGTCCAGATCTGGGTACCACATTTCAAGAATGACGTGGAGAAATTGGAGAGGGTCCAGAGAAGGGCAACACAATGATTAAAGATCTAGAAAACATGACCTCTGGGGGAAGGTTGAAATAATTGGGCTTGTTTAGTTTAGAATAGAGAAGACTGAGAGGGGACATGATAGTTTTTAAATATCTACAAAGGTGTTACAAGGAGGAGGGAGGAAAATTGTTCTCCTTGGCCTCTGAGGATAGGGCAAGAAGAAAGGGGCTTAAATTGCAGCAGTGGAGGTTTAGGTTGGACATTAGGAAAAACTTCCTGTCAGGGTGGTTAAACACTGGAATAAATTCCCTGGGGGAGTGAGGAAGGGGGTCATAGAACCTCCATCCCAGGAGATATTTAAGAGTAGGTTAGACAGACACCTGTCAGGGATGATCTAGACAGTGCTTGGTACTGCCGTGAGGACCTCTTGAGGTCCCTTCCAGTTCTATGATTCTATCTCTTGAGTGGGAGAAATAGATTCCCCAATTATCACCTCTAATATCATTAGCTCACAGATATTTACCTCCCTCCCTTCCCCCTTCTGTTCTGAAATGTGATTTGTCTTTTTCATATGTGTTCATTTTTTTTAATTGTATCCTTTGGTATATATGGTTGTGACTACTTTCTTCCACTATTTGATCTGAGGAAGTGGGTCTGGCCCACGAAAACTCATCACCTATTAAACCATTTGTTAGTCTTTAAAGTGCTACACAGTCCTGTTTTTTATCTCTTGAATGGTAACAGCTAATTTAAACCCTATCCATGTGTATGTGTGGTTAAGATTATTTATTCCAATGTACATTACTTTGCATTTATAAATATTGAATTTCATCTGCCATTTTGTTGCCCAGTCACCCAAGTTAGTGAGATCCCTTCATAACTTTCACAGTCAGCTTTGGACTTAACTAATTTTAATAATTTAGTATCATCTGAATTTTGCCATCACACTGTTCATCTCTTTTTCTCTATTAATTTTTGCGATTTACCTATTTCCATTGTAAAAATGATCTTTTATTCTTACCCTTATTCTATTCCTATCTTTTGAAATGGTTACTGATCCATGATCTCTCTTATCCCATGCCTATTTACTTGGCTTAAGGATCTTTGGTTAGGGACCTTTTCAAACGCTTTCTGAAAGTCCAAGAACATAATACACAGTGGATTACCTTTGTCCACATATTTATTGAGATCCTCAAAGCTTTCTAAGATTGGCGAGTTACAGTTTTCCTTTATAAAAGCCATGTTGACTCTTCACCAACATTAAGGTCTGGCTTGACAAAGCCCTGGCTGGGATGATTTAGTTGTGGTTGGTGCTACTTCTAGCAGGGGGCTAGCCTAGAACAGTGTTTCTTAAATAAAGTACCCCTTTAAAAAATTGTAAGTACCCCCAGTACCTACAGAGTTCAGACACAGTTTTTTTTCTACCATTGCAACACATTTGTTTAAATAACTTAATTATAGCTTGGTGGGCAATTACATTTTTGGGTGTAAAAGGTACAGAAATAATAACGTGCTGTCAAACTTAAAACAAAAATTCAGTTTTTTCCAAATTTCAGTTGTGCTGATGTACCCCCCCAGACTTCTCTCGAGTAACCCTGAGGGTTCTCGTACCACTGGTTGAGAAACACTGGCCTAGATGACCTCCTGATGCCTCTTTAATCCCTAATCTTCTTTGATTCTATATTGTTTGTGTGCTTTTTTGTTCATAGTTTTAGTTTCAACAAGTTTGCTTGGTATTGAAGTTACACTTACCAACCTATAATTGCCAGGAGCCTTCTTAAAAAAACCTCACATTATATTCTGTACCAAATGACTGAAACATAGATAGCCATAGTTAGCTGTTTTGCAGTTTCATATTTGAGTTCTTTCAGAATACTATCAGGTCCTGGTGACTTATTCCTGTTTAATTTAACAGTTTGTTCCCACTTCCTCTATCGATACCTCACTCTAACAGTTCTTTTGATTTGTCAGTTAGAATGACTGTCTTGAGTATTTGGATTCCCCTCATGTGCACCGACAGCATCTGTGGTACCCTTGGCAAGTTGTGGGGGCAGGGCGGCTCTGTGGTCCTGGAAGGTATAGGGCCTTGGCTACCCTGGCCCATCCCCTTCTGCCCAACTCCTAGTGCTCCCAGAGTGTATGAGGCAATGCTCTGGCAGTGATTTAAAGGGTCCAGGGCTCCCAGCCACCACCACTGCCATTGCCTTTGAATCACTGGGCTCCAGGTAACTTCTGCCTTTGTTTTTGCTTGTTGATGGTCTGCTTCCCCTGTGTCCTCTGCAATGACAATCAAAGCAAAGAATTCCCTTGCTTCTCTGCAATAGCCTTTTCCCTTGAGTGTTCCTATAACACCGTGAGTGTCCAGTACCCCGCACTGATTGCTTGGCAGGCTTCCTGCTTCTAGTGTTTTTAATGAAAATTTTTGGTTAGTTTTTCTGTCTTTTGCTAATTTCTCTTTACATTCTTTCTTGCTTTGTGTGGCGGGCCCCTCCCACCTGCTGTCTTGAGTCCAAGGCCCGAGTCCACAATGCAGCCTTATAGCTGGCCCTTTAAGCAAGGCCAAGGCCCTCTGGCCTGAGTCCACAATGTAGTTCAGGGTTGTAGCGGGGACGCACCCCAGGTAGGGGGACCCGGGCCCACCCTACTCCACCGGGTCCCAGCCCAGGGCCCTGCGAGCAACCGGGTAATAGGTCACTCCCTTGGCGGGGCAATCTGGCCGAAACGCGCCGAGGTTCTCTGGGCGGGAGAGGCGGCTCCTGCTCCTGCCCTGGGCTGCTTCCTACCTGGTCCCCTGTGGTTCCTTCCCCTGTACTTGCCCAGCTTGCTGTGAGCTCCGTGCTGGCGTCCCCTCAGCAGGCAGTCCTTGGGCTACTCCAACTCGCCTCCACGTCCCTTCCGGCCTCTCCTGGAGTCCCCAGCAACAGCTGAGTGGGAGCTCCCTGCACCGGTCCTTCTCCTCCGGCTGTCTCCCCTGACTGAGTCCTTCCCCGGGCTTTTACAGCCCGGGCATGCTCGGTAGGGCTGTGGGGGAGGGGCCTCTGCAGCCAGGTAACCCTGGCTGGGCCCTGCAGGTTCAGTGCGGGGCTGCCTTGCCCCGTCACACACCCTCCCGCTTAGGAGGGTCGGCGACGGGGTCTCGGCCGACCCATCTTCACTTGTCCTTGAAAAAAAGTCTGCGTTAGTATGGGCTTTTCCAGGCCGATGCACTACCTGAAACGCAAATGGTTGTAATGATAAGTACCAACGCATGACCCGCGCAGTTGAGTCTTTCATGGCATGGAGCCATCTCTGGGGGGCATGGTCAGTTACTAAAGTGAATGGGCTCCCCAATAGGTAATACCTTAGGGACTCTATGGCCCATTTCGCCGCAAGGGCCTCCTGCTCTATGTCGAATACCTAGTCTCTCGCGGGAACAGCTTGCGGCTAAGGTATAGGATAGGGTGCTCCTCCCCCTCTATCACCTGGGATAATACCGCTCCTAGTCCTACTCGGGAGGCATCTGTCTGCAAAAGGAACGGCTTGTTGAAGTCTGGCTGAACGAGCACCGGCCCCTGAGCTAGCTGCTTCTTCAAGGTCTGGAAGGCAGCTTCGCACTCTATACGGTGCTCTCGGGGGTTCTTCGTGAGGTCTGTAAGGGGTGCTGCGATGGTCGCAAAGTTGGGTATAAAGCGGCGGTAGTATCCTGCCAGCCCCAGGAACTGTCGTACTTGCCTTTTCGTGGTAGGCGTAGGGCTCTCCTGTAGAGCCTGGACTTTGTCTATCAAGGGTCAGAGCTGCCCCTTCCCCACCGTAAAGCCGAGATAGCTCACCTCCGGATATCCCCAGTGGCACTTGGCCGAGTTGGCAGTGAGGCCAGCCTCCCCTAACGCCTGCAGCACTTGGGACAGATGTTGGAGATGTTCTGTCCAGCTCCGGCTGTATACTATAATATCATCAATATACGCCGCTGCGTAGTCATTATGTGGCTTCAGTACTTTATTCATGAGCCTCTGGAAAGTGGCTGCCGCCCCGTGGAGGCCAAAAGGCAAATTGGAAGAGTCTAAACAGGGTTGGGAAGGCCGTTTTCTCTTGAGATGCTGGTGTCAGGGGGATTTGCCAGTTGCCCTTAGTTAAATCAAGGGTGGATAGGACTCTGGCATGCCCTAATCGCTCCAACAGCTCGTCCACCCGTGGCATTGGGTAGGCATCGAAGCGGGAGATGGAATTTACCTTCCTGAAGTCCACACAAAACTGGACCAACCCATCTGCTTTTGGCACCAGTACTATGGGGCTCCTCCAGTCACTTCGGGACTCTTCTACCATGCCCAGAGCTAGCATCTGGTCCAATTCCCTTCACACCGTGTCCCACAACTTCCTGGGCAGCAGGCGATGATGGTCACGCACCCTCTGCCCCGGGAGGTGGGGGGGGGTGGCTATATGGTGGCTCGCCAGGTTCGTCTGGCCAGGTTTTGATGACAGGACCTGGGGAAAGCCGCTCAGCAGCCGGCGGAGCTGTTCCTGCTGTCCGGTCTCAAGGTCAGGACTGATGTCCAGGTGTGCGGATGTGGGACCCTCCTCTGCGGATGGTCCCAACTCCGGTTCCATAGGGTATGGGGTGATCATCAGGGCCTCTCACTCCTTCCACCCCTTGAGCAGGTTTACATGATATATCTGCACTTCTTTCCTCCGCCCTGGCAGCCGCACTGCATAGTCCACTGGACCCACCCATCTCACCACCTCAAATGGGCCTTGCCATTTTGCTAACAGCTTGGATTCTGAGGAACAGAGCAACAGTAGTACCCGGTCTCCTGGCTGGAAGGCCCAGGCCCTGGATCCCCAGGTGTAACGAGTGGTCTGGGTCTCCTGGGCTCGGCGTAGATTCTCTTGGGCCAAATGCCCTAGCTCCCGGAGCCGATCCCGCAAGCGCAGGATGTAGTGTACGGAGCCTCGGGCGGGGGTCTCTTGTTCTTCCCAGGTCTCTCGGATGAGGTCTAGGACCCTTCTGGGTTGTCATCCATACAGGAGCTCGAAGGGCGAGAACCCTGTAGAGGCCTGAGGCACCTCTCACACTGCAAACATCAGCGCTGGGAGCATCTTATCCCAATGACAGGCGTCATCCTCCACAAACTTGCGCAGCATTGACTTCAAGGTGCGGTTGAAGCGCTCCACCAACCCGTCCGTCTGTGGGTGGTAGACAGAGGTCTGGAGTGCACGGATGTTCAGCAGCCGACACAGCTCTGCCATGAGTCGCGACGTCAAGTTTGTCCCCTGGTCTGTGAGGATCTCCCAGGGTAGACCCACCTGGGAGAATATTTCCAGCAACTTGCCAGCAATGACGCAGGCGGTAGTTGTCCGCAGTGGGATGGCCTCCGGATACCGCGTAGCATAGTCCACCACGACTAGGATATACTTATGCCCCGTCTGGCTCCTTTCCAATGGCCCCACCAAGTCTAGGCCGATGCGCTCGAAGGGTGTCCCCACTATAGGTAGCGGCACCAGCGGGGCCCGGGGAATGTTGGCAGGGTTAGCCTTCTGGCACTCGGGGCATGAGGCACAGTACTCTCACACTTCATGGTGGATTCCCGGCCAGAAGAACCATCACGCCACTCGCTGCAGGGTCTTCTCTCGGCCCAAATGGCCCGCCCAAGGGTTTGCGTGTGCCAACTGTAACAGGCCCCGGCGGAAACGGCGTGGGACTAACAGCTGGTGCATCTCATCCTGGGTCTGAGGGTCCTGTACTAGGCGGTAGAGAAGGTCCTGCTGTACCTCAAAGCGGGGCCCTTGGGGTTGACCTGAAGCCAGCTCCTCCCCTTCCGGGCATGTAACCGCTTGCTCCCAGGCCCAGCTGAGCATGGGGTCGTTCCGTTGCTCTTCCAGTAAGTCCCCATCTAGCTCTAGGTCGGGGGGGTGGAGAACCTGTAGGGGCGCCGCCCGTTCTTGCCGCTGGGGCTCCGGGCGTAGCGTGCTGTGAGGCCCCTTCCCCCACCGCTACCTTGAGGGGCGGGCTTAGCGGGGCCCAGCAAGCTTGCCGTGCCCGGACAATATTTGCCCTTAGACCACTCCCCTCTTGTAGTAGATAATTAAACCTAGGCCAGTCCCGCCCCAAGATCACCGGGTAGGGCGACTTCGGGGCCACCACCACTAGCCTGTGTGCCCCACGCTGCCCATCTTCCAACCTCACCCAGGCTGTGTCGTAGGACCATACATCTCTATGAACACACATCATTTGTACGGGGGGGGTCCCAGCTGGTCCATTCGTACGGCCACCCCCATCTGGACAATGGTTTGGCTACAGCCAGAGTCCACCAGGGCAGTGGTGGGGGTTCCATTCACCCGCACGGGTACTATAATTTTGGCCTTGTCCCACCTCTGGGCCCTCTGGCCGGCCATCAACACCTGCCCATAGTTACAGTTCTGGGGGCGCTTCCTCTTTCTAAACTGCCTCATCTCTTATTCTCCCATTTTTTTTCTCCTCTTTAAGTGGGTTTCCCTACCTTCCCCTCGTTGCAGGGGAAGAAACTACCCACATTCTCCACCACGTGTGGCGGGCCCCTCCCGCCTGCCCTCTTGAGTCCAAGGCCCGAGTCCACAATGCAGCCTTATAACTGGCCCTTTAAGCAAGTCCAAGGCCCTCCGGCCTAAGTCCACAACACCATCGCAATGCAGTTTATAGCTGGCCCTTTAAGCAAGGCCAAGGCCCTACGGCCTGAGTCCACAATGTAGTTCAGGGTTGTAGCAGGGACGCACCCCAGGTAGGGGGACCCGGGCCCACCCTACTCCACCGGGTCCCAGCCCAGGGCCCTGCGAGCGACCGGGTAATGGGTTGCTCCTTTGGCGGGGCAATCCGGCCGAAAAGGAACCGAGGGTCTCCGGGCGGGAGAGGCAGCTCCTGCTCCTGCCCTGGGCTGCTTCCTACCTGGTCCCCGTGGTTCCTTCCCCTGTACTTGCCCAGCTTGCTGCAAGCTCTGTGCTGGCGTCCCCTCAGCAGGCAGTCCCTGGGTTACTCCAACTCACCTCCATGTCCCTTCTGGCCTCTCCTGGAGTCCCCAGCAACAGCTGAGTGAGAGCTCCCTGCACAGGTCCTTCTCCTCCAGCTGTCTCCCCTGACTGAGTCCTTCCCCAGGCTTTTATAGCACAGCTACAGCCCGGGTATGCTCGGTAGGGCTGTGGGGGAGGGGCCTCTGCAGCCAGGTAACCCTGGCTGGGCCCTGCAAGTTCAGTGCGGGGCTGCCTCGCCCCGTCACACTCTGCCTTATTATTCTTTAGTTATCAAGGTTTATGTTCCTTTCTATTTTCCCAAATAGGATCTGACTTCCAATTTTTAAAGGGTGTCTCTTTACCTCTAACTGCCTCTTGTATCCTGTTGTTTAGCCCTGATGCCGTTTTTTGTTCTTACTTTTTTTTTAAATTTGGGTGGTATATATTCAGTTAGAGCCTCTATTATGGTCTTTTAAAAAAGTCTCTGTGTGGTTTGCAGGCAGTTCACCCATATGACTGTTCCTTGCAATTTGTTTAACTAGCTTCCTCATTTTTGTGTAGTTCCCCTTTTTGAAGTTAAATACTATTTTGATGGGTTTCTTTGGCATTTTCCCCTACAAGGTTGTTTAATTTAATTGTTATGGTTGCCTCTTGGACCAGAATCTGTGCTCTGTTTGTTTAGGATAGAATTAATAAATTGCCTCTCAATTGTGTGTTCCAGGAAAGCAGTCATTTATGGTGTCTAGAAATTTTCTCTCTGCATCATTTTCTGAGACACATATGCCACTCAGAAGATAGTTGAAATCCCCCATTATTAGTATGTATGGGTATGTCTACACTACAAAGTTAGTTCGAACTAACGGACGTTAGTTCGAACTAACTTTCCTAGGCGCTACACTAGCGCTCCGTTAGTTCGAACTTAATTCGAACTAACGGAGCGCTTAGTTCGAACTAGGTAAACCTCATTTTACGAGGATTAAGCCTAGTTCAAACTAGTTGGTTCGAATTAAGGGCTGTGTAGACCCTTAATTCGAACTAGTGGGAGGCTAGCCCTCCCCAGGTTTCCCTGGTGGCCACTCTGGCCAACACCAGGGAAACTCTATTGCCCCCCTCCCGGCCCCGGAGCCCTTAAAGGGCCACGGGCTGGCTACACAGTTTGTGCCAGTTGCAAGGCTGCCAGCAGCCGTGCCAGCACAGCCTGCACCTGCCACAGGATGAGCCAGCCATCCGAGGGCTTCCAGCCCTCCACTGCTCCCCAGGACCAGCCTGGCCGCTCCCAGGAGCCTGCCCGGGGGCGCAAAGGGCGGGCACCCGCCTGGTCAAGTGCGGAGATCGTGGACCTCATCGAGGTTTGGGGGGAAGCCTCCAATGTCCATGATCTCCGCACTAGCCACCGGAACGCGGCCGTCTACGGCCGCATGGCTGCCAGCCTGGCCGCCAGGGGCCACCAGCGCAGCCGGGAGCAGGTCCGCTGCAAAATTAAGGACTTGCGGCAGTCCTACTCCCGGGCCTGCCAGCCAGGGGCCGACCCGGAGGCCTGCCCCCACTTCCACGCCCTGGACCACCTCCTGGGGGCTCATGCCGTCCCTGCCCCCCGGGACGTGATTGACCCCGGGGCAGAGGGACCGCTCCTGGAGACGGAGGAGGAGGAAGAGGGCTCTGAGAGCCAGGAGCCTGCCACCAGCCTGCCCAGGACCCAGGACCCCCGAGGCACCCCACAGAGCCGCTCACCTGTGTCGTCTGAGGCCGGGGAGGCGTCCACCTGTGAGTACCCTCATGTTCCCCTTATGTGTACGGGGAGCTGGGGCGAGAGGGAGCCCCGGGACCGTGCGCCTGGGCCTTGCCCACCAAGGAGCAGCAGCTGGGGATCCTGCAGGGGCCCTGGCCTTGCAGAGGGGAGCTGGGTTTCACACACCTGGGCCCCTGGGGAAATTGACCGCTGGTCTTGTTGCACCACAGCCGCAGCACCTGGGACTGCAGGGCACACCACCCCGCCTGCAGCAGCCACCCGCGCCCGGGCAAGCAGGACAGCCAGGAACCAGGAGGAGTACCAGAGGCGGCACCTCCGGTTCCTGGATCAACAGCTCCGTCTCCAGGACCACTGTGTCCAGGAGGACCTGAGGCTGCGCCAGAGGAGTCTGGAGGCCCTGGAGGAGCAGGGCCGTGCCCTGCGAGGCCACCTCCAGAGCCTGCTCGACCGCTTCCCATTTCCTCCTCCTGCTGCACCCCCTGCTCCCCCTGCTCCCCCCACTCCTCCTGCTCCCCCTCCTGCTCCCGCTCCTGCTTCCGCTCCTGCTTCCTCCACACCCCCTGTCCCTCCTGGCCCCCCCTCCACAACCATTTCCCACCGACGCGCCCGGACCCACAGTGTGGCGAGACGGGAGAGGCAGCCGGACTCCCACCCCTGAGCTTTCCTTTCCCTTCCTCCCTTCCCTCCCCTTCCAGCTCCCTCGTCCCAGGTTTCCCCCTCCCCTCTCCAACCCTCATTCCTCCCTTCCCGCACCCAGTTATGTTAAATAAACAGACGTTTTTGTTTCAAAAACAGGTGTCTTTATTTTACAGTAGATAGAGAGGGGAAAGGGGAAGGGGGGTAGGGTGGAAGAAGGCCCCAGTGGGGCATGCAGGGAGAGGTCAGTCCTCCTCCTCCTCCACCAGGAAGCTCTCCCGCAGGGCTTCCCGGATCCGGACGGCCCCCCGCTGGGCTTCCCGGATGGCGGTGGTGCGGGACTGACTGTAGTGTCCAGCCATGTGGTCAGCCTCAGCCATCCAGGCTGGCAGGAAAACCTCCCCCTTTCGCTCACACAAATTGTGGAGCACACAACATGTCGCCACCACGAGAGGGATGTTGTGCTCGGCCAGGTCCAGACGGGTGAGGAGGCATCGAAAGCGGGCTTTCAGTCGCCCGAAGGCCCCCTCCACCACGATGCGGGCCTTGATCAGCCTGGCATTGAAGGCCTGGCGGGAGGGATTGAGGTGCCCCGTGTAGGGCTTCATCAGCCACGGCTGCAGTGGGTAGGCGGCATCCCCCACCAGGCACACGGGCATGTCCACGTCCCCGACCCTGATGTGGTGGTCGGGGAAGAAGGACCCGTCCTGCAGCCGCTGGCACACGGAGGAGTTGTGGTACACCCGGGCGTCGTGTGCTTTGCCGGACCAGCCCACATTAATGTCCGTGAACTGGCCCCGGTGGTCACACACGGCCTGCAGGATCACGGAGAAGTACCCCTTTCTGTTGACGTACCGGGACGCCTGGTGTTCCGGGGCACGGATGGGGATGTGCGTCCCGTCGATGGCCCCCCCGCAGTTGGAGAAGCCGAGGGCGCCGAAGCCCCAGATGACGGCGTCCAGGTCGGCGAGGCGGACCACCCTGCGGAGCAGCACCCGGTTGATGGCCTTGACCACCTGCGGAGAGAGACACAGCAAAGCGCCAATCAGTGGGGCGCCCGGGTGGCTGGGAGCGTGCGTGCCCTGGCAGTGCCCCGCGCCCCACTCCCGGAAGCAACCCCCCTGGCAGCGTGTAGTACGGCCGGGACAGCCCGACCCCTCCGGTGCGGGGTGCTTTCGCCTCCTCCCGCCCTCCCTTTGTCCCTGGGGCGGCCCATCCCCTCCTTGCAGCTCCCCTCCCCCCCGGCTCGGTGGCCGACGAGTGCCATACCTGCATGAGCACCGCTCCGACGGTGGATCTCCCCATGCCGAACTGGTTCCCGATGGATCGGTAGCTGTCCAGCGTGGAGAGCTTCCAGAGGGCGATGGCCACCCGCTTCTGGAGGGGGATGGCGGGTCTCATGCGAGTGTCCCTTCTTTGCAGGGCAGGGGCGAGCCACTCGCAGAGCTCCAGGAAGGTGTCCCTCCTCATCCTGAAGTTCTGGGTCCACTGTCGGTCCTCCCAGCGCTCCAGGACGATGCGGTCCCACCAGTCGGTGCTGGTGTCCAGACGCCAGACGCGGCGGGGCACGCCAGTGCTGGGGCGCCGCCGCGGCTCCTCCACGGCCCCCAGGGCGGCCAGGCGGAGAGGCAGGGGGCTGACGTTCACCAGGTGGTGCCAGGCAGCCTCGAGCCATTGCTGGCAGGCTTGCAGCAGCAAGTCCAGAACGTGCACCAGAAGGTGCAGGGCGAGCCGTGGCTCCATGTTGCCACCTGCAGCGGCCCCCCCGAAGGGAAGCACCGACACAGACGGGCACAGAGACCAACGCTTTGCTGCCCCTCGGCGAGGTTGGCAAGCAAGCAGGAAAAGCTGAGAACCGGCTGTCCAGGGGGGTCCCTTTAAGCTCGAGCCTCAGATAGCCTCAGACAGCAGCCACACAAAGCAACTACTGACCTGATGCCCTGCCAGAACCGGTTTCAGCTGCCCTTAAATGCCCCCCTGCGTCCAATCAGTGTGGACGCGCTAGTTCGAATTAGCAAAACGCTAATTCGAACTAGTTTTTAGTTCTAGATGCGCTAGTTCGAATTAGCTTAGTTCGAATTAGCGCTGTAGTGTAGACGTACCCTATTTCATCTTTGTGGCCTCTCAGATTTTCATAGAATCCTAGGGCTGGAGGAGACCTCAGGATTGGGATTATTCCGTCCCAAGTGCAGGATTCTGCACTTGTCCTTGTTGAACCTCATCAGATTTCTTTTGGCCCAATCCTCCAATTTGTCTAGGTCACTCTGGACCCCCTCCCTGCCCTCCAGCATATCTACCTCTCCCCCTAGCTTAGTGTCATCCACAAATTTGCTGAGGGGGCAATCCATCCCCTCACCGAGGTGATTAACGAAGATGTTGAACAAAACCGGCCCTAGAACCGATCCTGAGGGCACTCCTCTAGAAACCGACTGCCAACCTGACTGTTGATCACTACCCATTGGGCCTGAAAATCTAGCCAGTTTGACTGTGAAGATAGAGGCAAAGAAAGCATTGAGTACTTCAGCTTTTCCCACATCATCTGTCACTAGGTTACCTCCCTTGTCCAGTTACCTCCCTCTCTGATCACCCTCTTATTGCTAACATGCCTGTATAAAGCTTTCTTGTTACCCTTCACATCCTTTACTAGATGTAATTCCAATTGCACTTTCGCCTTCCTGATAACTCCCCTGCATTCTTGAGCAATATATTTATACTCCTCCCTGGTCATCTGTCCAAGTTTCCACTTCTTGTAAGTTTCCTTTTTGTGTTTAAGCTCACCAGGATGTCCCCGGTAAGCCAATTTAGTTGCCTACCATATTTACTTTTCTTACTACGCATCGGGATGGTTTGTCCCTGTGCCTTCAATAAGGCTTCTTTAAAGTATTGCCAGGTCTCCTGGACTCCTTTCCCTTTCATGTAAGCATCCTAGGGAATCCTGGCCTTCAGTTCTTTTGTCTTTGCATTGCCAATTGGTTGACCTATTGCTGTATTCTTGATTCTATGGTACAGCTTGATTCATTAAGATTTTTTTTTTATTTGACTTTGTGCTTTCTTTCACATATAGTGCAACTCATCCACCAGCACTTCTTACTGTATATTGGGCAACTTGCTATTACCATGTCCCATTGACTATTCTCATTCCATCTAGTTTCCATGATGCCTATTATATCAAAACCTCATTTAATGCTGCACTATCTAGTTCACCCATAATTTCTAGCATTTTAAAGTAAGCAAGTACGTATTTTGACAACATTTAATTTATCAATATTCAGACTAAAAATAAGGTGTAAATTGTTAATAGTGAGAGTCGTGCTCAATTCTCCATCAATGACAATTTTTAAGTCAAATTTGGATGTCTCTCTAAAAGATATACTCTTTATATAGTATATCTATAGTATGTGTGTGTGTATATATATAGTCTAGATAGACAGACAGCTAGCAGTGGGAGTGATGGCAACCATGGCAGAGTAAGTGCTGGAGTCGGCCATGGCTCTCACGAAGGGCGCTGTGTAGCCTGGGGCTAGCAAGGCTGTTCTGGTGCCACAAGGCCTTTCCATTCTGTCTGCAGCTTTAAGCTCTGCAGGAGAAAAGGAGCATCAGAATTGTCAGGTATGTGGCCAGAGCAGCCACAAGTGCAGCTATGAGAGGCCTCTGGAGGCCAATTGTTTCAAAATAGCAGCAGCTGAGCATCCACACTCACGCTGCTTCAAAATAACAATCTAGGCCCAATCAAATTAAAGAGAAAAATAAAGAAGGAAGATTTTTCACTGTACATAAAGCCATTCAATCTGCAGTTTCCTTTTTCTTACTCTGCATGGATTTTTATCTCACTGCCATCCGCCTTGGTTCTATTTTTGGAGGACAATCTTTTGGGCAACACAGGGAGTAAGTTAACAAACCATCTGTTCACAAAAACTTGTTGAGTTTCTTAGTTATCTGCTTCATAAAGAAGAGCAAAAGTCTTCCTTACTCATTTTTATCCCCGTTCCATTTACCCAAAATCTCAGGCTTTCAGAACAAAACTTCCAAACTAGCGTGTAAAAAACATAGGCTCCTAAATCCATATTTAGACACCTAAATAAAATGGCTTGATTTTTTTTAAAGAAATGCTGAGCACTCTCAAATTTAATTGATTTTAAAAATCAGGAAACATTTGTTTAGGTACCTAAAAATGGTTTTAGGAGCTTAACTTAAAGTACTCAATTTAAAAAATATTGACCTTTGTGTATATGCTTACATTAGATCTGTGGCTCTCAGACTGTGGTCTCAGGACCACCAGTATTATATGGAGTTCTTTGTGGAGTCCTCATCTTTACATACTTTTAGGGCCAAGCAGTGTAGGAGAACTGGGCTACTGAATGGGGAGGCTGATCCATAAGAGGTTCTTAATCTTCCAAAGTTGCCTACAAAATAAAACATTGAACCAGATGATTGTCATTGTCCTGGTCCTGGGATATGAGGGAAGGATATTGATTTCATGGGAGAGAAAATCTGGAGATTTAATTTTTGTATTGTAATGCTAAGGAGAAAAGATACTTTTTCTTGTCTTCATTGTTGTACGAATCCTGGTGAAGCCATAAGAGCAGAGCTCTCAGAAAATGTGGAATTGGGAGGCCTCTTTTCCTTTCCTGAGTGTATTTAATGTAAGATGTTTTTGTTACTAACGGTGAAAAGTGAATTATTAACCACTCAGCCGCATTTTCTATTTGTCCTGGCTTTTCTGCTGGCCAGAAAACCAATTTTCTTCCTGATTTTCTCAACTTACAATGTGCTGATTTCCCCCTCTTGCAGACCTACCAATCTTCACTTGTATTAAAGAGAGTTTGATTACTTTTCCCTGAATCAGTGTTGCCTGCTTGCCAACCTTAACCAAATGCAAATATGGGAAATTACTTCCTTTGTAAGGTGGCTTGTTGTGGTTGTCCCTCCCCAGTCCCATACTACTTCCTTTTCTCCCCCCCATCTTTTGAGGGTGGCTGTGGAAACAGTAGGCAGCCCTCCATCTTAGGTAAGGCTGCTTGATTTAGAGCCTCTTACTTTATAATAGGAGAGTTGTATTATCATAATAACTACCCATTCTGTTAGGCATTTGAATTATAGCCAACATCCCTGTGACTTCCCTGTTTTCAGTTAAGGCCCTATATGCCTTAGAATTGGATTTTTTTCTAGTTTTCAGGCACTGATATAGCTCCCCCAGTGCATATCTTAAAACTAGACAAGAAAGCCTCCCTCTGTGTTGGTGGGCTTACTTACCTTCTGAATCTCAAGTAATGGGCACACATGACCATTTTCCTGGATCACATTGGGGTTTGCACCAGTATTCTGGTCTTTTGTGGAGTCATCCTTTTGGACTACATCTACACTGTGCATTCTTGCATAAGAAGATATGCAAATGAGGCATGAGGGTGAATATAGCAGTGTCTTATTTGCATACCTAATGAGCCACCATTTTTGCGCAAGGAAAATAAGTTGCAGAATGGCTCCTGCACAAAAGGGGAGTGTACACAGCTCCTTCTTGCACAAAAGCCCCTTGTGCAAAATGGAAGCTCATTAGGTATGCAAATGAGATGTGGCAATATTCATTGTCATGCCTCATTTGCATATCTTTTTGCGCAAGAAAGTGCCTTGAAGTTTGCAACTGTGTGCTGGGGGAATGGAGCATCTGTTGTCAGATCTTTCATGGAAAAGTGATTTTGTTATTAGTATAACAGGTTTAGAAGATGTATTCAATTAGGATGATTGATTTTACCTATTTTATCCTGGGCGCAGTAGCACAGTTTTGGACCTTGTTTTTCAAATCAAATACTCTTGAGTGGTTTACCTTGAAATTGCATCATTGCCTCTGTTGAGAAAAATTCTTTAAATATAAACTGTGCTATGAGGCATTCATCACAATCTCAGCTAATACGCAGGCTCATTTGAGAGGCAGCCAAATCATTGCTATCTTGACCAGTGAGATTCCTGTTGAATTTCTTGGCAAGACACAGAAGAAATGGGATGGCCTTCCTGCCCATAGATGGCAGAGAAGATCTTTTGTTTTTAAATCCAAGTAAAAAAGTTATCTCCAATTATTTCAAAGGGATAAACTACAAAGAGTTGCATGACTTCCTATTATGGTCTCAACTCTGTCCTCTTTGATTGAGGTCTCAAACAGATTCAACACATTGAAGAGTCTTTCTGAATCAAATGGTTAAAAGTTTTATGCACTGGAAATAACAGGATGTAAAGATGTGGACAGCAGCATGAAAAGGTTCAGTTAGTACATAATAAAGGATCTGCCGCCTCACAATAGACCTTCATAGACAAAATATTTGACTAGGAAAAAATAAGGGAAGCATTTTAATGTAAGAATCCTTTCTTTCCAATATTGAAATGAAGTTAGGTGAGACTGAAGTATTACTAAAGCTTTTGAGAGTCTTGCTTTCACAGTTAGGATTAATGGAACTCCTGTGAAACAATTGGGTCTCTGTGCTTTGCAAGCAAAAAACTTGCTTAGAAAGTCTACTTTGCAAACAATTTAGCTCAATGAAATTAATGAGGGTTCTGCTGTTGACATTAATGGGAGAAGGAGCAGTGCTTTTGGCACCTATCGTGCAATGAATCAATGCCTGTGTCAGGACCTGTTTGGATTAACAGAGGGGACAGTGAGCATCCTTCCTCCTACCATAATAATACACACACACAAAGGTGATGCGATAGTGTTAATTGTTTAGGAAGCCAGAAGTTTGTATGGCAAAGTAATGTTGATCTTTGCTTGCAATGTTTTCCTGCTCTGACTGAAATATGGTACAATGGGGCTTCATGTTTATTTTAAGTCTGGCTTCTGGATCATAGTTACAAATAAAAAGATGGTGCAGGTTTTCCTTCAAACTGCTAACCCGGCAAACTTGACCTGGAAGTACAGTTATGGTTTTTCTGATTCATGCAACAACACAATGTTCCAAACGGAACATAGATCTGCAGAGCCAATGCCATCTGCAGCAGGAGTAAAAATTAGTTTTAACTTTCAATAAAGTAATATATTAGTGCTGAATCCTAACTGCAAGCAGATTGCTAGAGAAAATGCTATTTTTAGTGTAAAGCAACATTCACTGGGATTCAGAAGCATGGCAAGAAACCAGTTCTCTCCTTCTTCCCTCCGTTGACTCTGCCATGCTAAAAAAAATAAAACACAGTAATATAAATCATCACTAAAGCAAGCAGATCACTCTGAATATCCACAGTGATCAGATATGCTGAGTAAGGGTGCTTTTTTATGTAGTCACTTTTCGGAGTGGAACCTCACTTTGGATTGCCAGTTAGGTCATGAAGTAGTTGATTTTGTTTGCTGCAACAGGCTTTCTGAAATCTTTCAACAAAAACTACCTGACTCATGAGAGTAATCTCTTTGCACATTACTAATCATTTCTCTGTGTTTGCATTCTGGCAATGCAAAACTTAACTGGCTACATTTGCCACTTGCTTAGATGAGCTGGAGAATTTAATGTAATCTGTGTTGCCTAAAAGACTGCGAACACCTCTTACCATCCCAAAGTAGCCTGTTTATGGTTGTTTTAATCAAGAGGATATATTCTTTGGAATCACTATTTTAAAATAAGGTCAGAAAGAAATTTTGTTCCATCTATTTCTTCATGTGGTAGACTTTGCTTGAATAAGAACAAGCCGTGTTTAGCTTATTGGGTCACTAAACAATTGTGTTCTGCCCTAGTTGTCTTCAACTTACTTAATGTTGTCAAATTAGGTATTTGCTAATATTTTTTCCAAATTATATAATATGTTTTCCAGTTCAACTGATGCTTATGTGATCTTTTTTTATAAGACATTTGAAATTATAGCTCCATGTAGCATAACTTTAAATGATTCACCAACTTGGAATGAACTGACATCAAAGGACATGGGATATTTTTTCCCAAAGAAAATGTCAATTTGCTCCTTTACCTTTGCTAAGAAATTTGTCAGAGACCCATTTCAGAACTCATGTCCACTGATTTTCCTAACTCAGCCTACAGCCTAGACTAAAGTAAAGCTGTAATTTGAATTATGCCTAATTTTGAGAGTAGTAACATCTAGGTTTCTCCTGTCAGAGACGAAAAATGTTGAAAACACTGGTAATAGAGAGGTAGCCGTGTAGCTTAGAGGGAAATCCTTGGCGAGTTTAAACACAAAAAGGAAGCTTACAAAAAGTGAAAATTTGGACAGATGACTAGAGAGCAGTATAAATATATTGCTCAAGAATGTAGGGGAGTTATCAGGAAGGCGAAAGCACAATCGGAATTGCAACTAGGAAGGGATGTGAAGGATAACAAGAAAGGTTTCTATGGGCATGTTAGCAATAAGAGGGTGATCAGAGAGGGTGTGCGGCCTTTACTGGATGAGGTGACAGATGATGTGGGAAGCTTTTTTTGCCTCTGTCTTCACAGACGAGGTCAGCTCCCAGACTACTCACTAGGCAATGCAGTATGGGAAGGAGGTGGGCAGCCCTCGGTGGAGAAAGAACAGGTTAAGAACTATTTAGAAAAGTTACACATACAAAAATCCAGGGGTCCAGATTTAATGCATCCAAGGGTACTGAGGGAGTTGGGAAATGTCATTGCAGAGCCTGTGGCTATTATCTTTGAAAATTTGTGGAGATCAGGAGAGGTCCTGGACAATTGGAAAAAGGCAAATTTAGTGCCCATCTGTCACGGTCCACCTGCTGGTCCCAACTGTATTGTCAACAAAAACAAAACAAGGAAGGCTTTGGGGGTAAGGCGTCGACCACTGCCGGCGGGGTGGGGTCTGGGCCCTCCCTCGCTCCCGAACCCCGGCCCAGGGCCCTAACACTAGGAGCTTGACTTCCAGTGGAAGCAGGCGGGGGCTTGCCCCTAAACTCGCCTGCTCACGGGCTTTGTGACCCTCCCTGGGCCTCACGACCCCGCCGGTGGCGGGCTCAACTCTCCCCGCTCCACCCTGGCATAAGCAACTCGGGCTCCCAGCCCGCTGGTTCCTCCCCAGCCCCGGTACCTGCTCCTCCGTTCCCCTCCTGCTTCCCTCCTCCCTCTTGCTGGCCCATCCGGCCCCTTTTATCCTCCCCTCGGCCGTTTTTCCCCATTTCCGGGTTCCCGGCGGCCATTTTGCCCGTCGCGTCGGTGACGTCAGCTGGCGTCATCTCCGAGCACTGCTGCGCGCCATCTTCCCCACCCTCGGGCCAGCCAGTCACAGTCTTCCCCGGCCCCCGCCCGTCTCGGGGGCAGTCCAGAGGTGGGTTCCCCGGGGCTGCCGCCACAGACCCAGCGGCTCCTGCAGCCATGGACAGTCCTTCCGCCTGCGGCTGGTGACGGGGTTGCTCCACCCCATCACACCATCATCTTTATGAAAGGGAAGAAGGACAATCCAGGGAACTATAGACTTGTCAGCATTACCTCAGTCCTTGGAAAAATCATGGAAGGGATCCCCAAGGAAACCATTTTGAGGCATTTGGAAGAGGGGAAGGAAATCAGGAATAATCAGCTTGGATTCACCAAGGGCAAGTCATGCCTGACAAACCTGATTAGCTTCTACGATGAGGTAATGACTCTGGAGACATGGAGAAGTCAGTGGATGTATGTACCTTGACTTTAGCAAAGCTTTTGATACAGTCTCCCACAATATTCTTGCCAGCAAGTTAAGGAAGCATGAATTGGATGAATGGACTCTAAGGTGGATAGAAAACTGGCTAGATTTTCAGGCCCAATGGGTAGTGATCAACGGTCAGGTTGGCGGTCGGTTTCTAGAGGAGTGCCCTCAGGATCGGTTCTAGGGCCGGTTTTGTTCAACATCTTTGTTAATGACCTGGATGAGGGGATGGATTGCCCCCTCAGCAAATTTGTGGATGACACTAAACTAGGGGGAGAGGTAGATATGCTGGAGGGCAGGGAGAGGGTCCAGAGTGACCTAGACAAATTGGAGGATTGGGCCAAAAGAAATCTGATGAGGTTCAACAAGAGTCCTGCACTTAGGAAGGAAGAATCCCAAGCATTGAAACAGATTGGGGACCGACTGGCTAAGCACCAGTTTGGCAGAAAAGGACCTGGGGATTACAGTGGATGAGAAGCTGGATTTGAGTCAACAGTGTGCCCTTGTAGCCAAGAAGGCTAATGGAATAATAGGGTGCTTTTGGAGAAGCATTGCTGGCAAATCTATAGAAGTGATTATTCCCCTTTATTCAGCTGTTGTGAGGCCACATCTGGAGTATTGCGTCCAGTTCTGGGCCCCCCACTGGCTGAGGGTCCAGCAGACAGCAACCAAAATGATTAGGGGGCTGGAGCACATGACCTACAAGAAGAGGCTGAGGGATTTGAGCTTATTTATGTAAGCGGTGGAATGGTCCCGCTATTGTGGGGAACTTTCTTGAGTTCTATACCACCCGGGTGAAATGGACCAATGAAAGGATATGAGTCCCCACTCCTACTTCCTTTACTCCATGGCCTCCCTGATCCTGAGGGCTCCCCCTCCACTCTCCTGAGTAGCAGAGCTCTTGAAACCCCAAGAAGGTTGGGCCCAGGTATCCTGGGGCTTAATCCCCGACATTGTAGTCACTTGGGGTAGGGGCTAGCGTGTTCCCACTCCGGGGTGCTCTCGTCACACTGCATGCTTTCTTGGTCCAGTGATCATTCCATAAAGTTCAAAGTAAATACAATTTATTAAACATCAGCTGATTAGAGAGAAAAGAATAAGAGAAAATGAGAAAGGTTAAATGAGAACACACAGTCCTGCTCTGTGGCATGGGGACATCACAAACAGCAGTCTGCAGAGTGTAAGGACAGTTCACACTCTCTTCCTTATAGGCCCCTTAGAGGGCCTGGATGTGCTGCAGGGGGCTGCAGGCTGGACACGCTTGCTCTGGCAGTTACCACACAGCCTCAAGCTCTAGGTAGCCAGACCCCTCTCGCAGTCTGTCCTGCTGGGCCTCTTGGCTGGTGATATCTCCCTGCCCAGAGCCTCTCCCCCCACTTTGCTGGTCCCAGCTGCTCACCACACCCATCTGCAGGCTGTGACGCTTTGCCAGTCTCTAGCTCCTTGCGTTGCTTCTCTGTCCCTTTTAGCTCTCTAAGCACTGCCAGTCTGCTGCTCAACACAGGGTCAGCGCTCCTTGGACTGTGTGTGCCTGCCTCTGTTGCTGCAGGACTGCCCCTTAGCACAGCTTGCACTCCTTTTAGCTGTCTCGCAGCTCTTTCCTTGCCCAGAGAGACCCAGAAAAATCCAAGCTTACAGGGAGGATGGGGCCTGGCCTCTTACTTTCCTCACTGGCCTGTCCAACCTATCAATCAGGCTGAGCTGGAGTGTTGGCTGCTTTCCATTGTCTTTGGGGTCTGTCAGTCTCAGGGCCCTGATTTCTCATGGACCCTTCCCCTTTGATTCTGGGAGCTGGAGAACCAAAAACTCCCACAGAGTTTTAGTAAGGGGCTAACAGTCCCCTTACATTTAGTCTGCAAAAGAGAAGAGTGAGGGAGGATTTGAGAGCAGCCTTCAACTTCCTGAAGGGAAGTTCGAAAGAAGATGGAGAGAGGCTGTTTTTAGTAGTGACAGATTGCAGAAAAAGGAGCAATGGTCTCAAATTATAGTGGGGGACGTCTAGATTGGATATTAGGAAAAACTATTTCACTAGAAGGGTAGCGAAGCACTGGAATGGGTTACCTAGGGAGGTGGTGGAATCTCCATCCCTAGAGGTTTTTAAGTCCCAGCTTGACAAAGTCCTAGGCTTGGTTGATTTATTTGGGATTTGGCCTGCCTTGAGCAGGGGGTTGGACTCAATGACCTCCTGAAGACTCTTCCAGTCCTAGGATTCTAGGATTCTATGGAGTATCTTATAGTAAAATGCAGGGGCTTAGTCATAGATCAGGGCTCCATTGTGCTTGGCACATATAAATACATAATAAAAACATAGCCCTTATTCCAGTGATCTTACAGACTAAGGCTACATCAGCCCTATGAGCTAAGGATGTGATTTTGATGTTCGTGAACAACTAATCATGCCAGCACTCATAAATCTAACACAAGAATAAATAACCGTGTAAGCACAGTTACCAGAAGCAGAGGCACTGCTTAGTGAAACTGAACATATACCCACGAGTTTCAGACAGCTTGGCAATGCCTCTGCTTTCACTATCCATATTACCATAGCTACACTACTGTTTATACTCATGCTTGCTTGAAGATAGCACGAGTATGTATACAAAATCTTTGCATTAGAACACAATGATGTTGATGCTAAGAGGTGTTTGTTCATGATATTTTAAAGTGATTGTGATGGGGTGAACTAGTCCCAAAGACCCCCTGCTGGAGACCACAGGGTTCTGGCACACCGATTGTAGTAAAGGAGGAGCATAGAGGCCTCCAAGCAGGCTAGAGCAGTGTTTCTTAAACTGTGCACCGTGGTACACCGGTGTGCTGTGAGGCAGTCGGAAGTGTGCCTTGGAGAACAACAGAATAAAAAATGGCTGCCCTTAAAGGGGCAGGCGACCTTTTTTGTTTGTTTTTTTTTCTCAATAACTTTCCTCCAAACCTCTCCCCTCCCCCCCCCCCCCCCCATTCTTTTTCTTTTTCTCAACAAAAAATCCTTGGTGTTCCTCATAAAAAAATTACTATTTGGTGTTCCTCAGTGTTAAAAAGTTTAAGAAGCACTGGGTTAGAGTTTCTGCAGGGGAAGCAGCCAGTTGGGACCCAGGAAGGCCATATAACAGGAGCTGCAGAATAAAGCAGTAGTTAGTTGCTGCATGGGACTTGAGAACTAAAGACTTGGTGCCTGGCTGGTAGGATGAGAAGCAGGTCCTTGAAAAGTTCAGTGTGGGAAGACTGAGCCCAGGGGATTACTGAGCACAGAACTTGGCCAGACTGTACAAGATACCAAGATGGGCCCTACTGCTCTGTTTAGACTGAGCCCAGGGCAACGCCTGCATGGTTGATGAAGGCAAAGACTCATGGAAGAAGCTACTGAACCATAGATTCAAGCAGGAGCTTTTGCACTATACCAGGGCTAAGAAAGAACATGGGCCATATACCCTTGAAGGGAGTAGAGGCCTGATGTGTAGAGGCCTGAGTGACTGAAAACCCACCAAGAGTACATTGGCTCAGGGGGATGGTACACTTGCAAGAGGCAGGTGCCAACCTGGCAGCACAGCTTCACAGGTGATTAATCAGCCCTGCCCCGTCAGGGGCTCAGGACTCAGTGCACGGGGCAGGGGCTGATTATGTGAAGCTGTGCTGCCGGGTTGGCATCTGCCTCTTGCATTAGAGGGAACACAGGTGCCAACACTGTTATAATGACATGTATTATCAGTCCACTTTGGAAAACAGTAGTGAACTGAACTATTGGGCACCTATTGAAATTCTTTTCAAAGCATATAAGTGGGTACATGCATTTTCACAAGCAGTTTTCTATCCATTGAATTCTTCTGTCATAATTCAGCATCATACTGAAGCATTTCTTAATTGTACTCGAATTAATAGGTTCTCTTCTCATAAAGACATCCAGACTTCTAAAGACTTCTGGAGGGATGGGGGAGTTCAGCTCAAGGTCATCCATACCAGACAGATATGTAACATGGAAGAAATCTGTTTAATTTTTGAGAGCATTAAGAATATTTGTTTTTTATTTTGCATTTTGTGATTATTCTCGATTTGTCGAAGGAGCAAAGACTGAACTGGCCTTCTACCTAAATTAGCCGGTTTCTATACAAACTATGTTTGCAATGTTGTTGTAGCTCTGTTGGTCCTGGAACATTAGTGACATAAGGTCGGTGAGGTAATATCTGTTATTGTATCAAATTTGTTGGTGAAAGAGAAAAGCTTTTATGTTCATGAAGTTTCTACAGTTCACCCACAGACACTGCTTCAATAAAAGATATTATGTCTCCTACCTTGTATCTCTGTACAAAATATGCTACCTAGAAAAAGGGAGGAACCAATATCTCTTTACTTATTGGTCCTTTGCAAGGGTCTCTATTTTTTCAACATGCACACAGATGAGCTGCATTTGCTGCAAGACAATATCTTTCTAGTGGGGATGTTTTCTTATGATCACTCTTAGATCTAGATTCCTCATAAGCCTCTCTCCTAAATGGCACTTGATGACACTGTTTGTCCAAGGTCTGTTTCTTAGGACTGGAATGCTACCAGATCAAAGAAGAATTAAAAAAAAATCCATTAATATTTGCAGGGAAAAGACAAGGGAAATAAAAGATGAGTCAAGCATAAATGAATTAATGGTCACATAATGATAAAAGCGCATATGAGCACGCAACATCTACATAGGGTGTAACACATGAAGCAGGAAGACGAACCGATGACATATGACTTGGAAAGGTTGAAATTAAAAGGAGAAAAAATCTGCATTAATATCTGAAAGAGCTTCCTGACTGCATGCTCTATTAGGCTATGACATAGCAGCAATCTAAGATCCTAATCCTGCAGTGGAAGTACTTGCATGATCTTTTGCTCACATGTGACACAAGTCTATTGTGGTGGCTGTAAGAAAGAAAGTACAATTGTTCATGTTGTAAACGTTACATCTAGAGTGCCCAAATCTTGATGTCTTTAATTGACTCGGTCAATTCTTAGGCAAACTTCCACTGAAGCTAATATGAGTTTGCTTGAGTAATGTCGAAGTAATAATTAAGAGTTTTGCCCCCAAATCTAAATGGGGATCTCCTTATGCATGATCACTTTCTTCTTACTTGGCTCCATGACAATATACCTTCCCCTTCTGTTTCCTTAGACTGTTAGGATAAACAATCTGCAGCGGTCTTTGGAGGGCATTGGAGAGGGTGTAAAAGTGTGTCCCCTGTCTTGCCGAGTGGAGCTTGTTGCTATGTTAGTTCCAGAGCAACCATCTATTGACGGTATCCTGCCTTAAAGTCCTTTGGATGGCTGCCAGTTTAGCAGTCCTGTGAATATGGGCAGAAAGAAGCAGTCACTGGGGATCCACAGTCATTGTGAAGACACCAGTCTCCTTCTAATACCCAGAATCTACTGTATTTATTGTTGAGCCCATGATAAGCAGGAGACAAGACCCTAAACTCCCTGATTTTAGAATGATTAAGAAGTCTCTGCAAGAAGAACCTTGCAAACATTTCCCTTCTTGTAATTCCCTTTAGGCCAGTTTCTCCCCATATGAGTATGATCATACCTTGAATAAGGATCTCAAAATTTGGTCCAGTGTTTGGACATGTCAGTTCTTAATGATAAAATACCTTGCTAGCTCTTTGTTGTCAACTGATTAGTCAAAAAGACTAGGCAGAATTAATAGAAATGTAGCAAACTGCTATCAAAATGATTTATGCAAAATCATACCCGAAATTCCTATAGTCATTAGTAGAGGAATATGCTCTTGACATTAATAGTAACCTAATCTCTTTCAAATTCTTTGTATAGCTAAATAAAATACAAACACAGAAAATGGAAAACTTTGGTTCCAGGATTTCTGACTCATTCATTAAAGGTCAAGTCATGCAATATTAACTCCTTACCACCCAAAGCAGAGGCATACTGAAATCTTCCAAGGACATCTTTGCACATAGACTTAGACATTCTTTCCTTAAATTAAAACTGCATCTATTTTCCTGAGAACATTGTTCTAAAATTCTAAGATTATTCACCACCATTACTAATCCTGTTGGTCGCAGCAAAATGAGATCTAATGGAAGAGACTATAGACCAGGTTCCAAACTGATTTAGTGCTACTTGAATGAACAACCTAAATTTTAATGTCACTTCTACTTATGTATAAACATTTTTCATCTAGTTTTCTTCTGATATACTGGTGTTAAAATGGAGTTGAACCTGGCCAACAATTTTTTTATAGAGAATTTCTATTCTGAAGTGATTAACAATTGCTATTCATTAATCAGCCACAACCCCATATGATGGGTCTGTGTTAATACTACTTTTGTGTGTAGTAGAATCAATATGGAACATTAGATAAGGGCAAATATAAGGTTGCAATTTTTATAGGTGCCTAAGTAGGTATATGCTATGCCTAACTCTCATTGAATTTGGGTCATTTAACATTGCTGCAGAATGAGTCTGAGTTACTGAAATTCAATGGGAAGCTGGGTGCCTAGCATCCTTAGGCAGTTATGAAAATTCCAGCCTAAATGGCCAAGTGCTTAGCTCCTAATCTAGTAACTATTTCTATACACATCAGAACAAAATCACAGTATTTGGTGCTATTCGGTATTATTGTTGGCAATTTCAGAACAGACTAAGGGGTATGGTAGGTGTAGTTATTCCCTGCAGATCAGATTGGAGGTAGATTGGAGAATCATTTTGAGAACATTAAACTTACAGTCTGTTGTAATTACTTGATAGAAAAATTAAGAAATCCATTTTGTAACACATTGAATGTAGAACTTTTCATCAGGACTAATTTTGTAAGTACTAATGCCTATAATATAATCCTCCAAGCAATCCACCATATCTACAAATACTTCACACTAGTGCAGGCCGCTCTGACCTAATTCTTGAAAGTACAACTTCCAAAGAATGATATTTCTAGATGCTTTGGAGAATCAGAATACTTCAAGTTTTCTTTTTCTCTGTTCAGTAACAAGACAGTTGTATATTTTGATTTGTACACAGCCTGGTGAACAAAATAACTGTTCCAGCTGTGAGCCTCTCTGTACCTTCAAGACTTGAACCTTTTATTAAATAGTATTGAGTTTTAGATATTCTTGGGCCATGAAGAAAATACAAAGTGGACAAGAGTCATTTCCTCTTCTGTGTTTGTGTAAACTGACATACATGATGGGAGGAGAGGGGACAGGTACCCATATGCAATCCTTATGATCTTAAGAAAGGTTTCATAGCCCTCAGATTACATGGGAATTGAAAAGCCTGTAGAGGCTAGGAACTCTCTTTTTTGCCACATGCGTGCTATTGCTTAGTCAGTCTCCTTCTTTTGGTTCTTTTTAGATTTTTACCTCCCTGTCTTTGTGAGGAATAATGAGGTACGAGAATAGAAAAGGACTCATAAGTTAAGTCAACTAGGGGGCTGCTCCCCCTGCTCACTATGCTCGCCAATCCCCCTCTGACTGGCCACTTTCGCTAGTCCTTATCCCGGAGCTCCATGGCCCAGAACCCACCCCCCTCCTTCCATCCCTACCCCCACCTCCAACCTCCATTCCTACACCCCCATCCTTCCCTAGCCCCTCCCCCTCCACACTGCCCATCCCCCTGCCTCTATTCCTATATCTCCCTCACTCCCCATGTGCCCTTATTGCACTGCCCATCCCCACATCCTCATCCCCACATATCCCTCTTCCCCTCCCTCCCTACACACACCCTGCCCCCTCCCATGAATTCATCAAGCTGCTTGCCTCTCCCCCTCAAGGAACACCATCAGGCTGGGTAGCAGAGCCCCAGCCACTGTAGCAGGAGCAACAGCCCGCCCCTCGCCCAGCCTTTTTGAATGGGCCTATTGGGGCAGCTTTGCTCTGTGGCGAGCCCAGGAAACCCGGAGAGCAGAGCAGCCACTCCAGAGAGCTGGGGCAGTGACTGGGGTGCAAGACCTGCTCAGCTCACTGCAAGCCCTGGAGGGCGTGCCTGAGCCAGGGGCCTGGCCTCGAGTCACCGGCTCATGCCGGAGTCACTCACTCAGGGAGAGACCTGCAGTGGGGCCCCCAAACACTGGGGATAGGCCTAGGCCATACAGAACAAAGCAGTACAGTAGCCACGTGGGCTACAGGCTGGAGGCGGGGCTCCAGAGGGCCCATGGGGATGGAACTGCCAACCCTCCCTCCATTTCATGGAGGACAGTTAGCAAGGAAGCCTGCTGGTGGCACTGGTAGTGTGGCGAGAGGCAGCAGATGGCACTGGCAGGGCAGTGTTTGAGCAGGGTGAGTGAGGCGGCTAGGGGTGGTGCGTGGAGGGGCTGTAGCCGGTAGGGCTGTAGGCAAAGAGGCCGGACAGCGTGGAAGCCTGCCGGCAGCACTGATGGCATGGTGCGAGACCATTTGGGGGCTGTGGGCTTGGAGTTGGGGACATGGTGATGTAGAGTGACATGATGATGTCACTCTGATGAGAGAAAGAGACATATGCAGAAGTTATTCATGTTAAATATTATCATGGCCCAATTATTTGAACTTTATATGCATATGAAGTTCAATTCTGCAGTGTGATGGATACCATCAACTATCATACAAACCAATGAGAGTGCTCTCAGACTTTGCAGGATTTAATCCTATATGTGATAGGGAATAAATCTTAAATTAACATCCTAGCTGCAGACAGTCTGCCTAGCCTAGAACAGTATTGTTCAATATCTTGTGAAGAGGAATAACACTGTAATTGCCTAGAAAACTTTTCAGTCCTACCCAAAAGTAGAATATTAATGGGTTGAATAGATGTTAATGAGAGCAGAATTTGGTCCATGAAACTTTATTGCAGAACACATTTGTCTTATATAGTGTCTATGAAGTTGTAAATTATCTATGCAGATAAATGATGGCTAAAGCAGTTTTAAAATAGTTTACAAATTTAAGCATTGTTTCAAGAGAAAAATTAACTTGACAGTTTTTTAAAAATTCAAATGCAGTAAATAAGATACCAGTGTTCAGGACCTTTCTCTGTATACCTAACTCAATAGCTATAGAAATGTTAAACTTGCTAGCAAATGTTAACAAATTGCACTTTTTCTTAGTGGAGTAATTACTATAATTCATAGTGATTTGTGACTGAAAGGCATATCATTCAGTACAAATGAATTGGCAGGAAAATTGTATTTCTGTCTTGCATTAATTTTTACTGAATGAAATAGAGCTATAAGCAGTCTTAGGGTGAGTCTACATTGGTCCATGTCAGCTGATGTGGGTTTTCAGGGCTCAGACCATAGGGCTGTCAAATTTCAGTATAGACATTCAGGCTCCAGTACAGGAACATTTTGCATTCACTTTGCAGTCATTTAAAAGAATGCATTGGGTGCTGCACATTTGTGAATTGGGTCCTTTGTCCTTAAACTTCTTAACACTCAGGGTACGTCTACATTGCAATAAAACATTCATGGGTAGCCCTTGTCCACTGACTGGACTGAGGCTCCCTAGTCTGAATGCCTACAATGCAATTTTATAGACCTGCAGCTTGAGCTCTGGTCAGCTAGCATGGCCCGCCACTAATGTTTGAGAACGTGGAACTCCCACTGCTGCTGTTGAAAGTTGCTTGCCTTGACTGGGGACAGTCTATAAACCAAGAAATCTTAAGTAAAAAATTACTAAACTTTTTGTATATATTTTTGCTCTTTTTCTTATCTATTTGCTGTGATTGGACAGAGCATTTGAGGTCGCCTGTCAGACTAGCAGTGGACATGGAATAAAGCATCTTTATCCTAAATCCTTGCTAACACAGTTTCAGCTGTGACTCAGAAAGAGAGGGTAAGTTTACAGATTATACTCTGCTTTTCTCTACTGTGATGAAATAGGTTGCAGAGGGAACAGATTGAAAGCCAAACATTTCTGAATACTTTTTCCTTTTTTGGAATACAGCTCCTATATCATTTCCTGGAGGCTGTTCTAAGCTACCCAGTGATAGAAGAAAGTTCCCTGTATCCACTGATCTATTTCTGACAACAAATTTAAACCCTAAGGGGATCCATTTTTGTCTAACTATTTTAAGCAGATGGTGTACAACAGACAAGTACTAAACAAAACATATTTATACTGCATGTCACTCAGTGTGAGAATAAGTCGAATATGGTGGATAGCATATTTACCTTGTTTAAAACAACTAAATCTTTTCTCTTGTAGTCCACGAAGTGGTTCAACTGAACTGATGCTCTACTTCTCCATCCTTTTCCACTTGTGGCATTTGAATTAAAAAAAAATCATGTTTAGAGGTTTTTATTTACAAATGATTTTGAAGCTGTTGCTCTTACTCCATGCTTGGTTTTGAAATGGTTTTCTGGGTTATTTGCTTTAATAAAAATAGCAATAGTAACATAATGTCAGAATCCTTTGGGATGGAAGAAGGTCATATAGAGTCTGATCCAATGCCTGTTGATGGAGATACTTCCACTGACTTAAATGGATGTTTGATAAGACCCATAATGCACCCTCATGAAACATGGCAGCACTAATTTTGTTGTTCTTAAATTGTCAATGGTTGCCTTGTCCAGCTTTGGATATCTCCTGTGATGGTTATTCCACAGTATCCCTTGGAAGCTTATTTTATTCTATGTGTTTATTAAGAGGTTTCTGATACTTAACTTAGATTTTTTCCTGTGTCTGTGGGCTGGGTTCTCCCCTCTACTTGTGTTGGTAGGGGAGGGGTAAAGCTGTCAGTACTGCACTAATGGCAGCATGAATCCAAAGGTAACCATGTCAGAATAGGGAGCATCTGGCACGTTGCACTGCAACCCTAGAACCCAGTGTTCTGTAACCTGGTTTCCATGTGGAGGTTTTGAGCCCTGGTTTCAGGTCTGAATCCTGTCTCCCCTTTCAAGCCACTTCACTTTGAGTGGGGATTGGCAGTGAACTTTGATGAGTTTTTAGTGATTATTTTTCTTCCTGCAAGTTTTCTGTGGGAGGACAGATCAGACTCTACCATTCTTGCTATAGTGTATTGCTCATGATTGTCTCTTTGCAGACACTGGGATTGAGTCTCCACTCCATCCGAGATTTGCTTATGAGTCCAGAAGCAGCCCCAGTTGATGCCAGTAATATAAAGTCCCTCCAGTGAACGATCTGGTGTGACAACCCTTTCTTCCTTCCCACCCATGACCCAGCACATCCCCATTTTCTCCTTATACCAAAGGAAAGGAGAGGGGACTATTTGATACAGAAAGTGTCAAAGATGCCCCCCACACAGGGCAAATTCTCTACTGGATGTCCCCAGTCAGTTTAAGTCCAGTTTGTTGCTTTCATAACGCATCTGCCTTAGTCCGCCAGAGACTCTGACTCAATAAGTTTAAAAACATTTTACAGTTTAAGGTGTCTAATTAAAAAACTGGAATGCTAAGGCATGTGTTCTAGAGAGGAAAATGTATGTTCATATTGACTAAAATACTGGCTGATCCTAGGTTCTCTAAGACACTGCGGCAGTGTATAGAAAATATCCCTGGTGTATTCTAAACACTACGTGGGACTGGACGCTAGAGGAGATGGGACAAGGTCAAGAGAGGGAGTTTTTTTAGTGCTCAGAAATACAAAAGTTCTTGGTTGCTCCTGACTCCAAAGTGACCCATAGGTAGGCTGAGACAGGGTATGTCTACACTACAGCACTAATTCGAACTAACTTAATTCGAATTAGTTAATTTTAACTAAGCTAATTCGAACTAGTGCATCTAGACCTTAAAACTAGTTCGAATTAGCATTTTGCTAATTCGAATTAGCATGTCCACATTGAGTGGACCCTGAACCAGGGTTAAGAATTGCTGGAAGCAGTGCCGGCAGGGCATCAGGTTAGGACTCAGGAATGTCTCAGGCTAGCCGAGGGCTGTGCTTAACCCAACCCCCACCCCGGACAGACAGTTCTCAGGGGTTCCCCGCTTGCTTTTCTAACTCGATGAGGGACAACAAAGCAGTCCTGGCTTAGAGCGCCCTGAGTGCCCACGCTTGGCCCATCACAGCAGTTGGCCATTAGCCCAGCTGCACTTGCCGCAGGCTGCCATCCAGGGAGGAGGGTCAATCGGGGGGCTGCAGGAGAGCTTCCACCCTGAGGAGCCCACAGAGCCAGCCCAGTCCTCCCCATCGGGGGCTCGTACCCCATTCCTCCCTCACCTCCTTCCACTTACCCCTCCCTAGCCCCCCTTCCTGAGGTACAAAATAAAGGACACACGTGTTCAAAAATAGAAACTCTCTTTATTGAACAAAACTCGGGGAGACTGGGAAAAGGAGGTGGGAGAGGGGAAGAAGGAGGGTGGGAGAGGGAAGGGCAACTAAAATGATCAGAGGTTTGGAACAGGTCCCATATGAAGAGAGGCTAAAGAGACTGGGACTTTTCAGCTTAGAAAAGAGAAGACGGAGAGGGGATATGATAGAGGTCTATAAAAACATGAGTGGTGTGGAGAGGGGTGCATAAAGAAAAGTTCTTCATTAGTTCCCATAATAGAAGGACTAGAGGACACCACATGAAATGAATGGGTAGCAGGCTTCAGACTAACAACAGAAAGTTCTTCTTCACAAAGCAAATAGTCAACCTGTGGAACTCCTTGCTGCAGGAGGCTGTGAAGGCTAGAACTTTAACAGAGTTTAAAGAGAAGTTAGATAAATTCATGGAGGTTGTATCCATGGAGTGGTATTAGCCAGGGGGTAGAAATGGTGTCCCTGGCCTCTGTTTGTGGAAGGCTGGAGATGGATGGCACGAGACAAATGGCTTGGTCATTGTCTTCAGTCCATCCCCTCCAGGGTCCCTAGTGTTGGCCGCTGTTGACAGACATGCTACTGGGCTAGATGGACCTTTGGTCGTACCCAGTACGGCCATTCTAAGCTCAGGGCTCAGGGTTGGGGGTCTCAGTGGACCACCTTGATTTTCATGCACACCTGCTCCTGGGTGGCCAGGCTGGCAGCTATCCTTCCCTAGACGGCCACTTTCCTGTGCCTAGTGCGGAGGTCGTGGATGAGGTCCACGATGTCCGCACTAGACCAGGTGGGCGCCCGCCTCTTGCGGACCCAGGCAGGCTCCCGGGAGCCGCCAGCCTGGTCCCGGGAAGAGGCGGAGGGCTGGGTGGCAGCGGGTGGCTGGCTCGAGCCGTGCCAGGTGCAGGGTCTGCTGGCTGGGTGGTGGCAGACTTGCACCTGGCACGGGCACTGTAGCCAGCCCGTGACTCTTTAAGGGCTCCGGGGCCGGGAGGGAGGCAGACGAGTTTCCCTGGTGGTGCCCAGAGTGGCCACCAGGGCAAGCTGGGGAGGGCTAGCCTCCCACTAGTTCAAATTAAGTGGCTACACAGCCCTTAATTCGAACTAGCTAATTCGAACTAGGCGTTAGTCCTCGTACAATGAGGTTTACCTAGTTTGAATTAAGCGCTCCGCTAGTTCGAATTAAGTTTGAACTAGCGGTTTGTATGTGTAGCGCCTATCAAAGTTAATTTGAACTAACATCTGTTAGTTCGAATTAACTTTGTAGTGTAGACATACCCCCAGGCTCTAATTTCATCCAGTGGCCTCTCAAGACTCTAGGCACCTAGAATCCAGGCACTGCTACGGTGGCTTAAATTAATCTGTGTTCCACTGTGTCCCCTGGTCTGTACTCTCTGAGAGGTACAGCACAGAATCTGTTTCTCTGTGTTATATGCAATGGTGAGTGGGTGGGTTTGGCTGTTATTGTTCCATTAAATCAAAATTAGGGATAGACCCCTGGTGTGTTTAATAGTTGCCATTATTGCACCATTGTCTTTTTTTTATTTGAATTATATGCTCATAAAAGTAAAGTATATTAGGTTAAGAAGGTAGCTGGAACTAGGAAAGATTTCACTTCTAGCGGTGCAGCATGTGCAAGTCTGTCTTGGCCTGAAATAATTTCTGATATTTCAGTCCCAGGTACCCAACAGTAGCCTGTCTGTCAGCTATGCCAAATGACATGTGATGTGTTTCTATGTCTACTGAAATTAGGTGAAACAATCAAAAACATTTTCCTTTGTGACCTAAGAACGGATTGAATCCATCTTGTGGAAAGTTATGTGCTCAAGCTGCAAAGATGTTTTGGATCCAAATTTTCACAAAGTTCTGGGGTTGCTCAGATGCCAGGATTTTTTTTAACCTATGTATCCAGAAATGAAAAATAAGGAGTTGTTTACATTATACATTCACTGTTTACATTACATTATTACAACTAATGACTTCTAAAGGACAATAACATGTTTTGCATTAATTGGTACTCATACACTAAAGTGTGCTTAAACCTAGAACTGTTTCAAAGAGCACTACATTAAAGCACACCAGCAGAGCTGTGACACACTTGTAGCTGCTGCTATGACTCCTGTCACCAGTGTTAGTATAATTCACCAAAGCAAGCACAGCAACTGTTTTGAAGGCCAGCCTGGGAAAATCAAGCTGTTTATGGACAAGTTCTTCCTGCTGTCTCATGAAAACAGACCAAAACTTTTTTGCTTAGTAAAATGACAGTTTACAATTAGTTGTTCATGTAAAAGGCATCTGCCACTAAGGGTAAAAAATGAGTAGACTTTGCAGAATCCTATATTTATTATCATTTTGACTGAAAATACCAATATTTTCCTATTTATCAATTTAAATTTTCACAGCTGTGGGAGATTAAGGGAGCATATCATCTAATAATATTTATTGGTAGAAGATCTTGAAATTCAAAAAGTTAAAACTCTATAACAGCAATCCCTTTCATTAATATCCTATGTTCATATACATAACGTAAATAACCTTACCTCAAACTAAGTGCTCAATCAGCATTTTTATTGCTTTGCTTATCTGTACATTTTTATTATTCCTTATTTTTTTTATCTTTGATACGTATTGACCAACAACTGTAGGTGGTGATTCTTCTTCCCAACACTCACAGGCATAACATACCTGCTGTTTACCAGCCAGAAAATGAATATACAGTATTTAACTTTTGCCTTAATAGTAAACTGAGCAGCAAATTTTGCCTATGATATCACCTCATTCAGTGATTTACTTAAGATGTTTTGAGAGGACATTAATACACATAACTATTTCAGTGTTCTTCATTTCTTCTCTCTTATGCCTCCTATTAGTGATATTGAGAGCCAACAAAACAATACATGTACATTTAAGCCACAATATATCTCTAATTTTCACCAGCACATAAATGTTAATAGGTAGCTGCTACCTTGGGAGATAAATTAAACAGAGAAAACATTAATTACCCATCTGCCTAGTAAATACTGTTTCTGTTTTGTCAGATTTCTGGATGAGGTTTACACTAGAAAAATTAAGAATCTTACATCAGTGTACCAACAAGCTGTTATTTGTTTAGAGTTTCATAGTGAAATGAACAATAAGAATGTAGTTAGTATGCAAACCATATCTGCCCTACTTTAATGGAAACAGAGTAACTAAGCAGTTGGTCTTTGCTAATTTGAGAGAATCCTTAAATCATACATCAAAAAATCTGAATTGTTAACTCCAAAAGTTATTTTGGTGTAGTTGTGGAAGGTTGTCCAGCTGCAGTGTAGGCCTACTTATACACCCCATGCACTGATGCCAAACCCATCTGCTTTTTGTTCTCTCTAGCCAGCACCTCTTTTCAATACAATAGTAGTTATTTGCTTTTGGGATGAGGTCACTGTAGTCCTGTATTCTGTCTAGGAAGGAAGTCTAAAGCAGGACCTTTGTGTGAGGCAGTGTGTGAAGTGGGTAGATTAAACTCAGCCAGTGGGTAGATTAAACTCATGTTTTTTACTAATCATGTTCTTAGACTGACCACCAGGGGTCACAGTAAGGTTTTAGTGCTTAGATTATGGCTGCAATATACAGTGAACAGCACTGAAATTAATATATATATAGCATTTTTCATCTTGAACTTTTTATAAACATTAAGTAACCCAAGACAATATCCATGTGAAATAGGTATTATCATCCCCTATCTGATGAAAAAGCTAAGGCAGAGACATTAAGGGACAACGTTTTTAAGCATTCACTAATCTGAGGCATCTCAGTGTTTAGGTACTGCATTAAATTTGAGACATCAGGGTCTGGACTTTTGAAGGTTGTGGGGAGTTGTTGGTTTTTGTTTTGTTTTGTTAGAGACATGGTGCACCTACAGCTTCCACTGATTTCCTCTGGAGTTATGGCTGCTTCATATCTCTGAACATCATTTCTAATATAAGGTAATAGTTCTAACACCTCCAATTTAGGCATCCAAAATAAGTGGAAGCTTTTGAAAATTTGGTCCAAGTTCAAAACCACAAAGTTTTGAACTTTGACCAGAGACAGGACTATTACACAGAAGTTGATGGCTTCCAGCTCTGTGCTCACAGTAATATGTGCTTTCAGAATATGATCTGAAGAAGTGGGTCTGCCCCACGAAAGCTCATCACCTAATAAACCATCTTGTTAGTCTTTAAAGTGCCACGTGACTGCTTTTTTTTGTTTTACTAATAAACCAGGCGCTTAGCCTGAGAATAGATAGTACATAATGAAAATATTGTACTTGCTATCAGCAAGTACATAGAAATTATAGATTTCTATCTAATTACATTAACAAATGTATATAGTACAATTTAAAAGTATAGTATTGTGCAGTTTAACTTTGTTCCTCTAATAAAGTAGCAGTTGCTTTCTTTCCCTCTTGCTACCACCATATCACAGGCAAATAGAATCATCATAATCCCGCCAACCTTTATTAGGCATACTTGGGTTTTGGGTTTTTTTTACTTTGCATAGGTCTTACTGGAAAATATGTCACAGATTGTCCTGGATTTATAGGAAGAGATCTATTAGCTATGAGAAGTTAAGTAACTTACCACAGAAACTTCAAAATCCTAAAATTGCTAAAAATACATGCCCCACATTTTTTCAGTGTTCTTAAGCAGAAAAAAACCCTCTTAAAGTACAGGTAAGAGAATCCCCTTGAAATATGTTCTTAGACTGTGAAGACTCTATTGCCTTAAATCCATCAGAAAGTCTTTTCATTGAAGCAGAAGTTAGAATATATGATCTTGAGTACCATATAATTCCTATCATCCAAATGGATCCAAAGTGCTGCACAAATGATTTATGTAAGAATTACAGTTAACCATCTCTAAAATTCAGCTACTTTTGGAGTTAAATATCGTCAACACTGCTCAATAGTTTAAGACAGGAAGTAAAGAATATTTTCTCCAGTTGAAACTGCATGGAGAATTTAGGTAAGCAAGTATAATTTCTCTTGCAAAAATGGCTATGGGGTTTACAATGGCTTTATCTGATCATGAGTTCTATTTTATGCCTGCACTGAAAGACATCATCTCAGGCAGATCAGAACCCTTAATACTAGTCTCAGAGGGGTAGCTATTTAGTCTGAAACTTTAAAAAAGCAATGAATAGTCCTGTAGCACCTTAGAAACTAACAAATATACTGTATATATCATCATGAGCTTTTATGGGCAAAACCTATTTCCTCATCTGAGCTTTTGCCCACAAAAGCTCATGATACGTATATATATTAGTCTCTAAGGGTATGTCTATACTACCACCCTAGTTCGAACTAGGGTGGTTAATGTAGGCAACCGAAGTTGCAAATGAAGCCCGGGATTTGAATTTCCCGGGCTTCATTTGCATCTTGCCGGGCGCCGAGGTGTACCGGTAGTTCAGAATAGGAAGCCTAATCTGAACTACCTAGTCCGTGCCGCGTGCACGGAGTCCGAACTAGCGGACATTTAAAAATGGCGGCGCCCGGCAAGATGCAAATGAAGGGTCGTAGTGCGAAGTAGGGTGGTAGTGTAGACATACCACTAGGGTGGTAGTGTAGACATACCCTAAGGAGCTACAGGACTACTCGTTGTTTCCTCAAACCCTTTTGAACTGAGCCAGGTATTCAGTATTCAAGGTGTTCATCAACTTTATTCTGATCTCCTGAATTTTAAGTGATGATGGACTGATTGTCTGCATAGTTTGAAAGCCAATGAACCTCCATTTCTCAAATCAGCCTCCCTCCTTCTTTCCCCCAACAATTCTGGAGACATCTACGTAAGAAAGCATGTGATTCTGATGAGTGTTAGAGGATTAGAAAGCTGGCTGAGGCTTGTTCTTTGGAGATTCCAGTTTGTTAAACCCAAACCACTAAAAATCATACAGGGGGTTGAAAGTCTGAAAGGTCTCTTAAGAAACTGGAAAAAAAACCAAGCATAAAAAACAAGATTGTTCTTTAAAATAATTTATTGTGTTATATCTATCTTTGAAATTTTAGTTAACAAAATGCAAGGAATATAATTTTAATTTTAAACTTCATTACTGTTTGTTGTTATAAAGTGATCCCCAGTTTTTGAACATAGATTTTAAATGGATTTGATTTGTATTTTTGGCATATACTATAGTCGTGTGGATCACAAGGCTTCTCAGTGCTTATCCCTTGAGGTTAACTTGAAACAGACATTCCCAGCAGTGCATGGTCTTTTTTAGTCCACATTGCAGTCCATCGTATCTCTCTTCACCATGCCAACCCTACCTGAAGACGAGGGACAATCACCAGATGAACAGCGCACCAGTTCTCCTCCAGTCAAAGTAAGCAATCTTAAAAATCTATTCTATTGATATTATGCTGCAAAAATCTAAGGCTGAACCCTATCACTTTGTATACTTCTGAAGTTTGTAAAATTGTATATGGCTTTTATACATTATTATAAAGGAAAGTCATGACTCAACAGTCTATCGCATGCTTTGAGTATGTCAATTAATATGTTGACTAGGGTGGATATAGTATATTTAAACTTTTGGAAAGCCTTTTGACATGGTGCCTCACCAAAGGCTCTTGATCAAAATAGGTGGCCATGGGATGAAAGGAAAAATCTTCTCATGGATCAGTAACTGGGGCTCTGTCTACACTACAGAGTTTTTCTGAGATACATCCAGTATCCTGGAAAAACTCTGCCGTGTCCAGGCAGTGTGTCTGCTCTTCCGAAATTTTTTTGAAGAGCAGACATACTCTTCAGAAAGCCCTGCACACCTTGTTTCACAAGGAAGACGAGCTCTTCCGAAAGAAAAGATTTTTCCGAAATTTGGCTCAATGTAGATGGACCAAATTTCAGAAAAGCCTCTTCTGAAAAAAGAATGGGGAAAAAGGTACACAAACTGCAGAGTGCAATTTGCTTATCTTTTTCCAGAAAAGAAGTGCAGTGTAGATATAGCTTGGTTAAAAGATGGGAAACAAAGAGTAGGAAAAATGGTCCGTTTTCACAAGAGAGATAGTCTGGTACTTGTGCTGTTCAACTTATTCATAAATGATCTGGACGAGGAAATGAACAGTGAGGTGGCAAAATATGGAGATGATATTAAATGACTCAAGGTAGTTAAGTTCAAAGCTGACTGTGAAGAGTTAAGAAGGGATTTCACTAACCAGAATGACTGTACAATAATATCACAGATGAAATTCAGTGTTGATAAATGCAAAATAATTCACCTTAAAAAATTATCCCAATAATACATGCAAAATGATGATGTCTAAATTGGCTGTTATCACCCAGAAAGAGATCTTGGTGTCATCATGCATACGTTTTCTGAAAACTCTAATTCAGTGTGCAGTGGCAGTCAAAAATGGAGTGGAGAAACTAGATAGGGAAGTGTTATTCACTTCTTCACATAACACAAAACCAGGGATCACCCATTGAAATTAATAGGCTGTAAGCTTTAAACCAGTATAAGGAAGTACTTCTTCACATAACACTCACTTAATCTGTGGAATTCATTGCCAGGCAATGTTGTGAAGGCAAAGTATAACTCGGTTCTAAAAAAGTATTAGAAGATAGATCCATCAGTGGTGGTTAGCCAACATAGTCAGGGATGCAACTTCATGTTCTGAGTATCCCTCAACCTTTTGTCTGCCAGAAACTGGGACTAGATAACTGAGGATGGATCACTAGATAGATTGCCCTCTTCTGTTCATTCCCTCTCATGTATATAACACCAACCGCTCACACAGAATCAGGCTAGCTGAGCCATTGGTCTGACCCTGTTGATCAGTATTGGTGTGCTTTGGGTTCTTCCATTGCATTATATGGTTTATGTATAAGAGATGAGAGCTCTACTTTTTCAAGTATAGTACCTTCAGTTTATTTTGGAAAGTTATATTACTTACGTGTTATAACATTTTGTGCTTTTTGTTCCAAAGCTGCCCAAAAAGTCACATTCTTCCTGAGACCGGGAATGAAAAAGAATTACAAAAACATACATATACTATTTTGTTTTATTGTAACAAGGAATTGGAATAATTTCATAGCATTTTCAGAACTAAATATGCAATAACTTAACTGTGGAGGAAAGAACTGAGTCTTTTTGGAGCTTTAAGCTAAAACCAGAAGCACCGATGCCTCAGAGCTTGTTTCTGAAGATATATCTTGTTGATATATGAGGGAAAATATGGACATCTATTCGGTCTATATTATCTATCAGCACTTCACTCATCACAGTGGTATCTGAGCATGTAGTACAGATGGGTGATCTACATGGAAGTCTAAATGCAATTTTGTAATCTTAGATAAATAAACTAACCAATAATTTGCAGTTTCACATTCAAATATTTTATATCTTCTTTTCAAGATTTATTTATTTATCAATCAGTTGTTTTTCATAAAAAGCCTATGCTTTCCTGAGATAAGTATGATTGTCTAACTAGCTGAACAAAACAACATCCTTGCATATAACAAAAAGAATCATAGCCTAGCCAGGTTATCCTGTTTTATGTAACCTGGTAAAAATACAAAGAGGATTTATAATCTGGCATGATTTCAGTTAAAATTTATCACTGTCACTGGAGCTAGGACATTGTATTCTACACTCTGGATAAAAACATCCGCTGCTTTTCTTTTAACATCATTGGAAAATATTGTCAGCGGTGAACCCTGTATTGATTTGTCATGCATTCTGTATAAATTGCACATTTTGCTAAGGTTTAATTTCCTGGTTTAAGATAAACACCCCAGTTGGATGCAAGTTTAGCAAATGTTAGTTGGGAACATATAGTGGATCAAACAGATTGCTTTTGTCTGTTGTGAAAATTGTATCCAAGTGTAGTAGATATTCGCTGTGAGCTTGATAGATGCGGCATACTAGAAGAGGACTAATTTGAAAAACAAGATCATCCTAACCTAAATTTTTTTGCTAAACTGGTTAAATACAACAGCATAGCCTCCTCTTTTAATTCCAAATTTAAAATAAAGTACTGTAAGTGATAGATTATGAATCTTTGTTTACCAGACAAAATACTTGCTTTTCAGAGGAATGTCACTTCAAGGGGTAAGAGAAGAGAGGAAGGATTTTAATCAACAAGCTATTTTTGATCCTATCTAAATATTTAGAACAACGATTATAACTGGCAAATGTCTGGGCTAGGAGTTGTACCAGTATGTGCTTTCACCACCCAACAGCTGTACTGCAGCCTGAGACCTGCGGAATAAGCCAATAACTAGCAGGAAATATTCCCACCAATTTCAATAGAAGCAGGGATTTAAGTAAGAAGGAACACAACTCCCCCTCTTTTCAGATTGGTGATATAAGCACTTGCCAAGAAGGGGAATCTAAAGTGAAAGAAGCAGAAGAAGCTAGTGATCAACTGAGGAATTTCTGGGGCTCTGATCAATGCTTCCTCTATTTTTTTTCCATCCATGTGTGGAATAAGAACATAAGAATGGCCATACTAGGTCAGACCAAAGATCCACCTAGCCCACTATCCTGTCTGTCATCAGTGGCCAATACCAGATGCCCCAGAGGGAGGGAACACAACAGGTAATCCTCACGTGATCCCTCTCCTGTCATCCATTTTGAGACAGAGGCTAGGGACACCATTCCTACCCATAGATGGACTTAACCTCTATCTAGCTCTTTTTTTAACACATTTTGTTATGTAGACTGATGTGCATGTGGATGTTCACCATCAATAGTGACACATGCTGCCAACCGTAGGCAGCTGTAGCCACTCTGCTAATCAGCTGGGTAGCATTTTAATCTGTCCTGGGCGGCCACCCAAATATACAACTTATAGGGAACACTGGCTCTGATCCTTTCCTGCCAGAACAGCAATAGTACCGGCTATGAGAAGAGATGTCCCAACTTGTAATTTTCTACCCTACTCTTTTTGGATAGTAATATATGTTCTCTAGCAAGCCCTCATTCTCTTACAGAAAGAAGCTCATCCCTATCAGCTTCTTTTATTCAGAACCCCTTTCTAGGACATTTTTAAAAGATATTTAAATTGCATTGAGTTTTCCAAAATTTAAGAAAAGCCCCAGGTCTCTGTTTTTCAGCAATACAGAGTCTCCAACTTGGCTAAGTGAAATCAACATATTGATTAAGATTTTCAAAAGCACTCAACGTTGGCCTAAGTCTGCTCCCATTGACTTCAGTGCGAGAAGAGTTAAACTAATTCTGAAGGTTTTTGAAAATCCTGCTCAGTGTTTTTAGGTAAAAGGATGGTCAAATACTAGGATTGTGCCCCTATCTTCTTCCTCCTTCCCCCTCCTCCCCCGCCACAGAGTGTGTACTGTAACTGGAAGCTGTTGGCTTCTAATCAAGGTTTGAAATCTAGAAGCCTCTGATGATTGGCTGAGCCTTAGCAGGGGGAGGGACTATCAGTCAGGCCAAGGCTTTATAAAGGAGTGAGTCAGTGACCAGGTGATTGCAAACAGTGAGTTTTGAGAGGGAGTTCTCCAGGTGAAGGAGAAGCAAATACAGGACCCTTGAGGGAAGTAGCTATGTGAAGTGTGTGTTGTATTTGTGGCTTTCTTGCTGTGTGCTGAGCTTGTGTCTGTTTGTGAGTGTGGTGGGTTTTTTTTTTTCCTCTTTCCCCTCTCTACTCCCACGAAATGTGTTCTGTGACTGGCAGCTGGAAGCTGTTGGCTTTTAATCAAGATTTGAAATCTAGAAGTCTCTGCTGATTGGCTGAGCCTTAGCAGGGAGAGAGATTATCAGGCAGTCCAAGGCTTTATAAAGGAGTGAGTCAGCAACCAGGTGATTGCAAACAGGGAGTTTTGAGAGGGAGTTTGGAAGGGGAGTGAGAAGGGGATGAGGTATACTTGCCATTATTTTAAATCTTTTATCTAGGAAAGCAGGTATGGATAGTGATAGGTCTGCTGTTGTTACCTGCATGGCTTGTGCCATGTTTGTCTTCCTCCCGGAAGAAAGAAGGGATTTCATCTGCACTAAGTGCAAGCGGATTGCCATTTTGGAAGAAAAAATTAGAGGACTAGAGGTCCAAGTATCGACCCTACGCTCAATCAAAGAGGATGAAGACTTACTTGATAGAAGGCAGCGTTTAATCCTGCAGACATGGCAGGCAGAAGAGCCAGAGAGGTCAATACAGGACAAGGAAGAGAACTGGCAGCATGTAACTTCTAGAAGAAAAAAAAGGCCAACTCAGGAATCCCCCATTTCTAGAAGGATCAAAGAATTTGAAGCACAAGTGGTGTTCTCCTCCATCCTCTCTGTTGAAGGGAAAGGTCTGGGTAGAGATTGTCAAATTGAGGAAGCAAATGGATGGTTGCACAGGTGGTTTTGGAGAGAGAGCTTTGGTTTCTTCGACCATGGGACTGTGTTCCGGGCACAAGGATTGTTAGGAAGAGATGGGATCCACCTAACGAGGAGAGTAAGGTGCATCTTCGCAGGCAGGCTTGCAAACCTAGTGAGGAGGGCTTTAAATTAGGTTAGTGACCAAAGCTCTGAGGTGAGTGGGAAAGTCGGATACCAGGAAGAAATGCAAAGAGGAACAAGCAACAAAAGAGGACCACTGATTCAAATGGATAGAAAACAATTGGCTATCTAAGGTGTTTGTACACAAATGCAAGAAGCCTGGGTAACAAACAGGAAGAATTAGAGGCCTTGGCCCAGTCCAAGACCTATGATTTGATTGCGATAACAGAGACTTCGTGGGATGACTTGCATGACTGGAGCGCTGTGATGGAAGGGTATAAACTGTTCAGGAAGAACAGGCGGGGGAGAAAAGGAGGAGGAGTTGCACTGTATGTAAGAGAGCATTATGATTGCTCAGAACTCCAGTATATATAGAGAGAAAGGTGTGTTGAGAGTCTGTGGGTTAAGTTTTAGAGGTCTAACAACAGCAGTGATGTTGTGGTTCGTGTCTGTTACAGGGCGCCGGATCAGGTGGGTGAGGTAGATGAGGCTTTCTTCAGACAACTGAGAGAAGCTTCAAGATCTCAGGCCCTGATTCTCATGGGGGACTTTAATCACCCTGATATCAGTTGGGAGACCAATACAGCAGTACACAGAAAATCCAGAACGTTTTTGGAGTATGTTGGGGACAACTTCTTGGTACAAGTGCTGAAGGATTCGACCAGGGGCCATGCGCAGCTTGATCTGCTGCTCATAAACAGGGAGGAACTAATAGGGGAAGTAGAGGTGGGTGCCAGCCTGGGAAGCAGTGATCATGAGATGGAAGATTTCAGAATCCTGACCAAAAGAAGAAAAGAGAGTAGTAAAATACACACCTTGGAGTTCAGAAAAGCAAACTTTGACTCCCTCAGAGACCTCATAGCAGAATCCCGTGGAATGCTAACATGAAAGGAAAAGGAGTTCAGGAGAGCTGGCAGTATTTTAAAGAAGACCTGGGGATTACAGTGGATGAGAAGCTGGATATGAGTCAACAGTGTGCCCTTTTAGCCAGGAAGGCTAATGGCATATTAAGTTGCAGTAAGAGGAGCATTGCCAGCAGATCCAGAGATGTCATTATTCCCCTTTATTCGGCTCTGGTGAGGCCACATTTGGAGTATTGTGTCCAGTTCTGGGCCCCCAACTACAGGAAGGATGTGGACTCATTGGAGAGGGTCCAGCGGAGGGCGACCAAAATGATTAGGGGACTGGAGCACATGACCTATGAGGAGAGGCTGAGGGATTTGGGTTTGTTTAATCTGCAGAAGAGAAGAGTGAGGGGGGATTTGATAGCAGCCTTCAGTTTCCTGAAGGGAGATTCCAAAGAGGCTGGAGAAAGTCTGTTCACAGTAGTGATGGATGGCAGAACAAGGAGCAATAGTCTCAGATTACAGTGGAGGAGGTCTAGGTTGGATATTAGGAAAAACTATTTCACTAGTTTTGTTGGTGAAGAATTGGAATGGGTTGCCTAGGGAGGTGGTGGAATTTCCATCCCTAGAGGTTTTTAAGTCTCAGCTTGACAAATCCCTGGCTGGGTTGATTTAGTTGGAATTGGTGCTTCGTTGGGCAGGGAGCTGGACTTGATGACCTCCTTTGGCCTTTTCCAGCTCTATAATTCTATGATTCTACCTTACTCCACACGCTGCCCATATGCACGTACACCGTTGCTTCGTTGGCTAACCGTCTCCTTGTGGGCATGTATACCCTACAGAAATATTTTTTCTGTTTTCTTCTCCCTGCTGTCTTCGTCCTGCTGCATCTTGTCTCAGCAGTGTGAAGCAACTCTACATCATAGACAACATAGAGATTGGTTATAATAGACACCAAAATTCATGAGCGAGAGCATCCCCTGACTATTCCAATGCATGCTAATCCCTGACATTGAATAGGAATGTTGCAGGATCGGTCTTGTGTGTGTCCTATTCCATAGAACATTAAAGAGATTTTTTTTAAAAGACCATTTCTTCATCACCATTTATTCAGAACACAGAACATAATTGCTTAGGATAAAATCTTAAACCTTTTTCTGACTCTGAGGTCGTGTCCCTTCATAAATTCACTGCCCTAGAATGAACTGGGGTTAGAACCTGGAAGTCTCAAGTCTTCTGTATTATTTTCTTCCATTCCCCACATTAGCCTCCTTTTCTTTGATTATTATCTTATTTTACTGGCTCTCCTGCATTCTGAAGACATATTATCTCATTACATTTTTAAAGTTTCTTTTAAACCATTTTTATTTCATCATCTAAATCTTGATATTCCTCCATTGACTGTTTCTTATCCCATATTGTATTATATATTGATTTTTTTTAAAAAAATGGCTGGAGATTATCTGCTTTATTTTGAAAGAGAAAAAAAAACCCTCATTTTAATTCTGTCTTCCTTTGCCATCAAGAGAGCTACAGCTGTCAATCTCAATATCCTACTGCTTTCTCCTATGCTCCCATTCAGCAAATCATTTAAGTATATGTTTAAACATAAGCTTAAGATCCTTTGAAATCAAAGTTGAATTAAGCCTTAGATGCCCTTGTGGTATTGGGGTTCAAATAGAAAAAGGAAAAAGAACATTTTCATGGTCAGAACATTCTTCAGCAACAATAACAATGGCCATTGCTTTGAAGTTATGTTTTTACATTTCCAAAGCATAGTGGGATATTGTTGAACGTTGTACCTTGACTGCAGCAAAATTTACCAAAGCTTGTAGAATAGAGATAAAACAAAGTGGGATAATTCTTGTGTTGTTAGTTACTTAAAACAAGAATCAATTTAACAAAAATAAGAATTACTTCATGGGTTTGTTTTAAGGATAATCTGACCGATTAAAGTAAATATTTGTCATCTAGATATTTTCCTCTAATTCTCACATACCCAGAACTCCCACTGACATTAATGACTGAGGGTATGTCTAAACTGCATCCCTCTGTTGGCAGAGGGATGCAGATTAAGCAGGTCATCATTGCAAATGAGGAAGGGGTTTAAATATCCCGCGCCTAAATTGCATAAAAATGGCCACCGCGTTTTGCCAACTCAGCACTTTGTCGGCAAAAAGCGGCAGTCTAGAGGGAGATCTGCCAAGAAAGAAAGCCTTTTTCGACTTCAAATCCCGGGCTTCATTTGCAAGTGCGGTATGCCTACATTACCCTGCTAGTTCGAACTAGCGGGGTAGTGTAGACATACCCTGAGAGAGAGGATATGTGGGGCACTTCATAAAGAGCATGGTGAATTAGAGAACCTGTAAAGGTGCAGTACAGTTTCTTAGTTTGAGGCTGGCTAGAAAGTTTATTTTGGTAAGTTTGATTTGGACTTTTAGTGCTGTATTTATTTCATATCATACATTGTGTGGAGTTACTTGGTTTTATTTTTATTTAATTTTAAATAGTGGGTGAATTTTCTGGATTAAAAGGAGAATTCATACCATGCACCTCAGATTATTGACAGCACATAAATCCTTTGTGGTGCAGTTTTGTTTGCGATGCCCTTTTATGTGTACTGTTAGACTACTTTAGGATACTGAGTATTATTGTGTAATGGCTGAATTGTAGCCATTTCTTATGCAGGTGCATAAGGGAGAGGGCATCAGGAATGTCCCGCTTTAACCGTTCAAAAAGTTCATAGACACGTATAAGAGACAAGGGGAGGCAATGCCTTCCCTGGGTCTTCATGCTTAGCCTCTGCCCTCTTCCTATCCTTGTTCTGACCATTCCTGCTGTACACTCCCAAAGCAGACTATTGCAGCCTGGTGAATCTTTTTCCAGAGCGGTCTAGTAACTGAAAAATGAAAATGCTTCCAGCTTGCCAGACCTATTAGCAATACACTGAATCTGTGAAAGAGCCATTAAGTGGTAACAGAGCCATTTAATAGACATGTGCCACCTTTATCTAAAATACACATTTTAATTTTAATTACTATAGTATAAACCCTGATTTCAAAGTCTTACTGTCCTTTCTGTCCATCCCTGCTCTCCTTTCACCCTCCCCCTCTCACTGAAGAGGGCCCTTAAAAGGACAATCATTTTTCTTCCAGATAGCTGGACAAATGAATTTCCCTTTCTTTACTTCTGACTGTAGGATGAACTAGTTTTAAGAGAACCCTCCTCCAAAATCAGTACCTTTTGTAAGATATAAAATCCTTATTATGCTTAAAATCTTTGGAAACATATTTGTAACATAAACACATGATGAAATTTCATAAATATGTCTATTGTTATGAAGATCACACAAAAAAGAGACATGTTTTCTTTTTCTAAAATCCATTAACTTTGTTATGAGAGCACTAAACCTCTCTGATTAATTTAAAATGTCTTTTTTTCAGTGCATTAAATCAGGAATGATTACTTTCTAAATGCTTATGAGTACATTTAAAATATAAAATCAGTTTAGAAATACTGGTTAAGAAAATATCAAACACAGAAGAGCTGCATCACATATTTCATAATATTTAATATTATATTTAGCAGGACAGTTGATTTACCCTTACTACAAATTTTTTTGCAAATAAACCTCTGACAAACTTCAGGGTGTATCAAAAAGCCTGTAACTGACATCTTTTATCCCAAGTTTAATGCTATTAATTAGATATCTTCTGCATGTCATGCTTTCTTTGCCTCTGTCTTCACGGACAAGGTCAGCTCCCAGACAAATGCACTAGGTAATGCAGTATAGGAAGAAGGTGGACAGCCCTTGGGGGGGAAAGAACAAGTTAGGAACTATTTAGAAAAGCTAAACATACACAAATCCATGGGCCTGGATTTAATGCATCCGAGGGTACTGAAAGAGTTGACAAATGTCGTTGCGGAGCCTTTGGCCATTATCTTTGAAAATTCCTACTTGCAAGGAATAAGGGATCTTGCGGAAAAGGGTTTATTTTCCGCAAGATCCCGTCTAGACTGGTGCTTTTCTCCGGCAAAGCCCCGAGCCGGAAAAAAGCGGCAGCCATGTTCATGCAAATGCCGCGGGGGATATTTAAATCCCCGCGGCATTTGCAATTCCGACTGGTCTCATTAGCATCCCTTTTCTGGAAAAGGCTGCCAATGTAGACACAGCCATGGAGATCAGGAGAGATCCTGGATGATTGGAAAAAGGCAAATGTAGTGCCCATCTTTCAAAAAGGGAAGAAAGACAATCCAGGGAACTATAAACAGCCTTACTTCAGTCCCTGGAAAAATCATGGAGGGGATTTTTAGAGAATTCATTTTGAAGCACTTGGAAGAGGGTAAAGTGATCAGGAATAGTCAACATGGATTCACAAAGGGCAAGTCATGCCTAACCAATCTGATTAGCTTCTATAATGAGGTAACTGGCTCTGTGGATATGGGAAAGTCAGTGGATGTGATATACCTTGACTTTAGCAAAGCTTTTGATACGTCTCCCACATTATTCTTGCCAGCAAGTTAATGGAATATGGATTGGATAAATAGACTCTAGGATTGATAGAAAGCTGGCTAGACTGTCAGGCCCAATGGGTAGTGATCAATAGCTCGATGTCAGGTTGGCAGTCAGTTTCAATCAGAGTGCCCCAAGGATCGGTTCTAGGACCAGTTTTGTTCAACAGCTTTATTAATGACCTGGATAAGGGAATGGATTGCACCCTCAGCAAGTTTGCAGATGATACTAAGCTAGGGGGGGAGGTAAATTCACTGGAGGGCAGGGATAGGGTCCAGAGTGACCTAACAAATTGGATGATTGGGCCAAAAGAAATCTGATGAGGTTCAACAAGGACAAGTGCAGAGTCCTGCACTTGGGATGGAAGAATCCCAAGCATTGTTTCGGGTTGGGGACCGAATGGCTAATTAGCAACTCTGCAGAAAAGGACCTGGGGATTACAGTGGATGAGAAGCTGGATATGAGTCAACAGTGTGCCCTTGTGGCCAAGAAGACTATTGGTATATTAGGTTGCATTAAGAGGAGCATTGCCAGCAGATCTAGAGAAATGATTATTCCCCTTTATTCGGCTCTGATGAGGCCACTTCTGGAGTATTGTGTCCAGTTCTGGGCCCCCAACTACAAGAAGGATGTGGACTCATTGGAGAGGGTCCAGCGGAGGGCGACCAAAATAATTAGGGGACTGGAGCGCATGATCTATGGAGAGAGGCTGAGGGATTTGGGTTTGTTTAATCTGCAGAAGAGAAGAGTGAGGAGGATTTGATGGCAGCCTTCAGTTTCCTGAAGGGAGATTCCAAAGAGGCTGGAGAAAGGCTGTTCACAGTAGTGACAGATGGCAGAACAAGGAGCAATGGTCTCAGGTTACAGTGGAGGAGGTCTAGGTTGGATATTAGGAAAAACTATTTCACTAGTTTTGTTGGTGAAGTTTTGGAATGGGTTACCTAGGAAGGTGGTGGAATCTCCATCCCTAGAGGTTTTTAAGTCTCAGCTTGACAAATCCCTGGCTGGGTTGATTTAGTTGGAATTGGTGCTTCGTTGGGCAAGGGGCTGGACTTGATGACCTCCTGAGGTCTCTTCCAGCTTTGAGTCTATGATTTTTCACAATCTGGCATGCAGTTTAAAACATTCTCCATTTTCTTTAGAAAGACATTTTAAGCTTGCCTTTCTAAGAAGCAGCTTCGCCCAGCCCCCATGCGCATAGATTTAAGGCCAGAAAAGGCCACCATGATCATCTATTCTGACTGCCTGAGCATCACAGGCTACAGAATATCACTCACCCACTCCTGTAATAGACACATAACCTCTGGCTAAATTACTCAAATCCTCACATCAGGATTTAAAGACCAAGTTGCAGACAATCCACCATTTACAACTGTTTCAATCTGAAAGTGACTGTGACCCAAACTGCAGAAGAAGGCAAAAATACTCCCAGAGTCTCTGTCAATCTTACCCAGGGGAAAGTTCCTGCTTAACCCCAAATCTGATGGGCAGCTGGACCTTGAGTATTTCAGCAAGACCCTATAAGGTCCAGTCACAGTTTCTGGGTTCAACCACAATTACAGTGTTTGTCCTCACTTGAGTACCTGGACTGCTCTTGAGTACTAGTACACTTGAATCTCCGTACGCTGTCTGTCCCTGCTCCAGGAGCACCCATGGTATGCTCCCAGGTATTGGGAGGAGGAAGCGACTCTGCATGCTGCCACTCCCTGAGCTGGGAGAGCCAACAGTACAGTGAAGCAGTTCATGGGAGGCTTTCCCTGACATTCCCATAGCATCAGGGGGCAGTGCCTGGGAGCGGCAGAGGGCGCATTTTCGAAAAAAAAAACCCAAGCCTCTTATTTCAGTTCCTAAATATGGAGTTAGGTGACTAAAATTAGATGCCTTATTTTTAAAAATCTTAATTCCAGACCTGACATGGTCCAAAAGGTTTCATCCTTTTTTTATACCAGCTTTATAAAGGTCACTATTGGTGTGCACACATAGAGGCGCTGATCCTGCTCACACTGAAGTAACTGGTAGTTTTCTCATTGAGTTCCACATAAAAAGAATTAGCCCTGAAAACTAGTTGTTACAGGCATCCCTAATTTTGGGGTGAGGATTTCAGGTTTTTCTATGTATTTTGAAAAGGGACTTATGAAATGATTGTAACCCTACATTCTACCGATTTAAACCCATCTTCTGAATAGTCACATGTCTTTTGTTATAAATCACATTACTTCACAGAGCACAGTTGGAACAGATATAGCATTTCACTCAGAGCTAATTTGAAATTATGGAATAGAAAAGCACATGTGAATTTGTGGCATGTATACCACAAAGCAACATGTTGTTTTAAAAGCATTCAGAAGTATTAAGAGCCAAATTCTTTTGAATCTATTGCTCATTGAAGTTAGTGGTAAGTCTCTTTTGGCTCAGGCTTTCAGCTATTGGGTTTATTTTAGGGGAAATTTCTGGCTCTCATAAAGCTTACATATTATATAGCCATATTGTGTGTATAGCTCAGTACATGCTATAGAAATCCTAATTTAACTGGTGCAGAAAGCATTTCATTAGAATTGTCTTGGTTCTTAACTCTTTAAATTAAGACTCATTAGAATGATAGAGTGCTTGTACTGAAAAGTGGAGATACAGCAAGCCATTCTGCTACTCTGGTAGATTTGTTCCTTCAGAACAGAGAAAAGAAAGTACCATTCACTTGTGGGCAACTTGAACTTCAATTAGAAATACTAACAGTAGAAATAAACCATATTGCCACTCCTAAAATGAACCTACATTCTCTTTTACTAACATAGTTTTCTGTGACTTGAGGCTTTTCAAACTTGTTAACTTGATTAGTGTCAGGTGTAACATTCGTTTATAATAATATTTAAAATATTCAGGGAATTCTTCCTTTTTTCTCTTTGGCTGGGTCTACATTGGCATCCGTTTCCGGAAAAGGGATGCTAATGAGACACATCGCAATTTCAAATCCGCGGGGGATTTAAATTTCCCCCGTGGCATTTGCATTTACATGGCTGCCGCTTTTTTCCGGCTTGGGGATAAGCCAGAGAAGAGCGCCAGTCTAGACGTGATTCCCCAGAAAATAAGCCCTTTTCTGAAGGATCTCTTATTCCTACTTGAAAGTAACACTTTGAAAGTAGGAATAAGAGATCCTCCGGAAAAGGGCTTATTTTCCAGAGAATCATGTCTAGACTGGTGCTTTTCTTCGGCTTATCCCCAAGCCAGAAAAAAGCGGCAGCCATGTAAATGCAAATGCCGCGGGGGATATTTAAATCCCCCGCGGATTTGCAATTGCGATGTGTCTCATTAGCATCCCTTTTCCGGAAAGGGATGCCAATGTAGACACAGCCTTTATGTTTACATAGAATATAACTTTACTTAGCATTTACATAATGACTTCAAAGCATTTTACAAACATTACTTAATTTTTGTAACCTCCCAGTTATGGAGGAAGATAGTACATGAATTTTCCAGGTGGAGAAACTGAGTCAGATGTTAAGTAGATTGTCTAGGGAGTTATATTTAAAATTCACATGTTTTTAATGCTCATCCATATGGTCTGAGTTACTATGTACATTATCATCTGTATTTGGCTCTATTTGTATGTATATATTTTTCATTTAATATTTATTCTAATATCATTCTTTTCCATATGTGCCTGGTTGTTTTGCATTTCTAAAAATGTTGATAAAATGTTTACTAATTTGAAACAACCTTTGTCCTGAATATTGAACAGAATAAATCTTTCAATTGTCCTCTAACAAGAAAAAAGAACTTTAGAAATATATAACTATTCAAGATATGTGGATGATGTTTGGGTAACAACCTATTGTATTGACAGTTAATTAAATGTGGGTAAAGGGCTTATTATTTTTGACTATGTATGGGAAATCCACAGGTTTTAATTCTAAATAAATTTCTTGTACTTTATCTAGCAGTATCATCACCAGTATATGATACACTGGAAAAGGCCCCTTCTCCTTCAATATTCACCTCTGAATTTTTGGCATTACTCTCAGCTTTCCAGTGTAGATCATAGGCAAAGACAATAGAAATTTGCAGGTGTCAAAAGTTGTGGGTATAGGTTCTATTAATAGTTTTCTTACCATAGTTTTCTAAAAGAAGTGTTAAAATCATAGTACCAGTATTACTGAATTAGATTTTTAATTATTGACCTTGAATCAAAATTACAGTGTTAGGGCCAGGTATTACCTTGATTTACAGTAGATCTCCAGCAGATAACAATGGAAATTTTACATGATGACTGAAGGTAAATATGACCTTTATACAGTAAAGATGCACTCATTTATATGGCGGTTGGGGTGCATCAGCGAGGTAAACTGGAATTGCCCCCATGAAGTCATTTGAAAGAGACTTGTGGAATAGTGTTGAAATCAATAAAATACTGTTCAATGTGATTAAAGGTGTTGGAATGTAGTTCTTATTTAACAAATTAATATTAAACAAAAACTTGTGATGGGCATGTCTAACACAATTTCTGCTACTGTTTTCGAAGGTTATTTGCAAGTTCAGTTATCCAGTCCGGATGCATATGAAAATAACTTGTGCAGTTGCACGACCAATTTCTTTGGAAATTGGCTCCTTTAAAACATAACCATTGGGCAGCAGAATCAAAACCTATTTTCTAAAATAAAATCACTTGTGTGAAAATGAAATCTTTCTGCAGGATCTGAATCTGTCATGGGGCTGGGGATTTGACATCCTGGCCATCTAACACCATTTTTAGAAATTATGCCTATCTAGCCCTTTGGACTGTGAAGAAAATTTCACAATGCAAACCAGGGCAGTGTTGTTTTCTAGAATCTGTGGACAGGCAGAAGGAAATCATATTGCACCAAGGCTGTGTCTAGACTACATGCCTTTTTCAAAAGAGGCTTTTTCAAAAGAGATCATCCAGACTGCCTGGGTGCTCTCTTTTGAAAAAACGGCTTGCTTTTTCAAAAGTACTGATTGTAGTCTAGATGCTCTTTTTTGAAAGAGGCTTTTTCGAAAGATACTTTCGAAAGTATCTTTTGAAAAAGCCTCTTTCGAAAATGAGTGTCTAGACTACAATCAGTACTTTCAAAAAAGCAAGCCGTTTTTTCAAAAGAGAACACCCAGGCAGTCTGGATGCTCTCTTTCGAAAAAGCACAGTTTGCATTACATAGCGCCTTTTTTCGAAAGAGCACTTTTGAAACAAGGCATTATTTGTCGTAAAACGAGGTTTTCTGCAGTTGACAAAACCACCACGTTCCTTCGATTTACTGTTGACATAACGCAGCAGCAGTCTAGACGCAGGTAAAGATTTTTCAAAAAAAGGCCACTTTTTTCAAAAAATCCCTGTAGTATAGATACATCCCAAGAGAGGTTTGATTTTTCCCTATATATTATAATAGGGTATCAGTCTTCAAGCATACTTATGACCATTGATAATTCACATAACAGGTGCATATTATCCAGCAGAGGCGTATGTCCAGTGTAGTCAGATACTGTTTGATCTATTTGATTTGTCTACATAGATATTCTATAAAAGCAGCTGATGTTATATAAATGTTTAAGAACCGGTAAAGGAAATAAAGAAGCTGGTGTCAGTGCTGGTATTTATTTACAAGACCCATGGAAATTTGTAATAGAACAAAAAATGAATGGTACTAATTTGGTTAGTTCATGGTTTTGTTTTTTTTTAATGAACTGCTATTCATAACCTTTTTTACAGGATTAATTGGAATGAGGAAGGATTTATTTTTCTGTGGAGAAGAATAAAGCATTATGATCTATTTTTCATTTTCTTGCCAAATCCATAAAAATAAATCAACAGAATCCCCATTTGTTAGATTTGGAAAACCTTAATTTTAAAGAATTTGCTTCAAAACTGCAGATACTACAACGCATAATTGGAAGTTCCTTATAAAATATTTTAGTGTGAAATTCAAAATATTTCTGTGTGGATTTGAAAGAAGAACTCTTTCCCCCCCAGGCAAAATTTTCTTCAGCTACAGACTAGCTCATAAAATGAGCTGGTTTGCACCCTCATAAAAGTGAGTGGCTGCATGTTTTCTGCAAATGATTAGTTGCGCACCCACTTTTGCAGGTGCAGACCATGGTACATTCAGAAATGGAGGCTGTATAATTGCTTGATTTGCATGCAGAACGTTTTCTTTACATCCAAATGCAGGACACTGTGATTGTGATTGTGTTGGAATTACAATACATCTGCAGTTAGTTCATATCTCTCACATTGTACAAGGCTTTAAGAATATGACCTTTAATGCTGACACTTACTAGCAGGGTCATCTGTAGTAAGATGTAGGGGCTGGAACAGCACCTTCTCCATCCCACCCCCACCTGCCTCTTTCTGTCCCTGCTCTGGCCTGCTCCCACTCCATCCCTTTCCTCAAAAGCCCACTCAACCCCTTCCCACACCACTCCAAACCCCCTCCCCATTCTGCCCTTTTCCCAAAGTCTCTGACTCCTCCTTGGAGCCTATGAGGTGGAGCAGAGTGTGGTTGGTAGCACTGCTGCCGGCCCCTACACTGTCCAGGCCCCACATCTCCCTGAAGTGTTGCCTTCCCCCCCCCCCCCTCAAAGCGTGAGGACTGAGGCAACCACCTCATGCCACCCAATGGATGGGTTGGCTCTGTCCATTGGGTGGAGACAAGATGGGTGAGGTAATATCTTCTATTGAGCCAACTTTTGCTGGTGAAAGAGAGAAGCTTTTCAGCCCTACTCTTCTTCAGATCTGGGAAGGGTACTCAGAGTGTCACAGCTAAAAACAAGGTGGAACAGATTAGTTAGCATATATAATGAACACATTCTAAAAGACCATTCAAGATGAAGTAGTCTGTTAACACCTCTGCAATTAGGGTTAGTGGGTTACAGATTGGGATAATAATCCTTAAATCCAGTATGTTTATCGAGACCATGATTTTCAATGCCTAGCAAAATTATGAATTCAAACATCAAAGATTGTCTTTTGAGGGTGTTGGTGTGCAGGGTTTCAATAAGGATTGAGAGGTCAGTCTCTTATCATTTTCTTTGTGATTTAATTCCAAAGCATGGTGATCTAGGGTATGTCTACACTACCCCGTTAGTTCGAACTACCTAGTTCGTGCCGCGTGTAGCCGTGCGGCACGGGGTTCGAACCAGTGGGGATTTAAAAATGGCGGCGCCCGCTTATGCAAATGAAGCCCGGGAAATTCAAATCCCGGGCTTCATTTGCAATTGCAGTATGCCTACATTACCCTCCTATTTCGAAATAGGAGGGTAGTGTAGACATACCCTGCTTGACTTAACCACCTCTCAGATGTGTAGCTGTTAGTCTGTAACTTTAAAAAAACGAGGAGTCCTGTAGCACCTTAGGCCATGTTTACACTAGGAAATTATTTCAAAACAACTTATTTTGAAATAATGACTCCCAAAATAACTATTTCAATATAAGCTTATTCCCCCCAGAAAGCAGGAGTACAGATTTCAAAATAACCAGCTTGAAATAACAAGCTTGCTGGATCTTGAGAGGTGTGTTTGTAGGAGGTTTTTATCATGATAGCAGTAGTTATATGAATGCAGGGTTTGCATCTCTGAGTAAGGCAGGGTCTGGTGCCACTTTGAGTTTGTGTGGCCTGACCTGTGAGAAGCTGGCTTCTGATAATGACCTTGGCCTTCAACAACCATCCATCCATCAGACGGTCTCTAGAAATCTCTCACACCAGCATCAGCTTCCTGGACACCACAATCAACTTCTTGAATAGAACTTTACAGACAATCACAGACAAGAAACCCATGGATCAGCACCCTAACCTTCATAGATCCAGTACCTATCCAAAACACTCCAAGAAATCTATTCAGGAATTCTAATGCCACAGAACATGCTATGAGGAGAAAGTCTGGGATATGTACCTTAACACACTTAGCTGCCTTCATCAAACAAAGGCACTCCACCAAAGAAATAAATTGCATCATGAAATGGGCCATCCAAATGCATCAAGAGAACCTGCCTCAATTTAGAAAGTACCCACTTCCAATCACATACCCTATCATGCCACACTGGAACCCATATAAGATATCATTAAACAATTACAACTCGTAAGCTATGGGGACCATATCCTGAAATTTTTTTTCTTGAGCCTTCTCTTCCTGGCCTTCAAACAACTAAACTTGCCAAGCTCATTATCATAACAAGCTCCCTGCAGATTAGGAACCCACAAAATAGCATCAGATCTGCCATAACAGATGCAAACTGTATCTCCACTGCTCCGGTAACCCCCACAACATATCTTTTGAGGTCCATGGGTACCTTTCCCATATCTGAAGAAACTCAAAAACTTCAATAAAAGTGTTACCACACCCACCTTGTCTTTCTGCCATCCTGGATTCAGTGCCACTACACCACCATACTGACTCAAATTGCCATGTAACCCTTTACAAATGACATACTGTATTTATTAAAATATCTGGCAGGTGTAAAATACGAATATACTATAAATATTAAACTATCATTGTTTACACTGCTAATTCATGTTGACGTGAGAGAAGGAAATAGAGGCAAGCAATATAACTACATGAAAATAATATGCTGAAACAACCACGGTTGCTGCTAACTGGAGTTTTGCATCTAATTTAACACACCCTTGTAAAGTGTCAGTTCTTCCCCTTTTCTTACCTGTGTGTAGCTCTCACTAACTTAAGTGGCTCTGCATTTGCGAGTCCTTGTAAAAGTCAATCTTTCACTGACGTTACCCTGTGCAAGGACTGCTAACTCCAACCGCTTTCTTGGTGTGAAGAAATTGTAAGTGAATGCCTCGCCATCATTTCTCCTCAACGTTGAAGTTAAGGATATGTTTCATTACCTGCTGTGTTTGAAGGAGAGTAAACTCTTATATTGTTGAACTATGTTCATCTTTTCTCCTGGAAAACTGACAGAGAAATACATTTTATTTTCCATATGCAGCATTATTTTCCAGTGTTTTAAATTTTTGCTTAACTACATTTTTATTTCTCACAAACTATTCAGGATGCTACCATTGACGGGACAGCATGCAGTGCACCTTCTATTGTTCTTCCAGAGAATGCTGTAATGCCAGATGTAGAAATTGAAGTCAACAGGTATTACGTATAATACATGTGTTACCAGTTTATACATAACCAGTGTAATACTTCCAAGGCACACATTTCAAAGAATCTGTTTTGAAATTTACATCATTTTACAGAAATCAGCATTTCATTTTTATTTCTAACTAGAAGATTTACCTGGCATTGCTCAGGTCCTTAACTCAATTAATTTTTGTTTTTGGAAAAACAAAATGAAATTGTACATGCTTCCTTTAAATCAGTGCTCTGGGGTGAGCCTGGGGATGCGGGGTTCAATATGCAGGCTACCCCGGGCAGAGAGGACTATCCCAGTCTTCTCTCATGGCAGTATCTTGGGGCCAAGTGAGAAGTGCGTCTCCTTGGCCACTTCAGCTTCACCAGGCACAACCAAAGGAAAGGTGCATGTCTCCCGGCTGGGACAGGTCCAGGTTATTCTGCCCCCTGTGCTCCCCAGCCAGAGGAAAGCAGCAAAGTGTGCACTTTCCCCCGGCTCCCTGACAAAGGGGAACAGCCAGCAATGTTCCAGTATGAATTTAGCGGGGGAGCTTCAGCCCTTCTCTAAAGGGTGCCTGGATGATGGGAGGTTTGGGGCTAAGGCAGTCCATATGGGGAAGCACCCCCATCTAATTCTTTTCACCTGCCTGGTGATTGTTTCTTTTCTGTGTGGTTTTCTGAGAAGCAATCCCATTCCAGGCACATCCCATTTTCCTGGCACAAACAATCCCTTATCTTACTTTAAGTTCTGATAAGAGGAAGCTAAATACCAAATTTGGTGGTTCTAGCTCTTATAGTTTAGGAGGAATTCTTAAACGAACAGACAGACAATCTCTCTCAAATATATAGTAGACTAATTATAGTAGACTAGTTATATTGTCTTTATAGTTCTATGCCTATTTTTAACACGAGGAAGTGGCATTACAGAGATATTAATTATGATATCAAAGGAATATTTACATGACTCAGTCCTGTGACCTAACTCTGGGAATAATCTCAATGAAGTCTGTAGGAGTTTGACATGAGCAAGGGTTGCTTACATAAATTTGCTAATCTTTCAAATTAACGTAATTTAAATATTAAGCACACACAAGATTAAAATGCCTATGGAAATAGACTTTTCACATCATATCAACCCAGTTTGACAACTACTCCTCATGGAAGCAGACGTTCTTCACATGAATAACTCGAATGAGTCAGCCTTGTGAGTCAAGGTTGCTGCTGCTCTCCCTTTGGCATGTGCAGGGAGGCCAACGGACTTGCTGTGCTTCAAAAAAGGGCAGGGCCTTGGGCACAAGGGATGGGGTTGAGGCAGCTAGCCCTCAGCACTGCGCAGAGCATGCCACACTGTGACCCTTCCCTCCAGCCAGCCCTCAGAGCCGTCCAGAGTGTGCCACATGGTGCTCCTGGGAGCCCCAGGCTCTTTAGAATTGCTGGGGTCCAGGCATACTGCTGTCTTGGACCCTGCTGTCAGTGGGCCTGGTCATATGATGGTATGTCCTGAAAACTTAGCTCTTGTGCTGTGCTTGTGGGGACCTGTAACGATTGTGCAAAGACTAGTCCTACCATGCACTTTACGCCATGCAAAGTGTCCCAGACCCTTTGACAATACCTCCTGCATGACCACTGGAGGAGCATAGGTTGGGCTGCTTGGGAAGGGCTCGTATCTCAGGAGGCAGGCTCAAATTCTTCCATGAGCTCCTCATAGAGCAGTATACTCCCTAGTCAGTTCAATAGAAAAATCCTATGATTTAGCCTATTACTTGTAGTTGGGAGGGGGCATATCCTGATGATTTTACTCACACAAGTGAATATTGGCATATGTGAGGCGAGGAGGATTTGGTCCAAAATGAAAATATATTTTCTATTCAAATCCTTAACATATATTGTTCCTCCTTGTTAGCTCATACTCATGTAGCTTAATCAGGCTACATCTAGACTATGAAGAAGATTGACACTACAGTGATCAATCTTCTGGCATTCGATTTAGCAGCTCTAGTAAAGACCCTCCAAATTGAACACTGAGGTTGCCCCTGTCAACACCAGAATTCCTACCATGAGAAGTAAGGGAAGTTGATGGGAGCATTTCGGTGAGGTTGGCACTGAAGCTCGGCTTAAGGTATGTTGATTCCAGCTATGTTTTTTATGTAGCTGGAATTGCATACCTTAAGCTGATCTTCAGCTATAGTGTAGATCTGGCCTGAGTGTATACAATTTGCGTAGTTTGAAACTGATTATTCTACTCCCTTTTTGTTACCCAACTAATAAGAATACTGTATTAAATTATGCCCGCTACTATTGTATCTTAACATCATGCAGAAAAGTTTATATATATATATATATATATTAAAAGTCATATTAAATAGACCCTATAGCCTATTTTGCAAAATCTATGTATCAACACAATATTTTGTACTTAGAAAAATCAAGAACATTCCATTTATTTGAAGATTAAATTAGTAAAGAATTCAACAACAAAACTTAACTAAAATTTTAAGCAGAACTTGTATTTATAGTGTGTAAGAAAAATATAGTTACAAGGCTTATCTGTAATGGAAGGTAATTTCCAAAGAAATCAAGTAAATAAAATGCTTCACAAGTTGTACTGGCTGCCTTTGCAAATACTTTTATTTGATTTGCTTTATTCTTATATTTTGCATTTTATGTTTTCATGCATTGCTAAAAATGCTCAATGATTTCTCTTGGTATATTTAGTAAATGACATCTGTTAGATGTACAGGTTTAACCTCTGTAGTCTGGCATCCTTGGGAATTTGCCAAACCACAGGAGATCTATATTATCTAGCAGCATGACCAACACTTCCACTGTTTACTGGTCTCTCAGGCTTTGTCTACACTGCCGGTGTTTGCTGGCAGAGAGTATGGAAATGAAGCGCTGATTAGCATTTTGTCACACTTCATTTGCATAATCTAGTTGAGCCGTTTTTTTGCAAGGGGTTTTTGTGCAAAAACAAGCAGGGTGGACGTTTCCTTTTTGCTCAGAAACCTCGATTCCTGTGTGGCCGGCAGGCCAGTGGGCTTCCCACAATGACCCACCATCAGCGTGTGGCAGCAGGTCTGCCCAGTGGGGTTGTGAGACATGTGCCCTGCAGGTCCTGGATCCCCTATATGGCTGCCTGGCAGGACCTGGATCCCCCACACAGTACACACAGCTGCCTGCAGGACCTGGAGCCCCAGTGCAGAACACACGGCTCCCCAGTGGGACCTGGAGCCCCAGCACTGCACGCATGGGTGCCCTGTGAGTCTCAGAGCTAGGGCAGCAATGGCTGCTCAGTGGGGTCAGCAGGACAGTGGTGCCAGCAGGAGGTGAGGAGCCATCCGGGAGGCTAGCAGGATGGGTGGGAGGGCCGGCAGCTGGGGGTCCAGAAATGACCTCCCCTAGTCCAGCAAAATCCCTCCTCTGTAAATGGTCAGGTCCCGAGGGTGCCAGACCAGAGAGATCCAAACTCTAATACCATCACTGTTCAGCAAAGCACTTAAGCATTGAAGTCAATGGAATGTAAATCTTATCTTAAAATTATGCATATGCTTAAATGATTTGTTTAACAAGGATTATCAATATGATTAAAGTTAAGAAAAAGTTTAAATCTGCTGAATCAGGGCCACTATTATGAGTTTTTTGAGCTACCCAGTTCCACATTTTGATGTGATTTAACATCTATTTTTAAATAATTGATTTTTTTATCTCAGAAAAAACAAATAATCGCAACAAATTATCAGTTTACACATACTGAAAAATATTTCTTGCCATGAACTACATTTCCATCAGTCTTAGATTATACAAGACACTGAACTTAAAAGGTATAGCTTTGCTGAAAAATTGTGGATACATTTATGGAATATAAGGTTATCAGTAAAAGACAAAACATCTATCAGTTGAGAGTGGGGTTTTTTTTCAGTACACTGCTTCCTTGATTTTTCCTTTGTTTAGAAAAGTATCAGAGGAATCTCAGCAAAGCAAGCACATTTATTTTAAATCTAATCCAACTCCCACAGAGGTCAAAGGGAATGTTTTCATTGATTTTAATTGGATTATTCTTTAGTGAAAGGATTCAACTATATAAACCCTTTTCAATAAAGCAGTTCAGAACTTTGAAGAGAGGATGATTGCTTGTCTTATCCCAGGTTTGGAAAACTTAAAATATCTGAAATATGAAGCTTGTGTAATTCACTTTTATGGGAAAACTAATACAAACCTTTATCAATTTGAGCATAGCATATTTTTATTTTATGTTCTGAGACAATAGTTAATTGTATATTAAATAATGATTTGGGAGAGAGAAGGAAAGTTAGTTAGTTTTACATTGTGTTTTCCAAAAGGTGTACCAGGAAATTAGAAAAAAAATGTTACGTTAGGATTAATATATATGATGAAATCATGTATTTTAATTTCTTCCTTGTTGCTTACTGCTGCGTTTTGTTTTGTTTTTCCTTAGACCTCATAGTCCTCATCTGAGGCATTCTAACCGACATACTAGGAATTCTGTCAATTCACTGACTTCAGTTGGTAAGACCTAGTTCTGCTAATGTGAATGCTAATTAATGTTAGTATCTTTTTCTGAAAACAAAATCTGACGTGCAAATAAGATTTAAGTGGAGCGACTGTTTTACATCAGTGGAGAGTCCATCCCACAGAAATTGGAATGACTGTGTAATCCCTCTCTTGTGCACACTGAGGCTACACCTGCACTGCAGTGCTATTGTAAAGGCCTCGCTATTCCGACGTCCCTATAAACCTCATTACAGGAAGATTAAGGGACATTTTGGAAAGGGAATTCATTTTGAAATGAGTGCTGTGTAGACAGTGCCAAATTTCAAAATAAGCTATTTCAAAATTGACTCAAAATAAGCTATGCAATTTGCATAGCTCAAATTGCTTAGCTTACTTTGAGCTAAGGGTGCTATGTAGATGCACTCAGGATACATCTGCACAGCAGGAAAAAAACTTGAAATAAGCTACACAACTAGAGCTACACTAATTATGTAGCTTAAGTCTAAATGGCTTATTTTGAATTTGGGCATGTCTACACAGCACTTATTTCGAAATAGAGCACTCTTCCTCCAGCTTCCCTTACTCCTCGTACAATGAGGTTTACAGAAGTTGGAGTAAGAAGCCTGTTATTTTGAATTTATTTTTAAATAATGGGCTTGCTGTGTAGACACACAAAACGTTCTTCTTTGAGTGCTTGCTCATGTGTATTCAAATTTGGTGTGCGTGTGCCACATGCATAGATTCCAGATCCTTTTTTCTCCAGCGGTATCGGTCAGGCCAGCAAGTCGAATCGTTGGCCACATGTTAGCTTAGACACTTAGGCTATGTTTACACTCGCGGCTTCTTGCGCAAGTATGGCGGTTCTTGCGCAAGAATCAGCAGAGCGTCCACATTGCCCGCCCGCTCTTGCACAAGGAAATTTACAGTACAGCGTGGTAAGAGAGGTCTTCTTGCGCAAGAGCTACGCTCTTTTTTAACAGGTGTAAGCCCTCTTGCGCAGGAGCTCTTACGCAAGCGGGCAGTGTGGACATTCAGCAAGGATTTCTTGCGCAAGAAAGCCCTATGGCTAAAATGGCCACCAGAGCTTTCTTGCACAAGAGAGCGTCCACACTGCCATGGATGCTCTTGTGCAAAAGCACAGCTCACACATGGCAGTGTGGACATTTTCTTGCGCAAGAAGCCGCGAGTGTAGACATAGCCATATTGTTCAAAGTGGCCTTTATTGTGGCTATCACGTCAGAAAGGAGGGTATCAGAACTCAGGGCACTAATGGTCAACCCTCCATATGTGGTTTTTTCAGCGGACAGGCTGTGTCTGCGCCCCCATCCGGCTTTCCTCCCTAAATTGGTGTCCACATTCCATACATGGCAGGATATTTACTTACCAGTATTCTTCCCAGAGCCCCATGCAACCTCTAGGTAGCGAGCCCTACACTTGCTAGACACAAAGCGCATGCTGGCGTTTTACATTGATAGAACAAGAGAGTTTCCCAGATCACCTCAACTCTTTATTTCAATAGAGGAAAGAGTTAAAGGCATGCCAGTATCGGCACAGCAGTTGTCTTCCTGGATTACATCCTGTATCAGGGAATGTTACGAACTGGCAGGCAAGGTACTGCCTCACATCACAGCTCCCTGCACTCAGGTGCAGGCCTCCTCAGCAGTCTTTCTGGCGCAGGTTCCTATAGTGGATATCTGTAGAGCAGCCACATGGTCATCAGTGCACACGTTTGCAGCACATTATGCGATCCCCCGACAAGCTAGGGAGGATGCAGCCCTGAGCATTGTGGTACTGCAATCAATTCTGCCTTAACCTGTATTGTTCTCCAACCCCGCCTCCATTAGGCTACGGAGTCACCTAATTCAAATGCACATGAGCAAGCATTTGAAAAAGAAAAAATCGATTACTAACCTGTAATTGTTGTTCTTCGAGATGTATTGCTCATGTCTGTTTGACACCCCCCTACCTCTTCTTCGTCGGAGTTTTCTGGCAAGAAGGAACTGAGGGAGGGAACAGCCAGCAGGGATACTTATTCACCATTATGTCGGCGCCACTCTAGGGGCTCCCTGCCAGCCCAACGGATATCGCTGGAGAAAAAAGGCTCTAGAATCCATGCACGTGGCGCACGCACACCTAATTCGAATGCACATGAGCAACACATCTCAAAAAACAACAGTTACGGGTAAGTAACCATTTTTTATTTTGGAATAATGTCCATTATTTTGAAATAATGCTGTTGTGTAGACATACCCCGAGTGTAATGTGTGCACAGAAAGTACTTGATGATGATGTAGTAGGATAAATTATCACCCTGGCTACGTCTACACTGGCATGATTTTCCGGAAATGCTTTTAACGGAAAAGTTTTCTGTTAAAAGCATTTTCAGAAAAGCGCGTCTAGATTGGCAGAACGCTTTTCCTCAAAAGCACTTTTTGTGGAAAAGCGTCCTTGGCCAATCTAGACGCGCTTTTCTGCAAAAAAGCCCCGATCGCCATTGTCGCGATCGGGGTTTTTTTGTGGAAAACAGTACTGTGCTGTTTATACTGGCCCTCTTGCGCAAATGATTTGCACAAGAGGGCTTTTGCCCGAATGGGAGCAGCACAATATTTCCGCAAGAACACTGACGATCTTACATGAGATCGTCAGTGTTCTTGCGGAAATTCAAGCGGCCAGTGTAGACAGCTGGCAAATTTTTCCGCAAAAGCAGATGATTTTGCGGAAAAACTTGCCAGTCTAGACAGAGCCCCTGAGTTTAAGATGTTTGCATTACAAGTAGTGAATAAAATGCAGAATATACACATGAGCAGAACTATAGAAATACGTATCTTCTAGCACCTCAGAAATACATTCATAAAATAGAGCTTACTTTTTTTTTTATAAGACTGGAGATATGTCTTCTTAGCACCTCCTGGTTTTTGAAAAGTGCTGTTCAGTGGCTCAATTTTTTTAATTCCTTGTGCATAATCAGAAATTGAATTTAAAAAAAGTCATGAATATGTATCGGTCAAAATATTCAAGTCAGTAATGTTATCAGCTACTTAAATATTTAATGAAAATTGGCAGATTCTTTAGAAGGATATTTTGATGCTCTTCCTCACAGTGAGTAGTATCTTACTCCATGAAGAGTACTATTGACCTCAGTTTGGCTACTTATGGAATAATGTACCACAAAGTAGGAATAAAGGTACTGGAACTGGGAGGGACTTTGAGAGGTCATAAAGTCCAGTCCCCTGCCCTTGTAGCAGGGCCAAGCATCATCTAGATCATGAGTGGGCAATAATTTTTGATAGGGTACCACTCCAAGAATTCAACAAGTGGTCAACAAGTGGGATGCGTAGTCCTACGGATGGGGGTTCCACGGCCACCACCCCCAAAAGGAAACGACGGGTGGTGGTGGTCGGGGACTCCCTCCTAAGAGGGACTGAGCCATCCCTCTGCCGTCTGGACCTGGAATCTCGAGAGCTGTGCTGCTTACCGGGAGCTCGCATTCAGGATGTCACTGAGAGGCTTACTGTGACAGGGCGCCTGCCCTGCACTGGCCCTTTAACACCAGGACTTCGTCCCGGAGCCGGGGCTAGCAGAAAGGAGACCAGCAGGAGCTAGTTAGGACTAGAGAGAGCCTAGCTGGCAAAGATCCTGGACTGCACGAGTGGCTGGTAGAAGCCAGCTGAACCCATTAGGGCATGGGAGAGCCCAGCTGGCAGAGATCCAGGACTGCACGAGTGGCTGGTAGAAGCCAGCTGAACCCATTAGGGCGAGGATGAGCGCAGCTGGCACGTATATATAGAGAAGCCCAGGTTGCTCAGGAGGAGGGAGAGAGAGGCCAGTGAGGGGCTGACTGTGGAGGAAGCAGGAGCTCCCAGGAGGGAACTCCGCTGGGGATAGCCAGCAAGGACTGGGAGAAGGCCAGCTAAGGCTCCCCTGACGAGGGGCCGGAGGCAAGGCCCAGGCTTGGAGGCAGATCACAGCCTGGCTTAGGTAAGCAGGGCCTCGGAGATAATCCGAAATGCCTATGATGAGCATCCCATACAGACTGTAACTTGCCCTGCGAGGGGCTAGATGAGGACAGTCAGGGGGCACTGAGGCACACTGGGGTGCGGACCCCTGACAGAACCCCTGACACTTACCAAGCTGATCAAACCTTCGGATCGCTACCCCTTCCTGCTTCTCCATGTGGGAACTAATGATACGGCCAAGAATAATCTTGAGCGTGTTACTGCAGATTATGTAGTGCTAGGAAGAAGGATCCAAGAATTTGGAGCGCAAGTGGTATTCTCCTCCATCCTCCCTGTTGAAGGGAAAGGACTGGGCAGGGATTGTCGAATTGAGGACGTAAATGCGTGGTTGCGCAGATGGTGTCACAGAGAGGGCTTTGGTTTCTTCGACCATGGGGCTCTGTTCCGGGCGCAAGGATTGTTAGGAAGAGATGGGATCCACCTAACGAAGAGAGGAAGGAGCATCTTAGCGGGCAGGCTTGCAAACCTAGTGAGGAAGGCTTTAAACTAGGTTCATCGGGGGATGGTGACCAAAACCCTGAGGGGAGTGAGAAACGCGGATACCGGGAAGAAATGCAGAGAGGAAGGGGCAAGAAAGGAGCTCCCATGTTTCGAATGGAGAAGATAGGACAATCAACTGGTTACCTGAAGTGTTTGTACACTAATGCGACAAGCCTGGGCAAGAAACAGGAAGAACTGGAGGCTCTGGCCCAGACCAAGAAATATGATTTAATTGGGATAACAGAGACTTGGTGGGATGACTCGCATGACTGGAGCGCTGTCATGGAAGGTTATAGACTGTTCAGGAATAACAGGCAGGGGAGAAAAGGAGGAGGAGTTGCACTATATGTAAGAGAGCACTACGATTGCTCTGAACTCCAGTATAAAGAAGGAGAAAAACCTGTTGAGAGTCTATGGGTTAAGTTTAAGGGAGCAAACAACAGCATTGATGTTGAGGTTGGTGTTTGCTACAGGCCACCGAATCAGGTGGATGAGGTAGATGAGGCTTTCTTCGGACAACTGAGCGAAGCTTCCAGATCACAGGCCCTGGTTCTCGTGGGCGACTTGAATCACCTTGACATCTGCTGGGAAACCAATACGGCAGTACACAGGCAATCCAGGAAGTTTTTGGAGAATGTTGGGGATAATTTCTTGACACAGGTGCTGAAGGATCCGACCAGGGGCTGTGCGCAGCTTGACCTTCTGCTCACAAACAGGGAGGAACTAATAGGGGAAGTGGAGGTGGGTGACAACCTGGGAAGCAGTGATCATGAGATGGTAGATTTCAGGATCCTGACCAAAGGAAGAAAAGAGAGTAGTAAAATACACACCTTGGACTTCAAAAAAGCAGATTTTGACTCCCTCCGAGATCTGATGGGCAGAATCCCCTGGGGTGTTAACATGAAGGGGAAAGGAGTCCAGGAGAGCTGGCAGTATTTTAAAGAAGCCTTATTGAAGGCACAGAAAGAAACCATCCCGATGTGTAGCAAGAGAGGCAAACATGGTAGGAGACCGGACTTACAGGGGAAATCCTTGGTGAACTTAAGCACAAAAAGGAAGCTTACAAAGAGTGGAAACTTGGACAAATGACCAGGGAGGAGTTTAAAGGTATAGCTCGAGAATACCGGGAGGTTATCAGGAAGGCGAAAGCGCAAATGGAATTGTGACTGGCTAAGGATGTGAAGGATAACAAGAAAGGTTTCTGCCGGCATGTTAACAAGAAGAAGGTGATCAGAAAGGGTGTGCGGCCCCTAATGGATGAAGGAGGTAACCTAGTGACAGATGATGTGGGGAAAGCTGAAGTACTCAATGCTTTCTTTGCCTCTGTATTCACGGACAAGGTCGGCTCCTGGACTTCTGCACCAAGTGACACAAGATGGGATGAAGATGGACAGCCCGTGGTGGGTAAAGAACAGGTTAGGAACTATTTAGAAAAGCTAAACGTACATAAATCCATGGGTCTGGACTTAGTGCATCCGAGGGTACTGAGGGAGTTGGCAAATGTCATTGTGGAGCCTTTGGCTATTATCTTTGAAAAGTCGTGGAGATCGGGAAAAATCCCGGATGACTGGAAAAAGGCAAATGTAGTGCCCATCTTCAAAAAAGGGAAGAGGGATGATCCAGGGAACTATAGGCCTGTCAGTCTTACCTCAGTTCCTGGAAAAATCATGGAAGGGATACTTAAGGAATCCATATTGAGGCACTTGGATGAGAGGAAAGTGATCAGGAATAGTCAGCATGGATTTACAAAGGGCAAGTCGTACCTGACCAATCTGATTAGCTTCTATGATGAGGTAACTGGCTCGGTGGACATGGGGAAGTCAGTGGATGTTATATACCTTGACTTTAGCAAGGCTTTTGATACGGTCTCCCACAATATTCTTGCCAGCAAGTTAAGGGATTGTGGATTGGATAAATGGATGGGAAGATGGGTAGAAAGATGGCTAGAAGGCTGGGCCCAGCAGGTAGTGATCAATGGCTCGATGTCAGGATGGCGGTTGGTTTCTAGGGGAGTGCCCCAAGGTACGGTTGTAGGACCGGTTTTGTTCAATATCTTCATTAATGATCTGGATGAGAGGATGGATTGCACCCTCAGCAAGTTTGCGGATGACACTAAGCTGGGGGGAGAGGTAGATACGCTTAAGGGCAGAGATAGGGTACAGAATGACTTAGACAAATTGGAGGATTGGGTCACAAGAAACCTGATGAGATTCAACAAGGACAAGTGTAGAGTCCTGCACTTGGGACGGAAGAATCCCAAGCATAGTTACAAGCTGGGGACCAACCGGTTAAGTAGTAGTTCTGCAGAAAAGGACCTGGGGGTTACAGTGGATGAGAAGCTAGATATGAGTCAACAGTGTGCCCTTGTAGCCAACACGGCTAATGGCATATTAGGTTGCATTAAGAGGAGCATTGCCAGCAGATCCAGAGATGTCATTATTCCCCTTTATTCGGCTTTGGTGAGGCCGCATCTGGAGTATTGTGTCCAGTTCTGGGCCCCCCACTACAAAAAGGCTGTGGACGCATTGGAGAGGGTCCAGCGGAGGGCAACCAAAATGATTAGGGGGCTGGAGCATATGACTTATGAGGAGAGGCTGAGGTACTTGGGTCTGTTTAGTCTGCAGAAGCGAAGAGTGAGGGGGGATTTGATAGCAGCCTTCAACTTCCTGAAGGGAGGTTCCAAAGAGGATGGAGAGAGGCTGTTCTCAGTAGTGTCAGATGGCAGAACAAGGAGCAATGGTCTCAAGTTGTGATGGGAGAGGTCCAGGTTGGATATTAGGAAAAACTATTTCACTAGGAGGGTGGTGAAGTACTGGAATAGGTTACCTAGGGAAGTAGTAGAGTCTCCATCCCTAGAGGTGTTTAAGTCTCGGCTTGAGAAAGCCCTGGCCGGGTTGATTTAGTTGGAATTGGTCCTGCCTAGAGCAGGGGCCTGGACTTGATGACCTTCTGAGGTCTCTTCCAGTTCTATGATTCTATGATTCTATTCTATGATTCTTCCATGATATTAATGGAGGAGATGTGGGGTCTGGGATGGAGGCTGAGTGTAGCTTCTGGTAAGGGATTGTGGTGCAGGAGAGAGTGTGGGATCTGGGAGGGAATTTGGATGAAGGAGAGGGTTGTGGCCTGAGGCAGGAGACTGGGGTGCAGAACAGGATGCAGAGTCCAGGAGGAGACATGAGTGGAAAAGAGGCTTCTGAGCTGAAGGAGGGGTGCAAAAGGAGTGCAGGGTCTGGGAGGGGGTTGTGACCTGGAGTGAAATTGCAGGAGGGGGTACAGGAATCTTGGTTGTAACTGGAATAGAGGGTTGGGGTGCAAGGTCAGGGAGGAGGTTGCATCCTAGAGCTGGGGCATGGGAGCGAGTGCAGAGGATTGGGGCGCAGGATCTGTGAAAAGGTAGGAGTGCGGGGGGAGGGGTTAGACAATGGGTTGGAAGAAGGGAGGGTCCAAGGTGCTAGAGTTCCTTGCCTTCCATACCCCTGCTGTGACTGCAAGGACCATGTATAGCTCTGAAGTGTGCAAGCCCAGAGGGGGAGTAGTACTTTGTGCGCTGCCTGACCTGCAAACAGGCAGCTGCCATCAGCTGGAAATTGGCCAATGGGAGCTGCAAGATTGGGGAAAGGGACAGTGCATGAAGCCTTTCTTCCCCTCCCCTGAGGCTTGCAGCATTCAGAGAGCTGCTCTGAGTAGTATGTGGGGGCAGGACAGGCAGAGGCTCCTGCAGATAGGCTCCATTGGCTTGGTGGGCCAAATTTTCCTGCCCCGATCTAGATCTTCCCTAAGGGTATGTCTACACTACAGCATTATTTCAAAATATCTAATTTCGAAATAGTTATTTCTAAATAAGATATTTCAAAATAACGTGTCTACACACAAAATGCATTTCAAAATAGCATTTGGCTATTTCGAAATAGCACATCCACACTGAGTGGACGCTGAATCGCATTTAAGGCGGGCCAGAACCAGGTCCGGCAGGGCATCAGGTCAGGAGTTACTTAGTGTGGCTACTGCCTGAGGCTATCTGAGGCCTGTGCTTCAAGGGACCCCCCTGGGCAGCTGGTTCTCAGGTTTCCCTGCTTGCTTGCCTACCTTGATGAGGGACAGCAAAGCATTTTGTCTCTGCATGCTCTGGTTGCTCTCACTCTGGACACCACAGCACTCTGCAACATGGAGCCAGAGCTGCCCCTGGGCACTCTGGTGCTTCTCTTGGATGCGTTGCTGCGAGCCTGGCTGCACTTTCTACAGGCTGCCATCCAGGAGGTCCATCGGCGGCTGTCAGTATCCAGGAGGCCCTGTGGGAGAGCTTCCACCTCGAGGAGCACTAAGAACCTCCCTGGTCTGCCCCACGGTCTCTCACGTCCTTCCACATACACCTCCTTAACCCCCCTTCCCGATGTAAAATAAAATACATGTTTTTTCATGAACTCTCTTTATTTAACAAAACTGGGTGGGCGGGAATGAAACTCTGGTGAGACTGGGGAAAGGAGGTGGGAGAGGGGAAGGGGAAACCTGGGAGGAGAGAGCTGGAAGGGGGAAGCAAGGGGAAGAAGGAGGAGGGGAAGTTAAGGGCCCAGGGTTGGGGATCTCACTGGACCAACTTGATTTTCATGCGAACCTGCTCCTGGGTTAGCATGTGGCCTTTGGTGGCCAGGTTGGCAGCTATCCTGCCATAGACGGCTGCATTCCCCCGTCTAGTGCAGAGATCATGGATGTTGGGGGCATCCCCCCAAACCTGAATAAGGTCCATGAGCTCCACCCTGGACCAGGAAGGTGCCGGCCTTCTTTGGGCCCTAGCAGGCTCCTGGGAGCTGGCAGACTGCTCCTTAAGAGCGGTGAAGGGCTGGCTGCCGGTGGCTTGCTGGCTCATGTTTTGGGGTCACTGGGTCAGGGGCAGTGACTGCTGACTCTGGGCTGGCAGGCTTGGAGCTCGCACAGGCACTGTGGCCAGAGTCTTCCCCTTTAAGGGCTCTAGGGAGGTGGGGAGGGAGAGGAGTGTTCTTGGTTGAGGCCAGAGTGGCCACCAAGGCACCCTGGAAAGGCTGGAGGCCCCCAATTTCGATATAAGTGTTTACACAGCATTTATTTCGAAATAGCAGTTTTGAAATTGGCATTATTCCTCATGGAATTAAGTTTACCAATTTTGAAATAAGCCCTCCAGTATTTTGATTTAATTTCGAAATAGCGGTTGGCTTGTGTAGATGCTAGGAAAGTTATTTTGAAATAAAAGCTGTTATTTCAAAATAACTGTGATGTGTAGACATACCCTAACAGATGTCTGTCTAATGTGTTGTTAAATGTCTCTAGTGATGGTGATTCCACAACATGACTAGGCAATTTATTCCAGTGTTTAACCACCCTGATAGTTAGGAAGTTTTTCTTAATGTCCAACCTAAACGTCCCTTATTACAATTTAAGACCAATGCTTCTTGTCTTATCATTAGACATTAAGGAGCATAATATTTCTTCCTCCTCCTTGTAAACACCCTGTTAGGTACTTGAAAGCTGCTATCATGTCCACTTCTCAGTCTTCTCTTTTCCAAACTAAACAAGCCCTGTTCTTTCAGCCTTCCCTCATAAGCTTTCATCATTTTTGTTGCTCTTCTCTGGACTCTCCAATTTCTCCGCATCTTTCCTGAAATGTGGTGCCCAGAACTTGACTCACTACTCCAGCTGAGAATCTCACCATTACTATACATATATTGGCAAACTTTCCAGTTCGGGGATGAAGTGCTGGCCCTGTTGAAGTCTGTGTCAAAACTCCCACCGACTTAAATAGGCAAAACTTAAAAAACAACAAATAGTCTGGTAGCACTTTAAAGACAAACAAAACATGTAGATGGGATCGTGAGCTTTCATAGGCAAAAACCAGATGACGGGAAGCAGTGGGTTGTGCCCATGAAAGCTCATGATCCCATCTATTTGTTTTGTTAGTCTCTAAAGTGCGACCAGACTACTTGTTGTTGTTTAAGTTTTTCCAGTTACAGACTAACTTGTCTGCCCCTCTGAAGCTTTTGACTTAAATAGGACCAGGATTTCTCCCCATGTGAGTATGTATCTGGATTGTTGCTGCAGACCCATTTCTATCTACAGCATCCTTACCTGTCATTATAAATTGTATGGAATTATAGGAATGATTACTCTAAAGTATGAAATGATAAAAGAATAAACAGATATGAGCCACTACCTAGAGAAGAAAAGAAAGAAAAACAAACCTCAGAAATCCAGATCCAATTACACAACACAGAAAATAGTTCATGTAAAATGTAAATTGTATATTGAAACACATTAGAAATATTTCATTCTTATTGTACTTTAATAGTCAAGATTCTGGTTTAATGTTTTCAGTTTGTATTGTAGATTTATATTATGAATGTACGATTTCATGAATAAAAATCCCAGCAATTTATTTAGGCTGATTTGTTCTTCTAAAACTATATTTTGAGCTGTTTTTAAAAATAGCACAGACTATGGTACATGCTGGCTCAAGACATTCAAAGGCAGAATAATCCAAGATAGGAGAGAGCACACAATCTATGGCACTACTGAATTTAAGCTTAATCATGCCTGGAGATCTAAGAGGATTGGAAAACCCTGCACAATTTATCTAGCAGCAGCTAGATCAGCAGCAGCACCCAAGTCATGCATACATCCTAACATGCCATTGTTTGGTGAGAAAATGAGAGCTGAACTAAGAAAATGAGAATTGTTTGTGGAGAAGTCTATTCCATTGGCTCTTCTTAAAAGATAACTAAGGGCCTGATCCGAAGCACTTGAAGTCAATGTGAGTCTTTTCACTTAACATAATGAACTTTGGATGAGGCCCATAGAGGTGGGGGTTTTGACAAGTCCCTTAAGGTGTGTCTACACAGCACCCTAAACTCAAAATAAGATACGCAATTTGCACTATGCAAATTGCGTATCTGATTTTTATTGAATTTTGAAATAGCATATGTTAAAATTTGGCATATCTACACAGAAATAACGCGCTATTTTGAGACATCCCTTAACCCTCGTGGAACAAGAGTTACAGGGATGCCAAAATAGCACATCCACTATTTTGAGACCGATCTTGAAATAGCGGGTGCATTCAAAAGACTCGGGGTAGCTATTTCAGGGTACTTCTGGTATCCTGAAATAGCCCAGCTGCATAGATGTATTCTTAGAGTAAAATGTTCAGAAACACCTGTTATGTTGTGGGGAGTTTTACAGTATAGGAAGAAATCAGTGGAAATACAGAGAGCTTGAGTAGTTGCAAGAGTCCATTTTATTGCATAGCACATGTCAGTCCCCGTAATACACGAGGTTCGAAGGGATGCCGGAAAGGATGAGACCACAACTGGGGGTTTCAAAAAGCACAAACTGATTTTATTTTGATGGCGCCAGACAATCATCAGAACAAAAATTAAACAGATTGCCAGACAACACAAAACAATTCCCTGAGGCTTTTCTAAATCACAATAATTCCTAATAACTGCCCAGGGGTTAGGAACAGTTGAATTAACACTGGTATTATCCATAGGGCTGACTATTTACACAACTTTATACAAGGAAACAGTAAAAAACCTAAACCACAACTATTTATAAACTAACTTAGTAACTTTTTAGCCACTGTCACTTGGCAAGCAATAAGGACAACTAAAAAATCAATTAGGATAGGGATGATGGCGGGGGGAGGGGTGGTTATACCAGTTCTGGAGACAGCAGGAACACAACTACCGGTCACATGCTCATAAACTATCTCCACTCGGGTCGACCAACTCGGAGTACGCTCAGTAAGACTCAAGAGCGGGGGGTGCAAGGCGTCTGGGTGATCAGGCCAGGCGTTCACTCAATGCGAATCCCCAGTGAGAGAGGGGCTGCCTGCCTGTTTTATTGCCTGTGAACTTATCACCCCATAGGTTGGTTTTTGCTGCAGTGGGTGGAGTAGCAGGCCTGAGCACCAGTCAGCCCACTGGCTGATCTGTTACTGCAATGGGTGGAGCGAGCAGGGGAAGATTATTAATTTACATGCCCTTATATGGAAAACACTCCACCTCACAGACAGAGCCCCCTATACCAGCCTCAGAGGTATTACAGGCTATGGCTCCCTGCGACGGGCAGCCATTTCTGATGTTCTGTCTCGGACAGCACAGAACTGACTAGAACAAGCCCAAACTAGCTGGGCTGACCCCAGTGACCTAACTCAGTTACTATAACAACAAGTATCAGAGGGGTAGCCGTGTTAGTCTGAATCTGCAAAAGCGACGAGGAGTCCTGTGGCACCTTATAGACTAACTGAAGTGTAGGAGCATAAGCTTTCGTGGGCAAAGACCCACTTCGTCAGATGCATGTAGTGGAAATTTCCAGAGGCAGGAATAAATATGCAGGCCAGGATCAGGCTGGAGATGATGAGGTGATCCAATCAAGGAGGATGAGGCCCACTTCTATTCTGTAAACTGCGATACCCACACGAGGAAGTGAGGAGACAGATTGAGAGAGCCAGACGTGTACCCAGAAGCCTCCTGCTACGGGACAAGCCCAAGAAAGAAACCAACAGAACACCACTGGCCATCACCTACAGTCCCCAGCTAAAACCTCTCCAACGCATCATTAGTGATCTTCAACCCATCCTGGACAATAATCCCTCGCTTTCACAGGCCTTGGGAGGTAGGCCGGTCCTTGCCCACAGACAACCCGCCAACCTGAAGCATATTCTCACCAGCAACTACACACCGCACCATAATAACTCGAACTCAGGAACCAATCCTTGCAACAAACCTCGGTGCCAACTCTGCCCACATATTTACACCAGCAACACCATCACAGGACCTAACCAGATCAGCCATACTGTCACTGGTACATTCTCCTGCACATCCACCAACGTAATATATGCCATCATGTGCCAACAATGCCCCACTGCTATATACATCGGCCAAACAGGACAGTCCCTACGTAAAAGAATCAATGGACACAAATCTGATATTAGGAATGGCAACATACAAAAACCTGTAGGGGAACACTTCAATCTTCCTGGACACACAATTGCAGATCTAAAAGTAGCCATCCTGCAGCAAAAAAACTTCAGGACCAGACTTCAAAGAGAAACTGCTGAGCTACAGTTCATCTTTAAGTTTGACACAATCAACTCTGGATTAAACAAAGACTGTGAATGGCTTGCTAACTACAAAAGCAGCTTCTGTTCCCTTGGAATTCACACCTCCAGATCAGCTGCTAGAAGTGGGCCTCATCCTCCTTGATTGGATCACCTCATCATCTCCAGCCTGATCCTGGCCTGCATATTTATTCCTGCCTCTGGAAATTTCCACTATAACAACAAGATCTATATCTACAACCCAATACACAATAACACCTAAGTTGAGTTACCACCGAGTTCCAAAAGTGAACTCCAAGATATCTTGAAAATGGCACTTGGGTTGATAAATTACTAGGTGTTTTTGAACATTTTACTTCTAGTATGAAGCTATATGAAAAGTCAGTTTTTAAATAGGAAATAAAAACAAATGGCAGACATTATAGATCACATTTTTTATCAGTTTCAAATTATAGTCCCAGTTACCACTGGTCTCTAATCTTTACACAAAATTCTGGACCCCAGTCTGTAAATTCGTCAACAGAGCTATTCACGTGCTTAGTGTTAAGTATGCTCTGCCTTTACCAAGAATGTTTGTGGGACTTTGTGCTTGAAAAGTTATACAGGCAGAAACTTTCACAAAAAAATAGTTTATAACAGAAATGCTGAAAGTACCAGCTGGCATATGGTTAGTGCCGCACCCATTTTCACAAATAAAACCTTAGACATAAATAAGAGTGGGTGGGATATGGAAAACCAAGTTTTATGTTAATGCATTTATTCAAGGGGCTGATGATACCTTCATTTCACAGGACATCATCAGTGCTGGGGGGAAAAGAGCACTACTGGAAAGTGATGTTAAATATGAATGACTAGTGAATATGAGTTGATAGCACAATTATAGGTATATTTTAAACCATATGGTAGGTACATATGATTTTTTTAAATTATGCAACAAATAAGCTAAACACATAGTTATATTATACAACTCTAACTCATACGCTTGGCTACTGAGACCATACAGGTCAGGTGATTGATTTGATAAATGACCAACTGCCAGACGTCAAAATCTCAGATGAAGATAAAAAGAAGAATCTTGAGTTATTAGAAGAAGCAAAGAGAGTGAGTGAGAGGTTCCTAATGCGCAGAGGGAGAAAATCAAGAAGCAGCCTTCCAGAATCTCCCACAGGTAAGTGCAAGATGTGAAAATAACATATGATATATAAATTGAGGTTTGCTGATGTACAACTTTACAAGGCACGTGCTCAATATAGTCCATTCATAATTAGTGGTTGCGTGCACATAGTTTGTTGTTTTTAACCTCGCTGAAAATATTTCTCACTAAGGGTATGTCTACACTACCCCGCTAGTTCGAACTAGGAGGGTAATGTAGGCATACCGCACTTGCAAATGAAGCCCGGGATTTGAATTTCCCGGGCTTCATTTGCATAAGTGGGGAGCCGCCATTTTTAAATCCCCGCTTGTTCAAACCCCGTGTAGCGCGGCTACACGGGGCTCGAACTAGGTAGTTCGGACTAGGTTCCTATTCCGAACTACCGGTACACCTCGTGGAACAGGTACACCTCGTGGAATAGGAATCCTAGTCCAAACTACCTAGTTTGAGCCCCGTGTAGCCGCGCTACATGGGGTTTGAACAAGCGGGGATTTAAAAATGGCGGCTCCCCACTTATGCAAATGAAGCCCGGGAAATTCAAATCCCGGGCTTCATTTGCAAGTGCGGTATGCCTACATTACCCTCCTAGTTAAAATCAGGAATAAGGGATCTTCCGGAAAAGGCTTTATTTTCTGAAAGATCCTGTCTAGACTGGCGCTTTTCTTCGGCAAAGCCCCGAGCCGGAAAAAAGTGGCAGCCATGTTCATGCAAATTCCGCGGGGGATATTTAAATCCCCCGCGGCATTTGCAATTCTGTCTTGTCTCATAAGCATCCCTTTTCCGGAAAAGGGTGCCAATGTAGACACAGCCCTGGTGCGTTTAAAAACGTGGCGTTGCTATTTTGGGATACTTCTGGTATCCTGAAATAGCACCACACTCTAGATGTACCCTTATAAGAGTTGCAGAGGCAGCTGACTGCTCACTTTCAGTTGTAGTCTAACCCTTTTCAATTCAGACTGCATAGAAATTCCCAAGCCCTCACTCCAGCACATCCACTTCCCTGTGTTGCAGTATGAGACAGCCCATGCATATGGCCCACAAATGCAGTAGAAATGCAACATCTAGGGAGCATATTTAGCCCATTCAGGATAAATTTAAAAAACAACAAATAATCTGGGAGCTCTTTAAAGACTAACAAAACATGTAGATGGGATCATGAGCCCTATCGTTGTTGTTTTTTAGAAAGTGGTTTCCATTTTTCCCAAAATGTTTTTAGCAATTTGAAATCATTTGGGGAAACTTGGAAATGCTTTGGCCATGAATATTATCATATGCTATCACTGTCTGTGGGGCTTTTTTAAAATTTGAGCAGGAAGCTTAGAAATCACAATCCAAAAAGTTATCTAATGCTTTCTTTTTTTCTTTTTAATTAAGCTGTTTCTCCTACACTTAGTCCCAGAGTTTCTCCTATACCATCTCAGAGCAACTTTCTCACTCTTCCAGTCCCAACAGGTAAACTTATCTATAGATGTTAAAATTTAAACCATTTTACAAAGCTGGGGGGGAATGCCCATTAGGCTACATTTCCATCTATTGAAAAGTAGCCAGGCTTCATAAATTCACAAGTCTCTCTCATAGAAAATGATGAAGTTTGTAAATTCCCACAATACATTAGTATGTATGCAGTGCTGTTGTAGCCATGTCAATCCCAAGATACGAGAGAGAAAAGGTCGGTGTCCTTGTCACTCTAGTTGCTCCAATATCTTCTATTGGACCAACTTTTATTGGCAAGACAAGCTTTTGACCCTACACAAAGCTCTTCTTTACGTCTGAGAAACTCACTCAAAGTGCCACAGCTAAATATAAAATGGAACAGATATATTAAGATTATTTTATGTATATTGTATTCCTAGGTTATATGCCTTGTATTTTATTGCCCTCAATTGTGAAGCTTTGCTATAATATGTAATGTTCTATTTTTACTGTGCTTGCAATAGAATGGAATAGAATAGAATTTGTTGTTTCTTTTTGTTTCATCTTTAAAATCCAACTTTATGAATTCTGATATTAAGTCATAAATTTTCAGTGTTGTGCCTTTGAAGCGCTCCCCCTCTATTATCTTGTGTGCACGTAAGTGGGTGTGGATGTTGTTGAAATATAATAAACAACAAATACAAATCAGAATATGCTCTTGTTGTATCATTATTCCAGGGCCTGATGTATGTGCCGTCACAGGTGCTGGATCAGTGACTCCACTGCAGGTAAGACTGCAGGTGCTGGCTATGGTATGTTGGTATTTAAAATAATATCATTTTATACTACCGGTACACCTCGTTCAGAATAAGAATCCTAGTTCGAACTACCTAGTTCGAGCCCCGTGTAGCCCCGTGTAGCTGCACGGGGTTCGAACCAGCGGGGTTTTAAAAATGGCAGCTCCCCGCTTATGCAAATGAAGCCCGGGAAATTCAAATCCCGGACTTCATTTGCAAGAGCGGTATGCCTACATTACCCTCCTAGTTCGAACTAGGAGGGTAGTGTAGACATACCCTCTTTTATTTAGGTTCTGGTAAGCCTAAGGCCAGTTAAACACAACATAATGACAGTTTCTGAAACATCCATGTAGAAGTGGAGAGCCACTGGAAGATTAGAAAAGATCTAATGTCTTCCTGATTGAGAAAAAAAAGAGTAACTTGGCAGTTACCAGTCTATAAATGTAATTTCTAATTCAAGGGAAGTAATGCAACAGTATTAAGAGATTTAAATATCATCCCTGAGCATCTACAGGACTGCAGAATTAAAGGGGCATGTGTCTGGAAAAAATGCAAAACAAATTACTATATTTCATTTTAGTTAGATTAGCAAAATTATACAAGAGGATGAATGGCAAGCAGAAGTAAGTATGTGATACAGCGTCTCTCAAAAATCTTACTTTTGAAACTAAACTTGTGTTGGCTCAGATAAGAATACTATTATGTGGCTTTGAAACTGAGTGAAAGTTTATAATCCAAGTGAAATGATAATCAGCACTGCCCTGAGAGGCCAGATAGGGGTCTACTGCAGTACTGGAGGGAAAAGCCAAGTTAGTCTGTACAGGATAAACTTAAAAAACAACAAGTAGTCTGATAACACCTTAAAAACTAACAAAACATGTAGATGGGATCATGAGCTTTTGTGGGCATTGAAGAAGTGGGCTATACCCACGAAAGCTCATGATCCCATCTACATGTGGGCTACGTCTAGACTGGCATGATTTTCCGCAAATGCTTTATAGAAAAGTTTTCCGTTAAAAGCATTTGTGGAAAAGAGCGTCTAGATTGGCACAGACGCATTTCCGCAAAAGCACTTTTTGCGGAAAAGCATCCGTGCCAATCTAGACGCGTTTTTGTGCAAGAAAGCCCCGATCGCCATTTTCACGATCAGGGCTTTTTTGTGCAAAACAATACTGCGTTGTCTACAGTGGCCCTCCTGCGCAAAAGCATTTGCGCAAGAGGGCTTTTGCCCGAACGGGAGCAGCATAGCATTTCCGCAAGAAGCACTGATTTCAGACAGTAGGTAGTCAGTGTTCTTGCGGAAATTCAAGCAGCCAGTGTAGACAGCAGCCCTGTTGTTTGTCTTTAAAGTGCTACCAGACAATTTATTTGTTATTTTTTAAGTTCGTGGAGGGAGAAAGTCATTTCCAATCTTAGTGATAGAAATGTAGCCATGTTAGTCTGATGTAGCTGAAACAAAAACCAGGACTATGTAGCACTTTAAAGACTAACAAGATGGTTTATTAGGTGATGAGCTTTCGTGGGCCAGACCCACTTCCTCAGATCAAATATTTGATTTGTCCTTTTCATATGTGTTCATTTTTTTTAATTGTATCCTTTGGTATGTATGGTTGTGACAATTTTCTTCCACTATTTGATCTGAGGAAGTGGGTCTGGCCCACAAAAGCTCATCACCTAATAAACCATCTTGTTAGTCTTTAAAGTGCTACATAGTCCTGTTTTTTATTTCCAGTCTTAGGGTCTAATCATGTAAATATTTATATTCCTGTTTACTCACATGAATAATCCCATTGATTTTAACTGAGCTACTTGTGCAAGGAAAATTTAGAATGTATGAGACACAAGTGTTGCAGAATCAGGGTCATAGTTAACATTTAGAGACATATTGTAACTAAACCTCATGTAGCCAAGCAAGGGAATAAAAGGGAGTAAGATTCCCAGTGCTGTTTATTATTTCACTTGGTTTACAAACTTTCACTCAGTTTCAAAGTCACATAACAGTGTCCTTATCTGAGCCATGTCCCTGTACAGCTGCATTCGTGTTCCCTGCACCTCAGCATTAGTGTTCCTTACCCCAGTGAGGAAAGAATAGGATGCATGCCCCATATTTCTTCCACCCTTTCTTTCCTACAGCCATGTAGATAAGGAATAGATAGACCCCAACGTATTGGCTGCACAGCTGAGAGGTGCTGGGAAGAGTGGAAAAGTAATATGCACCCATTAAAGAGGCAGTGTAAATCATTTTTCCCTGTAAATAAGGAAGGAAGACTCTGGAATAGTTCCTTCTCATGCATCAGCTAGTGTGTATTGAGAAAAGGCCCAGTCTAGCCTTTTGCATTCAGGAGCGAGTAAACACCGTGTTCATGAAATTTTCCAATGATATTGTATTAGAAGGAATGACAGTTATCAGTAAAAAAAAAGAAATAATAGAAAGGGAAATCAGAAGATAAATTAGAAACATGGGGAGAAAATGAGATAATGTGATTTAACTTGGGAAGTATGAAGGTTCATATTTTGATGGTGGGGGAATAATAGGAATCATTCACTCAATTAAAGAAAAGTAGTCCTTCACAATTTAATCCCTCACCCTGCTCACATTGTTTTCTTAACTTTGTTTCCTTATATTTTATGTGCATAGTAGGCACTTTCCAAACATATAAAGAAGTCTGCTCTTAAAAGTCTACCACTGAACTAAATTATTATTTAATAAATCACTTAAACTGGAGGTTTAGCTCCAATATTGCTATCTTTAATTTTCTCTAAGGATCACAAATATTAAATTACGTTATCTATGGAACATACCGTAGGAGCACTAAAAGCATATCTAGTGAAATTCAGGATAGCTAAGCCCAGCTATCACAGGTTTTTCACAGTCTTGAATTTGGGAAGGCCCTACTCATTGTTCTGATTCCAAGAGGTCTTGCCTGTCTGGGAGCAAGGGGACATGCATTGTTTACAATAAAAAAGCAACACAAATACACCAAAAGCCTTGAATTCTCCAGACATGGTCTAACTGGTTAAACTTGTTTAGGTTCTCTTTGCAAAGATCTCCAGCAAATAGCACCTGGGAGGTGATATTTTCTAAAGCACAAATGAGGAGCACCCATCACACAGTGATCATCAATGTGCCTTTAAGCACCTACCTGCTTTCTGTGTCTTTGAAAATCCACCCTCCTCCCTCCTACCATGAAGCATTTACAAGAAAATGGCTGTGAAAGCAGAAATGGTCTCATTCAGTAAAATCCAGCTTCCCCTAACACGTCTTTTTTATGTATATCCTTTTCTTTCAGAATGTCACAAAAGGTTTAAGCGATCGAAAGCAGAATGATCAGAGGAAGGTTTCTCACGGAAGGTTGGTTCCTCATTCAACTAGTTTTGAAAACTCCAAAGAGAAACTCTCTGCACAAAAAGAAAACTTTGATCCACTTGCACACATGGATAATTTACCCAAATCCTCCCCTTTAGGCAGTGAGACTGCCAAAATGTCTCCTAACACAAGCAATAACAGTTGTGAAAATGAACATGGAAAATCATTCCTTAAGAAATCAAAACAAAATGACTTTCCTTTAAGAATGTATCGACAAGGCCAAGACCTAAGTACTGTGGACTCAAAGATAAAAAGTTCTGTACCAGAACTGATGGACCCTAAAGTTACCTGTCCAACAGAACTTAAATTATCTGGAACACGCCCTCCTCTATTACAAGCTATATCATGGGATAGCATAGAACCTGGACATGATGAAAAGGCATCTTTTAAATTACTATCTGAAGAAGAGAAAAGCTTTGATATTAGTAATAAATCCAACGGTCAATTGACTAAAACATTAGCGTTCAAAGACCTCCAAATACAAGTTCAACCAGTTCGAATGCAGAAATTGACAAAGCTCAGAGAGGTGAGTTTCTGGACATAAATAGCTTTATGTAGTTAAACCCACTGTGCTCATACATCACAGAACTATATAATTAGTACTTGTTAAAGTACTATATTTGTAGTAGATTAGGCAAAAAATAATTTTGTACCTTTTAGAATTGGAATTACGGAATTAAGGAGATTGGATAGTGTTCTAGGTCTTTCACAGTAAAAACTTATGAAAAGCATATGCAGTTACTATTCTGAGCTCTTAGCACTCTGTGAGTACATTTACACTGCATGCTTATTTCAAAATAAACTATTCTGGAATAGTTATTCCGAAATAGCTTATTTTGATATAGCACTTCTGCAATTCAGGGAAGCCTCAAAATTAGTCCCAGGCAGGCTTCCTTAATGTGCTATTTTGATTCAGAGCCCCATGAGGCACTGGAGAGGAATAACTTAGAATGGCCCTGGTGTGGGGCTGTTTCGAAATAGCAGCCGTGGAACATCTACATATGCCTTATTTCAAAATAGCTATTTTGGAATAAACATTATTCCTCCTAGAATGAGATTTGCAGATTTCTGAATAAGCCACCTGTTATTCGTTATTCATATTGTTATTTCGAAATAACTCATTTTAGTCGCATCCTGTGATTTATGTTCTTGACTGAATACAAAAAGTGGTGGATGTAAAACATAGTTCAGTATTAATGGAACATGCCTACCTAAAACTTAAACCATTATGTTCAAAAAATGGTCTGTGTCTACATTACCAGGTTATTTCAAAATAATAACTCCCAAAATAACTATTTTGATATAAGCTTATAACTTCACAAGCAGAAGTTATTATTTTGAAATAACAAGCCCATTATTTTGAAATAACAGGCTTGGTAGGGCACGTCTATGCAGAAGGGCTAAACATGAAATAAGCTATGCAACATAAGTTATGCAATGCTTATGCATAAGCTATTCCAAGCTTATTTCGACTTTTGGCGCTGTCTATACAGCAGTTATTTCAAGATAGAGCTCTCTTCCCCTGACTTCCATTACTCCTCGTACAGTTAGGGTTACAGGGGGTCAGAGTAAGCAGCCCTCCAACTCAACATTATTTCGATATTATGTTATTTCAGAATAACTAACGTTATTCTGAAATAACACTGCTGTGTAGACATAGCCTATATAGTATGGCTGCTCTTCTTGTTCTTTTGAAATAACAAGTATAGACATGCCCACTGAGTCCTATCTGCAAGTCAATTAAATATCTCCTTTACTTCAGTGGTCTTTGGATCAGACTCTTAGGGTGTGTCTAGACTACATGGCTCCATCGACGGAGCCATGTAGATGAGTTTACTAGACATAGCAAAATGAAGCGGCGATTTAAATAATTGCCGCTTCATTTACATCAAAATGGCCGCTGCGGTGTGCTGATCAGCTGATTGTCGGCACAGCACGGTAGTCTAGATGGGGGTCAGCCGACCCCAGCACCCTTTGTTGTCAGATCCTGTAAGCCTTGTTGCACGAGGCATGAAGGATCTGACGACAAAGGGATCTGACGACAAAGGGTTGGCTGATCCCCGTCTAGACTACTGCGTTGTGCCGACAATCAGCTGATCGGCACAGCGCAGTGGCCATTTTGATGTAAATGAAGCGGCGATTTAAATCATGTCTAGTAAACCCATCTACATGGCTCCGTCGACGGAGTCATGTAGTCTAGACACACCCTTACTGAGAATGCTGTTAATGGTATTCCTAAATAGTTATACTAAAAAGTGTCTTCATACCACTGCACACAATGTTTATCATTTGGACAGAAAATTTAAACTACAAAAAGCAGCATTTTGTTACTTTTAGGGTTGGTGTACTCTTCATTGAACAGTGACATTTTCTTATTTTATTACTATTTTTATGATTACAAGAAAGCTTCATGCTGAAATGATGGATGAATTACAGCAAAATTAACATAGTACTATGTTTTTATTTTTCCATTTCTATTTATTGAAATGGAATTCCTTTCCTCTGGTATATTCTTGTTCTCAGTTTCATAGAAACAGAATTCTTTTCACAAACACACATGTTGCTTTTATGTACACATTTCTTGGTTCCTAGAAAATTGGGCTGAAGAAAAATTATCACAGTGCCATAAAAGAAACATTAGCAGTTTTCCTCCATAATATAAAGGTGAACATAATGTATAGTACAGTGATATTCCAATTTCAGATCTAGTACATTCCATGTAAACAGGAAGAAGTTGATTAACCGCCTTGTCATTTCTAAGTAATACTTGGGAGTGAAATAATCTACTTTAGTCTCCAAAGAGATATTATATCTGAAAAGCTGTCCTTTTTCAGGATATATCAACAAACCTTATGAAGAGAAAAGTTATTTGGGAGTGTTACTTCTGCTATCACTTCCTTTTCTTCTCAGTGCTATGTTTTTCTGCACCTTACAGAATTTCTCCTTCAGAACAAGACACTCTTTGACTTTACATGTTAATAGAATTTCTTGTTTGTGAACTGAGAACTTTATATGAACCTAATGGTTCAACTGAAATTTAGACACTATTGCTGTACTTCATTAAAGGCTGATTTTGCCCTGGAATACACCTACATATCTCTCACTGGAATCAGTGATATCTTATTTGTATCTTACCTTTATTATAGACGTACCTTTAAAAAAACATTCACTTTTGCTTAGTTCTGTTGAACACTTTGAGTCCTGTTTTTGTAAAGAAAAATGTCATTTTTAAAGGGGTTTGGCCTTTGAGCTAAACCTTGGCTTATAAGATATATTGAAAGTTTGGATTTGTGGGTTTTTTGTTTATTTGCCTTTTATTTTTTAAAAAAATATACTTTCTCATATGCATCAGACAATTTGAGAGCTTACGAGTTCAAAAGTCTCCCAGACAAAATATATACAAGGGAATCTGTTGGGTCAGATTCTTTAGTGGTGTAATTCTGATTACAATGGAACTACACAGAGCATGAATTTGCCGACATTAGCAAACTGATATATATAAGAACCAGTAAATGTGTATATATGTAAATGTGTATATATATATACACCAGTAAAGGTATATATATATATATATATATATATATATAATTACAATGGAACTACACAGAGCATGAATTTGCCGACATTAGCAAACTGATATATATATCAGTTTGCTAATGTCGGCAAATTCATGCTCTGTGTAGTTCCATTGTAATTATATATATATATATATATATATATATATACACCTTGAATGAAAAAGCTATAAATCTTTCAAAAGAAACCATTTACTGGTTCTTAATTACAATAACATAAATAAAATAACTTCTTACAAGCCTCCAGTCATTTATATGCAAGATCAACACAGTGCTGATATAAAAGAGAACATTAACTTTTTAAATAGGTTATTTCACTCTACGGTACTACTGAGAAATGATAAGACAGTGATCTTTTTCATGTTTATATACTCTAAGATGTTGAATTATGTACTGGAAAACCTGTTTTTTTCAATAAGTACACAAATTATATGACAATGGATGCCATAGAGATTCCTTAAAATTAAATTTATATGCAACAGAATCAGTATCTGAAATCAGGAAATTAACACTTACAATATGTGGCAAAATTCAAGTTACAACAGATTATTTTTTAGGCTTAACAGGGATCCTTTTTTAGCAAATGATAGTGTTAATTATAAATGCACTTAAGAGGAAAATGTTATTTAAGTTCATTTTTTGCAAAATGTAATCCCCTCTCTGTTTGGGAGGCATAGTGGCACCAGAGACGGCAATAACAGTGAGAAATATTATATTTCAGTAATAAAATAGAATTTCTTTGAAAAATTCTTAGTCAACAAGTGGGCTAAGTGACGGTCACTTGAATGTCTTTCTTTTCTTTTTCCCCTCTCTCCTCCCTGCGATCTGTTATATGCTAAATTATTTTAGCATTAGCAACATCTAGAACTTATTATTTTTCCTCCACTTACATACAGATAAATTGACTTGCAATGAATGAAAGTAATAAATGCCTCTTGCAAATATGCGTATGCAATGAGCAACTACAGTGGTAGCCAGAAATCTAAATGGAAGATTAGTTAGTTTGGAGTCTTTACTAAGTAAAATAGGTTTGAAACCTGACGTGTTTTATACTGTAGTTATTGATGATCATATAATCAATGAGTATGATTAATTCCTTTCACATACGTAATATGTACCTACATAAATGCAATGTTAACCTTTGTTCTTATAGTGCTCTGATATTTACATTGAGACATCAAATTGTTCTGTTTAGAATATTTCCATTTTTTTTAACAGGAGCATATTTTGATGCGAAATCAAAACTTAGTTGGAGTTAAACTGCCTGACCTCAGTGAAGCAGCTGAACAGGAAAGAGGTGCAATATCATTAAGCTGGAAGAAATGCTAGTTTATGTGTCACAACCTTTTTATCCAAATAATGTAAAAGGAACTGGTCTTCAGTTCTAAGTCAGTACATTCTCAAAACCTAACAGTAATGGAATCACACACACCAAATATGGAATATTTCTGATGGGGTCTCACACTGGGATCAGTTCATGGCTCTATGCTATTTAATATTTTTATCAATGGCCTGAGGAAAATACAATATAATTGCTGATAAAAGTTTGCAGATGACACAAATATACTGCAATTAAGAGGACAGGTTATTGATACAAAGTGATCTGAAATGCTTGGTAAGCTGAGCACAAGCATACAATATGCATTTCAATATGGCCAGTTCATATATCTAGGAACAAAGAGTGCAGGCTGTGCTTACGGGATGGGAGACTCTCTTCGGGCAAGCAGTGACTCTCAAAAGGATTTTGAGATCATGATGTATAACTTGTTTAACATGAACTTCCACTGAGGTTCTGTGACAATAGTGCAATCAATGGGTGTATAAACAGGGATGTAGAGAGTAGCAGTAGGGAAGTTATATTGTCTCTGTATTTAGCACTGGTTTAAAATTTGAAAGGATTCAAAGATGAGCCAATGAGAATGACTAAAAGATTGGACAACGTGCCTTTTAGTGGCAGAAGCCAACGAGCTCAATCTGTTTATCAAGAGAAGATTAAGGAGTGACTTGGTCACAATCTATAAGCACATATACATAGGGAACTGAAATTTGATAAAAGACGGCTTTTCAGCCTCGCAGAGGAAGATATAACAAGATCCAATGACTCGAAGTTGACACTACAGAAAATCAGACAAGAAAAAAGATGCAGATATTTAACAGTGAGGGTAATTAACCACTGGAGCAATTTACTCAGGGTAGTAGTGGCTTCTAATCATTGGCAATTTAAAAAAAAAAGATGTTTTTCTAAAGATCTGCTGTAGTTTCAACAGGAAATAATGTAAAGAAACTCTAGGACCTTTGTTATCCAGAATGATAATTGTTCCTTCTGATCTTATAATTGATGAATCTATATGTGAGTGAAGGTGAGAGAAGCTTAATTCGTGATTATTTGGGGTCTGACCAAAGACCATTCAAATAAATAGATCCTTACTGGTATCATTAATCCATAGATTTTTAGGCCAAAATGACCATTATGATCATCTAGTCTGACCCCCTGCATAGTACAGGCCACAGAATCTCACCTACCCCTCCTAGAATAATCCTCTCACCTATATCTCAGATATTGAAGCCTTCAAATACTTTGAAGACCCCAAGATGCAGAGAATCCTCTAGCTGTGATCTGTACCCCATGCTACAGAGGAAGGCGAAAAACCTCCAGGGCCTCTGCCAATCTACCCTGGAGGAAAATTCCTTCCCGACCCCAAATATGGCGATCAGCTAAACCCTGAGCATGTGGGCAAGACTCATCAGCCAGACACCCAGAAAGTTCTCTATAGTAACTCCTGTCATCCCTCCATTGACCTATTTCCCACTGATAATGAAGGGTCAATTAGTTACCAAGATCCTGTTATCTCATCAAACCACCCCCTTCATAAACCCATCTAGTTTAATCTTGAAACCAGATAGATCTTTTGCCCCCACTACTTCCCTTGGAAGGCCGTTCCAGAACTTCACTCCTCTAATGGTTAGAAACCTTCGTCTAATCTCAAATCTAATCTCAAGTTATTCCTCTCCCCACAAGGAATAAGCCCTCTTGCTCAAGAGCTCTTCCACAAGAGGGCAGTCTGGACAGGCAAAATGAATTTCTTGCAGAAGAAGCCCCTATGGTTAAAATGGCCATCAGAGCTTTCTTGCTCAAGAGAGCATCCACACTGCCATGGATGCTCTTGCGCAAAAGCACATGGCAGTGTAGTTCTTGCGCAAGAAGCTGCCAGTGTAGAGGTATCCTGGATCATGTTATGCTTGACGTCTATTATGTCTATGACGTCTAGACGTCTAAGATGTCTATTACCAAATTTCAGTTCCCTATGTAGACATTTATAGACTGTCAAGTCAGCCTTAACATTTTCTTGGGTAAACTATATTGAGTTTTTTATCTCTCACAGATTTTCCAGACCATAATTCATTCTTCTGGATATTTTCTGAATCCTTTCCAATTTTTCAACATCCTTTTTGAGGTATAATATTCTGGCCCAAATGGAGCCCATAGCAAGTCTCCCATTGACATGAGCCAGGATCTCTACTGACATCCACTTCCAAGCTGTCTCTAAACCAGGATTTTGTAGCACAGATGAACCAGTGTACCTATGCTAACCTCCTGTATTATTATTTTTGGTGTGATCAGACGGACTGCCTTGTGCGGGCTGCCATTCAAATGAACAAATGTTCTGTAACGTATTCCAGTGGGTAAAGCTGATATTGTGGCAGGACTAGATAGGAAGAGGACTATGCTTTCACACCTGAGTCACCTAAATTTATGCTTGAACCCCCACATAAAGTGGCCTGTTTTGTTTGTTTCCGGAGGGGCTGAGCATTCACAATTTCCATTAACTTGAATGGGAGTTTTGGGTGCTGAACACCTGTGGAAAACAGGCCACTTTTTACATCCTGGCTGGGGGGGGAGAGAGTGGCCTGCCCCTGGGCAAGGTGGGAGGCAGTCTCTGCACTCTCAGAAGGGTACCAATAGCAGAAAGGGCTGAGCCGGGGGTAGCCAGCCCTCAGCATTGCCTTCAGCACACTGCACCGTGCCCCCACCCCAGGTAGCCTTCAGAGCTGCCCACAGCTTGCCATGCCGTGCTACAGGGACAATTAAAAGGGCCCAGGTTTCAGCTGCCATCACTGTTGTGGTATTGGCAGTGGCAGCGGGGAGCCACAGGCCCTTTTGCCCCTGTTACTCCTGCCACTGGTGGGCCTGATAGTATCTTTAAAAGAAGACTGAAATTACTTACTTCAGTCCCCTCGTTAGGAAATGTGTCTAAATACCCTACTTCTGCACTCAGTATAAAATATCATTACAAGTAGAAAAACAAACTTTGGCCAAGATCATCCCTTCCAACAGGAAAAGAGGCTCAAGGGAGGGAAACTTCTGCAAGGATTCCCTGGCAGACACGGCTCCACTTACATTGTCCTGCCAGAAATGCTGCATAATATACCAAATAGATTGTATGACGGAGGTCTGCTGGAAGTGAGGTCTGCTGGGTGAGCAGAGACTTCACTCCACCCATGCCCGACCCATTGGGATCTCCAGCAGCATGGTTCCAACAGAGTTGCACTACCATGTCCTTGGATCCCCAGGCTGGGTATGCCCTGCAGAGAAGATAATATAGCCTGCATGAGCTTTATCTTTTTCACTAAGTTCCATAATGCTGGAGAGGAGAATGATGCATCCACGGCCAATACAAGTAGACTTGCCCTGTCTACTCCTTTCTCCATGCAGACCTAAGACTGTATTAATAGGCTTATACAAAGAGTAGAGACAGGCAAAGGAGACACAGTGCAGCAGAGGTGAAATGCATTTTGTTGCTTTGCACTCCTTAAATAAGACCCTGTCAAAACCTGAAGGTTCAGTTTCACAGGAAACAGTTGAGAGATTTCTTTATTATGACATTTTAAAGAAATGTAGCATTGTAGCAAAACACAGCATAGGACTATATCCTGAATAAAAGATACCACATGCCTCCTACACATACGTGCCTTACCCTATAATTATTTTAATGGGATCTTGGTTGTAGTGATATTGTTAGTGCATATAGTCTCTCAGTTTTGTTAATAGACCTTTAAATAGTCATTTTCAGCAAGCCTAAGTTTGCAGGGCTAGAATAATTGCTACCTTTCAAAGCTCTCATGTAGATTTGGTAGACTTAGACTTTTGAGAAGAAAACATTCTGAAATTCTACATATTGTTTTACAAAGGACTGCAAGTCCAATATGTTGTCCAAAGTATAAGGAACCGCACTGACATTTAGAAGCCAACCACACATCAGAATCTCTAGCTAGGGCCTTAAAAATCAACTCCTTTACTTCACCAGGAAGATCAGCAAGGAGCAGAATCCTTAGTTTACTTATTTAAGAGTTTCATACTTCCTTACATAGTAATGAAATTAACCTAATGTTTCCAAATGGTGTAATATTTCACTAAAACATATAGTAATAACCAAAGTGCTAACAGTTTCCTTTTGTTATGAATCACTTAGTTGGCTCCATCTTATCTTATCATCAGTGTCAAGTTGTCTGTCTTGGTCATCTTAGGATAAACACTACTTTAAAACTACAGACCTTTAAATAAATTAGCAGACCCAGAACACTGGAAACACTGTTATTATGCAAGCTTATTGTTTTTAAGGGCATAAACACAAAAGTGCTGAGGTGGATGGCCGGACAATTTTTAAGTATTGAAAAAATACAGAAAACAGGAAATATAGTTGTATAATTAAAATAATCTGCCTCCACTAAGCTTCTTCAACTTTGACTACCGTCATGCACAATTTTAAATGGCCAGAGACTTTTCTTATCACCACTTATATTTTTCCCAAGTCCAAGAGTTTGTTAAATAGAGAGGATTAATCTATAAGGAGACATGAATCTTCATAGGCTTTCTAGCTACATTTGTAAGTGTACAGCTGGGCTCTAGAAATGAGTCTTATGGTCACAGAAAGCTGTCAGGACATTGTGATTTGCCTTGTCCTTTACATATTGCTAAACACTAGATGGGAATGCTATAGCAGAGGGCTTCTGCTATGGAAAAAGGCGAGAGCCTTGTATGAGAAAAAGTGACTGAAATATACTGAGATCCATACCTTGGTCCTAGTGATGACGATAGAAGTATAAGATTACAATTCTGTATCACTCTTCTGTCACAGTTGTAGCAAATGAGCAGGTATTACAAAGCAGTTAGATATCATATATCTATCCCAAGTTGGAGGAACAGTGAACCCATGTAGTATAGTGTTCTTTCTAGACCAGCAATAATCTTGGCCAGATAGTACTTAAATTATTTGTAAATCACAGATTTTTTTATTTTATATTTTATAAAATATCTAGTGCAACGTTGCAAATGATATGATCAGCTAACAAAGCTCAAAGGAACTGGACTATATGTTCCAGCAACCTATTCTGGTTCAACTAAAAAAATGCTCACATTTCACAACAAGATATTTGTTCTCTTCTATTACATTCAGAGGCAATGTGCCCTGCCAGAATATCTCCTTCCCTCATTCTCTTCTTCCTTCCACAGAAAACATTGCCATTGCCAATCTCTTTCCTTGTATTAAGGAATATTATAATAATGACCCTATGGGTTAATTTGGTGTTTGGGATAAATAAGATACACATTTCAGACTGTAGAGACAAAGAGTAAGACCCAGCTTTTCACTTGCTTCTCCTGTCCTTGAAGACAATGGTAAAAGTCCCACTGACTTCAATAACAGCAGAATTCTATTGACTTCCAATATTTTTTTTAAAATCCACCACAAATGTCTAAGGGAGGTTGATTTCTGTATTAACACATGTCTTCTCACAGTGGCCTGATTATGCCTTATGAAATTGTCCTCAGGGCCTTCACCTGTACCTTGTTCTGTTGAAGAAGAGGAGTCAAAGAATAGCTCTGATGTCATGCCTAATATTCCTGATGTACTGCTACGAAAACTCCATGTGCATAAATCTCTGCCAGGAAGGTAAAAACTAACTAGGTCCAGCATCTACTAGTAGTCTTCTGTCAAAGAAATAGTTGATTTGGCTGGATTAGCATTATGTAATTCTGCTCACGCATAAGTTCCATATGTAAAGAGATTTCTGAATCAGGATTTTTGGCAGCAGGATTGAAGCTGTATCTTAAAATATACTCTGCAGTCTTTATAAAATACATGCATTTCTCAAATGCTCAAAATGACAAAAAAGAGAACCCATTTTAAAAATAATTTGAAATTCATAGTTCTGTAAATATCTTATAAGCATGAGTTGCAAGCTACAAATATTCCTTCCCAGTTTGTTCATAGTCTGAACACTCCTGATTTTCCAAAATGCCGCCGCACACTTAGGTATTAGAAATATTTGTGTTTCTTCCATTAAAAAACAAATGAACAAACAAAACTATAGGGCCAGATTGCTTCTTGCCCTGGTAAAACCTGGGGTAGGAAAACTGCAAGGAATCCCCTCTGCCAGTTTCGCCTTAATCATTGCCTTAGCACAGGGCTACTCAACACGCGGCCATTGGGCCGCAAAGCCCATTTGATTGCAGCCCATGGTACAGTTTGGGTTTATGTGGGGCTCAACACACAGTTTGCGGGTGGGATCCTTTGAACATGGCCTCCACTAGGAACACGCTCCACAACGGCGAGGTGTCTCCCCAGCAGGGTGAGTATTGAAAGACACAAGCAGACAGGCTGGCAGGAACAGGTGGATACAGGGTGTCGGCATTTCTAGCCCCGAGGAAGGAGGTTCTGAGATCGCTGGGGCATTGTGTGAAAGAAGCTATTTACATATATTTTCATATATATTTGCATGTATTCACAACCACATTTAAGTTGTGGCATGTGCTGTATCATTGCTTCCAGGGCTTCCAAAGTTGAGTAGCCCTGCTTTAGCAGCTTGGGGTTTGCCACTCTGCAGATTTACATAGAAGAGCTGCCCACAAAGTCCATAGAACTCTCTATGGGTTCTGGGACAAGAGCAGGAGAAACTCCAAATGTTTTCCTCAATGGTTGGGGGGAAAGGTGTGCTGATATTATTGGGCACCTGGTCCTAGGTTAAGAAAAATTTAAAGTTGAATACTTAGGCATGCAAATGCAAAAATAAATACCTTAATTGTGATCTCCTTTGCTTAGGTACCAATACTAGTCATTAATTATAACATCATATGGTATTTCTCAGAAACTATAGTAGCAAGTGATACAACTGCAAGAGCTCATAGTAAAGGCAAAGGAAATTGAATAGCAAAGAACAAAATTATTTAGAATTGTACTGACTTGGAGTATCAGGAATATGTCTCACAAAATATATTTTAACCACTAACTACAGCCAATCCATTGAATTAATTTATAAATGATCGTGAACCCGTACTGCATGTTTGCTGGGGCCTCTCTGGTCAAATTAAGGAAGTGATATTTCCTGGTCATTGTAACAGTTCTCTAACATTGGCAGATGTTCATACTTTTTTCTCCTTCTTTCCAAAATGTATTAACTCCACACCAGAAAAGAAAATGAAACTGTCTCTGCTTATTTACAAAGTACAGTGATAAAACAATAAATGAACTATATGTGTATGTATTACATCAAATCAAAGAGTGTAATACAATTGAACTTGCCAAGAAGAAGACATCTGTCTCAAATAACAGACCCTTTTACATAAACACTATGCCCTCCAGCAGCAAATGTATTTTCCCTTATGATAGACATGCTGTTTTCCCCTGTTGGGAATAGCTACCAGTTGCAGATATTAATGCTGCTCCATTCCACTGAGAAAATCTCTTGTTCATAAATGCCAAACAGATTAACTTTTCTCTTTAAAATTAGCTCTCAGTCCAAAATGAGAATAATGTTCCAATGTGCTGAGAAATCTATTGCCCTCAGAGTACTTACTATGCATGCCAATCATTTCTTCCATCATTAGCATCCCAACCTGTAGGTGAAAGAAGTATTGCCACTCCTTTCAGATATTTCCTTTGTTCACTTATATAAACCCTCTGGATAGCATCCAGAAGTGTCAAAGCAATTGCAGAGGATACAGATTCTGTATCTCACTGGTAATGTGGACATGGCCTCTAGTCATGCCCACCTAACAGATTTACCTAAATCAGCTCCTCTGTAGCATTTTGTGGAATCAAATATGGTATCATGTCCTACTTCTCATGCTGATATTCATCATCTTTGTGCTGCACTTACCTCCTAGCCAGTTACAACATATTGTATCTTCACAACTGTCAAGGCTGTTCCCCACTCTGACCTCTCAGTCAGGCATGCAGATACACACAGACAGACTTTCCAGGACACAAAAATCAACCAATACCAGTTAATTAGAAAAAGAAAAACTTTTATTATCAAAACAAAACTACAGTTGCAAGCATAGTAAAGTGGCTAGATGGAAAGGGCCACCAATTGATCTAGATACTCAGGGGGAACCCCTTTAGTTACAAAAGAGAGAAAACACCATTACCAGCTCAGACATTAATTCCAAATTCCCAAACCTGGAAAAATAACAAAATCCTGACTTACTATCTAAACTTTTCCCTACTTACACATTGTAAGAAGTCTGTTCTTGGAGCGAGATGGGCCTCCCATCTCCTTCAATCTTGGAAGAAACCATTCTAAATCTCAACCCAGAAGAGAGGAAAAAAACCCCTCTCTTCCAGTTTGAAATGCCTACCTGCATTGTCATTGGCTGACCACCCAATACCTGGCAAGGTACAGGAGACATAGTTAACCCCTTAATCACCAGGTGCTGGTCAGCTCTCCTGGTTATGATGATATCTTACTGCACAAAATGTTCATATTTGCACCATTATTCTTCCTGCCTGTTTCCGCTGGTTTCACAATGATCATATGCCTCCACTTTCTCTTCGTGGTTATGATGAGGCACCAATCCTAGGGACTAGAAGCATTATCTAGCTTAACCCCTGCCATAGGGTTATCTAGCATAAGCCCTTGTTTTGTATGCTAAAACAAATGACTGTCCAGCCATCTTTTGAAAACCTCCAGCGAAAGGGCTTCCATAACCTCCATAATTCTGCTGTTCTGTACATGCTGCCTGAATCCATGGTACAGGCCACTGTCAAAGATGGACCATGGTCTGACCCAGTATGGCAGCTGTTACATTCTTATGTTACCAAGTTATATCCCAAACCCAGCACTGGTTCATTTTCTTGTTCCAATCTGGATGCAGATGAAATACAGTAAAAACGGTCATTGTTCCAAAAGACTCTGTAACATACATATATTCTCATGTCAGCCAGTGATCACAGTACAATTTCTGCTTCGAAACTACATCTGCCTGTTGATGTGTCTAAGCTTTTATTCTGTGTTCATTACTGTGCTGCCTGAACACTTAAAAGAAGGAGGATTAATGGTGATAGTGATACCAGACATAATACATTCAACCATTGATTGTCCCCATCTTCCCTGATTTTTCCTTCCATGCACAAGGTGATGCAATTTAGTGTTGCTGTACCACCAGCACAGCTCATTTACAATACATTGTGTCCTTTCACAAGTACTAGGCTATGTCTAGACTGCAAGCCTCTTTCAAAAGAGGCTCTTTCGAAAGATACTTTCGAAAGACCCTCTTTCGAAAGAGAGCGTCTAGATTGCACGTTGAACTTTCGAAAAAGCGGCTTGCTTTTTCGAAAGAAAGCATCCAGTGAGTCTGGATGCTCTCTTTCGAAGAAGCCCTATTTACATTGAAGAACGCCTTCTTTCGAAAGAGGAACTTTCGAAAGAAGGCGTTCTTCCTCGTGAAATGAGGTTTACCGCCATCGAAAGAAAGGCCGCGTTCTTTCGATTTAATTTCGAAAGAACGCGGCTTGAGTCTGGACGCAGGGGAAGTTTTTTCGGAAAAAGGCTACTTTTCCCGAAAAAACCCCTGAGTCTGGACACAGCCCTACTGTGCTGAAATTTAAAGCAGCCACAATTTAATTTTACCAAAAATGAGTCATTTTTAAAAAATGCTGTCAAGTCTTTTCCCCACTCTAGCATGACGAATGCAGAAGTGGGGGCCTGCAAGAGTACTCCAAAACCTTACCTCTACAGGTTTTTGGTACAAAAACTTCCCCCCAAAATCCTAATACCCAGATTTTGGGGAATCCGCTGCCATGACCCAAGTAATTCCAAGAAAACCAAGGAAGAGATCACTTGAGAAATCTCCTCCGAAGGTAAAACTCCCCCCTTCTCCAAACTTCCGTTTTACTTGGAGTTGGGAAAAATAGAGGGAATTCATAGACAACAGTGGACTCTGCCCTGGTAACTAGGCGCTGAGTTCTAAGGACACAACAATCAACCAATACCGGTTAATTAAAAAAAAGAAACAACTTTTATTATCAAAACAAAGCTACAGTTGCAAGCATAGTAAAGTGGCTAGATGGAAGAGACACCCATTGATATACTCAGGAAAACCCCCTGGGCTAAAACTTAGTTACAAATTTAAAAAACCCACAATTAACAGCTCAGACATTATTTCCAAATCCCCAAACAAGGAAAACAACAAATCCTGATGGACTAGCTAAACTTTTCCCTACTTACACATTTTAAGAAGTCCATTCTTGCAGAGAGAAGTGTCTCCCATCTCCCTCCATCTTGGAAGAAACTGCTCTGCCTCTCAAAGAAGGGAGAGATAAACCCCTTTCTTCCAGTTTGAAACTCCTACCTGCTTTGTTATTGTCTGACCACCTGATACTTGGCTAGATACAGGAGACATTAGTTAACCCTTTAGTCACCGGGTGCTGGTCAGCACTCTTGATTATGACAAATGCAATAAATGCTTTTTTATTATTATTATTTCAGTTCTCCTCCACTTACAGAAAAAGAAGTTGAGGTAAGTGTTTTAGTAAACTCAAGATTAATAGATTTGTCAAGGCCAGAAGCAACCACCTTGATTCTCTAGTCCGGGGTGGGGATGCGGCCCCTGGCATGCCTGGATCTAGGCCTCAAGGCTCTCCCTCCAGCATTAGGGAGCCCTTGCTGGCTCTCTAGCCCCTCCACTGGCCCCCCACCCAATGCCGTGGGGCTGCAGCACACAAAATTTTCTAGCCTGGGCCCCCCTATGCTCTGGTGTGCAAAAGGAATGTGAGGAGTGCCTTTCTCCTCAGTTGGGGGCCATGTCAGTGAGGGTTTGGGGGGGTTGGGTTTGAGGTTTTTTTCTGCTTCTCACTTTTATGTGGCCCCCGCCAGATTTTTCTCTGGGTCAGCAGCCCCCAACCAAAAAAGAGTTCCCCACCCCTGCTCTCATCTTACCTCTGCATAACACAGACCATAATTTCTAGCTGTACAAGAACATTCATTATAGAAAGCTATTCAATCTCAATTTAAAACATTTCTGGTGATGGAGAATTCATCACATCATTTAATACATTGCTCCAGTGTTTAATCAATCTTGCTGGGGGGGAGGAAGAGAGGATGCTTTAAGTACCTTATAATTCAGATTATGCCCTTAATTCTGTTTTTTATATATTTAAAATTCAGTTATCATGGAACTACTGTGCTTTCTATTCTGCTTTGGTTTGCATCTTTTGTAATATGCTGTCAGTTTTGCGCAGTAAAAGGGTAGCTGGACTGTTGCAGAATAATTTAGCAATTTCTGTACTCAGTTTAATGGGCATGAGTTTGAATGGTCACGAACATGAATACCCACCATTGTAACAGCTTCTTATCACATCTAAATGAAATATAAAGGTCCAAATCAAGTGAGGCCACTGATTTTATAATGCATCAATTTTACAGTATCTAACTTTGAATGTTGTAACTTAGAGAGGGTGCAGATCCCTTACAACTCTGATCAGATGCTGTCTTGCTATGCAGAAAGGACAGGAGACTCTGTATATAGTTTTGTTAGACCTCAACTTTCATTATTAACAGTCTGGGAGTACCTGGCAAATAAGAGTACAGTGCAGGGAATTCCATTATCATTTCAACATACGCCTAGTAAGAGAGAGCTTCCATGAGCCCTCCCCCTTTCCCATTTTGTTCCCCGGTGTAGCCACTGCTGGGACCTTATTATTCCACCTTATTTACATATCTCCTAGCCTTGTCAACCTAAGGGGGCTTTACAGCTCTTTGCTGCACCCTCCGCTGCAGGATGGCTAACCACACAATTTTTATCCCAGAGAAAAGTTCCAACATCTGCTCCGAGTTCCTCTTAGCCTGCCTTAGAGATCACTTGCAACTCCAATCAGCTGGAAGCGAGAATTCTCAGCACTTCACAAAATCAGTTGTAACAGGTCTAAAATTTAAACATCCAAAAATTTGAGGCTTCTTTTAAAAATATTTCATAAAAGCTTTACATTTGTGGTAAGCAATGATGTATTTGTAATGAAGGAAATGCTTTCAAAAGCATGTTCAAGAAAATATCAGCTGATAATTTTTGCTGCCCTCTATAGTAGGTGTATATCTCCTAGATGAAACTTTTCTAGTAAATTATGAGTTCATCCCTGGTTTTCCTTTTCACTGACTGCTTGTTTAAAAAAACTTGGGGAAAGTCCAAATAAATAACAGGCACTTGTGATTCTGATAACATAACACTGTTAGGTGGGTCCTTCCTTCATTATGTATGTCACACTATGCTTGTATTTCAGAACACACTGAGGAAAAGAGACTTTGCAGCACATTTACATATAATAACTGGTACGTCTACACTGCAGAGGGTTTCAGGGATACCAGGGAATGCGTTTGCTTTTCTGTTTTTTTTTTGTGAAAGTGCAAACACGCTCTTTCAGAAGGCTTGTCTTCCTCATTCCGTGAGGAAGAAGGGATCTTCTGAAAGAGGGTGATTTTCTGAAATTTGGCCCAGTGTAGATGGGCCAAATTTCAGAAAAGCCTCTTCCAAAAAAAAAAAAAGGGAAAAAGCTACACAAAATGAGGAGCACATTTTGCGTAGCTTTTTCTGAAAAAAAGCTGCAGTGTATACCTAGCCTCAAAGAGGAAATTCAAATATAATAATATAATTTCCAAAAGACAATGTAATATCTAATTTTATTGTATGCATAGAGCCTAGTCCTGTGGTCCTTACTTCGGCAAAACTGCCAGTGAAGTTATGCAAACCTATCTTACTGGTGATTTCTTTACCAGAATAGCAAGTTCTAGTATACAACCACTATTATTATAAACGCCCTTCGTTTCCTCCACTTCGTCCCCCACAGAATGTGTTTGTGCAACTTTCCTTGGCCTTCAGAAATGATAGTTACACCCTGGAATCTAGAATTAACCAGGCTGAGAGGGATAGAAATCTCACTGAGGAGAACACTGAGAAGGAACTGGACAACTTTAAAACAGCCATTATGGTAAGAAAACGGGGATAATTCTCTTTCATTTAAACCTGTAAGACTCCACTAAAATCCATACACATACACGTGCTAATGCTAGCTATGAATTTGATTCACAAACTTCATTTTCTGCTACTTTTATTTCCTTACTTTCATCACTACAAGGCAAGTAGTCAAAGTTTTTTAAGCAGGTAGCGGAGAAAGATCCCTAGGCTTGATTATTACCAGATTTGGGGCAAGTCTGTGGCTTTTATCAATGTAATGCCTCCTGGATCTCCCCAGTGTGCAGAGGAAGTGCAGCTTTTTTTTGTGCCACCCTTTAAGAGGGTGTAGCATAATGAGCCAGCAGAGTGGAGAACATTACACTGTCTCGTCTCTTCCTCTCCACCCACCCACCCACTTTCTCTCTCTCTCTCTCTCTCTCTCTCTCTCTCTCTCTCTCTCTCTTTGGGGAGTAAAAGACCTGTAATTTTGCTCAACCCTGTTGTGAGAGAAGGGGGCAGAGCACAATATAAATCCTGACGTGGATGGGGTCACTGTAGGAATGAAGCATTTCTGGGACTTTTCTCTGGAGAGCACTTATCCCTGGAGAGCAGGCAGGGAATCTTGTCATTTGGTAACAAACGTTAATGGACAGTTTAAGTGTTATATTAATAGATGTTGAAGGTTGAAGTTCACAAGCCTTGAAGCACTTGACATAAAGCCTTACTGGATGTATTAAAAAGAGGTATGGGAAAGGGAATTGTGAGCTTCCACAGAACCCCTTCAGGGATCCATGAAGCCCCCTTGATAAAAAATATATCTAGTTCCTGGATTCTTTCCCATGTGTTATTCCCATGTCTTGCATGCTGGCTACTTTCTGCTTCTAATAAAAAATGTCAGCTATCAATAGTTACCTTTCTTGTGTCCAAATTTCCAGCTCTCTGTGGATTTTGTAATTGAAATGCCAAATACATTTGAAACATACCTAGTTACAATACACTGCAAATTTCCTTGTGCAGCTAAAGTGGCAGAGATCCAGTTACCATGGTGTTGGTACAGCATTAGGTAGACTGAATTAATGTACTGTTCTGGAGTTAATAAATAATCAAAAGAGCATAAGTCAAGGTTCACCCGTTATATTTGACAAGTATGGCACAAAAGGTTATGAAACTGAAGGAAGATACAATTAAATAAGGATTGTGATGTTTACATTTTTTCATTGGGAATTTGAAAGCTGCATTTTAGGATTATCTGTACCTAAAAATGTGGGGGGCTGTATTGCTGCTATTCCCCTATTCTTGGCTGTTTAGAGAACTTGAAGTAAGCAGAGAGGATCGATTAAGTTTCATGTCTTTATTGATAATAATCCTTTATGTATATACATATTTTATAGCTAGTACACAATGGCTCTTTGAAATGCAGCCTATTAGTCATTTGTAGTAATACAAATATTTCAGTTGAGAATAATTTACTAGAGAGATACAGTAAGAATAATGTTAACAACACAGGAGCAAAGCAGCTAACTTCCCTATCCTCATTGTAGTTCACATGGCATTTTGGAGCTAACTGGCTACTTTATATAATCTATGATGATGTGTTGTATTTTTACTAAGCAGTGGCTATTTGATGTTTTACTTAAAGCCCCCCAACTCTCAAAGACAATTGATAACAGAATCTCAACTTTCATTTTAAAATTAGGTTTTAGTCCACGTGGTTGCAGGAAAGAGCTTGAAAATGTAACCTGAATGTACCCTAAAATTTCAAAGACCATAAAAACTCCCTCACACTTGGGTTTAAAAGCATGAAACTTAAAAAATAGATGTAATGTTTTTTGGAGCTGTCTTCCTGATATTTTTAGGTTCTCAGTGGGGTAGCTAAAAATACTTAAAAACCAACAATGGTCCTGTAGCACCTTAGGGTACGTCTACACTACAACGTTAATTCGAACTAACTTAGTTCGAATTAGTTAATTCGAACTAAGCTAATTCGAACTAACACGTCTAGAACTAAAAACTAGTTCGAATTAGCGTTTTGTAAGCTCAGGGCTCAGGGTCGGGGGTCTCAGTGGACCCCCTTGATTTTCATGCACACCTGCTCCTGGGTGGCCAGGCTGGCAGCTCTCCTGCCCTAGACGGCCACTTTCCTGTGCCTAGTGCGGAGATCGTGGACGAGGTCCACGATGTCCGCACTAGCCCAGGAAGGTGCCCGCCTCTTGCGGTCCAGGGCAAGCTCCTGGGAGCCCCCAGCCTGGTCCCGGGAAGAGGGGGTGGGCTGGGGGACATCGGGTGGGTGGCTCTATGCCGTGCCAGGTGCAGGGTCTGCTGGCTGGGTGCTGGCAGGCTTGCACCTGGCACGGGCACCGTAGCCAGCCCGTGCCCCTTTAAGGGGTCCAGGGCTGGGAGGGGGGCAATAGAGTTTCCCTGGTGTTGGCCAGAGTGGCCACCAGGGAAACCTGGGGAGGGCTAGCCTCCCACTAGTTCGAATTAAGGGGCTACACACCCCTTAATTCGAACTAGTAAGTTCGAACTAGGCTTAATCCTCGTAAAATGAGGTTTTCCTAGTTCGAACTAAGCGCTCCGCTAGTTCGATTCAAATTCGAACTAGCGGAGCGCTAGTGTAGCGGCTATGAATGTTAGTTCGAACTAACGTCCGTTAGTTCGAACTAACATTGTAGTGTAGACATACCCTTAGAGACTAACAAAAATATATAAATAGTATCATGAGTTTTTGTGGGTACAACCCACTTCTTATGTGTCATTTGAAGTGGATTGTGCCCACAAAAATTCATGATGTTATTTATATATTTTTGTTAGTCTTTAAAGTGCTACAGGACCATTGTTTTTTTATGTTTGGGGTTAGCAATAGTGTAGATGTAATATTAATAACATCTGTAGGTTTTTCTTTCAGGTATAAATATACAAGCAAACAAAAACTATGAATAAAATCTGAATCACAGATATCCAGGTTTATTTCTGATTTAGAAGTCCCTTCTGAAATTACGGCAGACCTTTGATATTGAAACGTGCTATAAAACATGGAAATAAATCCAATATTTGAACTACCCCAAAGTGTGAAGGATTTGGGCTATTCTGTTATATTACAGAGAACAACAATCACTATTAAGAAAAAGAGTTTTTTTACTAAGGCCCTGATTCAGCAAAGCACATGAATACATGCTTAACATTTAACTATGTGAGTAATCCCATTGAAGTCATGTACTTATGTGCATTCCTGAATTGGAGCATAAATTACCAAAGTGTTTTGAGTTAGTATATACAAATATTTCTGATTCATTTCTCACCAATCCTTAGGATTGTTTTCTGGCTTTTGCAGGCAATACTAGAGAAAGTCATGCTGCTTGGTATTGCTCTTTCGGAGTTCTTGAAAAGTTTAGGGTTGATAGCTTATCAAAATGTGAATCTATCATGGAAATTAGAAAAGCTGAAGAGACTTGAACAGCTACTAGACTGGCAAGTTTAAGTATTCTTTGAGTTTTGGAAACAGATTTGTCTTTACCAGTGAGACTTCCGTTGACTTCAATGGGAATGGCACTTCAAATGTGCATCCTCTGAATATTTGCCTCTAAAGCGCTTAGTCTGTGCTTTGATGTTTTGGTGCATTGTTTTCAATTCAGTCTTCAGCTGCCTTATGGCATCACTATGAACATAGAGAAACTTGCCAGAAGCTGCTGGAGGATATTGCTGTACTGCATCGCTTGGCTGCGAGACTCTCCAGTCGTGCTGAAATGGTTGGAGCGGTTCGTCAGGTAAGACTATTAACAATTCCAGTGTGGCCCTTGATTTTGATACGTTAACAGTCACATTTTAGATCTTTACAGAAAAAGTTAACATCTCACATGGGGTATGTCTACACTACTACCCTAGTTCGAACTAGGGTGGTTAATGTAGTCATAAGGAGTTGCAAATGAAGCCTGGGATTTGAATTTCCCGGGCTTCATTTGCATAAAGCCGGGCGCCGCCATTTTTAAATGTCCGCTAGTGCGAACTCCGTACCGTTACTCCTCGTTTCACGGTAGTAAACCTCGTTTAACAGTAGTTCGGACTAGGAAGCCTAGTCCGAACTACCTAGTCCGTGCCGCATGTAGCCGCGCAGCACGGAGTCCGCACTAGCAGACATTTAAAAATGGCGGCGCCCCGCTTTATGCAAATGAAGCCCAGGAAATTCAAATCCCGGGCTTCATTTGCAACTCTGTATGACTACATTAACCAACCTAGTTCGAACTAGGGTGGTAGTGTAGACATACACATAGAGATGAATTATTTGTTTCATTAATCCAGAATTTACCTTTGTCTGTTTCTCATTTTAGGAGAAACGTATGTCAAAGGCCACAGAAGTAATGATGCAGTATGTGGAGAATTTGAAGAGAACATATGAAAAGGATCATGCTGAGCTAATGGAGTTTAAGAAATTGGCCAATCAGAATTCTAGCAGAAGTTATGGTGCATCTGGTAATAACAGTGCTTAAAGGCTTGCCTTTAGTCACATGGGTTTATAGTGCTCTGTATCATATAAAATCAGGTATTGTCAACCTGCTCAGGTGCAGAAACAGATTTTACAAGGTATCTCCCAACACAGACTTCCATATAGTCTCTTGAAGAGGTTTCAGGCAATGGCTGCAAATCGGGGAACAAAGCACCAATAATATCCAGCTAGGAATAGGATCTGATGTAACTCTGACTGCTTTTTCTTTTTCTGGTCTGGCTGGTGTACTTCATCCATCACTGGGCCTACTTGCTGTGTGATCTCATAGGGACCCTGCCACCAAGCAAGAAGTTTAGATTCCTCAGAGGGGAGGGGAATAGGTACTCAGTCCCCTGGATCAAAAGTCCTCTCTTGGGCTTCCTGGTTATAATATCACCCTTGGTTTGCTTGAGCCACCTGGAGGTTCATACGGGCTAAAATCCTTACCCTGTCAAGTTGCTCCTGTAATTGGAAAACATATTGGAGGAGCCCCTGAGAAAGTGATGGGGTACTTTCCAGGTCTCGCTCATTAAGTTCAGCACCCCCCGAGGTTCGCAACCATAGAGAAGTTCAAAGGGGGGAACTGAATTGACGACTGTGGCACCTCCCAGATGTCTAATAACAAAGGAGAAAGCAATTGGTCCCACTGCTGCAGTTCGGCTGGGGGAAATTTCCGCAACATCCCCTTTAGAGTTTGATTAAAACACTATATTATGCCGTCTGCGGGTGGTATACTGAAGTCTGGAGCTTGTGGATGCCCAGGAGTGCACAGACCTGCTGAAGCAACCAGGCAGTAAAATTAGTCCCTTGATCCATGAGCAACTCCTGGGGAAGGCCTACCCTGGCAAAGACCTTCGCCAGTTCGGAGGCAATAGAATGGGCCATGGTACTCCGCAGCAGGATAGCCTCCGGGAAGCGGGTTGCATAGTCTACCAAGACCCAGATGTATTTGAACCACGCTTCGCTCCTCTGGAGCGGGCCTACCGGGTCCATTGCCATGCGTTCAAATGGGATACCGACTACTGGCATAGGTACCGGGGGTCCGTGGAACCCGGCGGTTAGCAGCTAACTGGCATTCAGGACATTACTGGCAGTAGTCTTTTACATAATGGTAAACACCTGGCCAGAAAAACCAGGACAGGACCCATGCCAGAGTTTTGTCTTGGCCCAGGTGTCTGGTGGTGGGAATGTCATGTGCAAGTCTCAGAACAGCTCTCCGGTGGCAGTGAGGGATGACTAATTGGGACTGGACTTCTCGGGTCTGTGGGTCCCAGTCCATATGATACACTGTCAGACACCATCTCAAAATGGGGCCACTGCTTGGCTGTCTGTGAATCGGTGACAGCCCTGTTGATGCAGGCCACACAGTTGTAGGCAAACTGTAATGACGGGTCCTCTCGCTGGTTCTGTGGAAAGTCCACCAAGCGAGAAGGCCTCAAGTTCTCCCCAGAGGAACAACTAGGTTGGCTCAAACCCTCATGTCCTTCCATTCCCTCTGCTTCCTTTTCCCCTTCTGCGGTGAGCCCCACGCCCTAGACAGCCAATGGTCTGTGGCCAGCCCGACTGTTTGCAGGGGTGTTCTGTGCGGCTGGGGACCAGTGACCTATTCCACGGATTAAGTCAGTAAACCTTGGCAGTCTTGATCAAGAATGATGGGGTTATCCATTTCCTCAATAACTCCATTTATGGTCAGAGCCACTCAGGTCCATGGATAGACTTTGACATCCCTGGGAATGCACTGGAGCTGTAACTCATCAGCCACTACTGAGGGAAAGATAAAACAAAAGGGAAAACTATGTGACACTTTAAAGACTAATAAGATGTCCTTGTGGATAAAGGTTTGTTCACAGACGGAGTCTAAAAGAGAAACCACCTCTCATGGCCCCATTTTCATAGGCTCTGTCAGCTTAGGTGACCCCGGTCAGCAGGTCCGAGACTCCGCGGTGCACATCCCCCCCAAGTTACAGTCCATATCAGGACAGTCTCACTGTAGGTGCCCCAAATGGCTGCAGGAAAAGCTGGGTCCAAGATCCAAATGGTTCAGCCAGGTAGGAGCAGCTGGGTTCCTCAGTCCATCCATGCTGCCCGATGAGGTTTGCTCCAATGGTCTGTGTTCCCGGGGGCTGGTTGGCCTATCCCCTCCTTGTGTTCAGACCCAGAGAATCAAGAGCGGGTTGCAACAAAGCTGCCTTCATCTCCTGGAGTACATGCAGGGGGGCTTGGGTGTGGAGAGCCCCATGCAAGCCCTGCTAGAGGGGATACCCTACGCCCCCTCACTGCAAGCCCTCCGGCCCTTTTTCTCATTCTCTGCCAGAGAACTGGCAGGGTTTGGAGGCCAGGATGGGTGAACGGCTGCAGAGATGGACAGGACTGCTGGTGCCGAACCAACTGGTCCTGTCCATGCCTTGGCACCAGCTCAACACCCTGAGCCTGGCCCCTCCCAGATGTTCTCCGTAACGGTGCAGAAGGAAGTGTGGCGGATAGAAAGATGCTGAGATAGAGCAGAGGACAAGGCAAGGGAAAACAGTTACTGGAAGGGCATAGCAAACACCTCAGAAGGCTGACTAGGGTAGGGACGAGGCAGGCAAAGGAGCTGTGTGGAGGTTGGGCAGTGCAGGCAAACAAACAATCAAACTTTCTGGGGCTGAGTGGGGCAAGTGAGCAAACTAACTCTCAGGGAGGGAAGGAGAAACAAGCTGGGCTAGCAGAGTGGGGCAGACAGCAGGGAAGGAGGCAAGCTACTGTAGTGGGGGGGGCAAGGGTGGGTGAGCAGAGGTAAAGGGGGGTCCCCCAGCCAAATGTTGCTGAAGGAGGGGGGCCAAGTCAAAGGGAGTTGGGGAGGGGAGTGCATCCACGAGCATTTGTGGGGGCTCAGTCCTTGCCTGCTGCTGCAGAGAAACAGTCCTGGGTAGAGTTTTGGGCGAGGCAGCAGCTCCGCCGAGGGGCGAAGTAAAAGTCCAGGTTTAACAGGTTGGTGGTGGGGGTGGTGACAGTAGGAAGTGGGGGGTGGCTAGACTAGGGGGAGGGCTCCACACCTCTCCCCTGATCCCCCTTGCAGCAACTCAGTTCACCACCACCTCAGGAGCACAGCTGTCCAAAGCTCAGTCCAAGCAACCCCCCTCCACAAGTCCAGGCAGTGGCTGCTCTTCTTCTTCCTCCTCGAGGGGCTGGTGATGGTGACATAGCAGCAGCGGGTGAGTGGCAACCGGGGGTGTGTGTCTCCTGCACCCTCCCTCTGGAGGGGGGGCAGGCTGGCAGGCCCACCCCAGATGGCAGCAGTGGTGATGGTAAGCAGCAGCAGTCCTCAGGGGTACAGGTCCATCAGGGGCCTCCACAGGCAGACAAGCAGGTGGCCGCAGGGGAGGACAGGGCAGGGAGAGCTCCAGTTGGTGAGAGTCACAGCAGCAGCAGGAACAAGGGGGAGAGAATCAGGAGCAGCAGTAGCCACACCCTCCTCTGTAGTGGTGACTATTTGAAACTCCAGGGCTGGGCCAGTGTCAGCCCCTAAAAGCCCCTCCCCCAGCCTTGCGGGAGGGATGACTGGATCTAGGGATCAACTGATTCTGGGGGACAAATAATGAAAAACACAGTCAGGAGTGCGGGTCACAGGTTTAAAACAAGGGAGCCGGACGGGGACACCGAGCAGAGAACCCCAGACAGCGCCCGCTGCTCCTCAATGCTGTTGATGGAGCCAGTGGATACCTCCCAGAGGAGGTAAAGTAATGATTTTAAGCTCCCCGGCTTGTCTTTGGAAAGTGTGCAGGTTTCCTTTGGGGATGAGGATCGATGCCTCAGAGGGTATGTCTACACTACCCTCCTAGTTCGAACTAGCAGGGTAATGTAGGCATACCGCACTTGCAAATGAAGCCCGGGATTTGAATTTCCCGGGCTTCATTTGCATAAGCGGGGAGCCGCCATTTTTAAAACCCCACTGGTTCAAACCCCGTGCAGCGCGGCTACACGGGGCTCGAACTAGGTAGTTCGGACTAGGCTTCCTAGTCCGAACGAGGTGTACCGGTAGTTCGGAATAGGAAGCCTAGTTCGAACTACCTAGTTCGTGCCCCGTGTAGCCGCGCTGCACGGGGTTCGAACCAGCAGGGTTTTAAAAATGGCGGCTCCCCGCTTATGCAAATGAAGCCCAGGAAATTCAAATCCCGGGCTTCATTTGCAAGTGCGGTATGCCTACATTACCCTCCTAGTTCGAACTAGCGGGGTAGTGTAGACATACCCAGACATACTGATCACTCTGGGAAGTGTTCTCCCACAGGTGAGAGGGTGAGTTTGGCATTTATCATTTTTCTATGTGGGTTCATTCAAGAGTGCAGGAATTGTCTTGTTTCAACCACATAATTGTTAAAAGAGCAGTTAGTGTATTGCATGTTGTGAGACTTGTGTAAGACCATGGATCTTGAAGGCTGTGTTTTGGAGTTGTGTTGGGGAGGAGTGCTAATTGTAGCTATGGCCTCAGGCTTTGCATCTGTTGTTCTGGCAGGGTCTGGTGCCACTTTGAGTTATTGTGGGGAAGCTTGCTTCCGATGATGAGCTTGGAAATGGAGGGAGCTGTTTGAAGGCCAGAAATGGGGTGGGGATTCAGGAAAGATTTCTTTCAGAACAGGGTTCCCATTGATTATGGATTGTATTGGTTTGATGATACAGTGTGGGTTCCAAGGTGGGATGGTAGGTAACAGCTAGAGGGTATGTGGCTGCAGGAGGTTTTATTTCTGTATTGAAGCAGGTTCTCTCAGGGTATTTCGGTGACCCATTCCAGGATGCTATCTACCGTATTTTAGTGAATATACCCCGTATCCAAATATAACCCGCACCCGAATATATCACGTGGTTTTTGCTGTTTCAGTAAAAAAAATCTTGTATACCCCGTGCACGGGTATAACCTGCGGGATATACAAGATTGTGCTGGGGGTATATTTAGGGTGCGGGGGTATATTTACAGTGCAGAGGGTTAGGCTCCCAGCCCACAACCAAACAACGCAGGGAAATTTACAAGGGGCGCATCAGCTGGGAACGCTCCGGAGCCGGGGCAGAGGTGCAAGGCGGGAGGCTCCCAGCCCAAGCTGACAAAGGGAAGGAGCCCGGAGCAAGTTGCTCGGCGGCCAGCAGCAGCGGCAGGAATCTACAGGTGGCAATGGCTCTCAGGAGCAAGGCTGGGACATGGTGCTTATTGCTCCTTGCTCCTGCACGATCCAGCCAGGAGCCCTTCCCTGCCTGCAGCTGCTGTCGCTGCACGCCGGACCCACTGTGCGCTCGCTTGTTGCTCACGGGCCGGCGCCTGCCCCACCACCCCGAACCATGCCCCGCTTGTTGCTCCTGGGCTGGGGCATGGTTCGGGGTGGTGGGGCAGGCACCGGCCTAGGAGCAACAAGCGAGCGTGCAGCGGGTCCAGCATGTGGTGGCTGCAGGCAGGGAAGGGCGCCCGGCTGGATCGCGCAGGAAACTAACCCCAGCCCGGCAAAGGTAGTGAAGGGGGTGGGATCCTCTTCCATTGAGTAAAAAAAACCCTATATACCCCGCACACAAGTATAGCCCTCTGAGGGCGGGGGCGGGGTTTGTAAAAATGAATATAACTCGTGGGTTATATTCACTAAAAGACGGTACTTCTCTGGTGGAGTCTCATTGTTTGATGAAGGAGGTTTTGAAGGTGTGTTTAAATGTGTATATTCTTCCAGGACTTTGTGCTAAGAGTATATGCCATGGCATCTGAGTATCTACCTGTGGATTACAGGTTTCTTGGTGTGTTTGGAGTAGTTACTAGATCTATAAAGTTGTGGTGATTTGTGAGTTTCTTGTACATGGTTGTCTTTAGGATTGTTGAAGTTGATTATACTGTCCAGAAAATTGATGCTAACATGGTGGGAGGATTCTATACCAACAACCATTAAACTGTCTCTAGAGTACTCACTCGCTAGCATTGACTTCCTGAACACTAGCTTCAACAATGGTTCAATGGATGTAATATGAGAAGTGAATTAGTTTAAGAAATAAATAGGCACGAACTACATTAAAATAAATGTAAATACTTGAAGAACAACTGATGATGTGTGTGTGAAACTTTTAAAAACATTCTGTTTGGAAACAATTTTGTTTCTGCAGTCTATCCTATATATTTTATTTGAGCATTCTTTACTACTAAGAACATTTGTATGAAAACAGGATCTTTTTTTCTTATGATAGCTCATGTAAATGATTTTCATTATAAAAAGCACGAGAAAAGAAATACAGAAAGTCTATGAGAGAAGCAATATTATTTCTAAATGGAACATTTTTCATAGTTTCCAAAAGACTTCAGTCACTTTTTAAAAACAAAACACTGGATATTTAACATCTTTATAATATCTTGTGTGTATTTACTTGGAGTTACCGAGAGATGTTTATGGTTGTCCCTGGGATCATAATTTTGACTGTTTTTTAAATAGTCATTTGCACATCCTCTTGCATGTGTTTAGAGTTCACTTTCAGCAGACATTAGCTTTGAAAAGCCGTGGGCTGTGTCTGCACTGGCAAGTTATTCCGGAAAATTAGCCGCTTTTCTGGAAAAACTTGCCAGCCGTCTACACTGGCCGCTTGTATTTCTGGAAAAGAACTGATGATCTAATGTAAAATCATCAGTGCTTTTCCAGAAAAACTATGTTGCTCCCATTCGAGCAAAAGTCTTTTTCCGGAAAACTGTTCTGGAAAAGGGCCAGTGTAGACAGCACAGTAGTGTTTTCCGCAAAAAAGCCCCGATCGCGAAAATGACGATCGGGGCTTTTTTGCGGAAAAGCACGTCTAGATTGGCCACGGACGCTTTTCTGGAAAAAGTGCTGCCAAGTCCTGCCAATCTAGATGCGCTTTTCCGAAAAGCATTTCTGGAAAATCATGCCAGTGTAGACGTAGCCACTATGTTCTCCTTAGAGTAGATTATGAAGGCTTTTGTGCAGTTCCTATCCTATATTTTTAATTATAATTGTTAGATTAACAATCATTTAGAATAAATGTAAATTATTCAAGTATCGTAGGGCCATATTTTTATATTTAATTGCTTACTTATATGTATGCTTAAATGTTCCTGTTTTCTATTGGACTTCCTCAGAAATAAATTGCGATGAAAAGGGATTTATTTCAGGAGGCAAAATTTTAAAAGAAGAAGTTAGTACTTCTTTGTTTCACTGCTATTGTTTATGTAGCCTACTGGAATTTTAAGTGTTAAAACTTTCTTCTGAAAAATCAACACATAGGAATATGCCAGATTCTTATAGCCAAGATGCCAGATTCTGATCTCCAGTGGCAACTGAAGTCGGTTGAAATAAGTGGAGTCATTACAAATTTCCACTGGTATAACTGAGATCAGTTCATATATCAGTCTTCTTTATAGGGATTTATCCATATAGTCTAACTCTGTTCTTTATCTACTGTTTTCCATACAGAAGATGGAGTGCCTCGTTCAGCTAGATCTATGTCTCTTACTGTTGGAAAGGTATTCTTACAATATTAACAGAAATTAAACTATTAAGAGAAGATTTTACATAACAAAAGTTCAGTCACTATCTAAACATATAGAATTGTATTGCCTACTACAGTCTTGCAGTGCAGTTTGTGTGATGGCCAATTCAAAAATTTTGGAATTTGGTGAAATTGCGAATAGCTATATACAAGAATAAATATTAGTAATATTTAGAATTAATTGAAAAATTATAAAGGGCCCCATTAATCTGTTTCAGAATAACAGTGTTTTAGAGAGCAATCCTGCTTTGCAGTCAGTAAGCTGTGATTTCAGTTGTGCTATTCCACTTATACAAGCTGAGCATTAGACTAAGAATGACTGCAGAAGGAAGGGTCGCAGAATCTGTGTCTCAGTCCAATTATCATTTTTAGCAACCAGGTCATTTCTGTAATACTCACTGATTCAGTCAGCACAGAAAATCGTCTTTTTCTTGTTTTGTTACGGCATTCATAAATGAGAGATTCTCCATGCTAGATATTGTAGCCTGACTTGTTAATAGTTTTAGCAAAGCTAGCTTTAAATATGTGCAGAACCCTAGGTTTTGACCTAGCTAGAAGGCAACTCCCTAAATTCCCTAATTTATAAATACAACTGAGAATCCATTCAGCTGATAGGAAATTTGATCTTTTAGGTGTTATTCAACTTCTGCCTGCTTTATTTCATATTTATATTCCTTCATTTGTAACAGTTAAGGTCCAGCATGTTCCCAATCCGATGCAGATACTCAGTGGGAAGAGAAAGGCTACATCTGTACTGCAAGGCTTTTCCGCAAGAGGAAATGCAAATGGAGCACTCATTTGTATATGTCACGCTCGCATTTGCATTTCCTCTTTGCATCCCTTTTGCACAAGAGGCTTTTGCGCAATAAAGAGCTGTGTAGACGGCTCCTTTTTGCACAAAAATCCCTTCTTGCACAAGAGCTGTTCTTCCTGAAAAAATGAGGAGTGTATGCTGGGACAGCCTCAAAACAGATGAGCTAGTATGGCTCTCAGAGATCCACTTCTCCAACAGCAGTGTTCTTTGGCATGGTCCGTGCACTCTTCTATGGGGGGTCCAGAGTGAGCAAAATAAAATATGTAGCTACAGTTACCTGAATCATTGGGCAGTTGTAGAGTTTTAATGTTTTGCAAGGTATTTTCTCATAGCATTGGGTTCACAATTATACTCAGATCTTTGTTTTAGGCGTGGTGCAAGCAATCTGAATTAGGAAGGGTCTTTTGGGTGAGGAAGTCAAACTACAGCTGATTGGCTGTACCTACAGATGGAGTGCTCTCCACATCAACTATAAAGTTATTTAATTAGACTACAATGAAAATTAAAAGTGTTTCCTGAAGTATGCTTTAATACTTTAGACCCCAAATTCAGGAAAACTGTTAAAGCCCATTTACTTCAGAGTTAAGCAAGCACTCAGTGTTTTTCTGAATATTTTTTTTTCTGAATCAGGACCTTAGTCAGCAGCCATGTGTCAGAACTGTTCAGCCAATAGGAAGTACCAGCTTTCCTGGGGTGCAACTACTAAAATAATGTATCTATCAATTTACCTGACCAGCAAAAATTCACTATTACTCTTTTAATTTAATTGCTTCAGAGGGGGAACCGAATTAGTCTATAACAGGAAAAACTTTAAAAACAACAAATAGTCTAGTAGCACCTTAAAAACTAACACAACTGACCACTACACTTACCTTCATGCCTCTAGCTTCCATCCCTGACACATTTCTCAATCTATTATATACAACCAAGCCCTAAGATACAACCGGATTTGCTCCAGTCCCACAGACAGAGATTGTCTACACCTACAGGATTTATGTAGAGCATTCTTAAAACTGAAATACTCAACTGGTAAAGTGAAAAAACAGATTGACCCAGAGCCAAAAGAGTACCCAGATATGAACTACTTCAAAACAGGGCCAAAGAGAAACAACAGAATTCCACTTGTCTTCACCTACAGTCCACAACTTAAAAAACCCCTCCAACACATTATCCACAATCTACAGCCTATCCTGAAAATGACCCCTCACTCTCAGAGGCCTTGAGGAACAGGCCATTCCCCACCTACAGACAACCCCCTAACCTCAAACAAATTATTTCCAGTAACCACACAGCACACCTCCATCAAAATCATCCAGGAACCCATCCCTGCAATCAATCCCGGTGCCAACTCTGTCCACACATCTACACAAGCGATTTCATCACTAGACCCAACCACATCAGTCACTACATAGGGGCTCATTTAACTTCCACATCCACTAATGCGATCTATGCCAGCAGTACCCCACTGCCATGTATATTGGCCAAACTAGACAGTCTCTATGGGAAAGAATTAATGGACACAAATCAGATCTCCATAAAGGCAATACACAGAAACCTGCTGGAAAACATTTTAATATACCTTGACACTCATTAATGGATCTCAAAGTAACTCTGTTGTTTCAGGCCAATTGCACAAGCCAAATGCACAAGGAAGAGTTGGAACGTAACTTCATTTACAAGTTTATTTCTTATGCAAATAGAATGAACAGAGACGTTGGCTAGCGAGCACATTACCTTCCTCATCCTAATGACCAACCACATAATGGAGGTGCTAATTGTTCTTATCAGTCTCTTGTAACTACTTGAACAATCTACTCACGGTCTCTTTTTTTTTTCTCTTTTTTTTTCTTCTCCTTTTCTCTCCTTATTTATTCTTGGATCTGGACTTCTAATACTCCAGTCATCTGAAGAAGTGGGTTGTGCCCACAAAAGCTCATGATACCATCTACATGTTTTGTTAGTCTTTAAGGTGCTACTCGGTGCTATTCGTTGTTTTTAAATTTAATTAGTTATATATTTATTATGCACTTTTCTTATAAAAGGTAATCTTGGTCTTTGTCTGGTATACACAGAGTGATATACAGTAGTACAGAATACTAGATATCTAATTTTGTAGAAAAAAAACCCCTATATTGTATCATTTAAGAAGCAATATGTGATCATACATGTATAGATTGCATCATGATGGATACACCCAAAGGAGACAGAGTTAAGGCTATACATGCCACCATTTCCTGACGTTAGCAATCTTAACGTTGTCTTAATATTGTTTTATGTATGGCTTATCCAAAATAGATAATTGTGCTTGTTGCTGCTAGTACAATTTAGAACATTTCCATTGTGTGGATTGTTTGAATCTGCTTCTTTACGATACCTACCAACCACAGGGAATTATCCTTCAGTTGTGCTTCTTCTATAGTGTTTGTTGTTTATTGATAGAATATGCCTCGGAGGAGAGTCAGTGTGGCTGTTGTTCCTAAATTTAACTCGTTACACATTCCTGGCCAGTCACCTACCACGTCACCCATGCCTTCAATGCCATCCCTGGTAAGTAAAAATAAGTCCATAATTTAAAAGAATTATCCTGTTTCTTAAATCTATGCCATATAAACTAAGCAAACATTTCTGATAAACCTGAACCCAATTGACTTTGAAAATTTGAGTGATTGAAGTATATGGTTTAAATTGGAAATATCTGTTAGTCTCTTCTTAGCCTTTCCCAGCACAAAAATACCTGAGACTCCAAGACTGAGGAAATACTTCTAAGAAGCCCCAGACCCTCAAGTCCTACCTAGTTGTTTAGAACTTCATTTAGACAACCAGGGGATTTCTCAGTGACATGAGCCTGAGTAGAATCTGTGACCCAACCTTTGTGACCAGAATAGTCAAAAGTGGCTATGTAAGCTGTGCAGTATAAAGGAATTACTCCCCCTGGATCCGCTTCCTTGGCTACTTATGTTAGGAATCTGGTGACACAGCATGTCATCTGACTGGGGCCTCTAGGCAGCTCAAGTGTAATCAGATTCTGAGTTCTAGTTTCTGTTTAGTAAGTGGTAATGCACTATGCATAAAAAGTAAACATAACCTCAACAATAGAACACCGAGGGGATGATGATTTCAATCATTTACTGTGAAATTATTCTAATCAGCTGTCACAAGTGTCTTCCAAAAAAGGAAAATCTGCAGCTAATCATCAGTATAAATCCAAACTGAAAAACCCAGGCAACAAAAATCTGTATTTCCCACTAAGGTCTGTGCTAAGTAGCCTATTCACTCCTGTGTTGCATTGTTTGTTTATAACAGCGTAATTTGGTAGTACTTATGTGTTTGCACAATAAAGAAGAATCAAATGAAACTTGAACCTAACAGCTACATAACTTATTACTCCTGTGCAAAATGTACCACATGCTCCTAATTTCAAAGACAAACTAACAGCTCCACGATGACCAATCTAAAACTGTTAAAGTTACATAGTCAAAGCTCTCTACTGGAAGGCCAAAGTATAATGGGAATTATTGCAAACAAGCAGCTGAAGAGCAGTACGTAAGATAGAAATGTCTTCAAAGGGGCAATATTTTTAGCTGGGGGGAGTTAAATTTAATTTTATCTTTAAATTGAATTAAATGTAAAATCCATGATTGCATGACCATGTGTCCACAAGAATTGCTTAAAGACATGAATGTATGTGAAAAAAATCATTGTTAAATTTCTCATTGAAAACCCAACAGAAGAAGCACAATTTACAGAAAAGAAAGAGTTGGGAAAACAACATACTATACAGTTGCTCACGAAAGCTTATGCTCCAATAAATCAGTTAGTCTATAAGGTGCCACAGGACTTCTTGTTGTTTATGCAGATTTAGACCAACACAGCTGCCCCTCTGATACTATACAGTTGTCAGTGCACAAATAAAGGAAGGGACTAAAGCAGTGGTTCCCAACCTATTTTAAACTGGGAACTGGTAAATCCATTTGCAAACACGTGGTGGACTGGCAACATTTGCATATTTGTTATTCATTGTGCAAATAACAAATATGCAAATAAAACATTTCTTGTTTCCAAAATATGTACCCCAGCCCCTTCATAGACTGTAACCCTGACCCCTGCACCCTCTCCCTCCCCCTGCCATATTATTTTATTCATCCCCGGCGGCAAGAGCAGCCACCCATCGGATGGAGCAGATCCCAGCCCTCCACTGTGCAACATCTTCCATCGCCCTTCTCCCCACAGCAGGACCCAGCCCCCTCCCCAGCAGACCTTGGCTTCCCACACCGTGCAGATGCAGCAGGTCCCAGTTTCCCTGTCAAGCGGCAGGCCCCAGACCTCCTCCCCTTTCCTGAGCAGGCCTCATCCATCCACCACACAGCCATGGCAGACTCCAGACCCCCACTAGGGCAGGATCCAGCCTCCCCTCACATGGCTGCAGAGCAGGCCCCAGCTACTGGAACAGGCCCCAGCTGCTCATCATGCAACCGTGGCCTCCTCCTCCTCCCCCCCCCCCCCAGCACCACATGGCCCACTAGCCAGGCTATGTAGGCTGTAGGAGCTGGAACCAGGGCCACAGTGAGGCTGCCCCAGTAGGGAAAGCCTTAACATGGCCCTGGCTCCATCTCCAGCCCTGCCCATCACCCCACTCAGCCTGCTGCTGCAGGATGAAGTGGGCAGAAGGGAATTCCCTTATCAGGAACCCCAGTGGGTGTGGCAGACAGGGGTTTGCGGCTTGCCACTGGTCCGTGGACCAGCGATTGGGAACCGCTGGACTACAGGACACATACATGAAGGAAGTAAGGCAAAGAGATACACACACAAAAGGGGCAAAAACAGCTATTCATATTCCACTGTTTACAAAATTAATTTGAAAGCTCAGTTTTCAGGAGATTTTATGTGAAAAGAAAAACTTCAGGTAATAAATCATTAACTTTATCATCATACTGAAGTTGCATTAAAAATCAATTCATTAAACCTAATGTTGCATGGAATCTAACATTTTATTTATCGTGTTTTCAATTCACAGTCTGAATCACCTAATGGAAAAAGTGGTCTGACATCTACTCCTCTCCTGACAGCACTTCTGGAGGAGTGAGTTTTCTTAGGTTATTTTTCATATTAGGATTTACTGGATAGCGAAGGCATTCAATATACAATTGCCACAATTTCTGTGGAGAAACTAAAATGATAGGATTATGATCTTTGATGTCAATGAAGCTATGCTGATTTACACCAATGGAGGATTTGACCTTATTATTCTAATACTGAATAGTTTTATTTGCATTTACAGTTTCATGCATGAAGTTGTAACTTAATGAAGGCAGTCACCCATTTGTTTCATCCAGGCCTACAGGAATTGCTTTTTAAAATGGATTTTACCTGGAAAAATAAATGGTTCAAAGCACAAAAAAACTGTTTCATGAAACTCTACAAAGCTTCAGAAACCCATCATTTTTACAAAGTTCCAGAGGGTTTACAAAACTCTCAAAATCCTGCTGGCTTTATCTCATCTTTGCAGTGCATCTAGAATACTCATTAGTATAGAATGGTTGTATGTTGTGAGATTTCAGAAATCATTTAGGGTATGTCTACACTACAACATTAATTCGAACTAACAATTCAAATTAGTTAATTCGAACTAAGCTAATTCGAACTAGTGCATCTAGACCTAAAAACTAGTTCGAATTAGCGTTTTGCTAATTCGAACTAGCATGTCCACATTGAGTGGACCCTGAACCAAGGTTAAGGATGGCCAGAAGCAGTGCCGGCAGGGCATCAGGTTAGGACTTAGAGCGTGGAGCTGCTGTCTCAGGCTAGCCGAGGGCTGTGCTTAAAGGGACCCGACCCCCACCCTGGACAGACAGTTCTCAGGGGTTCCTCGCTCACTTGTCTAACTCGATGAGGGACAGCAAAGCAGTCCTGGCTTGGAGTGCCCTGAATGCCCACACTCGGCACATCACAGCACTCGGCCATCAGCCTGGCTGCACTTGCTGCAGGCTGCCATCCGGGGGGGGAGGGGGAGCCAGTCGGGGGGCTGCAGGAGAGCTTCCACCCCGAGGAGCCCGCAGAGCCACCCCAGTCCTCCCCATCAGGGGCTCGTACCCCATTCCTCCCTCACCTCCTTCCACTTACCCTTCCCTAGCCCCCCTTCCTGATGTACAAAATAAAGGACATGTGTGTTCAAAAATAGAAACACTCTTTACTGAACAAAACTCAGGGAGACTGGGAAAAGGAGGTGGGAGAGGGGAAGAGAGAGGGTGGGAGAGGGGAGGGCAACTAAAATGATCAGGGGTTTGGAACAGGTCCCATATGAAGAGAGGCTAAAGAGACTGGGACTTTTCAACTTAGAAAAGAGGAGACGGAGGGGGGATATGATAGAGTTCTATAAAAGCACGAGTGGTGTGGAGAGGGTGCATAAAGAGAAGTTCTTCATTAGTTCCAATAATAGAAGGACTAGAGGACACCAAATGCAATGAATGGGTAGCAGGCTTCAAACTAATAACAGAAAGTTCTTCTTCACAAAGCAAATAGTCAACCTGTGGAACTCCTTGCTGCAGGAGGCTGTGAAGGCTAGAACTAGAAAAGAGTTTAAAGAGAAGTTAGATAAATTCATGGAGGTTAGGTCCATGGAGTGCTATTAGCCAGGGGATAGAAATGGTGTCCCTGGCCTCTGTTTTGGAAGGCTGGAGATGGATGGCACGAGACAAATGGCTTGGTCATTGTCTTCGGTCCATCCCCTCCGGGGTAGCTGGTGTTGGCCGCTGTTGGCAGACAGGCTACTGGGCTAGATGGACATTTAGTCTGACCCAGTATGGCTGTTCTAAGCTCAGGGCTCAGGGTCGGGGGTCTCACTGGACCACCTTGATTTTCATGCAGACCTGCTCCTGGGTGGCCAGGCTGGCAGCTCTCCTGCCCTAGACGGCCACTTTCCTGTGCCTAGTGCGGAGGTCGTGGATGAGGTCCACGATGTCCACACTAGACCAGGCGGGCGCCCGCCTCTTGCGGCCCCGGGCAAGCTCCTGGGAGCCACCAACCTGGTCCTGGGAAGAGGCAGAGGGCTGGGTGTCAGCGGGTGGCTGGCTCGTGCTGTGCCAGGTGCAGGGTCTGCTGGCTGGGTGCTGGCAGGCTTGCACCTGGCACAGGCACCGTAGCCAGACCGTGCCCCTTTAAGTGCTTCGGGGCTGGGAGGGGGGCAGATGAGTTTCCCTGGTGGTGCCCAGAGTGGCCACCAGGGAAAGCTGTGGAGGGCTAGCCTCCCACTAGTTCGAATTAAGTGGCTACACAGCCCTTAATTTGAACTACTTAATTCGAACTAGGTGTTAGTCCTCGTAGAATGAGGTTTACCTAGTTCGAATTAAGCGCTCCCCTGGTTCGAACTAGTGGTTTGTATGTGTAGCACCTATCAAAGTTAATTCGAACTAATGGCTGTTAGTTCGAATTAACTTTGTAGTGTAGACATACCCTTAGGGTATGTCTAAACTACCACCCTAGTTCGAACTAGGGTGGTAATGTAGGCAACCGGAGTTGCAAATGAAGCCCGGGATTTTAATTTCCCGGGCTTCATTTGCATCTTGCCGGGCGGCGCCATTTTTAAATGTCCGCTAGTGCGGACTCCGTGCCGCGCGGCAACACGGGGCATGGACTAGGTAGTTCGGACTAGGCTTCCTATTCCGAACTACCATTACTCCTCGTTTTGAGTAGTAACGGTAGTTCGGAATAGGAAGCCTAATCCGAACTACCTAGTCCGTGCCCCGTGTAACGCGCGGCACGGAGTCAGCACTAGCGGACATTTAAAAATGGCGCCGCCCGGCAAGATGCAAATGAAACCCGGGAAATTCAAATCCCAAGCTTCATTTGCAACTCTGGTTGCCTACATTACCACCCTAGTTCGAACTAGGGTGGTAGTGTAGACATACCCTTAGTTAGTACCACATTTACTAAGGGTACATCTAGACTACAGGGTTTTTTCAGAAAAATGGCTGTTTTTCAAAAAAAAGTCACCTACATCCACACTGCAATCGCGTTCTTTCAAAAAAAATTTTTAATGAACTTGGGTTTTTCCGACATTGGTAAACCTCATTCTACGAGGAAGAACACCTTTTCTGAAAGAGTTCTTTCAAGTAGGAATAAGAGATCCTCCGGAAAAGGGCTTTATTCCGGAGGATCGCGCCAGTCTAGACGCTTTTTTCCGGCTTTTCCCCAAGCCGGAAAAAAAGCGGCGGACATGTTTATTGAAATCCGCGGGGGATATTTAAATCCCCCGCAGATTTCCCTGTTCTGACTTACCTCCTTTGCATGACTATTCCGTTTTATGGGGCCAGTGTAGACGTAGCCTTCTTGTATTAGGCGGGATGTTAGGTTGGTCCCTTGGTCAGTCAAAATTTCCTTCGGGATCCCCACCCGGGCGAATATCTTAACCAGCTCTCCCGCGATCGTAGCCGCGGTGGTGTTTCTTAAAGGGACCGCCTCCGGGTATCAGGTTCGGTAATCGACTAAGACCATGAGGTATTGGTAGCCCGAGGCGGACTTTTCCATGGGGCCCACCAGGTCCAACCCCACTCGCTCGAAGGGGACGTCTACCACCGGGAGGGGCACCAATGGGGCCTTCAGGCATAGTCGTAAGTGGGTGTGTTGGCAGGTGGGGCAGGACTCGTAGAAGTCCTTTACAGCCTTGTATATACCGGGCCAAAAGAACCGTTGCGTAAGTCAGTGCAAGGTTTTTTCCTGGCCTAGGTGTCCAGCCCAGCAATTCGCGTGAGCGAGTTCTAGCACCCTATTGCGGTAGCGGCCGGGTACCAGTAGCTGTCGGACCCACCCCGGGTCCTCGGCCTCCCGGATTACCCGATACAAACAGTCCCTCCGTACCTCGAAGTGGGTTTCCTGTTGGTTAGTCTCATCATCCTCTTCGCCCCCCCTTGCCTGTTCCCAGGTCCGTACCAGGCATGGGTCGTTCTGTTGTTCATCAAGGAAGTCATGAGCGGTGACCCAGTCGGGTTCGACTTCGGTCCCCTCCATTGTGTCGACTTGTTGGCCAGCGTCCGACAGGTTCCTTGCCTGCAAAATTTTCCAGAAGCCAGGCCAGTCCCGCCCTAGGACTACCGGGTAGGCTAGCTGCGGGGCCAGGGCCACTTGACAAATGCCTTCCTCTCCCTGGCACTGTAGCCTCACCCAGGCCGTGGGGTAGGGTCGGACATCCCCGTGGATGCACCGCACCCAAATTGTGGAGCCAGGAGGCTCGGGGCTTGGGACTAACTCCGGGTGGACCATCGTCTGTCTGCACCCCAAGTCCACTAAAGCCTGTCTCGGCACCCCTTCCACCAGTACTTGGGTGGTTACTTTAGCTCCATGGTCAGGGCAAGGGGGCACTCCCATAGAGACCTCTTGCCCGAAAGAGCAATCCATGAAGGGGCATTCGTGCTTGAAATGCCCTTCCTGTCTGCACTCATAACATCGGGGACGGGGAGTTGTCGCTTCTACCGCCCCTCCCCCAACTCCCTCTGGTCGATGTACCCCTACGCCTATATTTTCTGGGGGTCCCTCTTTTCCTACCTCCGGCCCTCGCCTGGCCACCCCTCGGCCTAGGTCCCAGCGTGCCTGTCCCCTTTCGGGACGTGCTCGGCCCCTCAGCGGTCGGTCCGCCCGGCCCTCTCTGTCCCCTCTTCCGGGGCCTCCGCGCGTCTCGGCCGCCATGTAATTCTCCATTAGGGCGACCGCATCTGTCAGGACTGGTGGACAGTGCCTGCGTACCCACTGCTGGGCCCCTGGGGGAAGAATCTGCAAGAACTGTTCTAATGCTACTGCGTCCGCTAGCTGGGTGCTATCTTGCCTCTCCGGCTCCAACCATCGCCAGCCCAGTTCTTTTAACTTCTGCGCCACGGCTTGCGGCCAGGCCCCCTGGGGGTATCGCTCCGCCCTAAACCTCTGTTGGTAGGTTTCTGGTGTCACCCCTATCTGGTTTAATATGGCCTCTTTGACCTTGTAATATTTCAAGGCGTCCTGGGGGCTTAAACTCCTGTAGGCCAATTGCGCTGGTCCCGTAAGGTAGGGGGCCAAAAGCGTGGCCCAATGGTCTTCGGGCCAGCGGGCTGCTAAGGCCACCCTTTTGAAAGTTACCAAGTACGCTTCGGGGTCATCCAGCGGTCCCATCTTGGTCAGCCTGATCGGCAGTTGGGCCGCTCCCCCGAGTCCCTCATCTCTATCTCCGACCAGTCCGGCCGCGATTCCCTGGCCTACCCCTTGCTGCAGCCACCTCTCCTGCTGTTGAGTCATTTTCCTCACTAGCTGGCGCTGCTGTTCTTTGCCTTGGGTGGCCAGCTGCTGTAGCAACTGTACCTGGTGCTGTTGCTGTAGCGCCTGCTGCTCCTTGAGACACTCAAAAATTTGTGCCGGGTCCATGGTGGCGGCTCTCCTCCACTTATCCCGCGGGAGGCGCCCTCTACCCCTTGTGGGATTCTCTGCCGTCTTGAGCCTTGGTTGGGGTTGAGTTTTTGGGGGGGCACCCCCTCTAGTCTAGGGGCTTAGTGCCTATATTCTCCACCATTTGTAACGGTCCCAGCCCCTATCTTGGGGAGAGGGGTCATTATCTTTCACTGTCTCGCTTCTTGAATAATCCCCTGGTATCCGACCAGGGCGGAGGGGGGCCTGGGCCCGCCCCCTCTCCTGGTCCCAGCCCAGGACCCTAAGGGAGTGCGTCTGAGGCACGCTGCCCGACTGGGGGGGCTATGGCCACAACGCACCGGTCCCCGGGGTTTCCGACCCCGTCCTGGGCTGCTTCCTCCGACCCTTTCGGGTCCGTATGTCTCAGTCTGGTTCAGCGGGATGCCAGGGGTGACTCACCCTCTCGGGCCGTGGGACACTCGATTGCCTGTCCTGGGTCCACCGTCGGTCCTGCCGCCCCGCCGCCGTCCGTGGTGGTTGTCCATTCTCCGTCCCGCCGGAGCTCCCTCGTTTTCCCCTTTGCACCCTGGCCATCCAGCTTTTAAACCTGGCGCCCCTGCTCAGGGACACCGGCGCATGCCCCCTGTGGGAGGGGCTGGGCGAGTGCATGGGCAGCCCATCAGGGGGAGCTCCTGTGCCTGCGCCGGCAGCCGTCCCTGGGCCGGTGCATTAGAGCCACTCGGGCGTCCCAGCGGCAGTTTCCTGCGGCACCCCTGGCGCGGGGCTCAGGGTTGGGGCTTGAACTCCCCGCCGCCCTGCCCCCGCCTACGCCGGCAGCCGCCGCCGAACAGGCACGGCAGAACCGCTCAGGTGTCTCGGCACCTGTCCCCCGTGGTGCCCCAGTGCGGGGTGCGGGGTTGGGGCTCGTGATCCCCGCCGCCCCGTCACAGTAGTCTAAATTACATACCTCATTGAGTTTTAGTGCATCTAATTTGAAGTTATGACCGCCAGTATTGTACCCTTCACTTTTTAAGATTGTGTACATTTGTGGTTTACATTGGATAACTTCCCTGTTCAAATAGGCTTCAGCTACACTGCAGGGTTTTTGCACAAGAAGCCTTTTGCAGAAGAGTTGTTCCACAAAAACTTCTTGCGCAAAAGCACGTCCAGAGCTCAAAGCGCATCACAAAAACGATGTGCTTTTGCGCAAGAGAGTGTCCACATTGCATGGATGTTCTTGTGCAAGAAAGTTCTGATTGTGGCTCACAGAATGGCCATCAGAGCACCCATGTTTTTGCCGATAGGCAAACAGTTGTTCTTGCGCAAACACTTTGTAGTGTAGACGTAGCCATAGTGACAAATGTAAAGCATCTGTAATAATTTGATGATAAAGGTGGCTATGATATGGAAACAGACTGAGGAATAAACACACGTGATACTTTAAGATGAGAACAGAAGATACACCCAAACTGTTCTGGCCTATTTTGACAAAGGTTTTCAATTGTGTACACAGGATATGCTGCACTTAAAAAACTGTGTGCACGTGAGTTTATGAAAGCATACAGCATATTGACAGGCTCCTGTCCGTGGCAAAACACTTATCTCTTTCAGGAAACATTGCACATTCTAAGGAAGTTGCTTGCTGACATTTCAGAATTAAAAGACAAGTAACTTATGGAAGGACATGAGATAACACACAAAGTCTGCTTAGAATATAGTGTATTTTTAACAATCTTAGTTTGGACGGTGTTAAAAATAAGTTGAAATTATTTGCATTATATGGTGTTAATCTAGATCAAAATTTGTTAAAATGCTTTAGACATTGTGAAGAATTGAAAATTTTAAAAATATGCAGTAATCATTCCGTTAAAGAATGTTAACTTTTGTCTTTTTAGTTTGCTTTTAATCTTAAGATGTGATTTGTCTTATCCCCATTATGGTTTACTGAAAGCTCTAATATTCTAAAGCTGAGAAAACAGTATACATAAATGACACAAAAGCCTTGAAAATTTCACCGTACAGTTGTTCATTCATTCTGTCTTTAGTTGAGCAAAATTCCTATTCTTGCCAAATAGAGTTTTGCCTAAATTTTACCCATATTTTTCAACAATAGATCCCACAAAATGTTTGGAAATATAATCTACCTTTCCTCAGCAATACATTATATGAAAAAGTTAATATTATCCTGTAACAGAAGCATTTCTTGAAAATTCCAGTATGTAGAAGACATGAGGCCAGCTGGCTCCCTAATGTAGGCTCGTTCAGCTCTGTTAACTTCACTAGAGTTATGTGTATTTGCCCTCTGCTATATCTGGCTAATGAAGTGCTGGATTTCCGGAAGCAAATAAGGAAACCTCCCCTGGTGATAGCTCACAGGACATTGGCCAGTTGGCACCCACTGGGAGGAAGGCAGGCTGCTACAAATGTTCACTTAAGTGAATCAATAGCCCACTACAAATCTTTTCTCCTCTAATGGGGTCTGATCCTGCACCATTGATGTCAAAGGAAAATTTGCTACTTGCTTCAATGGCAGTAAGATCAGGCATATAAAAAGAGTTTTAGTTGTTTGAAGTTAGTATAAAGAGTAAGGTAAGGCTGTGCTACCACACTAAGTCAACTTAAGGTACATCGACTCCAGCTCCTCAAGTCAACTTACTACAGTAGTGTAGACATTCTAGGGTGACTCAAGAAGCTAGAGTCAATGTACCTTAGGTTGAGTTACTGTGGTAGTGTAGACATAATCTAACACATTTAAATTTTAGAGTTTTTTATGTCTACACTACCAAGAAAGTTGACCTAAAATTGCTGGAGTCCGTGTACCTTTGGTCGACTTACTGTCATGTCTTCACTACAGGAGGTACTCTCTCAGGGTATGTCTACACTACCACCCTAGTTCGAACTAGGGTGGTAATGTAGGCAACCGGAGTTGCAAATGAAGCCCGGGATTTGAATTTCCCGGGCTTCATTTGCATATAGCCGGGCACCGCCATTTTTAAATGTCCGCTAGTGCGGACTCCGTGCCACGCGGCTACACGCAGCACGGACTAGGTAGCTCGGACTAGGCTTCCTAGTCCGAACTACCATTACTCCTCGTGAAACTAGGGTGGTAGTGAAGACATACCCTCACTGAGTGACTTTATGCTTTTCATTTGGGGTAGAGCACTGTGGTTGACTGAAGAGTGATCTGCAGTGAATTTGGTGTATCTTTACTAGACCCATTAAATTGACATTCCTTGGCCCCAGTGCATCGCTCTGGAGCTGTAGTAGAGACATAGCCTTAGAGACCAGTCAGTTACTGCTCTTTACATAATTATATTTGAAATTAAAAGCTTGCCGGTACCATTATTTTTTTCTCTTTTGCAAGGCTTTTCCCCAAGATATTTGAAAAGAAAGAGTTCAGATATCCTCCCAAATATAGATTTGAGTTTATCATAGCAGGGTCAGATTTAGTATGAAAGAAACTGTAGCATTCTTCAATAGCTCATTCTAAACACAATATTTTCCAATGCTATATTTTCTTTTTCTTTTTCTTTCATCTTATCAGTGGAAAGTCAAATGGGGAGCACGACTGTGAATCGTCTGCTTTGCTCTTGACACAGAGTTGTTCAGAGATCAACCATGAGACAAAAGCCAAGATAGAAGAGGAAGCTTATAACAAAGGGTGAGAGTGTTTATGTTAACTGAATTCCCCTCAAGGTGTTTACCAGTTTAGAGTGTGTCCTTTAATAATATAAAGCAACTGTAAGTGTATATGCACTTCTCCATGAAGTTGATGGTCAAATACTTCAATATGAGTGGTTCATAGAAACAACACTTACTGAATTCTCCTAAAAGGACAAAGCCTACTATCAACAATATGTTGATGTGTGATGTGTAAATAAATAATTTAGGATAAAAACAATAAAGTAATTCTTATAATGTGCAATCATTTTAATGTCTCTACAATGTACCAATATACTTAGTGTTTATTTTACTGTCCTATATACTAACTTGCCCAGCACCATGTGAGGTAGCACTTTCTTAAGAAACTAAGGAACACAATTTTATTACAGCTATAAAAACAAAAAAAGCTAAATAAAAATTGACAATTAAAACAGTAGCTAACCCAAGTAGCTATGCTCTACCATTGATCATACCTTGAAACTCATTAGTGTAAGCTAGTGGTTCTGAGACAGCGGGTTGGGACCACAGAGTGGGTCACAACCCCATTTTAATGGGGTTACCAGGGCTGACTTAGACTTGCTGTGGCCCAGGGCTGACACCTGAACTTCACCCCCTAAGGCTGAAGCAGAAGCCCAAGGCTTCAGCCCTGCTGGTGGGGCTCAGACTACTGCCCCCCCCCCCACCTGAGACTTGGGCCTTGGCTCCCCACCCAGGATGGAGGGACTCAATCAGGCTCAGGCTTCACTCCCCCATCTCGGGATTGTATAGTAATTTTTGTTGTCAGAAGGGGGTCACAGCAGTGTTCCCTGTAAGCTAAGCAGTTAGGTGACTACCCAGGCAAGACTCAGGTGCTGCCCAGCTGATTAGCAGAGTGCCCAGAGTCAGCAGCATGTGTTTCTACTGCTGGTACACATTCCCATTTACCTCAGTTCACATAACAAAATCTATTCCACACACAGATAGGAAAAAGGAACACTGGGTCACAGTTCAAAAAGGTTAGGAAACTCCTGGTCTAATCTGTGGTTTCAACAAACTCTCAAAAGGAGCAATTTCCAAGGCAGGATTTCTCAACTGAGAAAACCCTTACTTCCAGCCCTGAAGAATTTTTCACTAGGAACCAATAAACCTCACAGGATGACTCTTCTTAACTGTTGCAATAGAATACTGGGCAAAAGGTTTTATCTCTAATTACTGTATCCCAGGCCAACCAGCTGCAGAGATTATCATCAACATTTAAATCTGCACCCAGAAGCAAACAGGAATCCATAGGTGAACTAGGAATGTAAGAGTTTAACTGTTTAACTTATAAGCTAATGCTTATCAGTTCTGGTTACAGGTTAAACTTCTACTGCCAGCCCAGGGTGCTGGGAGCCCACAGTACCAGCAACCCACAGGGCTAGGACCCTGCATGGCCGACAGCCCAGGGGGCTGGGAGCCCCTGTGAACCTGCAGGGCTGGAGGAGCTGGCAGCCAGTAAGACCCTGCAGTACTGGGAGCCCGCATCTGGCATCCCATAGGGCAGCAGGGCCAGCTGCTGGCAGGATTAGTGTCTTGCAGGGCTACTGGCGGGTTAAAAAATATCAATTAAATTGTAATTGGTTACACAATTAGTATTTCTAACCCTTTTTACATCTCTAAAGTGAACATGGTCACAGCAACTCATCCTAGGCTGTATTGAGCATGCACTGGAGTTTCTGAGTGAACTCTGAGGGTAGCACTACATGAAATGTTTTGCATTAGTCCAAACTGGAAGTAACTTGATCCTGGATAACATGCAAAGTCAGCAATATATAGAAACGTTTGCGGCCTCCTATACGTCTCTATTTGAGGAAAGACTTTATGGGACCTTACAACTTTCCAAGATCAGGAGATCTACAATAGCAACTCCGAGGACATGAACCCAGTTGGTGAACACAGGACAGTTTTCCTGCAGATCAGTTCCATTTTATCTGAATTGAGCCACACTTAGTCCCCCTTAACTCCCATGCCAAGCTTGCTCAGACATTAATTGGGATAGTAGTACAACTGTAGACTCTGGGCTCAGGGAAAAGGAGATGTGAAGCTGAATATCATCAGTGTTGTAATGATAGAAGAGTCCAAAACATCTCCCTCAGGCCTTGATCCTGCAAAGGGCACAGCAGAGTTTATGTGCCAGCACAAGGCTGAGCAGAGAATGTATATGGGCCGGAGTAAAACTGAGGACTTGTCATCACATTTTGCACAAAACAGTCATAAGTCTCATACCCGTTGTGCACCTGCTCCTGTGTTCACAAGAGCTCAGAGTAATAAATGGACAGTGGTCCTAGCTGTGTTCAAGTGCAGACTACAGACAAAGCGCCACCACCCTGTAAAGGACCAGGAAAGGCACTGAATTCATCCTAAAGAAGCAAATGATAATAGTATATCTAGCAATTGCTTCCAGTCCTACTTCAAAAATAAAGTCCAGAGTGTGTCTAAGGGTATGTCTACACTGTAGAGTTTTTCCAGAAAAACTACACTTATGTCCACACTGCTATTGCATTCTTTCCAGAGAAAGTCAAAAGAATGAAAGGGTTTTTTCTGATAGCAGTAAACCTCTTTCTATGAAGAAAAAGCCTTTTTCTGAAAAAGGCGAGTGTGGATGCAGAAGAGAGTGTTTTTTTGAAAGAAGAGGAAAAAGCACAGGTGCCCTGGTGGCCACTCCGTCCACAGTAATCACAACTGAACTGTGAGATAGCGTCCAAATCAGTTTGGATGCTGTCTTCTGAAAAAGCAGATCGCTTTTTTGTTGCATTTTTGCTCTGTGGATGCTCTTTTTCAAAAGAAGTTTTTCTGGAAGATATCTTCTGGAAAAGCTTCTTCCAAAAGAAGCCTGCAGTCTAGACGTAGCCTAAGTGAGTTGAAACCCATATTTGCAAGGGGATGGACTCAGGGATCTGGAAGCTTTTTCTAACTAAAGTTAATCTATGTTGGAGAAAAGGACAGTGGGAACAGGTAGTATCCATACAACAGTGTTATTTCGGAATAATTGACATTATTTCGAAACAACATAGTTTGTTACACAGCAAGCTGCTATTTTAAAATAATGTCAAGTTGGAGGACTTCTTACTCGGACTCCTGTAACCTGCATTTCATGAGGAGTAAGGGAAGTCAAAGAAAGAGTGTTCTTCCTTCAAGTTGCTGCTGTGTAGGCAGCACCAGAAGCCAAGTTAAGCTATTTTGACTTCAGCTACACAATTGGCATAGCTGAAGTTACGTATCTTATTTTGACTTTTGCCCTGCAGTGTAGATAGTGGCCTCGGCCAATATTTTCCTATTGCTCAGGCACCACAACACAAGTATTTGTATTTTATTCAATATGTTGACTGAATGGTCAGTTCTTCACTGAACAAGACAGAGGCATTTACCTGGCATGTCTAGATTACAAATATGTTGTGTGTTTAAAGTTATCAGGAAGGCTTAAAGATAACCAAAGAACTTCATGAGCTGAAAGAGGAAGATGAGAAAATAAATGAAACCTCTGATGGGCATGAAGAAAGTGAAAATGAAGAGATAAATAACATGAAAAACAGGTAAGAATCCAGTGTGGTGCATCTACCAAGAGGCCAGTTTAATTTGAAAGACACAGCTGAATACTTCACAGCCACATCTCACAGTATTTGTTGGCTTCCCTCCATGAATACTTTTTGAAGGTTGCAGCTAAATAATAGTCTCAAAAGGCAGGTCCTGAAAGATAATCCATGGCCTTGGGAAGATTTAGATGCTCCTCTCCTCTCAAGATCAGGCGTTCAGTTGGTGCAGGTACCAGTTGCTCCAGTAGATGAGAATTTGCAGACGGAAATGGGTGCAAGTGTGCAGAGAAAGCCCTACATTCTGCCTCTGGGGGATGTATCAGTGCAAACCCTTCTTTCACACGCACCCCATCCAAGTGCAGCTCACACTTAACTGTCATAAGAACATAAGAATGACCATACTGGGTCAGACCAAAGGTCCATCCAGCCCAGTATCCTGTCTGCTGACAGTGGCCAGTGCCAGCTGCCCCAAAGGGAGTGGACCGAATACAATGATCAAGCAATTTGTCTCCTGCCATCCTTCTCCAGCCTTTGACAAACAGAGGCCAGGGGCACCATTCCTTACCCCCTGGCTAATAGCCTTTTATGGACCTAACCTCCATGAATTTATCTAGCTCTTTTTTAAACTCTGTTATAGTCCTAGCCTTCACAGCCTCCTCTGGCAAGGAGTTCCACAGGTTGACTGTGCGCTGTGTGAAGAACTTTCTTTTATTAGTTTTAAACCTACTACCCATTAATTTCATTTGGTATGCTCTAGTTCTTATACTATGGGAATAAGTAAATAACTTTTTTTTATTCACCCTCTCCACACCATTCATGATTTTATCTATCTCTATCATATCCCTCCTCAGTCTCCTCTTTTCTAAACTGAAAAGTCCCAGTCTCTTTACCCTCTCCTCATATGGGACCCATTCCAAACCCCTAATCATTTTAGTTGCTCTTTTCTGAACCTTTTCTAATGCCAAAATATCTTTTTTGAGGTGAGGAGACAACATCTGTATGCAGTATTCAAGATGTGGGCGAACTATAGTTTTATATAGGGGCAGTAAGATATTTTTTGTCTTATTTTCTATCCCTTTTTTAATAATTCCTAGCATCCTATTTGCTTTTTTTGACTGCTGCTGCACAATGTGTGGACGTTTTCAGAGAACTAGCCATGATAACTCCAAGATCTCTTTCCTGATTAGTTGTAGCTAAATTAGCCCCCATCATATTGTATGTATAGTTGGGGTTATTTTTTCCAATGTGCATTACTTTACACTTATCCACATTAAATTTCATTTGCTATTTTGTTGCCCAATCACTCAGTTTGGTGAGATCTTTTTGAAGTTCTTCACAGTCTGCTTTGGTTTTGACTATCTTGAACAGTTTAGTATCATCCGCAAACTTTGCCACCTCACTGCTTACCCCTTTCTCTATATCGTTTATGACTAAGTTGAATAGGATTGCTCCTAGGACTGACCCTTGGGGAACACCATTAGTTACACCTCTCCATTCTGAAAATTTACCATTTATTCCTACCCTTTGTTTCATATCTTTTAACCAGTTCTCAATCCATGAAAGGATCTTCCCTCTTGTCCCATGACAGCCTAATTTACACAAGAGCCTTTGTAAAGGGACTATAGCTACTGGATTTCCCTTGTCCACATGTTTGTTAACTCCTTCAAAGAACTCTAAGGGTATGTCTACACTAGCTCGTTAGTTCAAGCTGGTAGGAAAATGAGGGCAACCAGAGTTGCATATGAAGCCCGTGATTTAAATATCCCGGGCTTCATTTGAATGTTCCCGGGCGCCGCCATTTTTAAATCCCCTGTAGTCCGAACTCTGTGCCCGCGGCTACATGTGGCACGGAGTAGGTAGTTTGAATTAGAGATCCTAATTCGAACTACCATTACTCCTCACGGAACGGGCACGGAGTTTGGACTAAGGGGGATTTAAAAATGGCGGTGCCCGGGAACATGCAAATGAAGCCCGGGATATTTAAATCCCGGGCTTCATTTGCAACTCCGGTGGCCCTCATTTGCCTACCTAGCTTGAACTAACGAGCTAGTGTAGACATACTCTAATAGCTTAGTAAGACATGATTTCCCTTTACAGAAACCATGTTGACTTTTGCCCAACAAATTATGTTCTCTATGTGTCTGACAATTTTATTCTTTACTATTGTTTCAACTAATTTACCTGGTACTGATGTTTGCCAGGGTCGCCTGTAGAGCCCTTTTTAAATATTGGCGTTATGTTATCTGTCTTCCAGTCCTTGGGTACAGAAGCTGATTTAAAGGATAGGTTACAAACCATAGTTAATAGTTTTGCAATTTCACATTTGAGTTCTTTCAGAACTCTTGGGTGAATGCCATCTGGTCCCGGTGACTTGTTACTGTTAAGTTTATCAACTACTTCCAAAACCTCCTCTAATGATACTTCAATCTGTGACAAGTCCTCAGACTTGTTACAAAGTATGGGTCAGGTTTGGGAATCTCCTTACATCCTCAGCCATGAAGGCTGAAGCAAAGAAATCATTTAGTCTCTCCACAATGGCTTTATCATCCTTGATTGCTCCTTTTGTATCGCGATCGTCCAGGGGCCCCACTGGTTTTTTAGCAGGTTTCCTGCTTCTAATATACTTAAAAAACATTTTGCTATTGCCTTTTGAGTTTTTGGCTAGCAGTCTTTTTTGGCTTTTCTTATTACATTTTTACACTTAATTTGGCAGTGTTTATGTTCCTTTCTATTTACCTCACTAGGATTAGACTTCTGCTTTTTGAAAGATACCTTTTTATCTCTCACTGCTTCTTTTACATGGTGGTTAAGCTATGGTGGCTCTTTTTTTAGGTCTCTTACTATGTTTTTTAATTTGTGATATACATTTAAGTTGGGCCTCTATTATGGTGGCTTTAAGAAGTTTCCATGCAGCTTGCAGGGATTTTACCCTAGTCCCTGTGCCTTTTAATTTCTGTTTAACTAACCTCCTCATTTTTGCATAATTCCCCTTTTTGAAATTAAATGCCAGAATGTTGGACTGCTGAGGTGTTCTTCCCACCACAGGAATGTTAAATGTTATTATATTATGGTCACTATTCCCAAGCGGTCCTGTAATAGTTACCTTCTGGACCAGATCCTGCGCTCCACTCAGTACTAAATCGAGAATTGCCTCTCCCCTTGTGGGTTCCTGTACCAGCTGCTCCAAGAAGCAGTCATTTAAGGCATCGAGAAATTTTATCTCTGCATCTTGTCCTGAGGTGACAAGTATCCGGTCAATATGGGGATAATTGAAATCCCCCATTATAATTGAGTTTTTTATTTTGATAGCCTTTCTAATCTCCCTCAGCATTTCAACATCACCATCACTGTCCTGGTCAGGTGATCGATAATATTTCCCTACTGCTATATTCAGAACAGTGCAGGGCAGGGAGCATGGACTTGCCTCGTTTGCACCCCTACTTGACTGCTTAGGTGTTCCTATAGTCTCCCATGGGAATTTGAATAACCAAGCATAGTTCAGCCTTGAGAGTTACAGGCAACAGTCTTTAGAAATGTGTCCCTTAGTATTTTCAGGGATATGCAAATACCTTCACAAAAGCATACTCCTGCCAACATAGGCAGGCAGGACTCTATCACAAAAAATGTATTTCTCAATGTATACATTAAGGCTACGTCTACACTGGCATGAATTTCTGAAAATGCTTTTAACGGAAAAGTTTTCCATTAAAAGCATTTTCGGAAAACCACATCTAGATTGGCAGGATGCTTTTCCGCAAAAGCACTTTTTGCGGAAAAGCATCCGCGGCCAATCTAGACGCGGTTTTCTGCAAAAAATCCCCGATTGCCTTTTTCGCGATCGGGGCTTTTTTGTGGAAAACAGTACTATGCTGTCTACACTGGCCCTTTTGCGCAAAAGTCTTTCGGAAAAAGACTTTTGCCCAAACGGGAGCAGTATAGTATTTCCGGAAAATCACTGACGATCTTACATGAGATCGTCAGTGCTTTTCCGGAAATTCAAGCGGCCAGTGTAGACATCTGGCAAGTTTCTCCGCAAAAACTTGCCAGTCTAGACACAGCCTAAGAGAACCACCCAAGAAAGCTCTACATACAGAGCAAAGGGTTTCTTGCTTAAATAAAAGCAACATTTCACAGATGTGCATCATATAAACACCTGCAAAAGATAATACTGATTGAGATGTGAGCAGTAGTATTTGAAGGCTTCAATATCTGAGATATAGGTCAGATGATTATTCTAGGAGAGGTGGGTGAGATTTTGTGGCCTGCACTGTGCAGGGGGTCAGACTAGATGATCATAATGGTCCCTTCTGACCTTAATGTCTATGAGTCTATGAGATAATGTGCAGTTAAGAAATCTATTTTAATGTGTACTTCTGCATTATTTACATATTTAAAGATCAATTAAATAAAAATAAATCTAGCTCCTTTTGGCTTCCAAGTCTACAAAATGGCTGAAAAGCCCTGTTAAATAAACCTCTATGGCCGTGGTCACCAACCAGTAGATCGCGATCTACCAGTAGATCTCAGGGGCTCTAAGAGTAGCTCTTGAGCTCTTGAGCCCTCTCTGAACTGCGCTCCTGCGCAGTACATTTACATTAGATTTCCTCATTTGAGGAGCAGCTACTCACCGAGCAACAACACAGGTGAGTAGCTGCGAGGAATGGTGGGAGCTGGGATGTCGGGAGGGCTGAAACACCCCAGCCAGCTGACTGTGGCTTTCAGCTGAAAGAGGCTGCCCTGTGCTCCAGCTGATTGGCGGCTTCTCCTCTGCGCCTGCCTACATGGAGTTGGTGCACCCTGGCTGCGCACCATGGCCAGCTGGCCGGGCAGCTGCTTCTCTGGTCCAGCCCATGTGGAGTGTGGTGCACCCTCGCTGAGCTTCAGGGAAGGAGCTTCAAGGAAGGAGTGGGGTGGTAGATCTTGGCTTGGTCTGTCATTTAAAAAGTGATCTTGGGTGTAAAAAGGTTGGAGATCACTGCTCTACGGTGTGTTTAATACAGCTAAGCCAAAATCAGAATTTTAGTGCCATGAGAAAATTTAATATATCAACATCTGCTTTTATCCCTAATTGGGACACAATGTTGAAAAAACAAAATATTCCAAAAATTTCAATTGGGAAATAACTAAACACTTTTGACATTTTTGAGCATTGTTATTTTTCCAAATCAAAAAGTTCTATTTTGGTTTGTTGAACTGACCCAAGACATTCAGTATCAAATCACATCATTATTAATATTCTTTAATGGGACTTTAGAGTCCAGGAATGGACACCTAACCTGAAGCCTTTGATGCATAATTTAAAAAGCTTGGTGTGACTTATTGCCCTCTCCTCTTGGGGGTAAGCTGAGTTCTTGGGAGGATGTACCCATTCTATTTGATTGTATTGCACATTCTTATATTTTTAAAAACAGACATTTGCACATTACAGAAGCACAGAACAGAGATTAAAGCAGGTAGGACATCTGGCCATAAGCTGAGGCACATCTAAGAGGAACCCAAAGATCTGAAACCTCTTCATTCTAGGGTTCACCATATTTTGTCCTGTAATTCACCCTTCTTCTAAATCTCTGAAAATACGTGGCTGATACCTGATTCAAAGGTCAGCCTTCCTATTGGCAGGTAACCGAGACTTAAGTTGGAAAGGCACTTTTCTAAAATTATTTAATTTAATTAAGCAAATTATGATATAAACAGCACCTGAATTATTGTCAGATTCTAGTAATGGGACTACACTTTTGAAAGAGAGAGAAGCAGGAGAATCCAAGTCTGTCCCTGTGCAGGACTCTGGAAAAGTAACTCACTTAATGTCAATCTATGTTTCAGTATATATTTGTAAAAAGGACATTATAATATGGTTCTTATCAAGCAGAGAGTGTATTAGTCCTTGAACAAAAATGATATAGTATCTAATTGCAAAGTTATTAGTAGTCAAGTATTAAGGTAATTGACTTGTGTATGATAATTATAGAAGAACACTTATATCTCTTTTTCATTTTACAGCAAACTTGAAGTTGTTATTCATTATTTACATATACTGTACCCAAAACTGGGTAAACACTGGAACGCGGTCTGGATTGTAGCAGCTGTGGTAATCGTTTTTGCGGCGCTGTTGGGGATCTACCATTCATACAACTCCTGTGTTGAATTATCAGAAGGACCGAAGGGGAAAGCCACCTGTTCTGCTGTCCAGCAATACTCCTGGTGGAACTCAGGACTTCAGCATGAGCAAGGAACAGAATAATAAGCAAATGATACACTACTTATGGTACACCAATGAGCACATACTTTAAAACATAGTTGTTAAAGCAAGGTTGCATTTTGACATTTTCTGGTTGCCAAATGTGATCAGTAAGCCACACTAGTTGTTCTACACCATCAGGCTTGGGAATGGATTGTGCTTTACCTAGTGAAACTGATCATCAGATAAATGCTCCTTTTATCATGATAAGTGTATCTGACTGATATGACATCCTATGGATAAAGTCACATTTAAATCATGCAAAGATTGTGACAGTCACCAGCAATAGCCAGGATATTCAAAGGGAAGATTGAGACCTTAATTCATACACTTTTGAGGAAGGCCATAAACGCTACCAGCTATAGAGCACTTGATTTAACTTTGCATTTCTGGCTTTTATTGTTTGATGTCATAATTTTCACAGAAGAGATATATACGATTTTTTAACATATAGTGTCCATGTCTAGAACAGGGGGAGGGGAGGCAGGGGAAGGAAGACCTCCTGTTGAAGACAAAAATATTATACTAGGCTAAATTTATCCTTGGTGTGTTGCCATAACATGAGTTACACCAGAGGAGAGGTTGGCCCAATAATCATGCAACAATGCAAAATGGAATGCTGACTAAATGTGTGTTTTGTATTGTTTTTCAGAATGTATTGCAAGAGGGAAACTGGTCCATTGTTTTAATAGGGCTTTTGTGAAGGGCTAAATCCGGGTCTGGGTGCACAACAGACAAAGTGTTCAGTATATCTCAGACCCTCTTAGAACATAAGAGTGACCAGACTGAGTCAAACCAACAGTTCATCCAGCCCACTATCCTGTCTGCCGACAGTGGCCAATATCAGATGCCCCAGATGGAGGGATCACAACAGGTAATCCTCATGTGATCCCTTCCCTGTCACCCACCTCCAAAGAAACAGAGGTTAGGAACACCATTACTACCCATCCTGGCTAAAACTCTTTCTCCAAGGAACATGCTGGCTACATCTACACTGGCATGATTTTCTGAAAATGCTTTTAACGGAAAACTTTTCCGTTAAAAGCATTTTTGGAAAAGCACGTCTAGATTGGCAGGATGCTTTTCGCCATTTTCGCGATCGGGGCTTTTTTGTGGAAAACAGTACTGTGCGTTTACACTGGCCCTTTTGCGCAAAAGTCTTTCGGAAAAAGACTTTTGCCTGAATGGGAGCAGCATAGTATTTCCGGAAAAGCACTGACAATCTTACATGAGATTGTCAGTGCTTTTCCGGAAATTCAAGCGGCCAGTGTAGACAGCTGGCAAGTTTTTCCGCAAAAGCAAATGATTTTGTGGAAAAACTTGCCAGTCTAGACACAGCCGCTGTGTGGTTCATTTTGCTGCTCTTCTGAACAAGACTGCAATGCAGTCCCCACTAGCAATCCTCACTAGCAAAATAATTGCTGCTGGGCAGATTAGACATAACTGCTACGGCTCAGACCATAGCAGACTAAGGCCAGATGTGAAGGCCAGCAGGTGGACTATGAATGGACTCTGTCCTGCTTCTTGCACTATGTCCCCCTCCTCCCTTTGCACACCATCATAGGTCTAGGAGAACTGAGCTCGGGGAGTGTTTAAAATGCTTACTGATTTACTGACCTGATGTAAAAAGATCATTACCACAGTCAGCAGCTCATTTTAGAATCAAATGTGTTAACTATTCTCGTAGATTTTCAAATCTCCAACAAGTTATTAGGCCATTACAGATTAATCCTTTTTAAAAAGGATTTTAAATTTTAGAAGCTCCCAGAAGGATTAACTAAAAATGTCTGGCACTTAAAGAGTATATCGTACGTACCTGCAGAACTTGAGTTGGGATTCCCAGTTAGTCTTTCAGTTGCTATGCACTTGGAAGCAGCTGAATGTTCGAAGTGGGCGTGACACTGGGGTACATTGTTGGGTACCCAAAGTGTCGGTGTTTTGTAGGCCTATGAATCTAGTTTTCAGAGTGACTAATGACAGTTTACCCTTGGGAAAGATAAGGAAGCCATGTGCAGTACAGAATTCTGGCTTATCTGCAGCCAGTAGCAGCTTGTTTTCTTTCAATACAGTCCCCAAACTCTCAGCAAATTAAACTAACTGGGAGAATGAAGGTTTTTAACAGACTCAAAAGTGTTTTAACTCCATTTTTTCCCATCAAAAATAACACTAAAACTCTGGAGAGATGTGTCTCTTTATGTTAACTAACTCAATTTTTTACCGCATTTTTCAGAAAGAGATTGCTACAGGAAAACATCAGATGGCCACAACTGTTCCTAAACAAATTGTGCTTGATTTAATCATTTGGGTATCTTTAGAAAAAAGAAGAAAAATAGCTCTGGAGGAGTAAAAGCATCAAAATGAATAAGGAAGGTCCATATGGCTAAAGGGAATGTACCATTTGTTCTTTAACTATAAGCAGCAAAGAATCAGAAAATAAATAATTGTGTTTTTAATAATTTTCTATCAGGCCTTCTCACTGCAGCCAAACAGATTCATATTCCTCCATTCCAAATGACAGACTTTACTCAAATGATGAAATTAGTATGTTAGGGGACTTGAGCATTGGTGTGATTAAGTGCTCTTTACAAACAAAGTATTGGTACTAGTAATTCCTGGGAATCACTCTGGGCCAAGTACCTCTGGGTATGTCTACACTACAATGTTAGTTGGAACTAACAGACGTTAGTTTGAACTAACATTCATAGGCGCTACACTAGCGCTCCGCTAGTTCGAATTTGAATCGAACTAGCGGAGCGCTTAGTTCGAACTAGGAAAATCTCATTTTACGAGGATTAAGCCTAATTTGAACTAGCTAGTTCGAATTAAGGGGTGTGTAGCCCCTTAATTCGAACTAGTGGGAGGATAGCCCTCCCCAGGTTTCCCTGGTGGCCACTCTGGCCAACACCAGGGAAACTCTATGCCCCCCTCCCGGCCCCGGACCCCTTAAAGGGGCACGGGCTGGCTACGGTGCCCGTGCCAGGTGCAAGCCTGCCAGCACCCAGCCAGCAGACCCTGCACCTGGCACGGCACAGAGCCACCCACCCAATGTCCCCCAGCCCACCCCCTCTTCCCGGGACCAGGCTGGCGGCTCCCGGGAGCTTGCCCTGGACTGCAAGAGGCGGGCACCTTCCTGGGCTAGTGCGGACATTGTGGACCTCGTCCACGATCTCCGCACTAGGCACAGGAAAGTGGCCGTCTAGGGCAGGAGAGCTGCCAGCCTGGCCACCCAGGAGCAGGTGTGCATGAAAATCAAGGGGGTCCACTGAGACCCCCGACCCTGAGCCCTGAGCTTACAATGGCCGTCCTGGGTCAGACCAAAGGTCCATCTAGCCCAGTAGCCTGTCTGCCGACAGCGGCCAAGCCTAGGGACCCTGGAGGGGATGGACCGAAGACAGTGACCAAGCCATTTGTCTCGTGCCATCCCTCTCCAGCCTTCCACAAACTTTGGGCAGGGACACCACTCCTATCCCCTGGCTAAGACTACTCCATGGACCCAACCTCCATGACTTGATCTCACTTCCCTTTCAACTCTGTTCTAGTTGTAGCCTTCACAGCCTCCTGCAGCAAGGAGTACCACAGGTTAACTATTTGCTTTCTGAAGAACAACTTTCTCTTACTAGTTTCAAGCCTGCTACCCATTCCTTTCCTTTGGTGTCCTCTAGTCCTTCTTTATGGGAACTCATGAAGAACTTTTCTGAATGCATCCTCTCCACCCAACCCCTGCTTTTAGAGACCTCTATCCTGTCCCCGCTCCATCTCCTCTTTTCTAAGCTGAACAGTCCCAGTCTCTGTAGCCTCTCTTCATCTGGGACCTGTTCCCAACCCCTGATCATGTTAGTTGCCCTCCCCTCTCCCAGCCTTTCTCTTCCCCTCTCCCACCTCCTTTTCCCAGTCTCCCCCAGTTTTGTTCAATAAAGACAGAGTCAATGTTGGAAGAAACGTTATCTTTATTTTGTACATCAATAAGAAGGGGGGCTAGGGAAGGGTAAGTGGAAGGAGGTGAGGGAGGAATGGGGTACGAGCCCCCGATGGGGAGGACTGGGCTGGCTCTGCGGGCTTCTGGGGGTGGAAGCTCTCCTGCAGCCCCCCGATTGCCCCCTCTCCCCAGATGGCAGCCTGCGGCAAGTGCAGCCGGACTGATGGCCGAGTGGTGTGATGTGCCCAGTGTGGGTACTCCGGGCAATCCAAGCCAGGACTGCTTTGCAAGCGGGGCACCCCTTAGAACTGTCTGTCCGGGGTGGGGGCCGGGACCCTTTAAGCGCAGCCCTCGGCTAGCCTGAGACAGCATCTCCATGCTCTAAGTCCTCCTCTGATGCCCTGCCAGCACTGCTTCCGGCCATCCTTAAGCCCTGTTCAGGGTCCACTCAATGTGGACTTGCTAGTTCGAATTAGCAAAACGCTAATTCGAACTAGTTTTTAGTTCTAGATGCGTTAGTTCGAAATAGCGCTGTAGTGTAGACGTACCCTCAGCTATTACTCACATAGGCCCTGATCCAACAAAATACTTACACATGGGCCTAATTTTGAGCACATGAGGAATCCCAATGACCTCAATAAGATCACTCACATGTTTAAAGTTAGATATGTGTGTAAGTGCTTTGGTGGATCTAGAGCACAGAGTGAAATTTGCTACTGCTTGCAAAAGGTTCGGATACCCCATATGGGCTTAGTTAGTGTATTAGCCTTTTGGGAATTCACTGCTTCGTGGTGAATTTCACCCATGAGTTCCATTGGTTTGAGTAGAATTTCTCACATGGAACAGATATGCAGAATTTAGCCTCCAGGGTCTTCAGTTATTGGTGGGCAGTGGCTGGGGGAAATGATGGGAAAGGGCAAGATATTTTAAAGGGTATTAAAATACTAAAACAAAATAAAGAAAAAAATAATTGTAGAATTATTTTTATACCTACTGTAATTAAGCTGCCTACTTAAAATAGCATCACAGAGGCTAACTGCTTTTTAAATACATCTAATTAAACTCTGTGTTTTGTGAAAATTAGGGTTGTGCTCAAAAAATTCTAAAATCAAATTTTGTCAGTCTGATTTTAATTTACTTTATCTAAAATTAAAATTTCTTTTCTCTGTGGTCAGAAGGCATGTCAGGCTACAAACAGTAGGTCAGTTATTTATACTATTAACACTGAAAGAGTTTTTTTGGGGGTGCAATATTTATTTTTCTGCTTCAGCAAGACACATTTATTGTTTCTCATGCACAGCACTGATGTTTTTAGTAGAAAGAATTGAAAAGGGGCACTATGTTTGTGTATCATATTATTTAAATTTGTAACATTGTAAGACTTTGCACAAGTGTGCTAGTATTGTACTGTATAGTATCACATACTTGAGTTTTGAAATAAAAATATGGTTTCAAAGTCCTTGCCATTTCTAGCGCAAGACTTAAGACACACACATATATAAGACTGAACTAGTTAAGCTCAATCCTGCTCAGATCCAAGTTCTTGGTAGGAACCATAGCAACAATTTAATGATCTCTATATATTTAAACAAAAATTCCTGTGGGATGACAGTGACCTCAACATGTCATTCTGCATTCATGGGCTCCCTGCCCAGACTCTGTTTGGGGAAGGCAAAGCTGCCTGGCAGCCCAGCCTGGGCAGATTCCATCTCCCAAGGGTCATAGAATCATAGAATCATAGAATCATAGGACTGGAAGGGACCTCGAGAGGTCATCGAGTCCAGCCCCCTGCCCTCAAGGCAGGATCAAGCTCCGTCTACACCATCCCTGACAGATGTCTATCTAACCTGTTCTTAAATATCTCCAGAGAGGGAGATTCCACCACCTCCCTTGGCAATTTATTCCAATATTTGACCACCCTGACAGTTAGGAATTTTTTCCTAATGTCCAATCTAAACCTCCCCTGCTGCACTTTAAGCCCATTACTCCTTGTCCTGTCCTCAGAAACCAAGAGGAATAAATTTTCTCCTTCCTCCTTGTGACACCCTTTTAGATATTTGAAAGCCGCTATCATGTCCCCCCTTAATCTTCTTTTTTCCAAACTAAACAAGCCCAGTTCATGAAGCCTGGCTTCATAGGTCATGTTCTCTAAACCTTTAATCATTCTTGTCGCTCTTCTCTGTACCCTTTCCAATTTCTCCACATCTTTCTTGAAATGTGGCGCCCAGAACTGGACACAGTACTCCAGCTGAGGCCTAACTAGTGCAGAGTAGAGCGGCAGAATGACTTCACGAGTTTTGCTTACAACACACCTGTTAATACAACCTAGAATCATATTTGCTTTTTTTGCAACAGCATCACACTGTTGACTCATATTCAACTTGTGGTCCACTGTGACCCCTAGATCCCTTTCTGCCATGCTCCTTCCTAGACAGTCGCTTCCCATCTTGTATGTATGGAACTGATTGTTCCTTCCTAAGTGGAGCACTTTGCATTTCTCTCTATTAAACCTCATCCTGTTTACCTCCGACCATTTCTCTAACTTGCTAAGGTCATTCTGAATTATGTCCCTATCCTCCAAAGAAGTCGCAACCCCACCCAGTTTGGTATCATCTGCAAACTTAATAAGCGTACTCTCTATCCCAATATCTACATCATTGATGAAGATATTGAACAGTATGGGTCCCAAAACAGACCCTTGAGGAACTCCACTTGTTATCCCTTTCCAGCAGGATTTAGAACCGTTAACAACCACTCTCTGACTACGGTTATCCAGCCAATTATGCACCCACCTTATCGTGGCCCTATCTAAGTTATATTTGCCTAGTTTATCAATAAGAATATCATGCGAGACCGTATCAAATGCCTTACTAAAGTCTAGGTATATGACATCCACCGCTTCTCCCTTATCCACAAGGCTCGTTATCTTATCAAAGAAAGCTATCAGATTAGTTTGGCATGACTTGTTCTTCACAAACCCATGCTGGCTATTCCCTATCACTTTATTACCTTCCAAGTGTTTGCATATGATTTCCTTAATTACCTGCTCCATTATCTTCCCTGGGACAGACGTTAAACTGACCGGTCTATAGTTTCCTGGGTTGTTCTTATTCCCCTTTTTATAGATGGGCACAATATTTGCCCTTTTCCAGTCTTCTGGAATCTCCCCTGTCTGCCATGATTTTTCAAAGATCATAGCTAAAGGCTCAGATACCTCCTCTATCAGCTCCTTGAGTATCCTGGGATGCATTTCATCAGGACCTGGTGACTTGCTGACATCTAACTTTCCTAAGTGATTTTTAACTTGTTCTTTGTGTATCCTATCTTCTAAACTTACCCTCTCTCTGCTTGTATTCACTACGTTAGGCACACCTCCAGACTTCTCGGTGAAGACCGAAACAAAGAAGTCATTGAGCATCTCCGCCATTTCCAAGTTTCCTGTTACTGCTTCTCCCTCCTCACTAAGCAGTGGGCCTACCCTGTCCTTGGTCTTCCTCTTGCTTTTAATGTATTTATAAAAGGTCTTCTTGTTTCCCTTTATGCCTGTAGCTAATTTGATCTCATTTTGTGCCTTTGCCTTTCTAATCTTGCCCCTGCATTCCCGTGTTGCTTGCCTATATTCATCCTTTGTTATTTGTCCTAATTTCCATTTTTTATGAGACTCCTTTTTTATTTTGAGATCATGCAAGATCTCCTTGTTAAGCCAAGCTGGTCTTTTGCCATATTTTCTATCTTTCCTACACAGCGGAATTGTTTGCTTTTGGGCCCTTAACAACGTCCCTTTGAAATACTTCCAACTCTCCTCAGTTGTTTTTCCCTTCAGTCTTGCTTCCCATGGGACCTTACCTACAAGTTCTCTGAGCTTATCAAAATCTGCCTTCCTGAAATCCATTACCTCAATTGTGCTGGTCTCCCTTCTACCTTTCCTTAAGATCATGAACTCTATTATTTCGTGATCACTGTCCCCTATACTGTCTTCCACTTTCAAGTTCTCAACTAGTTCCTCCCTATTTGTTAAAACCAAATCCAGAACAGCTTCACCTCTGGTAGCTTTTTCAACCTTCTGAAACAGAAAGTTGTCTCCAATGCAGTCCAGAAACTTATTGGATAGCCTGTGCCTCGCTGTGTTAGTTTCCCAACATATGTCTGGATAGTTGAAGTCCCCCATCACCACCAAATCTTGGGCTTTGGATAGTTTTGTTAATTGTTTAAAAAAGGCCTCATCCACCTCTTCCACCTGGCTAGGTGGCCTGTAGTAGACTCCTAGCATGATATCACCCTCGTTTTTTACCCCTTTTAGCTTAACCCAGAGACTCTCTACACAGCTATCTCCTACATTCATCTCCACTTCAGTCCAAGTGTGTACATTTTTAATATACAAGGCAACCCCTCCTCCCTTTTTTCCCTGTCTGTCCTTCCTGAGCAAGCCGTACCCTTCCATACCAACATTCCAATCATGCGTCCCATCCCACCAGGTTTCTGTAATACCAATGATATCATAGTTGTATTTATTGGTTAGCAATTCCAGTTCTTCCTGCTTATTACCCATACTTCTCGCATTTGTATATAGGCATCTAAGATACTGATTTGATCTTGCCTCCCTGTTGTGCCCTGACCCTCCTTTCTCCTTGCCATTATAGGCCGTAGTCCCCCCTATTTCCAACCCATCTCCCAGTCCCGCACATTCAGCACTTACCTGTGGGCTTTGCTCACCTGCCCCCGACAAACCTAGTTTAAAGCCCTCCTCACAAGGTTAGCCAGTCTGTGTCCAAACAAGGCCTTCCCGCTCCTGGAAAGGTGAACTCCATCTCCGCCAACCAGTCCTTCCTGGAAGAGCACCCCGTGATCAAGGAAGCCGAATCCCTCCTGGTGACACCATCGTCGCAGCCAGGCATTCACCTCCAGAATGCACCTCTCTCTGCCCGGGCCCCTACCTTTGACAGGAAGGATAGAAGAGAATACCACCTGCGCTCCAAACTCCTTCACCCGTACTCCCAAAGCCCTGTAGTCACACTTGATCCGCTCAGTGTCACACCTGGCAGTATCATTTGTGCCCACGTGGATGAGTAGCATGGGGTAGTCCTGCCCATTCAGCTCTGGTCGTGGCCTTTCAGGCGGCCTGGTCCCTGGCCCACGGGCTGCTTTGGCTGGTCCGAGGCCCACTCATGCTGGGAACAGAGGCAGGCTCTCGCTACCCTGGGTGCTATGACTTGCTTCAGGACAATGTCACTGTTGTTCACAGGCCGCTGGGTCAGCAGGCTCAGAGGAAGTGCCAGGTGCAGGGCGAGGCCCCCATGTCCCCAGCTGTCCACCACCCCTTCCTCAGCCACACCCCAAGTGGCCACGTCCTGTGCCCAGCACTGAGCCACCCCGGGAAGACCCAAGCTCAGTCCCTCTCCCAAGTCCAGATTGGCTCCCTTCCACCTAGCCATGTGCAGGACTGCAGTAGGCACTTCTGTAAGGCAGGTGAGGAGGCACCCGGCAGCTCTGACCTGAGTGGCTCAGGCCACCTTTGCCTGGCACTGCACTCCCAACCTCCTCACATATCCCCCTTACTGAGACCCTGCACACTCAGCCCATTCCTGCCCCCTTCCTCGCTCCCAGATTCCTTGCCCCCAAGCCTGCTCCTGGGCTCTCTTTCCCCTGCCCAGACACCTACCCCCAGCCTCTTCCTCTGCCCTCCCTTGATCCTGCACCCTCTCTCCCGGCCAGCTCTCGCACCTTCCTGCATCACACCTCCTGCTCAGATCATGCACCCCCAGCCCTAGCCCACTCACTGACAGCTTGTCCCACACACTGAAGCCCTCATTTTTGGGCCCACAGAAGCCCAGAAGAATTAATCTGACCTGAGGCCTTGAACTTCAGTCCTGCCCCTCCCATGGGGCTGGATTACCCAGGAGAATGAGGTGTTTCAGTTGGGGGCCACATCAGGGAGGGTTGGGGGGGTTTGGAGAATTTTTTTTCCTTCTTACTTGTGTGGTCCCCACCTGATTTTCTGTGAGTCAGTGGCCCCCCCAACACCAAAAAGGTTCCCCACCCTGCCATAAATAAAGACAAGATTGAAACTTTTTGTGTTTGACACAATATTTTACTTTCTTTAAAATGGAGCCTGGACAACAAGGCCCCAGTCGAGGCTTAGCCCCCATCCGGCTGCAGCATCCTGTCCCTGATCCTGCGGCAGGCCCTGCGGTCCAGCCCCCATCTGGCTGCAGAAAGGCTCTGCTTTGGCTCGGGTTGGAGGAGAGGCCACGATCCGTCTGTGGCAGACAGAGGAGGTTGGCAAGCGAGGTGAGCGGGGAGCCAGCCCCCTAGTAAACTTGTAATTAAGGTTTCCATTCCACACTTAGTTCCACTTGGCTTACTGGGTAATTTGAATACTGTAGAACTGTAAGTTGTTGGTGTCCCTCTCGATCTCATTCCAGTGATATAACAGCAATCTATGTCCTTCTGGAGCGTTGGGAATTCTCAAGGAAACCTATTATTTGTCCTCCAATAAGAGGAAAGTAGTCTTTTTAAAAATACTCGGGCACCTCTTTGATAGTTTATATTTGTTCTGCTGCATACCCAGGTCATCCCATTTGCCCTTTTTAAAATAATTAGTTTTCCTGCAGTCCTTTAGAACTACTCCATTGTTCCAAGAGTTATTATAAATTGACATTAGTGGTACAGCAATTTCTTTGATAAGTTCTTTTATAATTCTTGGATAAAATTTATGCAGACTTGCTGATGTTTAACCTCCTTCTGAGGAGTTATGATTGGAATAGAAACCGTTACATCATCATCCAACACTATAACTTCATCAACTGTTTGTATCAGATACAATACAGAAACATTTATTGAATATTTCTGCCTTTTTGGAATTACCATTAAGAGTTTCCAACCAATAATAGACCAATGCCATTTTTAGAATTTTAGGACTTTGTTCCTAATGAATTTTAAGCACCTCAATGTCCTTAACTCTAGTAGCCACAGAGTTGGCCTTGTGTTCTTTTGCTTCACGTATCAGTTTACTGCAATTTCTAGCTTTTGAATTCTGTTTATTACTATCAAGTTCTAGTATGACCTGATACAGAAGAAGCAAGCAGTGGAATTTTTCAGGATTAGCTAGCCCAGTGCCAGACTTCTTTTTCAATGGGAAAAGAGTTTTTAAACTTTCTTGTGAAAAGTCTTGGGTGTTGCTGCCATTCCTGAAAATCAGGGCATGTTGAGCCTTTGAGGCAGGGCACAGGCCTGATACTACCTATTGTCATGTTCCAGACAGAATGGCTACGTCTAGATTGCATCCCTTTTTCGTAAAAGGGATGCAAATTAGACGTATCGCAATTGCTAATGAAGCGGGGATTTAAATCTCCCCCGCTTCATTAGCATAAAAATGGCTGCCGCTTTTTTCGGCACAGAGCTTTGCCGGAAAAAAGTGCCAGTCTAGATGCGGATCTTTCGGAAAACAAAGCCTTTTCCGAAAGATCCCTTATCCCTTATTTTAAGAGGGATAAGGGATCTTTCAGAAAAGCCTTTATTTTCTGAAAGATCCGCATCTGGACTGGCGCTTTTTTCCGGAAAAGCTCTGTGCCGAAAAAAAGCGGCAGCCATTTTTATGCTAATGAAGCGGGGGAGATTTAAATCCCCGCTTCATTAGCAATTGCGATACGTCTAATTTGCATCCCTTTTACGAAAAAGGGATGCAATCTAGATGTAGCCATTCTGTCTGGAACATGACAATAGGTAGTATCAGGCCTGTGCCCTGCCTCAAAGGCTCAACATGCCCTGATTTTCAGGAATGGCAGCAACACCCAAGACTTTTCACAAGAAAGTTTAAAAACTCTTTTCCCATTGAAAAAGAAGTCTGGCACTGGGCTAGCTAATCCTGAAAAATTCCACTGCTTGCTTCTTCTGTATCAGGTCATACTGAGTGGCATTCTAGGAGGACTAGTTCCCAAGGCTGCAGAGAGATGTATGCCTTGCACCGAAGTATGTTATGAAAGGAGCATGGCTATAAAGTGCTCCCTTTTCCTCTGTGAAAGTGATACAAGGGAAGAAGCAAGACCTATTGTATGTGTCTTTACAAACAGAGGTCTGGGTCTCTAGTCCAAGGGCCTAAGAAAACCTGGGTATTTGGGGCATTTTGAAGAAGCCAGTGAAAAGTTATATGAAGTAGCAGGGAAGGCGAGAGAGTTGTGGGTTAGACCTATTGCCTATTTTTAGGTGAGAATTGAAGTTGGACTCCCAGAGAAAGCAAGACTGGGTGAGGGGCTGTTATACTTCCTTTGAGGGGTGAAGCCACAGGAGAGCTGTGATGCAGAGAGAGAGAAGTTGGTTACGTATAGACTGGCATGATTTTCCGCAAATGCTTTTAACAGAAAAGTTTTGTGTTAAAAGCATTTGTGGAAGAGAGCGTCTAGATTGGCACGGACGCTTTTCCACAAAAGTATTTTTTGCGGAAAAGCGTCTGCCAATCTAGACGCGCTTTTGCGCAAAACAAATCTGAGCTTTTGCCCGAACGGGAGCAGCATAGTATTTCCGCAAGAAGCACTGATTTCTTACATGAGATCGTCAGTGTTCTTGCGGAAATTCAAGTGGCCAGTGTAGACAGCTGGCAAGCTTTTCCGCAAAAGCAGCTGCTTTTGCGGAAAAACTTGCCAGTCTAGACACAGCCGTTGAGTAAAGGGTTTGGACTTATTTTATTTTGTCTTTTGTTACTGTAGAAACACCAATCTCTCCTTCAGGTGGTGCACTCCAAAACAAGGTCCTGAAGTTCGTTGTAACCTGATCCAAAGATTCCCATATATTACTCTGAGGATTGTCCCAAGATCAGGCCCACTTGAATTGTTACAATTATTTTCTGGTCAGAAATCCCATTGTGTAGAGGTACAACACTCACACTATGGGAACTCTTTTATATTTACAAACAAATATTTTATTTACACATTTATTAACGTTATACCCAGTAACTCAGCAAGGTAAATAAAGATAATACAAAAAATACATCTATACTTACACCATCCCTTGCAAAACAATCTGATGTTAGCCATTATCTGCTTCATTACTGTCACCTTCTTTGTCTTCACCCATGGCCCCGCCTAAGGTCTACAACTCTACCTTTGCTGCCCTGGGGTGCTACTTTTATATGTTACGCTGACGTTACCATGTCTCATGCATATTCAATAGGGGTTTTTCCTTATTCCTTATAGCCTGTCTCTGACTTACGAACCGGTTACGGACCAAACAATTGGTCGTAACTTGGTTTGTTCGTAAGTCGGACCCCATTGAGTTACACGCGACCGCGCTGCTTGTAAGCGCGGATCACATTCATAACTCGGGGTCTGCCATTTACGACACTTTGGGGCATAACTACGAACGGTCATAAGTCGACCGTTCGCAACTCGGGGACTGGCTGTATTTGTATTTCCTCCCCTTATCAATGCTAAGGTGTCCTTTTCCTATAGGTTAGTATATCTATGATTTCACACCATTATTATATATGTCAGATCCTTGCCATGGCACATTTACAATTGGATGTTCCATCCAGAACCTTCCAGAAGCTGGCCGCAGTTCCTGGTCTGTGGTCAGCTGACGTCATAGGTACAAAACTCCCCCTCACATCCTGCTTCCAGTTCCTCATAGCTCATGAGTTATGTAAGACTGGTTCCCAGCCACTGGTTCATGGACTGGTGCCAGGCTGTGAAGTGCTGGCTACTGGGCCGCAGCTCATTGCCAGGCCATGCCCATGGGGCTGGGCTCTACCCTGGGCATGTGGCCAGCTGAAGCCGGCAGTCCACAGTGGCTCTGGGACTGAAGCCAGCTGCTGTGCAGCAGTTAGGGGGGGGTCCTCTGAGCCACTGCACAACAGCCGGCTTCAGCTCTGGCAGTGGCACAGCTGAAGCCAGCTATTTGCAGTGGCTCTAGGGACTGGGGCTGGGGCACTGGGGTCAGGTGGCTCTGGGGTCAGGGCTGTAAACTTCAAAGAAATGTGCGGAAAGATGCAGCAGCTGAAGGCCCATTAAATAAAGTGTGAGAGTCCAACGTTTCATTTATGCTGCTATTCATCATCATGCCAGTTATCAGTAATATTATGTTGCACATTGTCAGTCATGCAAATGGGCATTCTTATATTTCTCTTTGCTGACCACTTGTACGAAATGTTGATGGAGTTTGGCTCTGTGGTTTGAAAAGGTTGCAGACCCTGCTGCTGTAGGAGGTGATGCCAACATTTCAGGTCTGTCACAGGGTAGTCTTTGGGGTCATGGCAGTGGTGGCTGCTGTTACCCACCAGCTCTGTGATTCTTGGGGAACCAGAAAATGGTCGCCTGTCAGCCTTGTGCTCTTGGGGAGTCAGGGAGTGACATTCATGGAAAACCATCCCCCTCCCTCAGGCCTCTGCTAGAATCAAAGACAAAGCAAAGAAAAGGCCAGGGAAGACACACCTAAACTGCTTCAGACAAGGGTGATACAATTAAGGAAACACCCCAGCCTCATTTACATTAAAGATGGAACAGAGGGACATCTCATTAGCATACAGAATGGAGAGCAGCTCTTCCAAGGCAGGAACCGCAGTGAACTATGGGACACCGAAAGCAGAGAAGCACTGCCTGATGGGAAATCTCTACTCCAGATGCTAATGAACCTAAGCCTGCTCACACCCAAATTGGTCATTATCAGCCCAATTCTAGTAATGGATCCTATTGACATCTAAAATACTGAAACTGCCTAGTTGCATTGTGAGCTCGTTCAAGGAACATCACCCATAACCAGGGGTGATCAGTCTTTATTGTCTCTCCTCTTTCTCTTTGAACTATCCCTATAAAAACTCCTATCCTTGCCCCAAGAAAAACTGCTCTGATACCTGGAGTTAAACTGCATCAGTTCCATTGAGACTTCTTCATCTCCTGTCTGATCATGCTGGGGGCTCTGTCCTGCTTCTCTCCTGCCCTCTGGACCCCCGGCTACCATCATCATCTGGGAACCCCGATCAGTGCAAGCTCCATGGAGTGGTGAGGTCTCTCTCTCTCTTTCTCTCTCTCTTTCTCTCTCTCAACTATCTCTCTAAGCATAGCCTCCTGACCCTGCCCTGTGTAAACTGTTATATGGTTACCTAACATTTGTAATCAGCTTCAATTTAGATTTAATAATGTAATTGTTAGATTTAATATTGTAACTGTTTGATATCTATTCGCTACTCAGAAATAAATCACTTTCATTGTTAAGCTGGTTGCTTTTCTCTCTTTCTTTCTCTTTTGCTCACTCTTCCTTAAGGGGTGTTGTTTTGGCTTCCCCATTCGCTCTGCAACAACGCTTCTTGTACCCAAGCTAAAGATACCTGTAGTGCCCAAAATCCTGTGGGGTTTGCTCATCGTGTGGTTTACCTGTGAATGACTGTGGTGTGAAAGTGGGGATAGGGGGTGCTGAACCTGGGGGCTTATGAGGATAGCAGCTTAAAGTGCTGTTTAATCCAGCCCACGGATTCCAAAGGCACATGAGGGTGCAGCGTGGCATTGCTGTGAAACCCAGCCAGCTGAGTCCAGGGACATATGAGGGGGTCAGCTTGTGAGTGCTGAGTACCCAGTCCTCTCAGACGTGCTCTGTTAGTGGGTGTGAGTGTCTGTGTGTGTTGCTAAGGTGGGAAGAACCCCATCCTGAGGAACCTAGTTCCTGCAGGAGAGCTCCAGTGGGAGGGGGAATTGGCAGCAGGGAGAATTCAGCTCCATATGAGAGCCCAAGTAAGCACCAACAGCACACTGATAGAACTGTTAACCTTCCCCCAGTCCCATAAGGGTAACCCTGATAAATGAGCATACCCCAGAGTATTGGGCAAATCTGGTAACACTGCGGCTAGGATGGCTGCTCCAAGTCTGGCTGTGGCTGGGGCAGTGATGGCAGGGTTTGTTCCTTGGACAGCGGCGGTTGCTGCTGTGGCTGCGGCTCCGGGGGTGGGGCGGGAGCTGCGGTGACAGCTGCTGGGGTTGCTGCTCTGAGGGTGGCTGCGCCAACCAGGCTGGCTCAGGAGCTCTAACCTGAGCTCCCTCCCCGCTTGCAGTTCCCCGCAACTGAGCTGTACCCAGGCCTTTTACACAGTCCCCACACTGGGAGCATGCCCAGATGGCTGAAAGGGGCGGTGCTTCCTCTACCCATAGGCCTTTCACCCCCCCTCTCTCTAGTGTGGGGTATATCTACCCCATCACACACAACCACGCTTAAGAGGGAACCTGTCTGGGCTCCCTTCTCTCCTTTTCTTATCCCCACCCTAGAAAAAATATCCACATTGGAGTGGGTCTTATCCAGCTGATGGAATACTTGGAAATCATAAGGCTGCAAGGAGAGGTACCAGAGCATAATCCTGGGGTTCATCTCTTTCATGTTGCTAAGCCACTGCAGGGGTGCATGGTCAGTTACCAATTTAAAGGTCATGCCTAGCAAATAATAACAGAGTGCATCAATGGCCCAATTTTACAGCAAAAGCCTCCTTCTCTAATGTGGGGTACTTTGTTTCTCTAGGAAAAAAGCTTCCTACTGAGGAATAGCCCTGGATGTTCCTCCCCGTCCACTTTTGCAATAATACTGCCCAAAGGCCCACTTCTGAGGCATTGTTTTGGAGAATAAATTCTTTTGAGAAATCAGGATGCACTAGGACAGGTTCTCATCTTAGTCGCTCTTTAAGCTCTTGGAAGCCTTTTCACATTATTCCATCCATTTCACTTGCCGGGGTTGTGAGTTTTTTGTTATGTCTGTAAGCAAGGCCATGACAGTCTCAAATTTGAGGATGAATCGCCTATAATAACCCGCAAGGCCTAAATACTGTCGTACTTTTCTTTTTGTCTTGGAGGTTGGTGTTTCCGTCAGGGTTTCTATTTTGCTAACCATGGGGCATAACTTTCCACCTCCTACTTCGTAACCTAGTGGCACTTTGCTGGATTCACTGTAAGCCCGGCCATTTGTAGGGCTTGAAATACTTCCTTCAGGTGGTGTAGCTGGTCTTCCCAGGTGCCACTATAAATAACAATATAATCTATAAATGCCACTGCATATTGGTCGTGTGGTAGCAGCAGCTTGTTTATCAGCGTCTAGAAAGTGGCTGCTGCCTCATGTAGTCCAAACAGCATGGTAATAAACTAGTATAACCCAAATGGTGTAGGGAACGCTGTCTTGGGCCTCGAGTCGGGAGTAAGGGGTATCTGCCAGTACCTCTTTGTTAAATCAACAGTAGACAGGTATCTAGCCCCTCCTAGCTGCTCCAACAGCTCGTCTATCTGGGGCATTGGATAGGTATTGAACCGGGATACTGCGTTGACCCTCCAAAAGTCGAGTTTTAAAATATAATGCGTGGTGCCCAGCACCCCAAGTCTCTTTTGCCTCCCATTCCTCTTTTAACAGGTCCAGAATCCCTCTGGGGTGTCTGCCATAGAGGAGCTCGATGGGGGAAAACCCGTTGAAACTTGTGGTATTTCCCATATGGTGAAAAGTAAGACTAGCAGAAGGGTGTCCCAACGTTGCCGGTCTTCTTCTACAAACTTTCGCAGCATTGATTTGAGGATACCATTAAAACGTTCTATGAGTCCATCCATCTGGGTGTGGTAAACATACGTTCACAGGGTTCTGATGTGCATGAGGTGACACAGTTTGGCAATTAACTTAGACGACACATTTGTACCCTGGTTAGTCAGAATCTCCTTAGGGATGCCTACCCTTGCAAATACCTTCACCAGCTCTTTTGCTATGTTCTTCGCAGTGGCAACCCGCACGGGCACTGCTTCAGGGTACCTAGTCGCATAATCCACTATTATCAGTATAAACGGGTTCCACAGTTTGCTTTTTTCTAGGAGGCCTACCATGTCCATCCCTATCGTATCAAAAGGCACCCTGACGACTAGCATGAGTACAAGGGGGGGCTTTAGGTACCCCCTTAAGTCCCCATTCGCTGGCATTCTGGGCAAGAAGCACAATACTCTCTTACTTCTTGGTGTATGCCCGGCCAAAAGAACCGCTGGACCACCCTTTGGAAGGTCTTCTCATGGCCTATGTGCCTGGCCCAGGGGTTGGTGTGCGCTAAGTGGAGGATGCTTCGTCGTAGCCTCTGAGGAACTAATAACTGGTGTACTTGGTCCTGAGTCAGGGGATCCACTACCACTTGGTACAATCCATCTCTCCATATTCCAAAGGAGGACCTCTGTGGACATCTGGCTCCTTCCCCTGTTCCCGGATCTTGGGCTGTAGCATACTCCCATGCCTAGCTCAGGGTCTGGTCTTTCCTCTGCTCCCTCAAGAAGTCTATGTCTTTTTCTAGCTGTACCTGCATCTCTTCCCAGGGGTCAGCGGTGGATTTAAGGCAGGGTGAGCGGGGTGGCTGCCCCGGGCCCTGCACTTCCCGAGGCCCTGCACATGCTCCGTGGCGCCACAGCGCAAGCGCTGTGACAAAGAGAGAGCCCCGCGGCACTGCCCTGGGCCCCACGGCACTCTCATCCACCCCTGCTAGGGGTCCTCTCCATCAGGGTTCTGGGCTCTTGCAAGGCCTGAATGACTTGTAGCATCTTCTGGGGGATCCACTGCCACAGGGAACCCTATCGTCCGGGGCTGTCGTCTTCTGTCGGGTTGGTATTTTCAGTCCCTCACAACTTCTTGAAAGTGGGGCCAATCCTACCCCAACACCATGGGATATATTAGCTGGAGTGCAACCCCCGCCAGTAAGCATTTCTTAAAGCTGCACACTTCAAAGTCTACCCAGGTGGTCAGGTAAGGCCGGATGTTTCCATGAATGCACTGGAGGTTAAGTGTCTCCCTGGTCAGCTAGAGCCCTCATACCATACCCTTGCATATAATGGTCTGGCTGCAACCGGAGTCCACCAGAGCAGTGGCCCCCACACCTTCTAAGGTTACCGGGATTATCAACCTCCTCATTGGGCTTCTCAGGGTTGCCACCCCACAAGTCAGACTTGCCCAAAATTACAATCCATATACGGGCAGTCCTTTCGAAAGTGTCCCTTCTGGCCACAATCCCAACATGCCCCTCCTCCTTGGGTATCTCCTCTGGCCATGCCAGTCCTCTTTGGGTTGCCCCCAGGTGACTTTGCTTCCCCATTGCCTGGCGGCCCGTCTGACTTGTCTCCCCTTGTGGGGTGATGGGTCCGCAGAGGGTCCCCCTCCCCAAGTCCTTAAAGGGTGGTTTCTGGTTTGTTCCTTCTTGCGGGGAGAGGTTCCCCTGTCATCTAATGGTGGTATCAGTCTCTTCTGTAGCCAGATAGTCCTCAGCAAAGCTCACTGCCACCATCAGGCTAGTGGGTTGGTGCTGTTGCACCCACTCTTTGGCCCCGACAGGTAGTATTTGTATAAACTGCTCCAGAGTGACCAATTCTGCAACCTGCAATCCACTCAGGCCTTCTGGGTTTAGTCACCTCCAGTAATAATCCTGGATTCTCTGAGCCACAGCTCGCAGTCGTGCCCCTGAGAGACCCTTCTTTCCTGAGTCTTTGCTGATACACTTCTGGGCTAACACTGGCACTGTCCAGAAAGGCTGCCTTTACCCTCATATATTCCAATGCATCCCAAGGGTCTAGGTTACGGTACACTATTTGAGCCACTCCCATCAAATACAGTGCCAGTAGTGTGGCCCAATGTTCCTGTGGCCAGCCAGCAGCCAGGGCCACCCTCTCGAACGTGATCATGAAAGCCTCGGGGTCATCATCCGGTCCCATCTTCATCAGGTGAATGGGTAACCCTACCCCAGCAGCCCCTGGGCCAGTCCCACTAGTCCTGGTGCCGGTTGCACCCCCAGATTGCAACATCGTGGTTACCTGTTGCAGCAGGCCTTCTTGTTGCTACCTATGTTGGGTTGTCAGCTCCTGTATTAGCTGCTGGTTTTGCTCCTACTGCTTGATGTTGCTGGGTCAGCTGTTGTAACAATTGCGCCTGCTGTTGTTGATATTGGGCCGCCTGTTGTTGTTGTTCCACCATCCATTTGTAGCCAGACACGAACCCAAATTTGTTTCCCCCCCCCCCAGAGAGCAAGAGAAAGGCAGTCAGCCTTTGATGCCCTGGGAACGCAGGTGTGCTGCCTGTCCCTGACTCTACCATAAACAGAAACCAGACAGTAAATGGGCTAGCTGACGACCCGGGGCCTCCCGTCGCCCTGATGTCTAGTATCAGTAATTGACACGCCTGCACTGTCCCAGGAGAGGAATCTTCGCCCATCACATACCAGAGGTGCCCATTGTCTGCATTTTCCCAGGTGTGAATTATGCTTTGCACCCTTCGTGGGAAACTTGGCATTCAAAGCCATTTTTCCTAATTGGCCACTTGAGACCAGGAAGAAGCCTACATGACCCAAGGGGTATAAAGAGGGGTTTAGTAACCCACCCCATTTGAGCTCCAATCATCTATACCTGCTGGCAGGTATTGATTGTCTCCCGAGGTCTGTGGGACGCCCAACCTCGCCCTACTTCTTCCCGAGGGATTGAGAGAAAGACGCTGGCCACGCCAAGTCTGGAATGCAGGGGTGAGAATTATACCTGCTAGGTGTCTATTTTGCATGCATTTAATAAGAGCTCAGAGAACCAAAAGGGTTTCATGGTACCTATAAGTGACTTATTAGTGTAATTTCCGTCCTGTCCTTTGTAGTGTCTGTGTTATCTGTAACACAGTAGTAGCATTTAACAACTAAGTTTACCCTGTAACAATAAAATAGTAACTGTTTAAGCTTTAACCTGACTCCTTCAGTTGCTGTAACAGAACCAAGCACAATTTTAAAAGAACTTCAGCCGGTCATAAGGGACAGATATAGGGAGAGCTTGGGTGTTTTGGATTGTGTCGCTTCCTGGGGACAGATCCGTTGGGGCACTTCTCAGCCTCCCCAGGCTGCCCGCTGCAAAGGGATTTCTGTATCCTAGCAGCTAAAATCTGAGGTGTTATAAGCTCTCCCTGTAAACTCATTGGGGTGCCCGTCAACCTCCTCCAGGTTGCCTGCTGCAAGGGACCCTGGTCTCAGCAGTTGAAGTCTCGGGTGTATAACACACACGGACACACTGCCCTGACCGTCGGCTGACACCATTGCAGTAGCAATGTCCATTAATAATGTAGTCCCCTTACTAAAGGTGCCTCTGCTTATTTTCTGGGAAGACCCTGTGTGCTGCAATCTAGTCCCACAGACTACAATTCCCCAGCGGTTGCTGCTGAGACTGCAGCTCCAGGGGAGAGTCTGCAGTGACAGCTGCTGGGGTTGCTGCTCAGAGGGCGGCTGTGCCAACCGGGCTGTCTCAGGAGTTCCAGCCTGAGCTCCCTCCCTGCTTGCAGTGGCCCCCGACTTTTACACAGTCCCCACACCAGAAGCATTCCCAGATGGCTGAAAGGGGCGGTGCTTCCTCTGCCCATAGGCCTTTCACCCCCCTCTCTCTAGTGTGGTGTATATCCACCCCATCACAGAGCCCAATGACTCTCACCAGGGCCTCCCCAAAGAGGACTTGGCCCTTGACCCCAAATAATTTTCCCCCCATAACCCATCCCTGCCCCCATTTCCCAGACATTCAATAAAAACAACAGGTTGTGATTGAAAAATAAACTGTGTATTCACTTGCAAGAAATGTAACTGGGGTGGACGGGGGCTCAGAACCAGGAGTGGGGAGGCGGAGGGAGAGGGGATTCAGGGCTGAGTGTGTTGCCTGCCACCTCAGGTCAAGGAACCTTGACAGACTTGGGGTTGGGTGGAGCCTGGGACAGTAGAGGGCTGGGCAGGAAGGGGGAGCTTCAACTGGGTCTGGGATGGCAGGGAGGAAGAAGGGGAAGGGGATAAGGGAGGGCAGTGCGGGCAGGAGCAGGGTGAGCAGAAGGAACGGCAATGGGGACTGAACCTGGGACTTCCCAGACTGTGGCACACAATGCTGTGTGCTGCTGGACTAGCTCACCCAACAGACACTTATGCCACATGGCCTCCACGCATGGCCTCTCAGCGATGGTGTCCTTCACTTCTTGTAACACCCCAATGTGCTGGCGCATGAGGTCCTGGTACACGTGCCAGTACCTGCGGCTTCCATGGACCTGGGTGGGCGGCTGGGCTGGTGTGGCTCACCCCTCAGGGATGGATGGTGCTGCTGTGGAGGACAGGTGGCCAATCGTGTGTGCACACTGTCCCTGAGGGCGTGCCCTCCTCTGTGAGCAGCGAGTAACTGTCCTTGGAACAGGGAACACTGATGTTCCAACAGCAAGCCCACGTGTGGCTTGGCCAGCAGCCCCGGCCTCACAGGGGCCGAGAGGACCATCCTGACCACGCCCACCTCATGGCCAAGCAGCCCAGGGATGTGTCCGGCCACAGTGGGTTCCCAAGTGTGGGAGAGGGGCCTGAAGTGGCCTGGCTCTCCCTGCTCCCCTTCCCCTCCACCCATGTGCCTGCACATGGCAGCACTGTCTGCAGCAGCAGGTGGTGCCTCTCACGTGCTATGTGCAACACTCATAGTCTGTGTGGGGTTGTGCGTGCGCCCTTGTGCCCAGCCTGCTTTGGGTAGTGCCTGGCAAAGGGAGAATGGCCCTCTCTGGGATCAGACATGTGTGGGGCCTTCCCCAGGCTGTGAGCAGAGGGCAAACTAAAATGATTAGGGGGTTGGAGCACATGACCTTTGAGGAGACACTGAGGGATTTGGGCTCATTTAGTCTGCAGAAGAGAAGAGTGAGGGGGGATTTGATAGCAGCCTTCAACTTCCTGAAGGGAGGCTCCAAAGGGGATGGAGCCAGGTTGTTCTCAGTAGTGACAGATGGCAGAACAAGGAGCAATGGTCTCAAGTTACAGTGGGGGAGGTCTAGGTCTATTTCCCTAGGAGGGTGGTAAAGCACTGGAATGGGTTACCTAGGGAGATGGTGAAATCTCCATCCCTAGAGGTTTTTAAGTCTCCACTTGACAAAGCCCTGGCTGGGATGATTTAGTTGGGATTGGTCCTGCTTTGGGCAGGGGGCTGAACTCGATGATCTTCTGAGGTCTCTTCTAGCTCTATGATTCTAAGTGACGGGTTTTTTGAAAAAATAATTTGCTTGGCGTCAGGGATTTGACTGGAAGAGGACAAGCACACGAGAGTCGGCACACAGAATGCACAGGGGAGAGAGAAGGGAGACAGTGGAAAGGGGGTGGGAAGAGGGTAGGGCCTGGGGATGGGAAGTTACTGCCTCCCCAAGTGGAAGCCTCACCAACTGCCCATGTAGTTTCTGCATCAGAGTGTTGCTCTTCTAAGATTTCTGCCAGCACATTCCAAACCATGGCCTGCTCAGATTTTGGAAGATTCATCATTTAAACCTTGGCTCGAGAGTTGTAGCTATCTATCACAATTTCACATTGCTGCTGCCTTTGGGTTTTGTCAAATCTGCAGTGAAAGTGTTCTTAAAACAAATAATGTGCTGAGTCATCAGCCAGACTCCCGTAACATGAAATAAATGGCAGCAAACCTCAGAGCAGGAGATGCACAATTCCCTCCTCCCCAAACAGTTTGATCACAAATTTAATTAATGCATTTTGTTAAGAAGTGTTATCAGCATGGAAGCCTGTGCTCTGGAGTAGTGGCCGAAGCACAAAACAGTGTAGGAATGTCACGGTCCTGCCAGAGATATAGATTCAACACAGGAAGGCCCTGCAAGAAAGCCTTTGTCTGCTGTGACTTTGTCAAGATTGCCGCAGTTTGGCAGCAGGACCTCTTCATTCCATAACCCATTTGAGGGATTTTATATGGAAGCCAAACTTCTCATTCAATATTCCCCTCCATCTTTGATGGAACAGTCCAAGAGAAATGCTCATAGCACTCTTATTCCCCTCCCAAAGTTGGTCATCTCAAGCTCTGTCCTTTACTTCACTAAGTCTCAATCAACTTCTGCAGTATTGTACACCAGGTCAGTATATCAGGTCAGTAGCACCGCTGGGACTATAACCCAATGTGCAGAAGCCTGCATTACTCTGCCTTGGCAATACCTGGTGATGTCTGCCTTGTCCAAAGTGTGGATTTCTGGCCTGCTCAAGTCTGGTGTAACAAAATATGCAGGCAAGGCCCAAGAGTCAGGAATTGTTTTGCATAACAATGCAGATTAAGCCTGGTACGTGAGACCATGTCAAGAACACAGGACAAGCAGCCTTGTACTGATACTTCTTTTTCTGATGAGCAAAAAATACAGATGTAGCCATAAAACTGTTAACTGCGTACATAGCAGCAACATCCTGAGTAGCAGGATGTATCCCAAATAGGGGCATTGGGCATTTTATGTATCCTACACAATTCATAATCAACTGGTAAATATTAGAATGACCAAGTGTCTCTTTGCTATGAATTGGGTTTAGTAAGAACAATTAGTGGAGGCATGGGCAGGATTGACCCACACATCCTGCTCCAGGTAACTAGAAGTGATTAGGCCCTTCACACCGGCTACATCAGTAGTGGCGTTCCTATGGGTGGGAAAAGACAGAGCCACAACCTCCTGCCTGGCACTGTAGGTAGCATAAGGGTGAACTGTAAGTGAATTAGGGTTTATTATTGTATATAGTAGATTTTTTAGTAACTGCTTTTGCATTGCTTTGCACTGTATTAATTGCTTTAGAATTTATAGTATTTAAGGTTTAAAATATATAGTAATTGTTCTTAAGGCTTGTAACTGTATTAACTGCTTAAAGCTTGCAATAAATAAGAAAGTCGTTAAGTAGCCCTGAAGTATACTGGTTTCCCTTGGATCTAAAGTAAGTTGAACTACTCGACACCCAAGAACGCAGATTGCCAATGTTCTGTACTAATGATTAGATATACTAATGAACTAATGACTATACTACATGAGTGATGAACTGATATGCAGTTAAACAGGAAGCGTTACAAAAGGAGCAGCAAGAGAAAAACATTTTGCAAACTGTTTATAAGACTGAGAGACTAATACAGCATTATCTCCCTTCCTCAGCTGTATGTTTTCTGAGTCAGCATTAGCTGAATTTTCCAAACAGCCATCCGTGAAATGTCCTGAGGACGTCATGTATTTCCAGTTTGTGCCCTTGATGAGTAGATTTCTTTTTAGTTGAGCAACAAATATTTGCTGACATTCTTTCAGTGAATCAGTACAGTGGCATCTAAGTAGCTGTCAAGAAAGTCATCACAAAGCCCACAACAGGGACTGTCAATACACAACTATCTTTAATCTAGGAAACAACCCAGCCTCGGTTTTTTCATTTGTTATTTGTGTTATTGATAATGGGAACTTATTCTGGTTTTACCCTGGTTTTGTTGTCAATCTGGATAATGAAATTCATAGTGCAAGGCTCTTTCGATGTGAAAGGTATGTTTTCTTACAATATTTGAGTATGTGCACCTTTTTCCCAATGTCCAAAAATAGTTGTAATTTGATTTGTCTCTCCTTTTTTGCCAGAAAAGATATCTGCTAAATCAGTACATTTGCAAATAAAATATGCAGGTGTATAATTATATCTGTGACTATATATAATTCTGTATGCGTGTATATTTTAAATGTATAATTTATAGGTATTTAAAAACATGCAAAAGATAATTTTTGGTGACAATACTGGCTTTGAATATCTTTCACTGAATATTTACGGCCAATTTAATTATTTTATTAATTTTTAATAATGTCCAAATATGTCCCAAGACTTTGACATATTTTAGTAAGTTAGTGAAAATTTTTCTAGACATCAAATGTTTGGAAAATGCCACAACAAAAGCTTTTGAGCAAGTTTTCTATTAGCAGAATATGCATGAAATTTGTCATTGAGGGCCTTAGAAGAATGTTATTTTAAATGTGAATTGTTTGGTTTGATTTTGAGCTATAGTTACTATGGATCTGAGTCTCTCTCAAAGTTCTCAGGGACACAGGAATGATTCTTGAAGTGCAATTTACAGGTAATTAAGTTTGCCTCTGGTTACTATTGGAAGAAAAAAAATTACCCAAACACCAGAAAGTTCCCACTTTTGGAATACAGTGTAGTTCAAATAAATTAGTAATGAAGCATTCATCTTAAATAGCTCTCAAATGCAATGGTTGCATCACAACTTCATTTACAAATTGTCATATCATTTTTATTAAGTATTTTTGTTTATTTTATTAAATATTTTGTTAATGCTTCTTCTAAAAATGCTTGGGGATATGGTTTGCAACCCAGGAAGGTTGGAGGCTGAGCTTTAGCTATCAAACAAGTAAACACAATGAATAGAAAGGCATATCCGCTCCACCAATATGACCTGCCCTGCCCTGGCAGGGATTGCCATTAGAGGTGAGAACGCAGTTCAGTCAATCCAAGGAGCAAGCGAATAACCTCTCAGGGCACATCTATACAGCAGCGTTATTTTGGAATAACTGCCGTTATTCTGAAATAAGAATGCAAGCATCTACACAGCAATTCTGTTATTTCAAAATAAATTCAAAATAACGGACAGCTTATTCGGACTTCTGTAAACCTCATTCCATGAGGAATAACACCTATTCTGAAACAGCTGTTTTGGAATAGCTGTAGTGTGGATGTTCCACTGCTGCTACTTTGAAGTAGCTCTTCCCCAGGGCCATTCAAAGTAACTACTCCCCAGTGCTTCCTGGGGCTCTAAATCGAGGGTGTTCACATTAGGGAAGGCTGCCTTGGACTAATTTTGAGGCTTCCATGCCCTATTTTGAAATAAGCTATTTCAGAGTATTTCTTCCAGAATAGCTTATTTTGAAACAAGCATGCAGTGTAGATGTACCCTCAGGGTCTAGACTACATGTCTTTGTCGCCAGAGGTATGTAAATTAGACTACCCGACATAGTCAATGAAGCCGGGATTTAAATCCTTGCAGGAGGAATAACGGTAGTTTGAATTAGGAGCTTTAATTCGAACTACCTAGAACATGCTGTGTGTAGCCGCGGGCAGGTAGTTCGAACTATGGGCATTTAAAAATGGCACCCGCCCGGGAACATGCAAATGAAGCCCAGGATATTTAAATCCCGGGCTTCATTTGCAAGTTCAAATGCCTACATTAGCCACCCTAGTTCGAACTAGGGTGGCAGTGTAGACATACCCTAAGAAGGTGTTACAAGGAGAAGGGAGAAAAATTGTTCTGCTAGCCCTCTGATGACAGGACAAGAAGTAATGGGCTTATATTGCAATAAGGGAGGTTTAGGTTGGACATTAGGAAAAACTTCCTAACTGTCAGGGTAGTTAAACGCTGGAATAAATTGCCCAGGGAGGCTGTGGAATCCTCATCTCTGGAGATATTTAAGAGCAAGCTGGTTAGACTTCTATCAGGGATGATCTAGATGGTGCTTGGTCCTGCCATTAGGGCAGAGGACTGGACCTGATGGCCTCGCAAAGTCCATTCTGGTTCTAGTAGTCTATGATTCTATTATAGAAATATTGCGTACAGACAAATGACTATACATATTCTCAACACTCAACTCTCTTATATTTAGACAGAGATTGGGGGAGAAATTTTTGAATTACTGCTATCTCTACACTTACTGCTGAAAGTCACAGTACAGATGTCATGAGAAATCAATTACAGGCTTTTTTCAGTCTGTAAATAAGAGGAAGAAGCCCAGATTTCCACCAGAGAAAAACAGAATTGCTGGTTCAGAACACTACTGTTCAATATTTTCACTTCCTGTTTGGCTCTGGCACACCTAGATACACCTAGAAAATTTGTGGAATAAGAGTCAACTCACATGGCAACTGTCAGAAAGAGCGCTGTGGAGGATAAAAGCTCCTGAGGACAACACAGAAACTATGAGGAAGCTATGAAACATTGCAGTATCAAATAAAAGAGAAGCACCAAATACCCTGACAAATTTGTTAGTCTTTGAAGTGTTACTGTACTCCTTGTTGTGTTTACATGTAAACTTGTTAATTCCAAGAAAGAGTGCAAGACTATTTCTCTGTGCAATCCATAAATTGGAGAGGAGCAGAATCAGTTAGAAATGAGCTATATCTTTGGGTATGTCTACACTGAAGTCCTCTTTCGAGAGAGGAATGAAAATGCAACTGAGCAAAATCACAAATGAAGCGCAGATTTGAATTTCCTGCACTTCATTTGCATAATTGCATCCAGGCGCCATTTCGAAATACCCTGTTTTGAAAAAGAAATGCTGTCTAGACGCAGTTATTTTGAAAGAAAACCCTTCATTCGAAATTACCATTAAACCTCATTTTATAAGGAGTAAGGGTAATTTTGAAAGATGGGTTTTCTTTCGAAATAACCGCATCTAGACAGCATTTCTTTTTTCGAAATAGGGTATTTCAAAATAGTTCCTGGACGCGATTATTCAAATGAAGTGCAGGAAATTCAAATCTGTGCTTAATTTGCAATTTCGCTCAGCTGCATTTGCATTCCTTTCTTGAAAAAGGAATGCAGTGTAGACATACTCCTTGAGAAGGAAGGAGAAAGTAAAGGATACAATTTTCAAAAGTGTCTATGTTCCATTTTCAAACTTGATTGTCAATGAAATATACTAAGTGCCTGTGTCAGGTTTGAAAACTGGGTTCAGGTTTCTAAGTCACTTAGGGTATGTCTACACTAGCTCGTTAATTCGAGCTAGGTAGGCAAATGAGGTGACCAGAGTTGCAAATGAAGCCTGGGATTTAAATATCCCGGGCTTTATTTGCATGTTCCCATCTGGTCGCCATTTTGAAATTTCACTAGCCCGAACTCACTGCCACGTGGCTACACGCTGCAGTGAAACTGTCGAGGAAATCTCGCTCCCCTGGGGTACAGAGCCCCCAGAAGTGTCCGAGGCTGGAGGTCAAAGCAGTGAGGCAGGAGAGAAACCTAGAAGGAAAACTTTATTATGCATGCATGCAGGCTGACAGCTACCAGAGTGAGCAGCAGCAGCCTTGAGAGACAGTTTCAGGGATTCTTTATACAGTATGTTCAGACAGTTTAGTTGTTGTTTGTTTTCTTTAACATATCAAAGTCTCAGCAGAAGTACTCTGAGACGTTTCTGTTCACACCAGGAGTGCTAGAAGTAAGTTTTACAGAACAAAGGCACATGAGAATGTGGCGTGAGTAGTCTTACAAGACAAACTGTGACAAAGATAAGAGTTTACATGACAATTTGTGACAGACTAGGAGTATCCATGAACTTGAGATAGGCATTGTAAGGGTCTTGATTAGAGTTAATTTGATTTCACTCTGATACAGGGAGAGAGGTCTGGAAAACTTTTAACCCTTACAGCAGTTTTCTTTTAGAGAGTTTTGATTTCCTGCACAGTCCCCCCTTAGACACAATTGGAGTTATTTGACTTTTTTCTCCCACAAAACGTTAATTCAAACTAAGTCCTTAGTTTGAATTAACTGTTACTCCGCACGGCAATGAGTTCGGGCTAGTGAAATTTCAAAATGGCGACTGGATGGGAACATGCAAATAAAGCAAATAAAGCCCGGGATTTAAATATCATTTACAACTCCTGTCACCTCATTTGCCTACCTAGCTCAAATTAACGAGCTAGTGTAGACATACCCTCAGGCTGCATTTTTCACAAAGCACCAAAGTCTTTTTGATCAACAAAATTCTTAACCCATAAGTAAGGGCTAGGAAAGGTAGGAGAAACCACTAGTGAATGTACCATACAGAGAAAATTAGATTTGAGCCATACGAGCCCACCCAGCAACTCATGTATAGAGCACTGTCATATGAACTGAGGAGCTGGGGGAAAACACGGAGGGGAAGCAGCAGTTTCTTGATTAAGCAAAGAATTAATAATTTTAAAGCACATTTGTCTCCCCCACTTTATAATAGTTAAAATCTCTTTATCCTATTCTGCATCCACCAACTTAGTCTTATTCATAGATATTTTCTCCTAATCAATCACTTCCACTGTTCTTCTGATGAAGTAGGTTTCTCATGCAAATGTTCAGCATACGGTATGAGATGAAGATATACTTTCCTTTTAGATCAACCAAGTATGGAAGAGCTCAGACTAGCTAGAAGCATTTTGTGTAGCCAAAGGATAACATGTTTCTAAAGGAATATTCTGCCTCCTGCACAAATTCAGTTTGCTTCATCACAGGATTCAGAGAAATGATTTAGAAAGTCATGAAAAGGGTAGGATGATTAGGAGATTCTATTCTTTTTCTTATGTTGTAAAACTAGTTGTAGTCTACAATAAAACTGATAATAGCCCAAGAACTTGCTTTTTACTTCTAATTTCAGGTACACATTGCATTTTCTCTTGTTTTGTTTTTCAGGTAACAAAATTGCTCTCTAGATACAGTTTACTCTATTTTCTTTTCCTTTCTACCAACTGAGCCCTCACTTTCTTATACCGAAGCAAAATAGTCCTGTATTTTGCTTCAGCTACACCAGACTAACACAGCTACATTTCTATCACTTTTCTTATACCGAATCTTCCTTCTTCCAATTCACTGGGTGAATATCTAGTTGACTGCTGTTCTCTTATGAAAATATTTCTTTTGTTGAGTATATTATGCTGCATTGTATTGCTCAATGTCTTTTTGAGGATTGGAAAATTAAGGCTGGTCATTAATATGACTGGTCATTAAGAAGCTTTCATCATCACTATTACACTTAAAAAGGGTCCCTTCAGCCAAACTTTAACAGCTGCCAAGCAAATCCATTGACTAGCCTAGGGAAAAAAAGGAGAGGCTGTGTCAGCCCATAGGAAGGGTGGGAAAGGATCACAGGTAAATGGTAGGAAAGGAGGAAAGGAGTGGAGCCAGCACATGAGAATCAGCATGTAGTGAAGAGCTCATATAAGCCCCCCTTTCCATCTCTTGAAGTAGTGGGTGTGGCCAAAATGTCACTGTGCTCCAGCAACTGTTGGCTGCCCACCGGGGGCTGTCCACATGATGCAATTTAAAGCAGCTAGCAGTGTTGCCCATCCCCCTCCGTTGAACCAAGCATTGCCTCTGCACAGCTGCGGTGCTAGCCCCAGGTGTCTAAAAGATAACTGATTGAAGTAACTAACTGAATTTAGCCCATGCTTGAACCTTGTTTCATTTTTTAAAAATTATATCAGAGGTATCTGTGTAATGATCTAAAAAGTGACAGCTCAGCACAGTGGAAGTGACATAATTAATAATGACAAAATCCCTTTGACAGGTAAACTCATGTCTGACATCCATGCTTGACATCCACAGCAGGCTCTGTAACCCACTTCTGTCAGGCCATGTCTACAGTAGGAAACTATTTCAAAATTACTAAATTCGATTTAACAAATTCAAACTAGTGTGCCCTCATGACAGGGACGCCTGGTAATGAGCCTGACGCAGGCTCCATTAATGCGGGCAAGCCACCTCGGACTTAGGGCCCCAGGAAGCACTCTGTGGAGATGCAGGAGGCCTCCTGGAGGCCTATCAGTTTGAATTAGCGGCACTGGACGATCCACACTAATGTTATTTTGAAATAACTATTTTGGAATTTCTGGGGGTAGCTGAGTTTGTCTGTACAGAATAAACTAAAAAAACAACAAATAGTCTGATAGCACTTTATAGACTAACAAAACATGTAGATGGGATCATGAGCTCCCGTGGGCACAGCCCACTTCTTCAGATGACCGGTACTCCTTGTGAAAAGCAGGGAGTACAGAGTTCAAATTCCACAGCTCATTATTTTGAAATAACAGGCTTGGTAGTGTGAACACACCACTTATAAATTTGAACTTGAGGGGTTATTTTGGAATAAAGTCCTAGTGTAAACCAGGGTTCACTATGCTGAAGGCATGAGAGTTTTATCATAAGCACTGGTTGTATTATTTTAAGACAGTATTAATCAGGTGGGAAAACTGGTCTCCAGCCCATCCATGAGCATCTCAGGCACATGTATCACAAATGGCATTCTTGTTAGCAAGATGGTTCCTCTCATACACAGTCTCAAAGTTTCCATTCATAATTCCACTGTTAACAAATATATTTTATAGTCTAGTCATGGTGAGGAGCCCCTCTTATCCTCTGAACTATTGGACTATTGGGTTGAGCAAATAGATTATATTGCTACAAAAGGCAAATTAACTCTACCAGTGCAACTTTTCTAATGCCCTAACCACATAAAACTTAAAAAATATATAATAATATGCATCGTGAGCCACACAGGCACTTAATTATTCTAAAGTAATAACTGTGATTATTGCTTTTTAATTTACAGACCTGACCATTCAGGAATGCAGATTTGCAGGCATAACCCTAATATCTCATCCAAAAAAACTGAATTTCTCAGAAGCAGAAAGTGCATGTAGACAGCTGGGGTTACAGCTGGCAAGCAAATCCCAGGTTGAGAAGGCCTGGACCAATGGCTTTGAAACATGCAGGTATGTGAAATCTGTAAGTAACTGGCAGCTTTTAGCAGCTGTTTCCTTACATACAACGATATACATGTGAACATACCCAACATTAAAAGATTGATACTTTTTATTCTAGCTTTGGATGGGTGGCTGATAAGTGGTTTGTCATTCCTCGTGTAAACCCAAATCCAAAATGTGGTAAGAACAAAACTGGAGTGGTAGATTGGAAAGTCAATCTCAGCAACAAGAATAATGGTTACTGCTTCAATTCTTCAGGTAAGTAGACATACTACCTAGAGTCGTTACATTTAGTTCTATGATGTCAAATCTTTGCTAAAAATTGTTGTTAGTGCTTTTTTTTCTGATCTTAGATGTTGTATTATATTTTTTCCCTCTAGAGGGGAAAAAAGTTGCTCCTAAATGCAAGATGCTAGACAGACAGAAGGTCCATTCAATTTACCTACCTTAATAAAATGATGCTGTAATTAAAGTTTTGAACAGTACTTTCTTCATTACATGGAACTTACTGGGTTTAATTTGCAGCAAGAGAAATTTATGTTAGACAAAATCTTCCTAATTGTAAAGATAATTAAGCACTGGAATAGGCTTCCAGCAGAGGCTGTGGATTCCCCATCCCTGGATGTCTTCAACAATAGGCAGGATAAACTCCTCTTAGGCTATTAAGAGGAATAAGGGATCTTTTGGAAAAGGCTTTATTTTCTGAAAGATCCCCGTCTAGACTGGCGCTTTTTTCCGGCAAAGCTCCAAGCCGGAAAAAAGCGGCAGCCATGTTTATGCAAATGAAGCGGGGGGGATTTAAATCCCCGCTTCATTTGCAATTGCGATGTGTCTAATTTGCATCCCTTTTACGGAAAAGGGATGCAGTCTGGACACAGCCTTAGACTGCAAGCCTCTTTCGAAAAAGAGCAACAAGACTGCAAGCAGTACTTTCGAAAAAGCACGCCGCTTTTTTGAAAGAGAGCACCTAGGCAGTCTGGATATTCTCTTTCAAAAAAGCCTTGTTTGCATTCAAGAACGCCTTTTTTCGAAAGAGCACTTTTGAAAAAAGGCATTCTTCCTCGTGAAATGAGGAGTACCACCGTCGAAAGAAAAGCCACGTTCTTTCGATTTAATTTCAAAAGAACACGTCTGTAGTCTAGATGCAGGTGAAGTTTTTTCGAAAAAAGGCTACTTTTTTTGAAAAAACCCTGCAGTCTGGACACAGCCGCAGAGATGGTCAATGTTTACTTGATCTTGCCCAATCAGAGGGGCTGGACTTGATGATTTCTAGAGGTCCATTCCTGCTCTACATTTCTGTGAGTCTATGTCATCCTGAATTATATGCTCTAGATCAGCAGTGGCCAGACCGTAGCTCCTGACGGAAAGAAATTGCAGCTCCTGATGGAACTGGGACAGAACACAGAACTGCTCAGGTCAGCCGCTCTCACAGCCGGGCTGCTCTGAGCTACATGTGTACTCACGGCCCACGCCATTCTGCTCACGGCCTCCAGTGCACTGCGTCATATCCTGCACATGCAGGCTGGGTTTGCACTCAGCGTCCCAGCCCGCATGTGTTAGCAGCCGGCCGCTGAGCACAGGCAGCAGCGTGGCAGCTCCAGGACCTGGGCCTAAGGTTAGAGTGGGGGAAGGGAAGATGTCTTGTTCGGGAGAAGGAGAGGGAAAAAGAGGAGAAGGGGATCATGTTGGGGAAGGGGGGGTGTGCATGGTGTCCCAGACAGCACATGCTCAAAGCTGGCTGCTCAGTGCACACATCCAGCACCTGTAGGGAGATGCGTGTGGTAGTAGCTGCGGTAGCAGCTCTGGCTCTGGAACCCGGGCATAAGGTTGGGGGGAAGGAGGACTGAGTTAGAGCGGGAAGGGTAGGTGTCTGGCTCTGGGGAAGGGGAAGAGAAAGGGGAAGGAGAGAGGAGGGAGATTGGGTTGGAGGGTGCACATAGCATATGTTCAAAGCCAACCGCTCAGCGCACACACCCCAAGACTTGGAGAGAGACGTGCATGGCAGTAGCCGCAGTGGCATCGGCTCAGGCTCCGGGACCTGGGCATAAGGTTGGGGGACAAGGGGATTGGGTTAGAGCAGGAGGAGGCTGGCTCTGGGGGAGGGAAGGGGATGGGGATTGGGTTAGAGTGGCAGGGGGGAGGGAGTAAGAATCCCAGTACTGCATGCCAGTGTGTGTGTGTGTGTGTGTGTGTGTGTGTGTGTGTGTGTGTGTGTGTGTGTGTGTAGGAGTCCCAGGAGTGCATGCCAGCTCCAACTTCTCAGGAAGCATGCGGCTGTCGTGGGGAGCAGAGGAAGAGCACGCATGTTCTGAGAAGTTGGAGCTGGCATACACTCCTGGGACTCCTACACACACACACACACACACACACACACACACCCTGCACAGGCAGGCAGCAGGGCGAAGGAAGTCACTGGCCAAGCAACAGAACCGGTGTTTCAGAAAGTGTGCTAGCTGCTTAGGGGAGCAGAGGGGAGGGGAAGAGCAGCCTGTGTGCTTCCTGAGACCCGGGAACCTCAGGTACTGGCCGAGCTCTCCCTGTCACCTCCCCTTGGCCAACCCTCCCCGCCCCATCAGCACCCTGTCCCCTGCCCCAGCACCCTGTCACCTGCCCCAGCAACCACCAGAACCTTGCCCCAGCACTCTGTCCTCTGCCCCCACCAGCACAGTTGGGGGTCACATTAGTGAGGCTTGTTTTTTTTTGGCAGGGTTGTTTTTTGCATCTCACTTGTGTGGCTCAGACTAACTTTTCTGTGGGTCAGTGACCCCTGACTCAAAATGGGTTCCCCGGCCCTCTCATAAAGAAAGACAACACTGAAACATCTTGTGTTTGACATAATATTGTATTTAAAAATGAAGCCTGCCCAACAAATCTCCAATTGGGGCCAATTCCCCATCTGGCCACAGCATCATAACACTCCTGCACCCTCTCAGAACCCAAACCTGAGCCTATCATACACTGGAAGCCCCTGACCTGAGCCTCTCATATCCCCAAACTTCTGCAACCCCACATCTCCAGTCTTCTGCCAGAACACTCCTTCACCATCCACACACTATAAATCTGTGTCCTGAGCCCATCATACTCCCAGCCTCCCTGCCCTGAGCCCCCCATGCACCCCAGCCCAAACTCCTGCACCCTCACAGCCACAAGCCTGCAGCTTGCTCAGCACCCCAACCATCCACCTGATCCCAACACTGTCCAGCCTGGAGCCCCCTTCCTAGGACAGCACACATATCGGCACCTATTTTCCCCCAGTGCGGCTGCTTTTTTAGTGTGTGTTGCTCAACAACTTTGCCCCCTGGTACATGGCTTTTCACACTCTGTCCACCGCTATTTTGGCTCTTCATCTCTAACGGATCGGTCACCCCTGCTCCAGATCATCCACAAGTTATTGGATTTGATACAGAAATTACTGATGATCTTCTCCAGCCTATGTTATGCAGGAGGACAGATTAGATGAACCCTGTTGTTCCCTTCTAGCCTTAAGAGTCATGGATTTATGAAAACAGAGCTGGAAAAAACTACATGCAATGAATGGTTTATCCAGTTAATTTAGCCCTCTCTTTGTCACAAATTATGACAGAACACACTCATTGTTTTAAGTCAAAGTTAGAGATGGGTGGGGAAACAGCTTTTATCTTCTGTGAAAATTTTTGAGACTTGGACAAATTTTTGTCATCCCAATTTGGGATGAAAAGTCGAAATCTTGATTTTTTTTTTCACAAACTGAAAATAAAATTCTGTTCCTGTCAAGCATAGAATATCATTTTATTTTATCCTTTTAAAATTTTAATACAGTTAGCTTAAATGAAAAATTGTTTTAAACCAGAAAACTCTAATTTTTTTCCAAACATTTTTTAATTCTAAAAATTCTTCAAACTGCCCATGTCCCATGAAATGTATTGGATTTAACTAAATAGTGTTTTCAGATGAAAAAGCCTTGTGCAAAATTACTTACCAACCCTATTCAAAGTTATTTGATAGAAAATATCAATGAATGCTCAGATTTGATTAGCACTGAAACCTAGCACAATGGGTCAGACCATTAAATTGGACTGAATTGCACTCAGCAGAGCACCCCAAGGTGAGACAGAGAAAAGTTATTCTAAGCCACCTTTCAGCTCTGATTCTGGAGCCAAACGTGGCCCAACCCAGCCCTTGGCAATATGTACAATAGCCTACTCAAGGGTTCTTAGCTTAGGGCTTCTCTACAAAAAGTAAAACTTCATAAGGAAGCAGTGCAACCACTGAGTGTGGACAGTTATACTGATATATCTTAAGGGAAGAATAATGAGCTATCTTGGTATAAAGCACCTACATAGTAATATAACTGTGTCCGCACCAGGGGTTATACTGACACAAAACCTGTGTGTAGTGCAGATCTTAGAACTGGATTGTGTGTCAAATAGATTTCAAGGAATGTCTTAAGAAGGGAAGAACTGCATGTGATAATTTGAAGACTCTCTTAGATATAAGTAGGGGGTTGGAAATATTTGATTTTTATTGGCAAATGTCCATAAATATCCATTTCTTTGTAGACTCACAAACCAATGAAAACATATTTCCATTAATAATCATCTAAATTAACAGATTGGCAAAGTAAGAAAAACACTGCTTGAGAACTAATTAGAGTTTGTCTTAAGACTATTGACTTGGTATTTTTTGACATGAGATATTGACAATGTGTTTTAACAGTTATCAACCTTTATATTTTATCACAATGCTTACAGTCACTAAATGATCACTGTCTGACATCCCCTATCACTGCCAGTCACTTCTGGGCCTTGGTGTCGGGTTAAACTCAGGGTCAGAGAGGCTAGCTCCCACCCCTCCCTGGCTCTTTCTGACCAAGATTCAGCCCCTCCAGCAGGAGCCCAGACCACCACCACTCTGCACCCCTGCTGCACAGCTGCCGGTGGCTGAAAAGCGAGGAGAGCACCCTTGGAAAGAGAGGCTATTACAACAGACAGAGATCATTCATGTGAGAGAGGTGGCAGAAACACTGAGGATAAGGCCATTAGAGAAGAGGCTATTAGACATGGCCAGAAGGAATTTATTAATCACCTTCATAAGTAGCCTTGTTGGAGATGTGAGAAAAATCCAGGATGGAGGTAGCTCTCAGACATATCCATAGGAACAGGAGTGTCAGAAATGGATTAGCCATTTAAACAGTCCAGTTAAAAAATACATGATTAGGATAATCTTGATCCTTCTTTGCAGCTCAGAACTTTCATGTTGGGTTTATGAACCTAAGTGAGAGGTTAGTTAAAACTGTGTGTTCTTTACCTTTTTTCTAATGCCACTGATTTTGTAGATGCTATACCACATCTGTGAATGCTTGAACTGTTCTTTTACAATGTAGCTTTTTAAAAATCTGGGTAGTGTTTTGGATTCATTGTACTGTACCTATGAATAAGGCCAGTGTTCTGTGTAAGCTGAGCATTCGGGCAGCCATGCAGGAGAGATTCAAATGCCGCCTAGCTGCTTAACAGAACACCCACAGTGCCCTCAGCCAGCAGCATGTGGTGCTGCTAGTGGTGTACATCCACATATGCCTCAGTGCACATAATAAAGTTTATTCTGCACATGGAAGAAAAAAATTAGAGGAAACATTGAAAAGAGCCCTGGTAAATTCAAATTCACTACAAAAAACATGACATGGATTGTGAAATCTGGTCTTCTGTGTGCTTTTATCCTATACAAATTAGATTTAATGAGGGAGACCGGTGTTTCTCAAATTGGGCATCCTGGCTCTTAAAGGAATTGCAGAGCGTCACAAAGTTATTTTAGGGATGTTGCAGTATTGCCACTCCTACTTGTGTGCTGCCTTCAAAGCTGGGCAGCTGCAGCTGTTGGTCAGGCATCCTGGTCTGAAAGCAAAGCACCCCAACAGCAGCAGCAGCACAGAAGTAAGGCTAGCAATACCTCAGACTCCCCCTGCAATGACCTTGTGACCCCCCCTCCTTTTTTGGGTCAGATCAAAATTACAGTACTGTGAAATTTCACATTTAAATAACTGAAATCATGAAACTAATGGGTTTTCAAATCCTCTGTCTGTGAAACTGACCAAAATAGACTGTGAATTTGATAAGGCCCTACCTATGAATAATAAGATAATTGTGTAAAGACAAAGTGGCCATCTTAATTCTGTGTTCTTTACTTCTGCATGCTTAACTACAAAGAATTGTCACTATTGTACACTATTGTCACTATTGTTGTCATTGTATTAATAGAGCATATTTAGTAGAACAAGTTAAGCCTGTTAAATGGTATTAGGGAGCAATTTTTATTTAACATAGAGAATGAAGAATCATCATTTATTGTAATGGCCAAATTGTCACTTGCTAGTGCTCTGACAACAAAAGTATTTGGCAAAAGTTCATTTTGCTGCATTTTTTCCTTCCAGCTGCACTGTATAGAGTCATTTAAAGAGCACAGGAAAAAAATATAACTCTCTGTCATCTATCCCCTCACTTTGTGAATGAAAATGCGTCAGAGTTCCCACAAGGGACTCATATTAAGAACTGTACATAAGTCATTTCCCCCCATTATTTTTTAAACATATTCAGCTGGTTACCACAGTGATAACTTTATAGTTTTCAAATTATGTGAGAATACCAGCAGTGTAGCCTGGGAAAGGGATATAATAACATTTTTGTGAGTAAGGCTTGCCAATCTGACTAGAAGGTTCTAGGTTTCACCCTCCGTAGCCCAGGTCACATATGGTTATTCTTCTGGAAGTAGGTCTGGGTGTCCACAATAGTGCCCAAGCTTACAATGAGGATAGTACCAAATTACAAGTTTTATTATGACAGGTATTAAAATGGCAAAGAACTCAACAATGATTACACAGATTGATTGAACCACTTCTGTGGGTAACATTAATACAAATCAGGGTCCATAGATTATGCTTATCTAAGTATAGAGAGGGAGTTACCTCACATAAAAACCTATACTCACACCGCCTTCTCCTGAAGGACAAACGTGGCAGGACCAGCCTCCCTCCACCTGTGGTACTGTGGCACCAGGTTGGAATAGGAAACTTAGAAAGAATCAGTAAAGTAATACTAAGAGCTTACAGGAAGAAAGGCTTGAAGTAGAAAATAGAAATGTCTGGAGCCCCAAGCTTACTTATTCCCGCAGCTTTTTTCCCTCTCTTGGCATCATTATTGCCCCCACCAAAGTTGGAGTTCCACACCCTAAGATTTTGTGGGTACACATACTTAATTGGGACATCTTTTGAGTATGCATGAACAAAACCACCTGCTACCACCTTGGATTTGGTCCTGGACATGGAGAAAGTGGGAGTTTTGTGGTTAAGTGCAACAAGGCCTGCTTCTTTAATTCAAAAGGATGGTTTGCTGGGTCTGGTAGATTCTGGCCTTATTTAGATATCACAAGCTCACAAGGAACTCGGTCACACATATCCATCTGTGTACTGACCCAACTGATGATTTTGCCACAGGGTCTTTCATATTTTCTAAAAAGAAATATTAGGTACAAATAATTTCTAGAAGATACATTAACCCTTTCCTATCCCACTATTCTATTACTAAAGCCATCGCATACAGGATGCATCTGACAAAGTGAGTCTTTGCCCATGAAAGCTTATGCTCCAATAAATCTGTTAGTCTATAACGTGCCACAGGACTTCTCATTGTTTAAGCTAGGGAAAGAGGTAGATACGTTGGAGGGCAGGGATAGGGTCCAGAGTGACCTAGACAAATTGAAGGATTGGGTGAAAAGAAATCTGATGAGGTTCAACAAGGACAAGTGCACAGTCCTGCACTTGGGATGGGAGAATCCCAAGCATTGTTACAGGCTGGGGACCAACTGGCTAAGCAGCAGTTCACCAGAAAAGGACCTGGGGATTACAGTGGATGAGAAGCTGGATATGAGTCAACAGTGCACCCTTGTAACCAAGAAGACGAATGGCATATTAGGGTTCATTAGGAGAAACATTTCCAGCAGATGTAGAGAAGTGATTATTCCCTTTTATTTGGCACTGATGAGGCGACATCTGGAGTATTGTGTCCAGTTCTGGGGCTGCCACTACAGAAAGGTTGTGGACACATTGGAGAGGTTCCAGCGGAAGGCAACCAAAATGATTAGGGGGCTGGAGCACATGACCTATGAGAAGAGGGTGAGGGATTTGGGTTTGTTTAGTCTGCAGAAGAGAAGAATGAGGGGGGATTTGATAGCAGCCTTCAACTTCCTGAAGGGAGATTCCAAAGAGGCTAGAGAAAGGCTGTTCACAGTAGTGATGGATGACAGAACAAGGAGCAATGGTCTCAAGTTACAGTGGGGGGTGTCTAGGTTGGATATTAGGAAAAACTATTTCCCTAGGAGGGTGACGAAGTACTGGAATGGGTTACCTAGGGAGGTGGTAGAATCTCCATCCCTACAGGTTAAGTCCAGACTTGACAAAGCCCTGTGTGATAATTTAGTTGGGCTTGGTTCTGCTTTGGGCAGAGGGCTGGACTCGATGACTTCGTGACGTCTCTTCCAACCCCAGGATTCTATGATGATTCTTATTCAGCTGTTCCCTGCAATTTCTTTTGTTTCCTTGTCATGTGCATGCAGGACATTGTAAGCTTTTTGTTACAAGGACCTTGTTTTTTGTATGTCATTATAAAAAAGAATTTATTCATAGTCGTGTTCCCAGTTCTGCAAGGTACTTAAGCATGTGCCTAATTTTAAGCAGGTGAGTAATCTGGAACTAATCTTATGCTTAAAATTAGACATGTAAATCTAATCCTTTGTGAATAAATACATAATAATAAACAATATTAATATTTGTATTCAGTATTCAATATTAGAGAGACAAGAAAATGTATTTTATAGGACAAACTTCTATTGATAAGAGAAAACTTTGAAGCTTACAGAGAGACCTGAAGAAGAACTCTGTGTAAGGCTGAGAGTTCCTCTCCCTCACCAAGGCTGTGTGTAGACTACAAAGAAAAGTTGGAAAAAGATACACGAATTGCGTACTGCAATTTGCGTATCTTTTTCTGTTTTTCTTCCCAAAGAGGCTTTTCTAACATTTGGCCCATCTACACTGGGCCAAATATCAGAAAAAAAAGCCTCTTTCAGAACATCCATTCTTCCTTGTAGAACAAGGTTTACAGCAGTGGTCCACAACCTTTCGGGGCTACTGGGCGTCCGGGAGCAGGGCCACCCACATGCCGGGGGCAGGGCCGTCTGGGGCCAGGGCCTCCCACACTCCGCGTACCCACGGCAGGACTGCTCATGTGGTGCTCACCTGGGGGTGGGGCTGCCTGTGCGCCGGGGGGTGGGGCCGCCCGGGGCCAGGGCCTCCCACGTGCCACGCTCCCAGTGCCAGCACTGCACATGTGCCGCACACCCGGGGGCAGGGCCAGCCCAGATCATTCCATGGGCGCACATAAATGCCCTGGCGGGCACCATGGCACCTGCAGGCACTGCATTGGGGACCACTGGTTTACAGGGATGCCAAAAAAATGCATCTGCTTTTCTGAATTTTTTTTCAGAAAAGCAGACGCGTTCCTTGGACATGGCAGAGATTTTCTGGGATACCAGAGGTATCCCAGAAAAATTCAGGAGTCTAGATGTACCCCTACAGAAATTGGCTCAATAAAAAATATTACCTCATCCACCTTGTCTGTCTCTAGTGTCAGGTATTAGTAGAAGTCACGTGATTTCCACACTAAATGCCTTCAGAAAAACTTTTGAAAATACTCACTACAATAGATCTACATGTAATTTGCTTCACGTATATGCTAATTTTTGCAACAGCATCCAGTGCAACTCATTACTTTTCCTTTTCCTCTTTGCAGATATTTGGATTAATTCATGCATACCAGAAACAAATACAACCTTGTTACCTTCAACACCTTCAGAAATAAATGCATCTACAACAGCTTCATCTCAGGGCAGCACTGAGATACCTAATGCTACTGAGTCACCAAAAACCAAAATACCGCTGAAGAACTTCCGCTTGAAATGTGTAACAGAAACCATTTTACCAACCATACAGACTACTGTGGAAAGTCAAGAGGAGCTGACACTGCTTAATGGAAACCAAGCTGCCTTTAGAAATGATAGTGTTGAATTTGGAGGTGAAGACTATAAGTCTTTGTTATCTGTACCTCAGGGTATGTCTACACTAGCCACCCTAGTTCGAACTAGGGTGGCTAATGTAGTAATTCAAACTTGCAAATGAACTTTATTTGCATGTTCCCGGACGCCGCCATTTTTAAATGCCCGGTAGTTCAGACTCCCTGCCCGTGGCTAGGTAGTTCGAACTAAAGCCCCTAATTCGGACTACCGTTACTCCTCATTCATTTGCAAGTTTGAATGACTACATTAGCCACCCTAGTTTGAACTAGGCATACCCGTAGTTATTAAATAATGTTTTATAGTGGGTTAGTGTGCACAGTTCTAACCATAAACAAGGACACAAATGCATTTATGAGGGCAGAATAAAAATGTAAGGATTTGCAAAGCCAAATCTAGTAACATAAAAAAACTCCTTTCCTTACCAATTAATTATTGGTATATCTGTGAGTATTAAGTATAACCTCACTTAGCTTTGTAATCAGAATCAGTGGAATTCTGTTCCTCATAAATTCTGTTCCTTCTTCAGAGGAAGTTAATGGGAATTGCACCAACATATGCTACCTGTTTTGTGCAAATGAAAAACCTAATTGGTTCTCACACTTGCAAGGATAGAGCAATCAAACAGCCACACAATATCTAGTATTAAACAAGGAAAGCAAAACTGTGGCATTTTCTTACATGCCAATAACCACTATACCTTTCTGATTCTCAACTTTTACTGTACTGTTTGGAAAATATTATGTAGAATAATGTATACAAGTATGTTATTTAGAAGTTGTCTACACTGGCATGTTTTGTAACCAAATACTGCCTTTTGGTGACAGAACTGTGAGAGTGTTTACAGTGCAATAGGACTTTTGTAAGAAAAAAAGCCCAGTTTTGCAGACAAAAAACTTTCACCCCTATGAGAGACGTTTGTCTTTTTTCCTCAACAAAGAAAAATGTGTTGACAAAGAGGCAGTGTGGACTATGCTGTTTGTCTTGTCAAGAGAACTGGCTTCCACCAACATCCCATAATACCTCTCCTAATGGCTGTGCTCAGTGCTTTATGCTCTCTGCTGCCCTGCAGGCATGCACCCCTCCTCTTTTAAAGCTCTGGGAAGTATCTGACAGCTGAGTGAGCTGCTCTGTTTGGGGAACAAACAAAAAGGAGCAAATCATTGGAATGCTCCTGATCTGCCTTGCAAAGATTATTTTGGCAAAGAGGTGTAAATTAGTGCAAATTAGTGCAATTTACACCTCTTTGCCATTTACACCCAATACTTTTTCCATTAAAGTCAGTTAGTTTTCCCATTTTGAGTTCAACGGGAACAACTTCAGACCTGTTCATTATATTTGTCACTGTTGAATTTCAATTATAATTTCAAAATAATCTTGACTGCCTATTGAAGCAGAGGAATTTAGAGAAGTACAACCACTATAATGATTTTGTTCAGATATATGACACACTGTCTTGTTCTTTAGGAAGACAATTTATGTATATTGCATGTGGTTGCATTAAAAAAATTAGGTAGTCAAAGAACTAGATACATTCATGGAGGTTAGGTCCATCAATGCTTATTAGACAGGAGGGGTAGAAATGGTGTCCTTAACCAATATTAGAGGCTGGGAATGGGTGACAGTGGAAAGTGAGTGTCATTGATGCCACTGTTGAGATCTTTGAACTGGAGATTTCCATGGGGGCTGGTCACACTTATTCAAGGCTGCCATTAGCAGAATCTGACTTTTGGCACATTAATTTTCAGAATGGCTGAATTAAGAAAATATATATTTTTTAAAAACATGGTAAACACATAAATACTCTTTTATCTTTAGAAATACCGATTGCTCTCCTTGTACTGGCACTCATCTTCTTTATAGCATCTGCTGTTCTTGCAGTCTGCTATATCAAAAAGTAAGTTATTTCTTATGTCTCATGAATATTAATATTTGTAAATACTATAGATTTAATTAAAACATATGACAAAAAGAGTGAAAGGTGAGTATCTGTAGCTCTGCAGACAAATGTTGTTGCTGTTGTAACTGATGGCCAGTCATCAGAAGGAACTTAACCAGTCACTTGCCAGGTGCATGATTTCTGCATGTCAGATCATTTGTATACATTTAAGTATTTCATGTAGTGTTGGTATGTTTTTCTTCTTGTACATTTCTGCCACTCCAGTGCTGATAGAGGAGTTCTTATTCTTGAATTATGGTTGTCTTCAGAAAGATTCAGAAGGGTAGCTGAGTTAGTCTGTAAGTAGAAAAACTTACAAAACAACAAATAGTCTAGCAGCACCTTAAAGACTAACAAAATGTGTAGATGGTATCATGAGCTTTCGTGAGTAACCCCTGAAAGCTCATGATACCATCTACATGTTTTGTTGTCTCTAAAGTGCTGCTAGACTATTGACTATTTTTTAATTTTTTTCAGAAAGATATAGCTTATATAGCGATGTAGGCAAACATGCAAACCAATTAGATCTACAAGCAGCATGTCAGAAATTGCATTCCATCTAGTTTCATCATTATGTACTGCTATTTCTGATATATATATATATATTGTTTGATGTAAAAATATTTAAGACGCAAGTCTAAAAAACCGCAAATGACCACTTGAGGGTGGCTAATTCAGCACTGCCTTGGCTTTACTGAGAGTTTTGCTTGAGTATAACCTGAAGGATCTGTTGATAATTCTTGATGCTCTGAACTGCATCTATTCTGTGATTAATGCGCTATCTGGTAGTGTACCTGTTCTAATTTGCTTTAATATGTCTATGTAAAGGTACAAGAAAACCTTCCCACTCTCAAACAAGCAGCAAAGAGAAATGACTGAGCCCAAAGTCATCAAAGAAGCTAAATCATGTGACAAAGCTCCTGAGAAAGAACCAAGGAATAATGGGAAAAAAGCAGAAGAGCCTCAAGCCAAGCCTGAGGCCACAGTAAAATGTATGGAAGCAGAAGTCTGAAGCTAAATACAACAGCAAGTTTGATGGATTTAAGATGAAAAATGCAGAATTGGGAAAACATTTAAAAATGGTTTTAGTTTCCCCACCTTAAAAGGGGGCTAATGATACCTAACTCTCTTCGTAAAGTGCTTTATGATCTACCGATGAAAACACTATATAAGAGCTAGGTATTATTATAATACTGTAAATACTGTCAAGGTGAATCGATATATTTTAGTTCAAATGTTTGTACAATCATAATTCTATGACTATTCATTATACTTCTTCTTGGATATAAAATTTTGTTTTGCCAAAATGTGGTAGCTTATTCATATCAATATTAAAAGATCTTCCATTTCACAATTCAATATTTTCGATCTTAAGAAGTAATTAAGTCTAAGACTATCTTGTTGATTGAGATACAGTGAACAATTATTTGCATCAAATTCAGATCAACACATCAAAAATAAAATGCATGATTCTTTCTATCCTGGAGATTGTCCATTAATGTAACAGCCTCCACAATTCATATCTGGTCCTGCAACCCATACTCGTGTGAACAATTTGTATTTAAGCAAGTAGTCCTGCTGAGTGTAAAAGGGCTGTAGGCATGAGTGGAGATCACTCAGGTAAGGGTTACAAACTGTAAGGTCCCAAAAAAGGGTACTTTTAGATTTCCTATAAAGCGACATAAGGTATTTATACTGAGTGTAATGTAATCAATAATGAAGTATTTTGAGAATATCACTGTTTCTTAATTTACAATTTTATTTTTTAAAATCAAGACTGCATCCTTCTTCAGATAACTGACAGACCACAATTAAAACTATCACAATCTGTATCATACAGGTCTCTGATGTCATTTCACTGTGTTTTCAAAACAAAAGGATACTCAGTGGCATGAAAAGTTTACAGCATTTAGTAAGAAAATAAAATAAAGTAGATATATTTCTTACAACTGTTTAAAATACCTCCCAGAAAAAAAAAACCAAAAAAACAAATACCCATTGTCTCAATTTTATACTTGAAAAAAAGTCAGAAACATATAGCTGGTGTTATGTTAATTTCATACCAGTTGCATAATCTAAACATAAATTTGCAGTAACAACAGCATATGTATCATCTCTACTTGGATAACATTTGCTTTACATCTCTAAAAAGTCCTTCGGTAGGCAAATTAGTTTGAAAGACAAGTCACAAAATATTTTCTGCTATGGTAGCTATTTTAGCATAGTATTGCTATAATCAGAACACAAATAAGTGCCATATTGTCTGAAAATAAAAATCAGTCCTCCTGGTGTTGTAGGTTGTTAACAGAATGAAAGATAGGATATGACATTAAAAACAGCAAAACTTGAAGTATGAGCTAATATAACCCGCTAGTGAGTGTTTAGTTTCTCCCCTCTGTGCCCACGCTGCAAAAAGACATACAGTAGAGTCTCGATTATCCGACTTTCCTTTATCCGACATTCTGTGTTATTCGATCTGCCTGTGGCTGCCCAAGGCAATTGTGCGGGCGGTGGAGCCAGCAGAGCAGAGCACGGAAGGGAAGGCGCTGGGCAGTGCAGAGACAAAGGCGGTGAGAGAAGAAGGAGGGGGGAGCAGCACCATGCGGCAGGATGCCAACAGCCCAGCTGCCCCTGCCCCCTGAAAGTCATGGGGCGCCCCAATCTCCCCCATCCCCTCCAGTCAGCCATGCTGTTCCTGACCTCCCCATCTCTCCCGGCCAGTCGCGCTGCCCCACCTGTTGTAATGCATGCTTTCAGCTTTTTTATGTCCCCCAGTTCAATCCGCAGTGGGCTGGTCAAGATGAGAACTCTTGAAATAAAATACATGAGAATACGTGTATTTGAAAGCTTACTTAGTTCGGTAACAAAAAATAGGACAATGTAGCACTTTAAAGACTAACAAGATGGTTTATTAGGTGATGAGCTTTCGTGGGCCAGACCCACTTCCTCAGATCAAATAGTGGAAGAAAATTGTCACAACCATATATACCAAAGGATACAATTAAAAAAATGAACACACATGAAAAGGACAAATCAAATTTCAGAACAGAAGAGGGATGGGGGGGGGGGGGTTAAATGTCTGTGAGCTAATGATATTAGAGGTGATAATTGGGGAAGCTATCTTTGTAATGGGTAAGAATTGGAGTCTTTATTCAAACTTAGGCATAAAGTGTTGAATTTAAGCATGAATGACAGTTCAGAGGTTTCTCTTTCAAGTGTAGTCTTAAAAGGCCTTTGAAGCAGGATGCAGGTAATCAAGTCATTGAGACAATGTCCTTTCTGGTTGAAATGGCAAGAACTGTTTTTTCTTTGTGATCCTGTCTAATATCTGTTTTGTGGGCATTGATCCTATGGCGAAGTGTCGGAGATGTTTGTCCGATGTACATAGCAGATTGACACTTTTGGCACATGATAGCATAAATTATATTTCTGGATGCGCAGGAATATGTGTTCTTGATCTTATAACTCACTTGGTTAGGTCCAATAATGGTATCAGCAGAGTGAATATGTGGACAAAGCTGGCAACGGGGCTTGTTGCAAGGGAAGGTACCAGGGTTGGTATTAGTGTGGTATGTCCTGTGGTTGTTGGTAAGAGTCATCTTGAAGTTAGGTGGTTGTTTTTAGGAGACTATGGGTCTGTCTTCCAGAGCCTCTTAGAGTTTAGTATCCTGTTCTAGTATAGGCTGTAGTTTATTGATAATGTGTTGGACAGGTTTAAGTTGGGGGATGTAGGTGATGACAAGTGGTGTTCTATTGTTGGTTTTCTTGGGTCTGTCTTGAAGTAGATGGTTTCTAGGTATTCATCTGGCTCTTTCAATTTGCTTTTTTATTTCTCCGGGTGGGTAGTTGAAAACCTCAACTACCCACCCGGAGAAATAAAAAAGCAAATTTAATATAAATGCTTGGTAGAGATCCTGAAGTTTCTGGTCTCTGTCAGTGGGATTAGAGCAGATGCAGTTGTATCGAAGGGCTTGGCTATAGATGATGGATCATATGGTGTGTTCTGAATGGGAGCTGGAAGCATGTAGGTAACTGTATGAGTCAGTGGGTTGAATGACTACACTTGAAAGAGAATCCTCTGAACTGTCATTCATCCTTAAATTCGACACTTTACGCCTAAGTTTGAATAAAGACTCTAATTATCTTACCCATTACAAAGATAGCTTCCCCAATTATCACCTCCAATATCATTAGCTCACAGGCATTTACCCCCCCCCCCATCTCCCTTCTGTTCTGAAATTTGATTTGTCTTTTTCATATGTGTTCATTTTTTTAATTGTATCCTTTGGTGTATATAGTTGTGACAATTTTCTTCCACTATTTGATCTGAGGAAGTGGGTCTGGTCCACGAAAGCTCATCACCTAATAAACCATCTTGTTAGTCTTTAAAGTGCTACATAGTCCTGTTTTTTGTTTCAGCTACACCAGGCAACATGGCTATATTTCTATCTTAGTTCGGTAAGAGTGGTGTTTCCTAAAACCACTGCTGTCATGCAGAATAGCTTCTTAATTCCCTCACATGAGGCCTTATCCTCTGAGGTGCTGAGTGGCCACAACTGCCATTGGAGAGTCAAAGTCATTCAGGCTGCGTCCAGATTGGCATGAATTTGTGGAAATATTTTTAATGGAAAAGTTTTTCAGTTAAAAGTATTTCCACAAAAGAGCATCTAGATTGGCAACGATGCTTTTGCGCAAAAAGTGCTTTTGCGCAAAAGCATCCGTGCTAATCTAGATGCACTTTTGTGCAAGAAAGCTCCGATGACCGTTTTAGCCATGGGGCTTTCTTGCGCAAAAATTTAAGGTGCCTGTCTACACTGGCCCTCTTGCTCAAGTATTCTTGTGCAAGAGGACTTATCCCTGAGCGGGAGTGTGAAAATATTTGTAATGTACAAAATCAGTACTTCTTACACAAAGTCAGTGCTCTTGCGCAAATTCAAGCAGCCAGTGTAGACAGCTGGCAAAATCTTGTCAGTCTAGATGCACCCTCAGTGTTCAGTAAGTACAGGCACATGTCATGAGAGATTCTAGTCTGGCTCACCACCATCCTGAGCTCTCACACTTTGTAGCTAAGCATGCTTGATCAACATCTAGAGAGTTATATAAGCTTTTAGAGCAATTCTATCATTATTCACTCCGGGTACATCTACACTAGCCCCCAGATTGATCTAGGGAGGCTAATGAGGGCAACCAAAATTGCAAATCAAGCCTGGGATTTAAATATCCCGGGCTTGATTTGCATGTTCCTGGCCGGTCACCATTTTAGAAATTGACTAGCCTGAAGTAACTGCCATGTCTATACGCGGCAGTGAAATGGGATTCTAATTTAAAGCCCTAAATTGAATTAGCTGATAAACCTCATTGCAGGAGGAATACCAGCTAATTCGAGTTAAGGCTTTAAATCGGAATCCCATTTCACTTACGCGTGTAGACGCGGGCAGTTACTTTGGGCTAGTCAATTTCTAAAATGGCGACCAGCTGGGAACATGCAAATCAAGCGTGGGATATTTAAATCCCAGTCTTGATTTATAATTTCGGTCACCCTCATTAGCCTCCCTAGATCGATCTAGGGGGCTAGTGTAGACGTACCCCCCAAAGGGAAAATCTCCCACACATAGGTGCCAGCATGGGCAGCGAGCTGTATGGGCTCGTGGTGCCCAGGCTCCACCAATATTTGGAGCTGGAGCGGAACCTGCCCCCCCATACACGTCCTCCCACCCCAGCCCCAGAGCATCTCTCCCCCGGCCTTGGCCCCATCCCGTCCCTGCTGTGCACAACTTCCATTGAGCTCCCCCTGGCCGGTTGCTGTTGCCATGCACAGCATGCTCAAACTGGTGGGCGGGGAGACACCCGGGCATGACATAATGTCATGGCCCAGGATTTTAAAACTGCTGGGCGCTGCATTGCACCATGCAGCTGAATTGAGGGTTCGGAGTCCGGGGACAGAGCACAGACTCCAGCCCCACAAACTGGAAGGCGGAAGGTAGGGGAAGGTGAGAGCTGGGAGAGGAAGGGACTTGCGCGGAGGAGGAGGGGAGAGGGGGGGGAAAAGGGGAAGGCACCAAGGGGACAGGATAAAGGAGAGACAAATGCCAGGGGGGCAAGTGCAGACAATGAGGAAAAAGGCAGGAGGGGAGGGGGACAGGATGATGCTGTGAGGGGAAAGGGTAAGGGCTTTGGGGGCTGGAGGAGGAGGTGCTGGGAGAAGGCTTGAAAGAAGGGGTGGGCATGAGGAAGGCAGGGATGGCGCAAGTCGTGTGAGGGCACAGGGGCATGAGGGAAATGGAGGCAGAAGATGGTGAAGGGGCGGGCATCAGGGAAAAAGAGGGCAAAGAGGGCAGGGGCAGTGAGGGAAGGGGGAGGCACCAGGAGAGTAAAGGAGTAAGAGAAGGTGCAGATGCCAGGGGATTCTGGAGGTGAAGCAGAAGGGCAGACACTTGCAGGGGAGGGACCCCCACCAGAGGAGAGAGGCAGGGCAGGTGTGTAGAGGGAGGTGTTAGAAGAGGGGATGAGGAGGAGTAGCTCATATGATCAGAGTGGGGCTACTGGAGGAGTGGGCACAAGGGGGAGAGAAGGGCTGGTGGACGGGGGCAGGTCACAGGAGGGCTGAGGGCGCCCTGAGAAGGGCAGGAATCAGGACAGCAGAGGAGGGTGAGGAGTTGGGGAGGCAGCAGGCACCAGGGGAGCGGATGGAACAAGGGAAGGAGAAATGGCAGCAGAGAGCAAAGGTAAAGGTTTAAAAATATTTATTAATAACTTGGGTGCCACAGTGGCACATCCAAACAAGCCACATGAACTCAGTACTGATGCACAACACAAAATTCATTTTGCTCATGGGTGGAAACTCTTAGCCTTTGTCTACACTGGCATTTTCTTGCACAAGAGTTTTTGTGCAAAAAGTCTCGTGCAAGAACACATCAACACTGCCACGTGCGAGCTGTGCTTTTCCACAAGAGCATCTATGGTAATGTGGAAGCTCTCTTGCCCAAAAAAGCTCTAATGGCCATAGGGGTTTCTTGCGCAAGAAATCCCTGATGAGCATCCACACTGCCCTCTTGCGCAAGAGAGCTTACACCTGTTAGAAAAGAACATAGCTCATGCACAAGATGCCCTCTTACCATGCCGTACTGTAAATTTCCTTGTACAAGAGCAGGCGGGCAGTGTGGATGCTTTGTGGGTTCTTGCGCAAGAACGGCTGTACCTGCACAAGAAGCCACGAGTGTAGACATAGCCTTAGAGGGAACACTTCCCCCAGGGTATGTCTACATTACCCCGCTAGTTCGAACTAGCGGGGTAATGTATGCATACCGCACTTGCTAATGAAGCCTGGGATTTGAATTTCCCGGGCTTCATTAGCATAAGCGGGGAGCCGCCATTTTTAAATCCCCGCTGCTTCGAACCCCATGCAGCGCGGCTACACGGGGCTCGAACTAGGTAGTTCGGACTAGGATTCCTATTCCGAACTACCGGTACACCTCGTTTCACGAGGAGTAACGGTAGTTCGGAATAGGAACCTAGTCCGAACTACCTAGTTAGAGCCCCGTGTAGCCGCGCTGCACGGGGTTTGAAGCAGCGGGGATTTAAAAATGGCGGCTCCCCGCTTATGCTAATGAAGCCCGGGAAATTCAAATCCTGGGCTTCATTAGGAAGTGCGGTATGCATACATTACCCCGCTAGTTCGAACTAGCGGGGTAGTGTAGACATACCCCCAGCCTCTCTGCCCCTGAGTTAATGTCACACACTATGGCTAAGTCTACACTGGCCCCAAATTCCGGAAAAGGGATGCAAAGCAGGTAAGTCAGAATAGGGAAATCCGCGGGGGATTTAAATATCCCCCGCGGATTTAAGTAAACATGTCGGCCGCTTTTTTTCCGGCTTGGGGAAAAGCCAGAAAAAAGCATCTAGACTGGTGCGATCCTCCGGAATAAAGCCCTTTTCCGGAGGATCTCTTATTTCTACCTGAAGGAAGATCGCGCCAGTCTAGATGCTTTTTTCCGGCTTTTCCCCAAGCCGGAAAAAAAGCGGCGGACATGTTTATTTAAATCCGCGGGGGATATTTAAATCCCCCACGGATTTCCCTATGCTGACTTACCTGCTTTGCATCCCATTTCCGGAATTTGGGGCCAGTGTAGATGTAGCCATTGGGTTAATGCAACTGCAGAATAGTTGCATGAGAGGGGTTTGGTGGGGGGCCAAACTAATCCTTGTTGGTAGGAGGATGGTGGGAAAAGCCCTTCAAGAGGGGTGACATGACACCGTTTACTTCTGGTCATGTGTCCATCTTGTACCAAGCGTGTTACCTCCAGGGGCATGGCTAACGGGGCACCACCAAAAAATATACAAACCTGACGCCCATGGGTGCCAGCACAAGCACTTAAATTCCACTTAAGCTATTTGGGTTTAAATTAGGGATGTAAAATTCCGTTTAATTGGTTAACAGGTTAAACTTCACATTTACCTGGTTAACCATTTAGGCGGAGGGGTGCTCCAGCTCAGTTGAGCTGGAGCACCCCTATCCTGGCTGCAGCGAGGCTGGAGCAGCTCCTTGCCTCTCCCACTTCCAGCCCATGCTGGCTAACCAGAACTGGTAGGCCTTGCCCATTAATCAGTTCACCTTTCACATCCCTAGTTTAAGTGGTCTATATGTTTTTATGCTAGCTTTTGGCCCAAGCTTGAATGTCATCCAAATTAATTTAATTCATTCCTAATTTCAAGGTGTTCCATGATCTTAATGGGGACAACTTAAAAAACAACAAATAGTCTAGTAGCACCTTAAAGACTTAACAAAACATGTAGATGGTATAGTGAGCTTTTGTGGACACAACCATGGGGCAAAAGTGGGTTCTGCCCATGAAAATTCAAGATTACATCTATGTTTTGTTACTCTCTAAGGGTATGTCTGCAGTAGCTCGTTAGTTCGAGCTAGGTAGGGTAATTAGGGCAAGTGGAGTTGCAAATGAAGCCCGGGATTTAAATATCCCAGGCACCACCATTTTTAAATCCCCCTTAGTCCGAACTCCGTGCCCGCGACTACGTGCGGCATGGAGTAGGAAGATCGAATTAAAGATCCTAATTCGAACTACTGGTATTCCTCATGGTATGGGAGGCACAGAGCCAGAGGGGCACGGGGAATGGAGGAAGCAGAGGGACTGGGGTGCTGGGGAGTGCAGTGCCAGAGCAGTCCAGGGAACAGTGGGGGGGAGGTACAGGGGTGGCATGGGGAACGGGAGGTGCAGAGCTAGAGAGACACATGGATTGGGGGGAGCAGGAGAGGCACGGGGAATGGGACGCAGGGAACAGGAGGGGCAGAGGGATAAGGGTACGGGGCAGTGCGGGGAATGGGGGGCACTGACCCAGAGGGGCACAGGGACCGGAGTGCAGGGAATGGGCGGTGCAGAGCCAGAGGGACGCAGGGATTGGGGGGATCAGGGAGCGGTGTGCAAGGGTGGCACAGAGAACAGGGAAAGTAGGGAAACCAGGGTACAGGGAATGGGGGGGGAAGGGGTGGCGCGGGGAACGGGCGGCACGGAGCAAGAGATGTGTGGGGCAGCTGGCAGGGAGCAGTCTCTCGCTGGCAAAGGGGGCTGAGGCCATGGCAGGACTGGAGCCAGTGGGGTGGGGCAGAGCCTGGCCACGCTGCACTCTACAGCCGGCTCCCAGGGACACACAGACAGAGCCGAACTCTCGCAGCCCTTTAAAATCGGCGGGGCGGGGTAGAGCTGGGCATTGCCGGGGGCGGCTGCTTACCTGGAAATGCTGCCCCTGGAAATGTGCCACCCCAAGCAAATGCTTGATTTTCTGGTGCCTAGAGTCGGCCCTGGGCTAAATGTGGCCTGCAGCCCAAATATAGCCTGTGGATGCAGTGGGGAGCTTCAGGCCTTGCCTCCCCTCCTCTTCAAATGCTCAGAAATGTGGCTGCAGGGTTGTCTTTGAACAGCTGTGAGCCTGCTGAAGGAAGGAGGGGCTTCTTATGCTGCCCCTATCCCCAGCACAATCCCATTGGCCAAAAACTGGCCAATGGGAGCTGCCTGTTTGAAGAACAAGCAGCACATGAAGTACCCATCCTTCTCCCCTCAGGTTCGTAGTTATTCACAGATCCACATGATCCCTGCTATGGCCAGGCAGGGAGCCTGCATGACAAACATGCTGGGCTGCTGACTGGAGCTGGCAAACGCAGAGCTGGAGCTGGCAACCACATTAGGAAGGCAGGATAAAGGACACCTGGAAGGTACATCGGTGGGGTGGGTTCTGGAGTGTTTTAGGGGATAGGCACTGGGGAAAAAATTTGCCTGGGGACCACAGGTTGTTGGGTTTGTGTCTCACTCCACCACCCATCTTGAGAGCAGCCAAACAGCCAGGCTGCCCCAGAGCTGGAACTAGCTCTAGCATTCAGAAGGTTAATGCTAGAGATAAGTCCACCAACACTACCTCAGCAGAGCTCAATATGTGTGGCAGGAAAAATAAGAGTGCAACCAATCTGACTCACCCAAGCAGATATAGCTTATCTATTGGCATAAGTACTGAGGGAACCACATGTCACTGTTCCTGCCTCTCTGTAAGGGGAGAAAGGGCTTTAATATTAGCACGCCATATGGGAATTAAGGATATGATGTAGGCAAAGGGGGAGCATGGGAGGTCCTCTGTCATCTCGTACCTAGCTAATTAGACTGCCTAAACCCATCACCTGTTTAGGGTTTTCAAAGATGGTCCCTTTTTTCAGGTAGCTGTCCCAGAAAATCTGAGAGTGTTCCATACACACGGTCTGCCAGCTTTCTAGTTTGATGGACTGTCCTGAAGTAGCAACCCTACTTAATCCCCCAGATCTGTACATATCACAGCCTGGGAAAGATGCTGTCCAAACCATAAACTGCAGTTTATCAGATTCCTCCACCCCATGACTGCTGCCAAAACCCTCTATCCGCAGCCTCATCTGAATCACACACTTTGCATCCCAGGCAGGATGGAATTCTACCTGTTGCCTGTGATACTCATAGACTCAGCCCTGGTTACCACATTTTCTCCTTTTGGTACATACCTTCAAAGACTGACAAGGATGGTCCTGACAATCAGAAGTTTTTGTCTCCTGCTTTGTAGCCCCCTCCCCCACCCTTTTTATGGACAGCAGGGAAGGAGATTGTGCTAGCTTCCTATTGTGGTGATAACCAAACACAGAAAAAGATATCTGTGGCATTGGGAGAACTGATGCAGGGTCAGAAACACCAGCCTGTTACATATATAGCTGCAAATTCTGCAAATGTGTTACTTGGTACCTGCCTGTAGTATAGTTTATTTTACAGATTAAGTATATTTAATGAATGACAAATAGCAACATTAAAATAAAGCAATTTGCAGCCAGAAGCGACATATGTCCGACGTTCTCAATCTCTAAACAAGCACTGAGTTTGGCTGACAGGATGAGAACACTTTATAAACATTTCTTTGAAAGAAGCATTTTACCAGAAAGCGCTCTGGCTGTTACCTTTCTGCTGCACATGTGGCAAGACAAAGCCCATCCTTCTCAGCTCAGCCCTTTCTATGAACAGATTCTGGCCAGCCCTCTGTGGGGTCCTGGTAAGGGAGAACAGTGCAGAGCTGGTAGCAGTGCGCTCTGCATACATGAATATTAGGATGATGATCAGAACTCAAATAACAAAAGTTCTGTGTTTACCATATGAAATACAGCCAAGTAATGTGAGGACTGATTTTGCAGGTGCAACAAAACACAAAAAGGATGAATGAGAGTAGGGTTGCAAGGTGTCCAGTATTGAACCAGACAGTCCAGTATTTTCGCCTGCTGTCTGGTAAAAAAATTAAGAAAATATGGGACACCTAAAATGTCCAGTATTTTCTGATTTTTTCCTGGCCAGGAGGCGAAAATCCTGGGTGCTTACTGGGTTCCGCAGGGGAGCTATCTGGCCAGGAGCAGGGATACAAGATGGCGGGCGACCACTGGCAGCCTGATAGAGGCAAAAAGCCTCAAAAGCGTTTCTTAAAGGGGCCAGGCTGATTTTTTTTATTGGGTATTTTTTTTTTTTTTTTTTTTGCTTAACTCTTGGGGTCCTTTTTTTTCCCCTCAACAACTTTGGTCTCCCCCTCTTTTTTCTCAACAGAATTTTTTCCCTGGTGGTTTTTTTTTGGAGGGGAGGGAGTGTTTGGTATTTTTGGTTAAACCATCAGGCAACCTTAAATCAGAGACATGTACAAAGCTGGTTTAAAACACATAGCATTTCCCTAAGTCCTAGTTTCACTCTGTGCATGGCTGTTTTTCCCTTGGGCTTTATTAGAACAGCCAAAGAGCTGATTTTAATGGAGTTGCCATGTCTACAAATGGTTTTATACCCAGATTATGCCAGCATTGAGAAACACAGAAGCCACACGAAAGCTCATCATCTAATAAACCATCTTGTTAGTCTTTAAAGTGCTACATTGTCCTGCATTTTGCTCTTTATGCAGTGAGAGATTCGCTCTGCCATGATGAGATAGAATCATAGGCATGCGCATGGGGTGTGCTGGGTGTGCCCAGGCACATCCTAATGTTTCAAAGGGCTGCCCTGGTGTGCTGGGGAATGGATGCTGCGCAGGGTTTGCCATGCATGCATGGATAACACTGGTGGGTCTTAGGACCCCACAGAAACAGGCAGCAGGGAGCAGAATCATCACCCTGCCTCCCCAGAAAGCGAGGTAAGTTTAAACCCCAGGCGGGAAGGTGGGGGGGTGGGACAGGTGCCCGCCCCCGGACAGGAAGGCAGGGGGGAGAGGTGCCTGCCCCTGGGCAGGGGATGGGAGCAGCTCAGCTAGGCCCAGGGTCGGCTTGGCTTGGCTCGGCTCGGGAGCAGCACAGCTGGTGTGTGTGTGAGGGGGTTGGGTCGGGAGCAGTGTGGCTGGGCTCGGCCCGGGGTCAGGGGCAACGTGGCTGGCCCGGGGTCGGGGGGCTTGGGGATGGGGCAACGCAGCTGGCCTGGGGATGGGGAGGGATCGGGGTCAGCACAGATGATCCAGGGAGGGGGGTCGGGGGCAGCACAGCTGGCCCCCACCTCCCCAGAACTGCTTCCCATCCCCCCTTCCTCCCAGCCCCCCTCTTCCTCCTGGACAACCCCACGTTCCTCGACCTCCGCCCCCAGCTCTGCTTCCTGCACCTCCTTCCTCCCAGCACCACCTTCCACCCAGCCAGCCCTGCGGCCCCTGACCCCCGCAAGCTCTGCTTCCCGTCACCCCTTCTTTCTGGCCAGCCCCCCTCCCCTCCCCACTAGAGGCTCCCAGTGCTGATCACGCCCCACCTTCCAGTCATTCCCTCTGCCACCGCCAGGCTTCAGTCTGGCGCCCAGCCAGAAAACCAGGAAATACCAGACATTGCATGTGTCGGGTATTTTCTGGGTCCAAAAACCAGACTGTCCAGTAGAAAACCAGACACCTGGCAACCCTAGGAGTCAGACCCGGTGCAGGCAATAAATGATGGGGAGACTCTGGGAACCAGAGACTGTAGAGTAGGGGGTGGGGGTTTGAGGCCCAAAAGGGGGCTGAGAAACCTACGAAAGACAGAGTAGGGGGAGCACCAGAAGGGTAACAGTCAGGGCAACCCTGTTACAGACCAGCTGGCAGCTGCTGGAGGAGTAGGGAAAAATAGGGGGAAAGGGTCAGAAAGGAAGGGGCTTGTGCTTGAGGGGAGGGGGGCAGGTCAGGAGAAGAAAGGAAGGCACCAAGGGACAGAGTGGAGGAGAGAGACAAATGCCAGGAGGCCAAGTGGAGACAATGAGGAACAGGGCAGGAGGGGAAGTGTCAGTGAGAGGAGGGACAGAATGATGGTAGGAGAGGAGAGGGGGAGGACTTTGGGGGCTACAGGAGAGAAGGGGAGGTGCTGGGAGAAGGCTTGAAAGAAGGGGTGGGCATGAGGAAGGCAGGGATGGAGCAAGGCATGTTTGATGGCACAGGGGCATGAGGGGAATGGGGGCAGAGGGTGGTGAAGGGGTGGGCATCAGGGAAAAAGAGGGCAAAGGGGGCAGGGGCAGTGAGGGAAGGGGGAGGCACCAGGAGGGTGCAGGGCTAAGGGAAGGTGCAGGTGGCAGGAGATTCTGGGGGTGAAGCAGAAGGGCAGACACCTGCAGGGGAGGGACCATCACCAGAGGAGAGAGGCAGGGCAGGTGTGTAGAGGGAGGTGTTAGGAGAAGGGATGAAGAGAGGTAGCTCACATGATCAGAGAAGGGCTACTGGAGGAGTGGGCACAGGGGGGAGAGAAGGGCTGGTGGAGGGGGCAGGTCTCAGGAAGGCTGAGGGCAGTAAGGGTATGTCTACACTACCCCGCTAGTTCGAACTAGAGGGGGTAATGTAGTCATCTGCAGTTGCAAATGAAGCCCGGGATTTGAATTTCCCGGGCTTCATTTGCATGAAGCCGGCCGGCGCCATTTTTAAATGCCAGCTAGTTCGAACCCCGTGCCGCACGGCTACACGCGGCACGGACTAGATAGTTCGGATTGGGCTTCTTCGGCCTAATCCGAACTAACTAGTCCGTGCCGCGTGTAGCCGCGCAGCACGGGGTCCAAACTAGCCGGCATTTAAAAATGGCACCGGCTGGCTTCATGTAAATGAAGCCCGGGAAATTCAAATCCCGGGCTTCATTTGCAACTGCAGATGACTACATTACCCCCGCTAGTTTGAACTAGCGGGATAGTGTAGACATATCCTAAGAAGGGCAGGAGTCAGGACAGCAGAGGTGGGTGAGGGGTTGTGGGGGGGTGGGGCAGCAGGCACCAGGGGAGCTGATGGAGAAAGGGGAGGAGACAGGGCAGCAGGGGGGAAAGGTAGAGGTTTATAAGATACTTATTAATAACTTGGGTGCAGGACCAGCTTTAGGAAGTGCAGGGCCCAATTCGAACCGTTTTGGCGGGCCCCCCACCCCACCCCACCCCACCCACCCAGGATTTTTTGTTGAGCAAAGAAACCCACCCACACAACAAACCACAACCACACACAAATATCACATCAGAAGTAGATCTGATCAAAATGTATATCAATATAGTTGAACATTTAAGAAAAAGTGCCATCCTTTATTATGCAAAATTTTACACAAAATTAAATCAGTTGCCTTAAGTGTAGGTCAAATATTTTCAATTGCAAACTATCCAATTTTTTAAATAAAGTTTAAAGTTTGATTTTTAAAAGGTTACCAGAGAGCGTTGCAGTTTTCTGTTACATTGATTTACTTTTTAAATAGCAAAAATGGAGTCTTTGTTAAGAAAGTGTCAGTTCTGTGGTCAAATTCCAGTCCTTAGTGATTTCAGCACCAATGATTTCACTAGGTAATATGATACCTCACCACCATTGCCTCCTTTGCACTGCCCTTCAACAAATTGCCTGCATGTTGAGTCCAAGGTCAGTCTATTCAAAATGTTATCAATGATTTTTGCTCAAGCTATCGCTGAGACAATACAAGGACTCAATTGATTCTAGTCAGCTCTGCCTTTAAACACTGGATGTAAAGTGTCAGATATAATTGAGGACTCCTCCCTCAGTAAAATAAATAAAACCTGTTTCCATCTTCTGTGTCTTTCAGTTAGATGTGACTCACTATCCTCTGCTTAGTGTTCAAGTCATGGTGGACCCTAAGCCAGGTCATATTAAGTTCAGGTCTTTTACCTTTTAACCATACAATATGGATAACAACATTTCATTCTTCCAGCTCCAAGTCTTAAGTGAATTTCAACCCAAAAGAGCCAAAATTGATCACTTTGACACAGCAAGTGTGTCTACTGATCTCGGTGGCAAAGTAGGTTGTCTATATAAATAAGGTCTGCTCATGAAGCCTTTTCCTACAGTTGATTAACAGATGGCATTCAGACCACTGGCTGATAATAGTTAGTCACCCTGACCAGTCATTAATCATAGTCATGGACTCACCCTACTCTCCATTGTCTCTATGATTCTCTGATGACCTGTGACAAAAAAGGAGGGTGGAAAGGGAAACTGAAGGGAGAGACCTCTCTAAATTCACCAATCAAAGAGCAGTATTGCCAACCCCAAAATCACAAGGAACGCCTACACAAAGTTATGAGAATGGTCTACAAATCATAAGATTTTTTAAAAATAAAACATGTTGGATTTTTATTGGCCTTTTGTTTCTTGAGTATTTAGGGTTCATGTTTTAAAGCTTTCCTCCTTAGCTGTAAGGCCCAGAAGTATAGAGAACTTTTTTAAAATGAAAGCTGAGATTCCAAATAATCAATTGACTCCAGGCCTTTAGAAAAACACCAAATGTTTTGAGACTCATGGTAAAACAATGGAGGAATTCTTGTGAGCCTATGCTTTGCCCACTGTATAAATAAAAACAAACAAACAAACAAACAAACACAGAGTCTTCTCCACTACACATCCTAATGAGATACAGCAAATGAGGAACTGAATTCAACAGCTCCTGATATGAACAGGTATCAACATAGTTTTTCATATTTGAGATGGGTTATCAGGAACCATACATGACAATATGAAATCTTTCCATTCTCAAGTCAGCATATTCACAAAGCACCTTTTGATCCATGCATTTATTGGATAGTGAAAGAGAAAGGAGGGGAATTAGTGTAGATAAATGTTCAAATTAAAAAAAAAGCCTAAAGGAATTAGGACTGGGCTCCTACATCTCACGTTCAGAACTGACTAGGACACTTATGACCAGATTTTCAAAGGTGTGTAAAGATCAGATAGTTATCTTTGAAGATCCGAGTTGGAAACTGTCTCTTTAGGAGCTTAATTACCTTTGAAAATCTGAGCTTAGATTTCCAAGTCCAATTTTTAAAAATGACTTTAGTCACTCAAGAGACTTTGAAAATTTTAACTGGGGGCCTAAAGAGACAAAAATAGACAAAAGGCAGGAGATATGGTATTTCTTTTAAAAACATGTGACATCTATTTTTAACTAAATTTTATATTATTTTTCTCCCAGGGGCAACTGACCCCTTTGGCCCCCTCACTACGCCACTGCCCCCCTTCCTGCACATCTATCATCTTATGCATGTGCAAGATCTGTGACAGCCGTCCCATGAATCTGCAGTTAGTGTCTGTGGCGCCTGCTTCTGGGTGGTGTCTCAATGCTGCCACATGCACCTCCAAAGAGGGGGCTTCCCAAAGCAGGCCCTTGCTGCAGATCCCCAAGGCATCCACAGGTCCAGTCTCCTTTCAATGGGCCCACTTCCCAGGGCTCATTGATCTTGGATCTGGCTTCCATCTCCTCTCCAACCTTTGCAACTGCCCAGAGGTGCTCACCTTCTGCCTTATCCATTCCCACCTCATTCACCCCATAGTCTCTGCTTCACTTGTCCTAGGGACTATTCTACCAAGATGTAATACAAAGTTTCCATGTAAAAGGACTCACTACAAAGCTAAAAACTTCAATAAGAGAATGATTAATACTGTAAAAGCTGTAGAAACCATTTTCATATTTAGCTAGAAGCCATCTTGTATATCAGAAACCATTTCAGCTTTTCTCTCAAGCACGTAGACCAGAGTGAACTTTGTCACCCCGTGAGAAGAAGCCTACAGGATGGGCTATTGGTATGTGTTAATTGGGCTGGTTGGGACAGGCGATGTACTCCCTCATACCTGTCCGCCATCTTGTTGATAAGGTTTTGTTTTTCCAAGTTTAATTGAGGATTTCTGTAATTGGATGCCCTGACGTCAGACTGTTTGGCTAAGGGTATAAAGATACTAGGATTGATTGTATTAGCCAACCTTACTGGGCCCGGCTCTGCTGGGATCACGTTTGGCTCATGCTGTGCTTTATTAATTAATAAAGCTGTTTGTTAGCTGCCTAAACAGAGAGGAGCATTTTTTTGCTTCGACAATACAGAGATGTGTCTACATCTGCTGCAAGGAGACACCTCTGCCTGCCTCCACCCCTCTCCCCCAGAGTCTACAGCCCCATTGCAAAGAGGGGGAGTGGAAGGAAAGAGGCTGAGGCCCATCAATGGGACTGAAGCAGTCATGAGCAAGCCATGCCTGGGAAAAATTCTCCTGTCCATTGCTGGTGCTGTGTTGCTTCAGGCACACTGAAATGCAGTCACCTCTGGGGTGGGCTGGACAGCTGTTTAACACCTGCACAAGGTTTCAGGAAGGGGGCAGTGCAGGCTGTCTTCCTGCAGATCCACCATCAGAACTACCGTGCCCTCCTGGCTTAGGAAAAGAATAAACAGGAGGATTGGAAATTAACCCACCCAATCTCACGTCCCCTAGGCAGGGAATGAGCCACCTACATTAGGCCCCAGCTGTAGTATCATGTCCAGTTCTGGGCGCCACATTTCAGGAAACATGGAGAAACTGGAGAAAGTCCAGAGAAGATCAACACAAATGATGAAAGGTCTAGAGAACATGAGATATGAGGCAAGGCTGAAGAAATTGGCCTTGTTTACCTCGGAAAAGAGAAGACTGAAAAGGGACATGAAGCAGCTTTCAAGGATCTAAAAGAGTATCATAAGGAGGAGGAAGAAAAATTGTTCTCTTTGGCCTCTGAGGTTAGGAAGAGAAGCAATGGGCTTAAATTGCAGCAAGGGAGGTTTAGGTTGGACATTAGGAAAAACTTCCTGCCTGTCAGGGTGGTTAAACACTGGAATAAATTGCCTAGTGAGATTGCAGAATCTCCATCACTGGAGATATTTAAGACCAGGTTAGACAGACACCTGTCAGGGATGAGCTAGGGCAACTCAATTTTGGAAGCTCCAGGGGCCACACTGATACTTACAAAACATGCTGAGGGCCTCAACTTAAGTGTGGTTGCATATGCAAGCAAATATATACAAATAGCTTCTCTCACACTGTCAGGCATGAATACAAAGATTAAAGGCAAAACTACACAACACACAGGCCCCATTTAAGTCAGTTCTGCTGATATTAATAAAATGTAATAATTACCCGATTTCTACCCATGTGACAGCACTTTTCATGAGCAATGACAGTCCAAGAATTTAACTACTAAAACACATCAACAGAAGATCATTACACTGACAAATTTTTTGTTTCAGCTCCCACTCGCCAGCCACGTGTTGATCCCCACATAAACCCAAACTGCACCACTGCACCACTAGGCACAAACAAACTGGCTGTGGGCAGCATACCAAGTCATTAATAAATATTTTATGAACCTTTACTTTTTCTCTCTGCTGTCATGTCTCCTTTCCTTGCTCCATCATCTCCCCTGCTGCCCCCCAACTCCTCACCCTCCTCTGCTGTCCTGACTCCTGTCCTTCTCACTGCCCTCAGCCCTCCTGCAACCTGCCCCCCCTCCACCAGCCCTTCTCTCCCCCATGTGCCCACTCCTCCAGTAGCCCCACTCTGATCAGGTGAGCTACCCTTCTTCATCCCCTCTTCCTACACCTCCATCTACACACCTGCCCTGCCTCTCTCCTCTGGTGCTGGTCCCTCCCCTGCAGGTGTCTGCCCTTCTGCTTCACCCCAGAATCCCCTGGCACCTGCACCTTCCTTTACCCCTCACCCTCCTGATGCCTCCCCCTTCCCTTACTGCCCCTGCCCCCTTTGCCCTCTTTTTCCATGATACCCACCCCCTCACCACTCTCTGCCCCATTCCCCTCCTGCCCCTCTGTGCCCTCACATATGCCTTGCTCCATCCCCACCTTTCTCATGCCACCTCCCTCTTTCAAGCCTTCTCCCAGTACCTCCCCCTCTAGCCCCCAATGCCCTTCTTCTCTCCTCTCCCAGCATCACCCTGTCCCTCCCTCCCACTGACACCTCCCCTCCTGCTCTTTCCCTCTTTGTCTGCACTTGGACCCCTGGCATTTGTGTCTCCTGCACCCCTGTCTCTTGGTGTCTTCCCCTCCCCCAGCCCAAGCTCCTTCTCCTTCTCCTTCCACCTCTCCCACTCCACCCCTCTGCCTCCGCCCAAGCCCCTTCCCCCCCACCCTGCCCCTATCCCTCACCTCCGCCCATGCCCAAGCCCCCCCCGCCTCCACCCAAGCCCTTCCCTTCCTCCCCCCGCCCCCACCTCCTCCTTCTCTCCTCCCCCCGCCCAAGCCCCTTCCCTTCCCTTTCCACCGCCGCTGCTGCCGCCGCACAAGCCCATTCCCTATTTTCTGCCTTCCACATTGCAGGGTTGGAGTCTGTGCTCAGGCCCCAAAGGCCGAACTCGGAGCTGGCGAGACCCCACAACGTGCCTCCCACGAGTTTTAAAATCCTGGGCTGTGATGTTACGTCACGCCCGGGCGTCCTCCCCGCCCACATGCAACGCTGCACATGGACAGCAGCAGGCAGTGAGGAGGAGCCTTGCATGGCAGAGACGGTCCAGGGCTGAGGGGGACGCTCTGGGGGTAGGGTGGGAGGACGCGTGGAGGAGTAGGTGGGGGGGGCCGGGGCCCGCTCCAGGCAGAGCCAGGGGAGAGACCCAGCTCCTCATATTGGTGGAGCAGGGCCCGCGGCTCTGTAACTCGCCAGCACTTTGGGGTTCAGAGGCACGGGGTCCCCTTAGGCACGGGGCCTGATTCGACCAAATCGGTCAAATCAGGCTAAGGCCAGCCCTGCTTGGGTGCCACATCCAAACAAGCCACAAACTCAGTACTGGTGCATAACACAAAATGTATTGTGCTCATGGGAGGAAACTCTTAGAGGGGACACTTCCACCAGCCTCTCCACCCCCCGAGTTAATGTCACACACATTGGGTTAATGGAATTGCAGGATAGTTGAATGGGTGGGGGGTTGATGAGGGCCAAACTAATCCCTATTGGTAAGAGGATGGTGGGAAAAGTCCTGGAGGGGGGGGTCACATGAAACTTTTTATTTCTGGTCATGTATCCATATTGCCCCGAAAGTATTACCCCCAGAGGCATGGCTAATGGGGGTCAAAGAGTACATTTAAAAAAAATTCTTTGGGTGCACACCCTAATGAAATGTGCTGCGCATGCCTATGGATAGACTGTTCATCAGAATAGTATGATGGTGATGGAAAAATGTAATAAAATGTGCAAATGTTCTTGGTCATTGTTTTAAATTGTTTTTTTCCATTACAAAGCAAACAGGAAAATAAGCATTAATATCAGGATGTAAAGCTAATCTCTGAAACCAAACCCTCAACAAATGATTTAACCGAAAAAATATATAAACTACACTGCTGTCTGCAGTTTGTAAATATTTTTATTCTTTTATAGTCCTACTTTTTCTATTCATAAGAAATTAATTACTGAAACAGGTGAGAAAAAAATCCAAGTTATGAAAAAAGGATAAAATCCTTACTGTACTCTTCCCTTTATCCATTGTTAAATAATATTGCTACTGCTGGTATTCTAAGAACAACTAGGCTATGTCTACACTACAAGGTTTTTGTGCAAAAACCAGCAGAGCGTCCACACTTCACACGCGTTTTTGTACAAGTAAATTGGCAGAAGAGAAGGCTTTTTGGTGTAGAGTTATTCCTCTCCCCACGAGGAATAACTCCATTTTGTGCAAGAGTTCTTGCACAAAAAGGCAAGTGTAGACACTCCAGAGGGGTTTTTGGACAAGAACTGGCCTCCAGGAAAAAACACAGGTGGCCTCTTGGATGCTCCATAGCAGGCAATCACAACTCTCTTGATCCTGTCTGCTGGCTCCTCTTAAAGGGACAGGCACCTTGCACAGCCATTGTGACAGAAAGCTTGCCCACAATCAGCTGCTTTGCCGTGTGGCTCTCTGTCAGCACAAATGGCTGAGGAAGCAGGTGCCTGAGACACCCCTGGCCCTGCCAGGGAGTAGCCACAGGGCTCCCAGGACCCCCCCCCCCCCCATCCCCCAGGGGCAGCAAGCGCCATATACCAGCCTGGTCATTGGCAGAAATAGTGAACCTCCTTGAAGGGAGAAGTCGCTCCAGGAACTTCAGGCAAAAAGGCACAATGCCACCATCTATTCCCACATGGCCTCGTCCCTGATGGAGAGAGGTCACCCTGCCTGGACCATGCAACAGGTCCAGGCAAAGTTGAAGGAGCTCCGTCAGGTATATGTAAGGGCAACAGAGTGGTGGGGGTGCTCAGGGGCAGTACCCCACACCTACCCCTACTACAAAGAGCTCCACCACATCCGGGGGGGGGGGGGAGGAGAACCTTCTTCCCCCTCCATTATGGTGGACTCTGGGCTGGAGAAGACCCTGTCCCCGACCCGGAGGAGACAGACGGGCAGGTCCAGCCCCCAACAGAGGAAGAGGAGGATGACTAGGATAGCAGGACCGTCACCCTGTCCCTGGAGCCAGTCCCTGCCAGCCTGGCCATCTTTCAGGCCTCTGAGGAGGCTTGGGAGGGATCTTCAGGTATGTTGGCATGCGCACAGGGTGGAGGAGGTGGCCACACAGGAGGCAGGGGGCACAGTGTCGCGTGAGGTGGTCGGCCAGCACATGCTGCTGCAGTCTGGGCACGTGCAACCATGTGCAGTGGGAGGGTGCGGCACACAGCCACAGCAGCCAGCACCTCAACATGCCTGGGAGCCTGCTGCCAGCCTCATGCCTGGCCACATGAGTCCTGCCCCCAGGGAGGTGGGAAGCACAGCCAGCTGTAAGCAGACTAGCCGCAAAGGCACAGGCACGACCCCAGACATGCTCTGGAGTGCTGCACATAGCACACGGGCATGCCTACACATGCAAGGAAGCAGCTAGTCACACACACACCACAGCGAGCCGCAGCTGTGTGTGCACCCCCCAGGGAAGGGCAGGCTGCCACTCATCAGGGAATCCCACTCTGGCCACACACTTCCCTTGCCTGCTTTGTGTCAGCCGACGGTCAGGGCAGTAAGTCCCTTATGACCGGCTGAAGTTCTTTTAAATTGTGCTTGGTTCTGTTACAGCAACTGAAGGAGTCAGGTTAAAGCTTAAACAGTTACTATTTTATTGTTACAGGGTAAACTTAGTTGTTAAATGCTACTACTGTGTTACAGATAACACAGACACTACAAAGGACAGGACAGAAATTACACTAATAAGTCACTTACAGGTACCATGAAACCTTTTTGGTTCTCTGAGCTCTTATTAAATGCATGCAAAATAGACACATAGCAGGTATATATTCTCACCCCTGCGTTCCAGACTTGGCGTGGCCAGCGTCTTTCTCTCAATCCCTTGGGAAGAAGTAGGGCGAGGTTGGGCGTCCCACAGACCTCGGGAGACAATCAATACCTGCCAGCAGGTATAGATGATTGGAGCTCAAATCGGGTGGGCTGCTGAACCTCTTTTATACCCCTTGGGTCATGTAGGCTTCTTCCTGGTCTCAAGTGGCCAATTAGGAAAAATGGCTTTGAATGCCAAGTTTCCCACGAAGGGTGCAAAGCATAATTTACACCTGGGAAAAATGCAGACAATGGGCACCTCTGGTATGTGATGGGCGAAGATTCTTCTCCTGGGACAGTGCAGGCGTGTCAATTACTGGTACTAGCCATCAGGGCGACGGGAGGCCCCGGGTCGTCAGCTAGCCCATTTACTGTCTGGTTTCTGTTTATGGTAGAGTCAGGGACAGGCAGCAAACCTGTGTTCCCAGGGCATCAAAGGCTGACTGCCTTTCTCTTGCTCTCTGGGGGGGGGGGAACAAAATGGGGCTCGTGGAAAAACAAGATGGGGTTTTTGTGTCTGGCTACACTTTGCCACAGTGTGTGTGTGCAGTCCTCTGGCCACCTTGGGGACCCTGGGACACAGGGTGTGCTGTACAGGCCACACATGGCCTTGCACCCAGGACATCCCCCTCCTGCAGGCTGCAGACTATTGCGGTCACTGCTCACAGAGGAGGGCACAGCCAAGGGAACATGTGTGCAGGGAGGACTAACAGCCCCTCCCTCTTGTGTGTTCTCCACAGCCAGACCAGTCAGGACAGAGGGCCAGGCCATGCCATGCCACCGCAGCCAAGCCTGGGGAGGAGCTTATGCACAACATCCATGCCACCTTATCACGCAGGCTGAATGCCGACCTTGAGTGGTGGCAGCAGGTGTGGAGTAACCTCATGGCGCGCTGCGACACCATGCGCGGCATCCTGTCCCACATGGGGAACAGCCACCTGCTGCCACTGCTCCTCCCTTGCACCCTCCTGCCCCGTCACCTATACCCATGGTCCACCTGTCTGCCCACTCTGCCATGCCTCTCCTCCCTCCCCATGCCATGCCTCTGCTATCTCCCTTCCCCATGGCCATGCCTCCTCCCCCAATCATGCTTATGGCCCCTCTTATGGCCCCTCCTCCTGCCCCCCACCAATCCTGGCCCCTCTCCAGCTGCCCCTTCAGCCCACCCCATTGCGGTCCCCAGACACGCCCAAGCCCAATGACGTCCCCACACCCAAGGATGCTCAGCAAACTGCTCCAACACTCCTCCCAATACTGATCCCCCTCCCAGTTCACTGATCCCCCCTCCCAGTTCAGACAGCTCCCCTCCCCCTGCCCACCCTCGTTTCTATTTAATAAATAATTAGTCATTTTGTTTGAAAACCAAGCAGGTGTGAGGGGGAAGGGTGAAGCCCCTGTTATGGAAGCCCTTGGGAAAGTCACTGTGGTTCCTGAGAGAACCTCTCCCTGAAGGCCTCCCGTATGTGCACCCAGCCTGATGGGCCTGGCGAGTTGTAGCTTTCCAGAGCTTCTCAAAGCCATGGCCATAGCCCTCGTGAGTGGCCTCTGCCACCCACCCCCGGAGAAAGGCCTCTCCCTTGCACTCCACTAGGTTGTGGAGCACACAGCAGGCTGCCGCCACCTTGGGGATATTGTGCTCCCCAACATCCAGGTGGGTGAGGAGGCAGCAGAACCATCCCTTCAGACACCCGAAGGCGCACTTCACCTGGAGGCAGGCTCTGTTGAGGTGGGCGTTAAAAATGTCTTTGGTGTGATCCAGCTGTCCGGTGTAGGGGCGCATTAGCCAGGGCATTAGTGGGTATGCTGCATCTCCCACTATGCACACTGGCATAGTCTGGTTGCCCACCAGAAACTCCTGTTGGGGAAAAAAGGTGCCCACTTCCAGCTGGGTGCACAGGCTTGAGTTCCTAAATACTTGGGCATTGTGAGCCCTGCCTGACCACCCCACATAAATGTTTGTAAAATGGCCCCATGGTGCCCTCCAGGTCGTGGATGCTGATGACTCTGCAGAGCAGGAGAGAGTTGATGGCCCAGATGACTTTCAGAAGGAGAGAAACACACAATACAGAGAATGAGAGAGGGGTTGTGTGCTCCCAGTGGGATGTGGGCCCCCCCCCATTCTAGAGGAACCCCCCTGTGAGCCCATGCACGCCACCCCTCTTCCCCCTCCCCAAGCCAGTGTGAGGCCAAGAAGGCACCAGAACCCGGGGCCAGGGCTTTCCCCCCACCTCCAGTCCACCATGTACAGTCCCCAGCCCCCCTGTCCTGAGGGTCTCTGTCATGACCATGAGGGATGGCCAGCAGCCTGGGGACTAAGGGGTTAACTATATCCCTGTACCTAGCCAGGTCTCTGCTCAGCCAATAGAAATGCAGATAGGGATTTCAAACTGAGACAAAGGAATTTTGGGGTTTTCCCTCTTTGTGTCTGAGCCAGTTTTGCTCTCTAGGTACTGAGGGAGACAGAAGACATGTTTCTCTCCAAGAAAAAGACTCTTCATAATGTGTAAGTAGGGTAAAGTCTAGATAAATCCATCAGGTTGTATTGTTTTCTGGTTTGGGGAATTTGGATCTGATGTCTGTGCTGTTAGAAATGGGTTTTCCTCTCTTTTGTAATTAAGGAATTACAAAAAGGGAATTACCCCCCTGAGCCTGTGGGGGTCCCCCATGAGTATATTAATTGGTGACTTTTCCCATCTAGTCATTATGCTTGCAATGGTACTATTGTTTTAATAATAAAAGTTCTTTCTTTTTTTTTAATTAACCTAGTATTGGTTCATTTCTGTGTCCTGGAAAATCAGTCTGTGGGATCTGCATGCCTCTGGTGAGGGGACAGCAATCACAGATTGCAATTTGTATTTTCTCTTCTCTTTTTCAATCTCTTTAAAGAAAAGAGCTTGGGGTGCCCTGAGGTTGATTTCAAGTGTCCACCTCTGTTTGTGGGTTCAAAAGCACTTGATGGTGGCAATGGATTCCCCAAAATCTGGGTATTAGGATTTTGGGGGAAGTTTTTGTACCAACGCCTGTAGAGATCAGGTTTTGGGGTTGCTTATGTGGGCTCCCACTTCTGCATTCATCGTGCCAGAGTGGGGAATCAGCCTTGACAGTCTCCCTTATACAGCACCCTTCCCCCACCTGTGAAGCGGCTGTAGCCTGTGATCTCCTTACCTGCATCAGGATGTCCCCAATGGTGGACTTCCCCACTCCAAACTGGTGGTGCCACCAAGCAGTAATGTGGCCAGGTTCCAGAGGGAGATGGCGACTCACTTCTGGAGTGGGATGATGGGCCACAGGTGGGTGTTGCATCATTGGAGGGCCGGGGTGAGCCAGACTCCTGGCAGGGGTGAGCCAGGAGTAGGCTCCTGGAAGGTGGTCTTCCACATGCAGAAGTTCTGGACCCATTACCGGTCATCCCACTGCTCCAGAACCAGCTGTTCCCACTAGTCTGAGCTGGTTTCCAGCCTCCAGAATCTTCTGGGTATGGTGGGCTGGGGCAGCTGGAGTGGAGCACCCGCAGTCAGACAGAGGCTGATCAATATCTTGGGGTCCACCTCCAGCTGGAAGAGGACCGCTGTTTGAGGCAGGCACTGCAGGTAGTGCAGCATGGACCTAGGGTCTGCCGCATGCCATGGGGCAGCTCCTGCTCCATAGCACAGGGCACAATAGGCAAAAGCTGTGTGGTCACCAAAAAAGTACAGAGCAGACACAGCAGGCACTGCTGAAGCTTAGCTTTGCTAAAGGGGCTAGCAAGCAGGAAGCAAAGACAGAGAAGTGGTTGTCCAGGGAGGTCCCTTTTAAGCATGCATCTGTGGAGGGCTCCGGCAACAGCACTCAAGAGTGGCTGTTGACCTCTAGCCTGGCTAGAACTGGTTCTGAGTGGCTATATATGCAGGAGAGCATCCAATAGTGTGGACTCTCTCTTGTGCAAAAGCATATCTCAAAAGTGATGTGCTTTGAGGTGTGGACATGCTTTTGCGCAAGAAGCTTTTGTGCAAGAACTCTTGCACAAAAGGCTTCTTGCGCAAAAACCCTGCAGTGTAGACAAAGCCCTACAGAATAGAACCTTGGGCCAAATCCTAAACTCCTGACACAAGATTCTGCCTGGCTGATATACAAATCTGCTGTGGCAGGATAGGAACAAAGGCTATGTCTACACTAACAGCTGTTTTTGCGCACAAACTGATGGGAATGTCCACACCTCAAGTGCATTTTTGGCAAAAAAAACCCTCCAAAACCCAGTAAATCAACAGGACAGAGTAGAGTTATTCCTCTCCCCACAAGGAATAACTCCTTTTTGCGCTACAGCTCTTGTGCAAAAAAGCAGGTGTGGACGTTCCACAGGGGTTTCTTGCGCAAAAAGAGGTTATCAGGAAAAGCACAGGTGTTCTGATGGCCATTGCACAAGAGAATCCATGCAGTGTGCATGCTTTCTTGCGCAAAAGCACATCGCTTTTGAAATCTGGATGCGCTTTTGCGCAAGAAGTTTTTGTGGAAGGTCTCTTTCGCAAAAAGCTTCTTGCGCAAAAATCTTGCAGTGTAGACAAAGCCAAAGAGACTTTTACCATCCTTCTGCATCCCATATAAAGGTCAAGCAGAATTGCAGCCTTTGAACACTCTGACAGAAATGACCGGCTCTCTTCCTATTCCCCCTGAGCTCTCGAATACAGTTAGATGGGAAATAAAGACCTGGTCCACAGTTTCTGATGAAAGGAACAGATGGTTTTACATCCATTGTAGGCTGATTAAGGAACTTCTGGTTAGGTCTTAATCCAGTGCCTGACTTTTTGAACCCAAACACAGGCTCAGAACTTTATTATCTAACTGAAGATGGTCAAGCTCAGTCATTGCATACTGCTCCTTGTTAATCACCATCTCCAGAAGTCTCAGAAATAACAGTGAACTTGAGCTTTCTACAAGAATGACTGGTTCAATCCAACAGATAATTTGTATTATTCATTCAAAAGTAACATGGGTTGGATTCCCATACTTAGGCTCCAGATGTTTGCTGACCTTATAGAAAGAGGGAGGGAAGTGTGTGTACTGTCTGCAGGAAATACGCATTACTTTACATGTCTAAGCCAAATCTTATTTGGAATACAGGGTCTTCTTTTCTATAATTTTAATGGCATTTATTATAGTGGGTGGAGCAACTCCGTTAAGTAAAGAACACTAGCTGTGAAAGCTTTCCGGACTATGACAATGCAAGTTGTAGGATTCTCTATAATGTCTTTACACCTGGAATTTCCTGCTGTAACTGTTCTTTCTCTCATAGTAAAAATTAATCCCTGGTGTGAGTTATCTTTTAGTATCTTCCACACATGACCAACATTCAGGCCCAGATCTTCTGCAATGGCTGAAGATGACACAATTTAGCTCAGCACTGAGTTTCAATGTGACTTCTAATCTTCCCCAAGGGTGACCACAAACTTAATCTTAAATACACTGGTTGAAAATGGTTCTAAGGAACCACTACAGCACCTAGGGAGTCACGATTCTTGCTTCAGCCACAATCCTTATTTCAAGGATCTTATAGGAGCAAGCCTCTTTGTTCTCTCTATCAGAGGATGTCCCTTCACTCTGTCTACCCTCACACAGCTAGCCAAAATAGCTTTATGACCAAAATTCATCAGTGGGGTGGCACTAAACAGCCAGAACACAGAGGGGGTACTGCCTATACATCAGAACTGCCTCAGAAGCTGGTATACAGAAATCCATGTTTTGGAAAGACATTTCCTTTTTACATAACCCTTAAAAAAAGCCACAGGTCTGGAATTCACAGTATTAGGATGAAAAGGAAATAGTATGTTACATCATGAAATCCTGACTATTTGGATAGGGAGGAACAAATTATAGCCCACATGAGCCATACCAATCAGTAACTTTCTTTATCCCTTCTCTGCTGCCAGCCATGATGTGGGGCAGATTACAAGCATGGCTTGAAGGGGGTGTCACTGAGGCGTGGTGAAGGTGAGCTATGCTATGCCACAGGTACAGCAGGCCGGGGACAAGACAGCAGGAAGCAGGGCAAAGTGAGGCACGTGCTGAAGAAAGCATCCAGCCCCACCTTCTTTAATGCCAGAGCCCTCCAGCCACATCCCTCTCCCCAGCCCCTCCGCAGGGGCGCACAAGCCGGAGATAGAGAAGCCCCGCCAGGCCTCCCGCTCCGTGCGTGCCCTGCTCTGGCCAAAGGCCGCGGCAGCGTCTCCGAGCAGGCGAGCCACCTTCCGTCACCCTCACACCCCCTGCTGTGCAGCCCCCACGGGCCCGCCTCTGAGCAGGCCTGGCACGTGACAACCGCACCACTAGCCCGGGGCCTCTCCTCTCCAGGTGAGGGGCGGGGCGAGAAGGGGGCGGGGCAAAGGGCGGTTTCCTCTCGGTCTCCTAGCAACCGCTGCTAAGGCGCGTAATACGTCAGCGAGGCGCGCCGCCGGGTTCCATTTCTGGCGGTTGGATGTTGGGGAGCCCTTCCCCCCCAACCCGCCGGCGGGGACAGGATGCCGGGCGATTGTGGTGAGGCCGCCGCTAGGGCCGGACGCGGCGGGCTGGCCCGGATAAAAGGCTACGGGGACCGAACTCCTCCCCGCCTCGGGCCGTTCGTCCTGGCAGCCGCTCGTGGCGGCGTCCGGGTAGCGGTCAGTGGGGGCCACTTCCGCGAGTTCTACAACCTCAGATTAGCCCCCAGCGGGTACGCGCCTCGCTCGGGCGCTCACCCGCCGCTTGGGCTGCCAGGAGAGCCGCTCTGGTCCCGCGGTCGGACGTCACTGGGGCGCAGGCCGCGTGGTGGCACGAGCTGCAGACGTGCCTTCGAGGCGTACCGGCTAGGCCTGGGCAGCGCCCGCGCGCGGCAGGGCAGCGCTCTGACAAGCGTGCAGAGCCGCAGTAGCAGCACAGCGACGTGATGGTGCTTGTGCGTGACAGTCCGTGGTTTGCACCGCAAACTCACAGTAAACATGGCCGGGCAGGTCTGGGTGTGCCAGAGCGGAAAGTGCGGCGGTCGTTCGTCTTGCACTCTCCAGTCAGTAACCGGAGAGCGGAATAGATGTGCCTGCGTGACTTGAGTGCTGAATAATGTCGTGTTAGGGCTAAATTGTATAGTGACTGATGCAGACCGTTCAAATAGAAAATACGGGTGTTTAAAACAGGAATGCAAAGTCAAGGATATAGGTTTAGGGCTTGTCTATACTGGCAAGTTACTGTGCTGTAACTTTCTTGCTCAGAACCCTCTTCACCCAAGTGCAACAAGTCACAGCCCTGTAAAGCACCAGTGTGGACAGTTACAATGCAGGGAGCCATGCTCTTGGCACTGTTAGCTACTCCCCTTGTGGTGGTGGCTTATACCTAGAGCAGGGCTACTCAACACATGGCCCATGGGCTACATAGTTTAGGTTTATGTGGGGCTCAACAGCCAAAACAAAAAAGGCAATATAATGGACCTCTGTTGATATGTGATTTAGTAATTAAATTCCTGGACTGTCATTGTTCATGAAAAGTGCTGTCATATGGGTGGAAATTGGGTAATTATTGCATTTTATTAATATCAGCAGAACTGACTTAAATGGGGCCTGTATGTTGTGTAGTCTTGCCTTAATTTTTGTATTTATGCCCATCACTGTGAAAGAAGCTATTTGCATATACGCAACCACGCTTAAGTTGCGGCCCTCAGCATGTGCTGTGAGTATCATTGTGGCCCCCAGAGCTTCTAAAGTTGAGTGGCCCTGACCTAGGCTATGTCTACACTACAGGGTTTTTGTGCAAAAACAGACATTTTTGCACAAAAACCAGTGGAGCAGCCACATCTCAAGCGCATTTTTGCACAAGAAAGTCTCCAGTCAGTCAACAGAACAGACGGCTTTTTGCGGTGTAGGTATACCTCCTTCTACAAAGCATAACTCCTTTTTGCGCAAGAGTTCAGCAGGGGTTTCTTGTGCAAAAAGAGCCTATCACAAAAAGCCATCAGAACTTTCTTGCGGAAGGGTGTCCATGCAGCGTGGACGCTTTCTTGAGTAAAAGCACATTGCTTTTGCGATGTGCTTTTGAGGTATGGATGCACTTTTGCGCAAGATTTCTTCCACGGAAAGATTTCTTCCACTTTGTCTGCAGTGTCGACAAAGCCCTAGAGTGTTGTGAGAGCTCTGTTTCGGTGCTCTCGCCTTGACCAGACTGCTGCTTTCAAGTGCTGCTGATAGACAAAGCCTTAGACTTGATTACGCTGTTACTTGTCATAGCTATATAATTTCAGAGTAACTGAAGAGGGAAAATACCTATTAAGTAATCTATTCTCCATAATTTTGGTCTTTCAGCAATTACATTATAAACCCTTATTTTCTGGATGGCTTAACTTGGTTGTAAAATTGACTAGTTTGAAAATTACTTGTGGTCTTAGCGTGGCCTTTAAATTATCTTATGAAACACTCCAAGTTCTGTAGTTTCAAAAGCAATTTACCATTGTTAAGTCAATATGTTAACTTCTTCAGCTGAAATTTTTCTAACCAAATGTGGATTATGTTCTTTTGTCTTTATGCAGAAAATATAAAAGCAATCAGTTTCAAAAGGCAACTTTTTGCACATATGCCAGCTCTTTAATTTCCAAACTGTTTTGTTGTGATATTAGATGCTAATAGATTGGCATATCTTTGCCATTTGTGCAGCCCTATTGAGATGCAGCAGCCCCAAGGATTCATAATTTAAACAGGTTTACAAGGAAACACAATGAATAGAGGAGGCAGGGAAAGATTTATATGTGAGAAATGGAGGTTATATTAGTGAAAATTCTTGGGGAGAATTCACAGAACCTGAGAATAGAACTTGGCCTGAATTTTACAATTAATTTAAAATTTTTGTTACCTTAATGCATAATATACCTGCATATCTCATAGTAGACCTCTGAAAAGAAAATGTACTTTTCTCAACTAACACATTTCAACTATCTTCAAAATTGTATGTAGTTGGAATTAGGGATTTAAATTAGGTTATTTTACTAATCAGGTAGTTGACAGAATTTTAATCTGTTAGTCTATAGGGGAAGACAGCCAGCTCAGTCCTGGCTTGTGCTGGGACCAAAACCTAGCTCTGCAATTTAAAAGGCGGTAGGAGGCAGCTTAGGTCTTCTTGGGTCCCTCCCCCTCCCCCCCCATACCACACACAAACATACAAAGTTCCCCACCCAGAATCCCTTTATCCCCTCAACCCAAGGGTCAGTGGTCAATGGCTCGATGTCAGGTTGGCAGACGGTTTCTAGCGGAGTACCCCAAGGATCTGTTCTAGAACCGGTTTTGTTCAACATTTTTATTAATGACCCAGATGAAGGGAGGATTGCACCATCAGCAAGTATACAGATGACACTAAGCTAGGGGGAGAGGTAGATATGCTGGAGGGCACGGATAGGGTCCAGAGTGACCTAGACAGATTAGAGGATTGGGCCACAAGAAATCTGATGAGTTTCAACAAGGACAAGTGTAGAGTCCTGCACTTGGGATGGAAGAATCCCAAGCATTGTTACAGGCTGGGGACTGAATGGCTAGGTAGTAGTTTGGCAGAAAAGAACCTGGGGATTACAGTGGATGAGAAGCTGGATATGAGTCTACAGTGTGCCCTTGTAGCCAAGAAGGCTAATGGCATCTTAGGGTACATTAGGAGGAGCATTGCCAGCAGATCTAGAGAAGTGATTATTCCCCTTTATTCAGCGCTGGTGAGGCCACACCTGGAGTACTGTGTCCGGTTCTGACCCCCCCCCCCAGTACAGAAAGGATGTGGATGCATTGGAGAGGGCCCAGCAGAGGGCAACCAAAATTATTAGGGGGCCGGAGTGCATGACCTATGAGGAGAGACTGAGGGATTTGGGTTTGTTTAGTCTGCAGAAGAGAAGAGTGAGGGGGGATTTGATAGCAGCGTTCAATTTCCTGAAGGGAGGTTCCAAAGAAGATGGAGAGAGGCTGTTCACAGTAGTGACAGATGGCAGAACAAGGAGCAGTGGTCTCAAGTTACAGTGGGAGAGGTCTAGGTTGGACATTAGGAAAAACTATTTCACTAGAAGGGTGGTGAAGTACTGGAATGGGTTGCCTAGGGAGGTGGTGTAATCTCCATCCCTAGAGATTTTTAAGTCTCCGCTTGACAAAGCCCTGGCAGGGTTGATTTAGTTGGGATTGGTCCTGCCTTGGGCAGGGGGCTGGACTTGATGACTTCCTAAGGTCTCTTCCAGCACTCTGATTCTATAACCCTGACTCCTGCACCTCCTACATCTTTCTGCCCTGAGCCTCGCTTAAGGACCTGGTAAATGTGCTAATTCTGTATATAACGGGAACAATTTCTTAAAATTTATGAACACAAGAAGCCTTTTCATAAGTTGCTAGTTTAAAACTTAACACCCACAGAAGTGTTATGTTTTGTTCCTGTGTTACATTATGAATGTATAAGGCTGTGTCTATAGTAATCAATGGGTGACTTTTCTAAACTCCTTAGTATGTAGGTTGCTGTGCTTAAAAGGAAAGGGACAAAAGGGAGCTGTGACTATTGCCTTTAATATAACTTTTAAAAATGTATTTAGCAGAAACACCACAAATGACTGAAGCCTCCTTTCTGCTTGAACATTGAGCCGAAGAACTTCATCATGGGTCAACAGATTTCAAACCACACACACACTGTTATTAGCAAGTTGCCAGAAAAATTAGTAAAACATGCATCTTTGGTTCGAGAAAGTGGCTTTCTGACTTATGAAGAGTTTCTGGGGAGAGTAGCTGAACTTAATGATGTGTAAGGCTGCATGTCCTTTATTCTTTCCCATTATCATGTTGGACAGAAACTATGTACAGAATAATATCTTAGATTATGAATAAGCCTATTAAACTTTCAAATATATATCCTTAAATTCTCCAAGCCCACACAAAGATTTAAATTATTTTTATTGAATCAGCCAAATCTATTAATATCACATTAGTCCTCATTTGTCTTTTAAATAATTTTCTTAAACATAGACAATTTAAAAGTGTGCTTTAAAGCAAGTCTTTAAATATTTAAAGATTCAAGTTTTTTACTATTAGTCTCAAATTGGAGGATTATCTATTGATGTTTCATTTATTTATATTTAAGTGTGTGTATATAATCCTTAGCAATTACATAACTCATTATGGTCCTTAGTAGGATTGTGAACACGTGCATGGTTATACGCAGCCCCCCTGCCTATATCAGAGACAGCAGCAGGGGGAGGCCGGAACTGGTGCTTGTGGGGTATCAATGTAGCTCTCCTTCCCCCAGTGCTGCAGTGCAAGGGTGGGGGCTGGCAACAGGCACAAGCATCTGCTCCCACAGAGCCACCTACATCCCCCATGCTGCTGCTTTTGATACAGCAGCGGCAGCGCGGAGGAGTGGAGGCAGGTAGGAGCTAGTACACATGGGGAGTCAGCTTTCAAGCTCACTCCCTTCAAGTGTCAGGCAGCAGCATGGGTTGGAAGAGAAAGTAAGCAGCTCTGCGGTAGCTGGCACATGCAGGGAGCCACCTGCCTCCATAATGTTGCCTCTGATAAGTACAGGGTGGAGGGATTGGGAGCCAGTGCTCATGGGGAGCCATCTTCCTCACTCATCCCCTCCCCCCCATGTAAACTTGCAACTGCTGAACATTTCAGCAGTTACATGTTTACAAAAATAAACCCATTTTAGCATCCTTAGTCTGTAAATATGCCCCAAGAGTAATTTTAAGCAGATAGGAAGCCCTGTTGATTTCTGGGGCATTGATATAATTGCTGTTCAGGTTTAAAAGCAGGTGGGTAAATGATGCCAGTCTCCAAATTTCCTTTTAAAAATGATTCACCAAGCACTGCCTAATACATAATGTCGCATTAATGTGACTCTATTTCAGCACCACAAAGTTGGCTTCTGGCCAGGACAAACATCTGCTGTTTGAAGTGCAGCCAGGTTCTGATTCCACTGCTCTTTGGAAGATGGTGGTTCGGATTCTCTGTACTAAGGTAAAATTATCAGAATCTTTAACTCAGGATTTTTTAATCTTTTGGTAACTGAGAACAATTAGGTTTTCAGTAAAAATCTCATTGTTCAGTACTATATATTTGAAAAATATTTTGAGGTATTCCTATGATGTTAGGAATACCTAACAGTTAGGCCTAAAATGTCAGTATCAACAGTGATCTTTCCATGACTGATTTTAAAGTATCTGCAATCCTGTCATTGGAACATCTTTCTAATGTATAAGAAACAGAAAATGAAACAAACTGAAAAATAAATTAGTTTAGTTTTATAGTCCCAAGCTTGACAGAAGTTGCATTTTAGTAAAGGACACTCATTGTCAACCCACTGAGTAATTTAATTCCTACACTCTTAAAGTGATTTAAAAAAAATTGACCTTTAATGGTATTACCTTAGGCCTGATTCTGCAAGCTGAACCATTCAGGTAAATCACTTTTATTAGACAGTCACATGACTGTAGCAGTTCAACTATGACTACATCTTACAGGATCAAACTTCATTGTGACAGTTAAGCTAGCAGTTAATTTTAGGAACAACATAGGGGTTTCCTTGACACTGTTAAAAATATATAATTTACAGCTACAGTCACATGTGCAGCAATAAATGTGTATGACTTCAATTTAATTTTTTTTCTTGTGAGACTGCTCTGTGCCATACTGAAACTCAGTGAACTCACTTGTTCGATGCTTTGTCCTAAGAAAGCAAATAGGGCTATTTTGGAATATTGACTTGTTAGTTTTGCAGTTGATATTCATCCCACAAAACTGGAAGTTGACATTGAAATTCAAAAGGTAATAATATACTAAATCAGTATAGCAACTGTTAAATGAATGTAACTGTTCTTGCTGCTGGAGGTATTACTGAAGCAAGGTGTTTTGTAGTGAGGATCCTGCAGTGATCTGTTCTTGGTGTAATATTGATCAGTGATTTGGCAAGAAAAATAAAATAATTAATCTTAAAGTTTGCATATGTCAGATAAATTGGAGGAGTGGTAAATAAATGACAGGTCAGTTACACATAGTGATTTTTTGCTCCTCTGATAAACAGGGCACAAACAATGCAATCTTAATATAGTCAAATGCAAGATTGTACATGTAGGAACAAAAAATGTAGGTAACACACTTCCTTCTCTTTTATCCTGGGTAGAGATGACTCAGAAAAAAATTAAAAGGCAATGATGAATGATCAGCTTGTTGGTGTGAGTCTAAAAGGGCTAATCTACTCCAGGGGAATATCAAGTAGGATTAGGGAGTGGAATTACCATTGTATATTGCATTAGCGGGACTGTTATTTGTATATTGTGTCCAGTTCTTCTGTCGGTGCTTAAAGACATTGGAAGAATTGATCAGGATTTAGGAAAACATTACAAAAATAATTTGAGTTATTAAAAATCCAGTTTACAGTAAGATCTTTAAGAACCTAATCCATGTATCTGATCATAGAGACAGTTAAGAGATGACTTTATTGTGGCTTATACAAAACTACTTGAGGAAGAGATTCTGGTATTGGAAGGCTATTTAATCTAGCAACCAAAAGCATAACACATTCAAATGACTAGAAATTGAATTTCTGCAAATTAAAATAAGGCAGAAGTTTTTAATTGCATTCTGCATTCTACACAAGCGCTTTCTCTCTCTCTCTCTCTCTCTCTCTCTCTGCTTTTTTTGTGAGTACTGTCACCTTTTTTTGGGAGCACTTGCCGCTATCCCCCGGCACAGCCCCCAGCCAGCCCTGGGAGCACTTGCGCTGTACCCGATGGAAGCCCGCTTGGGACACGTGGCAATTAAAGGGGCCGCGACCACATTTTGGTCCCGATCTCCCTGGTTCTCCCTGGAACTTTTTTTCCCCCCTCAAATTTTTACCGAATTTTTTTTGAAACCATCTGGCAACCCTAGTACCGGCACTTTTTTTTTTGTTAACAAAAAAACAGTGTGTGTGTGTGTGTGTGTGTGTGTGTGTGTGTGTGTGTGTGTGTGTGTGTGTGTGTGTTAATTATCTGGAGAGAGAGAGAGAGACCCTCCCTCTCTCATTGGTTATAATAACATAGCTTAATATTTAAATCACAGTGTTTTAATATCATGAGCTGCAAAGAGCTTCAGGACACATTATAAAGAGCCCCTTGAGGTTCCCAGGCTTCAGTCTGAGCAACAGTTCTTAGTTCATCCAGAAGCTATTTGCTTTGAAATGGGAATCACTGATTGAAAGCTTATAGCTTGTGTTGACCATAAAAATCTATTATTTTAAGTATCTTTAAAGACTACATGTTCTGCTTTTTTATATAGCTCGCTTGATGGTGCGTATTTTGTAATGCTTTATAATTCTTAGGGTTTTTTAATTCTTTTATACTTTAGCTTGTGACACTATCCAGAATCTTAATAAAGCTCTTGAATTCCTTAATTTAGCCTAGCTCACAAGACTATTCTCTGGAGCTAACAATTTTAATAAAGCTATTTTTAAAAAATTTTAGCTTATATATAGAGAGTGGTGAGAGGAAGAACAAGATTTTCATGATGACTTTCATCAAGAGAACCATCATTGTAGTTATGATACGTTATATTGTATAACGTAGATACTGGCTAGCCTAAACTAAGCCCTAAAAATGAAACAATTGATTTCTGTCCAAGATTTTTTTTATGCTTCAAGTTTTTAGATATAAACCCTTTTAATGGTATCTTAGTCTAGTCTGGTGTAAATTTCACACTTAATCTTGTATTTTCCAGTGCATTTCATCATATTTGCCTACCTATGTTCAGAAATTATGGCAGATAAAGTACATATTTGTTACGTAATACAAATCTATTTATAAACTTTTATCTTTAGATAAACAAAACAAGTGGCATTGTAGAAGCTTCAAGAATTATGAACTTATATCAGTTTATGCAGCTTTATAAAGACATCACAAGTCAAGCAGCAGGAGTTCTTGCACAGAGCAGTGCCTCTGAAGGGACTGCTGCAAGTCTATCATCTCTGTCATCTTGCCAGGCCAGCTTATGGATGGGAAGGTAGTTCAATATATATATATTTGTGTGTGTGTGTATGTGTGTGTTATATACACCCTCCAAAATCATATTTAATCTGAACTGTTACCATCCAACACCCTGAAATTTTACTGATAAATGTGGGTAGAGCAGATTTTGTCTGCCAAACAGCGAGGATGCCACACCACACCATTTTTGGAAAATCCTTGTAATCCATGTAGTGGACTCTGAATTACCATGGTACATGTACACAATGGCTACGTCTACACTGGCCCCAAATTCCGGAAAAGGCATGCAAAGCAGGTAAGTCAGAATAGGGAAATCCGCGGGGGATTTAAATATCCCCCGCGGATTTAAATAAACACGTCCTCCGCTTTTTTTCCGGCTTGGGGGAAAGCCGGAAAAAAGCATCTAGACTGGCGCGATCCTCCGGAATGAAGCCCTTTTCCGGAGGATCTCTTATAAGAGATCCTCCGGAAAAGGGCTTCATTCCGGAGGATCGCGCCAGTCTAGATGCTTTTTTCCGGCTTTCCCCCAAGCCGGAAAAAAAGCGGCGGACGTGTTTATTTAAATCCGCGGGGGATATTTAAATCCCCCGCGGATTTCCCTATTCTGACTTACCTGCTTTGCATGCCTTTTCCGGAATTTGGGGCCAGTGTAGACGTAGCCAATAGGTTTGGAAAGCCTTTTTAATGAATATTTAATATTAATCTAGTATATGTCGCATCTTCTGAGTGAGGAAACAGAAGGAAATGAAATCAGCTGTGTCTACAAAACTGTTTTCAGTAATGTTTGTTTACACAGACAATGCTTTTGTTCCACTTACATTTTCTTTTCCCCTTTTTACATTTTGGCATGTGGAAATACCCATCTGTTGTCATTTGAAAGTCATCAGTTCTAACCATAATTTAACCTGTAAGACTGGAAAAATATGAACTGGCTTATAGGTGTTGACATGCTGCTTTATTAAGTAGGAGGAAAAGCAACAGACTGAGATCAGCACATGCAGTACCTTTTAGTTTAAAATTTACAAAATAGTTAACATGTAAATGTAGTGGCAAGAATCCTTGCATCCTATCCTCATGTTGAAACGTTCTTATTGATAACTCTTTTTAATTGTAAAGCTTGTATTGCCTTTAAAGTTAAATGTGAAAGCTGAAGTAAAGTAGGGAGATGTTTTAAACAATGATTACTAAATGGAATAATTCACTGTAAAATAACGCCATGTTTCTGAATAACAGGCAAGGAAATAACTATGATTTATAAAATTCCTGATTGCCAGCTTTGCTATAAACAAGTTACTAAGCCTGTTAAGTACCTTTAAAGTCTGCAAATGCCAGTTCTTGGGAGTAAGAGAAAGGGACATTACTTCAAATAAAGACAGTACAGTGTTTCAAAATTGACTTAGAAGTGGTAGCTTAGCAATTTAGGAGAAATTTGTCTAGAACTTGATTTAGTATGAAAAAACCCCCTCATAGAATCATAGGGTTGGAAGAGACCTCAGGAGGTCATCAAGTCTAACCCCCTGCCTAAAGCAGGACAAACCCCAACTAAATCAGCCCAGCCAGGGGTTTGTCAAGCTGGGACTTGAAAACCTCTGTGGATGGAGATTCCATTCCCTCTCTCAGTAATGCCATTCCAGGGCTTAACCACCCTCCTAGTGCATGAGATGGGAAATTATTTTACTATCTCATGCACTTTCAAAAAAAGTCATTGTTCTGGCTTTAAGAAGGGAGAACAAATGTTGCCTAGATACCACTAGGGATATTAAATTTTGATTAATCAGCTAAATTGAGTCGTCGATGGAATTTCCATCAACTACTCAATTAGTCTGTTGATGCGCATTATCCCTGCTGTGCTTCTGCCTTTTAAATGTAGTAAGAGCTTCCCATGGCTTTTGCTACATTTAAAAGGCAGAGGTGAGGTGGGGAACCCAGAGCGAGTGGGGACTCAAGCAGTCCCTGCTCCATGCCAGGTCCCAACTGCTGCGCCTCTCTGCCTTTGAAATGTTGCAAGAGCAGCAGGTTTGGGTCCCAGCACAAGCAGGGACTGGTCCGCACTTGCAACATTTCCCCTACTGCACCTCTGCCTTCTCCCCTCCCCGCAGAGATGGTGCTGCTCCTCCCTACCACCTGATAGAGGCAGCAAGGGGTGGGGGAAGCAACTAGTCGAGTAGTGACTTTACTACCTGATAAGCTTAGGCTTAGTCACTAGATACCACTTAACAGGGATGCTGGAACTTTGTCTGTTAACAAGGAACTTTCCCAAAGCAAACACTGGCAGGGATACCTGAAAATCCTGATGTAGATAGGGAAGCACTTCTTTTGTGTTAGTGAAGTGTAACCTGATTTCAAGAAAAATTAACCTTCTATAGGATAAATAGTGGCTTTGCCTATTTACACTTGGGCTTGCACCAGTGCAGCTATATCAGTGCCTGGAAAAGACTACCTTATTCTCTTGTTGACTTCTTGGCATGGGGATATTTTGGTCCTTTCTCTGAGCTGTTGGTATTGTATGGTTCCATTACAGGCAGTCCCCGGGTTACATACAAGATAGGGACTGTAGGTTTGTTCTTAAGTTGAATCTGTATGTAAGTCGGAACTGGTACATATTGTAGGGGAAACTCTAGCCAAACATTTCTCCAGAGCTCAGTTTTATTCTCCCACACCTCACTTCCCTCAGTCCTTTATTCTCAAGCTGAGGTGTCTGCTGAGAAGCCGCTCCGCGTCTGCCTGGTCTGCTGGGGGGGGGGCGCTAGCTTCGCGTCTCCCTGGTCTGCTGGGGGAAAGCAGCTAGTGCGGGGTTGCCTCACCCCATTTGTAAGTAGGGATCCGATGTAAGTCGGATCCATGTAACCCGGGGACTGCCTGTAGTGTAGTTTGCATTCCTTAAATTTAGTACATTCTACTTAATCATATGGCTTGCGCTTTGGGATTCTGTGATAGTTGTTCTGGCTACTAGATAAGAAGCTTCTGGAGTTGTACACTGTTTGCTTCAATGTTTTAAGCAGATAATTTTTCATGGCAAAACTTCTGTGGTTTTTGGTGTGGCTGTAGAAAGCATTACTAGGAAAAATACATTTTTAAATCTATGATAAAGTCAATATTATGAAGATTATACATGACAGCATGTGGGATGCTTTTGTGAAGGATAGCGTTTAGTAACACTGAAGCTCAGTTCACTGAGCCATGCAATACTGGAGTTACTTGGATGTAATGATGGACAGTATCTGTTTCTCTGCTTTAAAGATATATGAAAATATTTGTCAGACTTAGACCTTAGGATTAGAAGGGACCATCCTGATTTACCACAAGATCACTTTTTCAGTTTAAGAGCAAAGTAAGATCTACCTCAAACCCAAATATCTTTGCCCCACTTCCTTCTTGCTCCTTCTTCAATGCACTGCCCCTGCTCCATCCTCACTCACTTTCACCAGGATAGGCTAGGGGGTTTGGAGTGTGGGAGGGACTCCAGGCTTAGCCCAGTGTGGGGAATTGGGGTCCAGGAGGGATTTCATGTCATCTTCCAAAAAGTGATAAACTAAACTGGAATAGGAAAGTTTTGCAAGCCACACTTTTTCTCTTGTTTAATTTCCTGTTTGTTTTGCTTAGGAACACTCAGACTTGTGTTTTTGGGCAGTACTGATTTACTGATGCACTAACGCTGCCTAGCAAATATATTGTCATATTTGGGAAAGATATTTTCCTGCTTTTTTAGTCACTCTGACAGATGGACACTGATGTGTTCCCATTTGTGTAACTGGCATAAGAGGCTCTTTTTTGGAAGCTTGATATACTGTGCTGGTGTTCAGTTGTGAAGTGATAAGACTGGAGTATATGAAAAAATAAATCTATTTTTTAAATTGTTTTAAATTGACATGTATCTGACAAAGTGGGTCTTTTCCCACGAAAGCTTATGCTCCAATACGTCTGTTAGTCTGTAAGGTACTACAGGACTCCTTGTTGCTTTTGCAGATCCCGTCTAACACGGCTACCCCTCTGATATTTTTTTAAATGTTTTTAGAAGGAAAGCTCAGGACTCCTGTCCATTTAAATTAGATGTTTGATATAAATTACTTGTGGCAATATGCCTACCAAATGGAAGTAAAGAGTTTGAAATGCTATTTGTAATAAGCTTGAGTGAATTTAGATAGCATCTTCTAATTTATCATATTATATTCTATATCTAAAGATGCTAAAAACAAACAGTGAAGCTCTTTCAAATAGTGTTCTACCTTTGTGATCTGTTTTTGTGTGTGAAATGCTCACTTGGCTAACATTCTTTCAGGTGTTTGTTAGCTCCTCAAGTCACAGAATAAAAATAGCAGATATTATCTACTTAATTTTTAATTTCATCTTAAGCTCTTTAAGTTGAACAGTTTCCCACACTGGTGTTGCATCTAATGTGTTTTGAATGGGAAAGTAAATTTTGTTCTCTAACATCAGTGAAAAATAAGAGAATGCTTATATCATCCTTAAAATTTAAGGCTTTCTATTTGTGACCTAGTTAACCTTGTATCTTCTCATGTCATTTGTATCCAGTACTCTACTTTCTGGCTCATTTATAAATTAGCTGTGTGCGTTTTCAAGGGCTTTGTCCTATGATTCTATATTCTGGAGGGGATATTGTTTAGAAGATCTATGGTCATTTTTTTAAATGAAATCAAATGCTTTCTTTGGCTGTTGTCAATAATGAAGACATTCTTTACAAATATAAGATGATCAGTCATTTGGAAAGGAAATTCCAGGCATATACCTGGCCCTGAAAGAATTGTTGAGGACCAGAAAAAAAATGCTAGCCATTACATTAGCTGGCATGCCAACTGTAACTATATTAAAATAGTTCACAAAATGTCTAACCAAATGACTATCCAAGTTAGTCTCTCATTTTTGCTAAATGGTCACAAACCAGGGCACAGTTACTCTAGATAATGCACTGGGGAATCCCTCTCTATAATGTTACCTTCATTGTCCAGCATCCTAGTGCTTTATTTTGAAGATACAGATTGATTTATGCCCCTCCCCAGCCCCGGGCAATCTTTAAACTGTTGTTCTCTGACATCAGCATCAGCTGCAGTGTTATGGAAAAGGCATTCTGTCAGTGATCCTACTAGTTGGCAGGATTCTTTCTTTAAATATCTGTTAACAATTCCAGATGGTAAACAAAATGTTATCCTTAAGTCAAAGTTTAATTAATCTAAAAGCTGTATCTGCTTTATAGTGGCATTTTGGCCATTGAAACCAGAATCTGTCCCTGCCCTTACTGTAAAACTTAATGTCACTTGTTTGGTCAAAAGATGCAACACGCAGACTTCTATTGTCAGTATGGAAAGTGATGAGTATAATCCTTTGTGAGACCAAAAGAGGTAAAATGGCACAATAATAATAAAAGTAATCCTGTTGAAGCTCTAGTTCCCTTTAATTTTTTGACAATAACTTTTGGCAAAAAATGTTGCCGTAGACCTGTTGCATAATGGATGATGATCTTATCACCTCACCCACAAAACAGAAAAAATACTAACTGGAAATTGTTTAAGCTCCTTCTGCTTATTTATCACTAATCTGAGCATTTATATCTATTGAATATGACTAGTCTGTATGTGCAGAGAAGGAATATTTTGAGGTAGAAGTATAGTGTTGAATTTGTTTTCACTGACTAATACAATTTTTTTCTACTGCAGAGTTAAACAGCTGACTGAGGAGGAGGAATGTTGCATCTGCATGGATGGACGTGCTGATTTGATTCTTCCATGTGCTCACAGCTTTTGTCAGAAGTGCATTGATAAATGGTACAACACTTTTTATATATTTTGAGTGATGTACATATAGGAACCCTGAGCAAATTCCAGGATTGCAGCAAAGCAAGGGTCACTTCAGAATTTGCAAGCATTTGATTAACAACTTGAACCAGAAAAAGCTCCAAGGCTTAATAACTAATGCACTAGGGCAGTGGTCTCAAGCTTTTTATGCCCAAGATTACTTTTTAAATGTCAGAACAAGCCAAGATCTACCCATCCTTCCCCCAAGACTCCACCACTTCCTTGAAGCCCTGCCTTCTCTGTTCTCCTCCTCTCTATCACTTGCTATCCCTGACCCTTATACACTCTCAAGGTATGGCTACACTGCCGCTTTTTTTTCCGATTCTTCTGTAGGAACAGGATTTTCCAACATTTGGCCTGTCTAGACTGGGCCAAATGTCAAGAAAAACCTCCTTCTTTCGGAAGCCCCCCTATTCCTCACGGAATGGGGGGAACAGAGGTTGCTGAAAGAGTGTGTTTGCTCTTCCGCTAAAAAAAGCGGAAGAACAAACACATCCCTGGATACAGAAGAGTTTTTCTGAGATACCTCTGGTACCCCAGAAAAAACTCCTGCAGTCTAGTCGTACCCTCGCTGGGTTGAGACAGGAGATGCGGACTCTGGGGTGGGAATGAAGGATTTGGGTGTGGGAAGGAGTGAGAGGTGCAAGCTCTTGGAGGGAATTTGGATGCAGGAGGAGGTGAAGGAAGGGATGCTGGCTTAGGGAGGAGGGTCCAGGCTGAGGAGTGTTGGGGTCAGGTGGAGGGTTGGGGTACTGAGCAAGCCACAGGCTTGTAGATGTGAGGGTGCAGGATTTTGGGTTGGGGTATGTGAGGGGCTCAGGGCAGGGAGGTTGGGAGCTTGATGGGCTCAGGACACAGATTTGCAATGTGTGGATGGTGCAGAAGTGTTGCGGCAAAAGACTGGGGGAAAATGGGAGGGGCCCCGAACGCCTCATGATCGACTGGTCGGGCCCCCCGATCGACCAGTCGATCACAATCAACACATTGGTGACCATGGCACTAGGGAAACTCTCTCTGTAATGCAACCCTCATTGTTCAGCACCCTAGTGCAGTGCAGTATTTTGGAGAGATTGATTAATCTACCCCTTAGGTGACATCAGCATCAATTGCAATGTTATGAAAAATATTCTATAATATTCAGGGAATTCACTAGTAGCAGTGAAAGTTGATGATAAATGCCTAATTATATTTAAAGCAAGTTAATTAAAAATTAGAGGAACTGGATTTATTAACTTTGAATTGATGCAAGAGAACTAGAAATATCTTAAACTTTTTGTAGCGTGCTGCCCATATTATTCTTTATTTTTGTAAAACGTCGTAGATCATCACGTGAAGTGTTCGAGGAGAGGAAAAGCAGAAATGCATTGAATCTGGCCTTTTGATCTGTTCAGGTCAGAAGTCCCACGGTTTCTCTTTAAAAATAAGTCCAATCTTCTGAGTGTTACAAGCATAAGGAAAATGGAATGCCCATTAATTTTTTTGAATAAACATTGTAGAAAGGATAATTTTAGGCATTTAAATTGAGAAATTTTGCTAAATAGTATTTTAAACTGTATGCCTAACTTTTATTTTACTATATAGTATCAAACGAGACATGATACCAGCAACAAATTGCCATAAAGCCGCCTCCTTTGCTCAAAGGTTAGAGCTGAGGTCATGCTGTTGATTAACATGCTAGTCTTTAGAATCATGGAGAAAAATCAGAGAGCCAAGTTCAGCTCTGCTTTTCTTGGGCCCATTCCATAGTAATATAATGGGAGTTGGCCGTTTACTCTATGGCTAATTTTGGTCTATTACATTTAATTCTCTGTGGTTATTTCAAACTCTTGATGAGGACATGATCTTTAACACTACTCGCGCAATATGAATCTTACTGAAAAATTGGATCCCTAGGTATAATCGGACTTTTCTACTTGCCTTGGGCTATTAGGAATTTATGCCTATTTGCATTGCAGAGCATGGTATCTCTACTGTGTGAATGTGTTAGTTTCTACAATAGTGATTGACAGAATTGTTAACTGGGTTCCAGATGCATAATCTCTATAGTAGTATGAGTCAAAATAAAGTTTGATGTCTAGATTCCAAAACAGGCTCAATATGGTTAGAGCTGGAAAAATTTTTAAATTAACATGAGAAATTGAGAGTCATTAAAACAATCTTTTATACTATTTTAATCATTTAAGAATATTGTTGCATTCAGAATTGTGTAACTTTGAATACAAAGACACTATTCAAATGATTGGGTTTTCAGTTATGCTTGTAGTCACCAGGTCCAAATAACTTGTGTAGAATCTTTAATGTACAGAATAGGCAAAGGCTGACAGTGAAAGCAAAATGCTATGTAATATTTGCATCTCAGAAGTGTGCACAGAGTTATTTGTTTGGTTTTTTTAACCAACTATTTGTTTTTTCTAAACAGGAGTGATCGCCACAGGAACTGTCCTATTTGCCGTCTACAAGTGACTGGGACAAATGATTCTTGGGTAGTGTCAGATGCACCTACAGAAGATGATGTTGTTAGCTATATACTCAACATGGTAGATGAAGCAGGCCAGCCTCACAGACCATGATATTGGTGACTACTGATTAAAGTGCTTGAAGGTTTCATTATCATGAACATTTGCTTTTCCGATTCAACCATATTTCATGCCATTTAGATGTCTCTTTGGTTGCTGCAACCTAAATCTACACTGTTCCTTTAAAACACAGGATATATGAGCCAATAGTTCTGGGTGCATTCTTAACTTTTAATATGTAGCTTCATTAAATGATCTAAATTGTTAGATCACTTTAATGCTTGTAAAGGTTACATTTACAATGCCTTTTCTGTCAAAATTAAGCGCTATTGGAATATTTTTATTAGTATTTGAATTATAACATAAGAGTGTTGCTGTACCAGCTTTTTGAAGACTATCAGGGGAACTTTATTATAGAAGATGCAGTGTTTTATTACTGAAGGACCTGCCTTGCATCCTTTTTCTTCATAAGTAATCCTTGTTCACACAGTTCAGTGTGATGACTCACAGATATAAAGATTCCTAACATGAGTTAGGATTACACAATAACTAAACTGAAGATCTGAAATTTAAGAAGCATCTTTTCCCTTTCCCTCATTGGTCATTTGTTGCCATGTATTAATTATATGTATTGAGTTAATGTTTAGCATAGAAAACTGTTTGTAACCTATTCTTGGGGATCACAGAAACCAGTCCTATCAGAGTGTGTGCTTTCCTTTTTCCTAGCACAGTATACTTTTTAGAAGGCTATTTTATCTGATATTCTAAAATTGCATAGAAAACAAAGCTGTACTAAATAGCTTTCCACACAGACCCAAAGGTTAAAACAATATATTTCCATAGCTTTTTTGTTGTTGTTGCGTGACAATCAAAAATTGTCTTGCGCACTAAGCATATGTGAAAAGAACTCACATGCATCTGATGAAGTGGGTCTTTGCCTATGAAAGCTTATGCTCCAATAAATCTGTTAGTCTATAAGGTGCCACAGGACTCCTCGTCACTTTACTGAAAGGCTTCGTATAGTATCTGTCATGGTTTTGTTTAGTCTTGATGCTTTTGCTTCATTTTTCCTGAGTTTTCAAAGTTACAACATTATGCATACTTCTTTAAAAAAAAAAAAGTGATAAGCTAAATTGGTGCTGTACTTAATTTCTACAAGTGCAATATGCCTTTTTTGTAGCAAGGAGAAACTTCTGCTTTAATAATAGCTTCATTTTGCTTCAAATCAAATGTACAGCTCTGAAAATCTGAAAAAAGCAGTAAAAACACTACCTACTTGTGTGTGTTTTTGCAGCAAAATAAGTTTTTCTCTATTAAAAAAAAATAACATGCAAGTGCACAAGGTACAAGCTTTGCATTCTGTCATACATAAAATGACACTTTGAATCAATTTAATTGTTCTTTTTTGCAATTAACAAATTGAACTGACACTTAGAGTTGTATATATACACTTACATGCAGATGCTCCATTGAATAAAAATGGCAACAAATTCTTATATTAAATTGTAGTTGAATTTGCCATACATAATAAGCCTCAGTTTCAAGCTAAAACTCTGTCATAGAGGGGGGGTCTAAATGCTATGAGTACCTGGGCTGGAATTACAAGTTTTTATTGATCCCTATTAAAATAGTAACATTTCTAACCGCAAACTATTTTAATTTATATTCCTTTCTACCCAGCATTCAAGATATTAAAAATAACTTAATTTTAAAAGGTTATTTTATATTTGACACAATCAAGCATCTGAAATCACTAAATTCTCAGGTTGGGTTTATTTTTTTGAAATAGTAAAAAAATGAACTTATTTTTTGAATGCTGATTCTTTGATTTGGGCTTACATGTACTCATGAAGGGTACATCTATACAGCAGAGTTTAACTTGAAATAAGCTATGCAAATTGAGCTATGTCAATTGCATAGCTTATTTCAAAATTGGAAGCATCTACACAGCACTTAGTTCAAAATAGAGCACTCTTCCTCTGACTTCCCTGACTCCTCATACAATGAGGGTTACAGGAGTCTGAGTAAGAAATCTTCCAGATTGACAGTATTTCAACATTATTTCAAAATAACTGCCTGTTATGTAGTCGTGGACTACGTTATTTTGAAATAATGTTAGTTATTTTGAAATAGTGTTACTGTGTAGATGAACCCTAAAATAATGCAGACAGGTTGTTAACTACAACATTGTTACACACATTTACATCACTAACTAAAGCAAAAACTGTATATTTAAAAAGTGAAAATATAAACTTTATATTTGATACACTTTTTAAATTAAGCTCCTCTAGTGCACCCTAATGTGCTGTAGGTACTGTAATGTGTGCCTTGTAAGAAAGTACTGTAAAAGGATGTGATCACTGAAATATAGTTCAGTAGTAGCAATATTTCATACTTCAGTAATACATTTAGATGAATACTTGAAAAGGAAGACGCTCAAGAAGTTACTTGTAGGTGGTAGTGGATTTCAAAAGTCTGTTTGAATGTGAATTAGTGTAAATAGCATGAGAGGATATGAAATTGCTGTTTCGTGCTCTGTACTCTAGCACGGAAGTGATTATTTCTTAAAAGGTTTGATACGAGGGTACAGATTTGCACACTATTGATTGTATTGATAGCTAAAGGCATTTCAAGGTATTGTAATTTGTGTATGAATTGTACAATAAATACACAATGTTAAAGGAATTCTAAATTTAAGGCATTTCCTAGCTTCTCAAAAATGATTTATTGGAAAAATAAAGCTTTAATTTCAACTGAATTCCATCATACAGGAACATATGTTATTTATGAGTAGGCTGTTGTTTAAAGTTTAAAAGTGTGACGTGAATAAGCAAGTTACCCCTCATGTCTGTTGCTTATATCCCAACCCCCATCCACAAAAGAAACTGCAGTTGAAGTTTCTTGCATCAAAGGGATTTGAAAAGCCCTTTGTTAAAGGAATATGGTCAATTTAAAAATCAGACCTTTCAGAAAGCTTAGCTACTGGTATTACAAAAGTAACACTTAAAACTACTATACTGAAGAGGTTAAAATATTTTTCCTCCGTGTTCAGTTAGGTCTGATGTGTTAAACAGCATTTGCATGCATTATTCACTGTTCTGGTTTCCCTCTCTAGTCTCTTAGTTTGTGTTGATTTGTGCCTTTTGTATAGCAAGAAGATGGGGAGGAGAGAAATATTAAGAAAAAAACAAGTGCACTGCCACTAAAGGGCAGGAATGTCAAGAGATATGTGTAATAAGTGAATTTACATGCAATAAATGAATGAGGGTGCAGGGAATGTAAGTCTCTGAATGTTTGATATGTAATTTGCACATAGTATCAGGTTTGTTTGTTACTTTAGTAATAATGCTACCAATAGGAGTTTTAGTTGAGCAACATATGGCCCTCAAACTGCAAATTTTCATTTTTTTCCTGTATGAAACCACACGCAGTTTTACACAGTGTGAGCTGTTTAATCTTCTCAGTTAGCTATGCCATAAAAAGCAAACTGATTAGAAGAGAAATCACAAATACTACAGTAATTATATTTTACTAATCCACCTTTCATAAAGTTATTAACATATACTAAAAAATTGTGATCACTAAATGGGATAATTCCTATAAAATATGTATACAGTTGGTATTATTACTGACTATTAACACAAAATGTGGTCAAAGATGAGACATGAACTTCTCCCACTAATGGATAGGCACACTTTTTTAAAGTCATTTTATTGCATTTAAGATACACAGTAATCATTTTCACACTTTTCTATTTTCATTAGCAAAAAGATATAATTTCTGTTTATCAGACTCGTCCCCAAATACTGGGTGATAAGAATGACATGGTAGAGTCATTTAAGCCAATTCATGATCATCAATAAGATATGCAATATCTGGCAACATATTTTTTTTTTCCTAAGATCATCATGGACAGATTGGAAAGTGTCTCCAAAATTTTCTAAAATGAAAGTGAATGCTACTAAAATTGTGTTCATCATAAAATCTGCTAATAAACCAAAGGCTAAATTTAAAAAGTATGTTTTCTATAACTGCCACTGGAAACAAAGTTGGGTGTAAAATTTAGGCTATCCCATGCAGTAACAGTCAATGTGTATTACTGTCCAATAAGACATGTGTACTGCTATCATCTGCACTACATACATCTTGTTTGCATTAGAATATTATAGATGCAAGCATTATGACTCTTAAATTGCAGTGCAAAGCACGGTTAAAATGCAGTATACAACATAAATGATGCACAGTTCTGATCAGACGTTTGATATTTACTGCAGTCTTATATAGCCTAATGTATGTACAAACTGACTTTAAAGAATGTAATGAAGTGGAAGGTAAATTCACACAGTAACTCCATTTTTTATAAATAATTTCATTTTTTCCTCAGTGTTCAAACGATTGTATCCAGGCAGCTGTCAGTCACAGAAAATTAATAATTAAAAAGCAAAACAGTAAATGCACATTTTTAGAAGGAAGACTGGCTTATTTCTTGGTGCTGTGACTCTTTTGACAGAGCAGTAATCTCTTCTGATTTCATTGCATCAGATAGAAAGCTGAGCTCATTACACAGTGTCTCATACCTGAAAGCCATTCGGATCTGTGCTACGTTTGTCTTTCGAATGTCATTTCCTTCAGGCCCTTCTTTATAATAATTTATCCCTAAGAATTTTCGTTTTTCCTGTGGGCAAAATAAAATTAAGCATTACAAATAAGTCAGTTTTAAATTACTCTTTTTTTCCCCCCACTGCAAGCATCTTTTTATGGGAATGGCACTGAAGATAAATGAAAAGACCACAAAGAGCTATCCATGTAGTTAATGATGTTTAGCTATTCCCCTTCTTTTTATGTAGGCAGCATGCTTTTATTAAGTTACTTTGCAAATGCAGATCAATGCTGGTTGGTTCAATCAAAATATTCTGTTTTTTCCATTTCTCCCTAGTTGTTAGACTCATTTAAAAGCTGTTTGGGCATATATGAGCTGGCTTGCCCCACAGCTTTCTATCGGAACAGAATGCATGGTGCGTTCCTATATGTATTGTTTTTTCTATTAGCTGTAATAGTAAAGCTGCCTGATCCAAAAACCACTGAAGGTAATGGGAAGACCAACTGCTTTTGCTGGGCTTTGAATCAGGAACTTACCACCTCATGAGTTCAAGACTTTGAGAAGGTAGATTTAGATATCCTTGGTAAGCTGCTATTCCTTTATTTCTTGGGGAAAGAGTGGATGATGGTGGTCACATCAGACCACCAGCGGAAGCAAGCTAGAGGGCAGTAGCATATGCACCAGAAAGACATTCCTGTGCTAGCTTCTCAAAGTAATAGTCTCTAAGGAGATAAAGATTCCTTCTTAAAAATGAAGTAGCTTCTCCAAAAAAGCTCTTAAGAGAAATTCATGAATTTTAACATTTCAAGGAACCATTAGATCATCTAGTCTGACTTCCTGTATCACAATGGGCATTGAATTTCACACACTTACAATTGACCCCAATAAGTTTAATTGATTAAAGTAAGTCGTCCAGAAAGGAATCCAGTCTTGATTTAGAGAGACAATCCCCTCCGGAATCAATTATTTAGTTCACATTAAGACAGGTATCTGGCTGGGGATAGTTACTATCCAGTTCTGCAAATAACTTGCTAGTTACTGCTTTTGTTAATAGAACAGAAAATAGGGTTAATATTATAGTAAATCAAACTCAATGTCCATTCTAATAAGATTGCTCCATGGTCATCATGTATCCTATTACGTATGGTGATAGTTATTCCCAGGGCTCGACAAACCGCTGTTTCTTCTTCAAATGATTGCTCATGTCCATTCCACTATAGGTGTGTGTGTGTGTGCAGCATGCACACGTCGTCGGAAGATTTTCCCTCAGCAGTACCCTTAGAGCCAGCAGGGAGCCAGTATATCAAGGCATATACACCCTTGCTGGCTCTCTCCCCAGCCAATTCCTTCTTACCTCTCCTGATGGTCCTTGGAACAACCTCAGCTCCCTGAGTTGTTTTCAACTGCTAATCCCTTGATTGTTTACCTCTGTGCTTCAGTTAAGTACTTGTGAACTTACAAGACTCTTCTTTGTGTTTGACCCTTTCACCACAGCAGGGCATGCCTAGCCATAAGAGCTTCAAAGCCTGCAAGGAGTGCAGCAAGCCTATTCCCTGCAGCGATCCACACTCATCTTGTTTAATCTGCAAAGCCTTTAAACCCAGGACTAAGCGAGAGCATGAGTCCCGTCTCCAGGCACTCTTAATGGAGTCAGCTCTCTGCCTGGCACCGAGCACGGGCAGTGCACTGGCCTTGGTGAAGGAGGCATCACTGTGCTGCCCTTCCCCAGCGCCGCTCCCACTCACCAGCACCATCCAGGAAGAGGCGGCCGGACAGGGACCAGTCCCTGCTTGGGCACGTGCCCTCCATACGCCCCTCAGTGGGGCACATGGCGCCAGACAGCCCACTCCCTGGGCCTTTGAGGCCAGGCGATTACCCAACCCAGCGGAGGGATGATAGCTCCCCAGAGGACCTCCCTGACCCATCCATGCCAGAGTCACGGGAGGCAGCCAGGGTGCTTATTGAGTCATCCCCCTCGCCTCCCCCTGCTGTGACACTGTCTATATGGTATGGGGACTCCTGGCACCACTTGCTGCGGATGCCCCGTGAGCAGCAGCATGAGGTGCACAGCCTTGGGCCACAGGCAGCACCGCCCTCGGTACCAGCAGCAGCTGAGTCCTGCACCACAGCGCCTGCCCTGCCTGAGGAACCAGCCTATGGCCATGCCTCCGCTGCTGCCTCCTCCTCCTCCCCAGCACCGCGGCAAATCTGAGGCTATGTCCCGTCATGCCCCGCCGCACCCATCGTCGGCGCCGCCGTGACCCGCGTCGGATTATTCCTCTGACTCCAATGCGGCCTCAGTGTGGTGGTTTAGGGGGTCCAGGTGGTGCCAGTCCAGATCATGGCACCATTCCCGATCACTGTACCATTTCCAGCACCAGTCTCCTCCAAACCAGCAGCAATAGGGGCAACCGATGTCGGTGCCGATATTGCAGCAAACCTTCTCAAGTGTCGGGGCAGTGGCCTTTCTGGACTCCCTGGGCCTACCACCAGAGCCAGGCCTCCATGCCTCCTTGATCGGCTTCCTCGGTGTCAGGGCCTCAGGCTTCCCCATTGGTGACCCCATTGGTCTGGTCTCCCACTTCAACACGTTCCCTGCCCCCGGGCCAGCCATCCCTGGGTCCAGCAGAGAGTTCGGGACAGCCAAGCCAGCCAGGTCCTCCTCCTCCTCCCCTCCCCTCCCTCGTAACCACCTCTGGAGTCAGGAACACACAGACATCCCTATGGGGGACATTGCGAAGGCATCCTCTTCCCTAAATGAAGTGTTTATGGGTGCAACCCCTCCCCTCCCCCAAGCCCTCTATGGATGCCAGTGCACACCAGGACCTCCTCTGTCACCTGGCCCAAAATCTGGGGGTTCAGGCTGACAAGGTTGTCGAGGACTTCGACCTGACAGTTGACATTCTGCAGGCTGACACTTCTTTCAGAGTGGCACTGTCCATAAATAAGACTGTTGCCAAAATCTCCTCCACCCTCTGGCAAACGCCGGCTTCCATCCTGCCCACTGATAAGCGAGCTGAGTGCAGATACTTTGTCCCACCAGAGGGTAACGAATACCTCTTCTCTCACCCTCCCCCCCCAGCTTCATGATGGTCCAAGCGGTCAACCAGAGGGAGAGGCAGGGGCAACCAGTGGCGACCCCCAAGAGTAAGGATGACAGAAAGGCTGACTTACTGGGGAGGAAGGTTTATGCCTCCGTGGGAATCTAGTACCGGATTGCTAACCAGCAAGTCCTCCTCTCCCAGTACGGCTTTAATACCTGGGTGTCGATGGCCAAGTTTGCTGACTTTTTCCCCGAGAGTCCAGGGCAGAATTTAAAGCCCTGCAAGAAGATGGATGGACCATCTCTTGGGTGGCCCTGCAAGCAGGGGTCATACTGCGATGCAGCTCCTGGTTACAGGGTTCCGGGGTGCCTCCTGAGGTCCAAACTACCCTACAGGACCTCCCTTTCAGGGGTACCTCACTCTTCTCAGAGCAAACAACCAGTGCCTACACCGGCTGAAGGACACTAGGACCACGCTTAAGTCTTTAGGACTGCACACACTGGCCACGCAGAAGCGTTCCTTTTTGGGTAGGAGCACCACCAGAGCACCTTCTCATGCCGCAGGGGCAATAATAGCAGGCACAACTTCCATCGATCCTGCCCACCCTCTGACTCCAACCAGGGGCCCTCCAACAAACCCCCCGGGCCCTGCCAGGGGTATTGACGGGACCATCGAGAGCCTCATACCAGTCTCCCCATTCCCCTTCTGGTACCGTTTGTCCCCCTTTCTCCAGGCCTGGAGGTCAATCACATCAGACCGCTGGGTCCTAGAGACAGTGGAATTGGGCTACTCCATCACCTGCCTATTGCCCCCTCCCACCCATCCCCCTATCCCGTCCCTTTTCAGGGACCCTTCTCACGAATCCCTCCTATGGGAAGAAGTGAATCATCTGCTCGAACTGGGGGCTGTGGAACCCATTCTCCACGAACACCTGGGCAGGGGTTTCTAGTCACGGTACTTCCTAGTCACCAAGGCAAAAGGGGGCCTTCACCCAATCCTAGACCTCACGGCCCTGAAATCCTTCTTCGTGAAAAGGAAGTTCAAAATGGTTACCCTGGCATCTATCATCCCATCACTAGCACCCGGAGACAGGTATGCTGCCCTCGATCTAAAGGACGCATATTTTCTCTTCTCGATTGCCCCCTCCCACTGCAGGTTCCTGCGTTTCACAGTGGATCAGGACCACTATCAATTTACAGCCCTCCCTTTTGGTATCTCTACAGCCCCTCAGGTTTTTACCAAATGCATGGCGGTAGTGGCCGCAGAACTCAGGAGAAGGGGCGTCCAAGTGTTCCCATACTTGAACAATTGGTTTCTCCGCCGAGGGTCCAACGATCACGTGAAGAATCATATCGCCGTGGTACGAAACATTTTCAGGATCTAGGGCTCCTGCTAAACATGGACAAGTCCACCCTAGCCCCCACTCAAACGACAGAGTTCATGGGTGCCACCCTGGACTCCTGATCCCAGAGATCCTACCTACCCGACTCTCGGTTTCTCATGCTGAAGGCAGAGGTTGCATCGCTCCAGACCTTCCCAATGAAAACCGCCCGGACCTGCATGTGCCTGCTTGGTCTCATGGCCACTTGCACATATGTAGTGCAATATGCCAGATTACGCATGCACCCTCTGCTCATACGGGTGCACAGACCGATCGCTCACTCCTGGGACAGGGTCCTAACCATCCCTACGAGTGTCCTCCTCACGCTGCAGTGGTGGACTTGCCAGGAGGAGGTCCGCTTCAGAGTCCCATTCTCCAGACCAGCCCCGTCACTCTGGCTTGTGATGGATGCGTCGGACACGGGTTGGATGCGTTGGACACGGGTTGGGGAGCCCATTTTGGAGAACTGCATGCTCAAGGTCCCCACACGAAGCCTCTCTACATATCAATGTCAGAGAGTTCAGAGCAGTCTGTCTCGCCTGTGCGGTTTTCCTTCCCCACTTGAGGGGCAAGGTCTTTCGCGAGTCACAAGTGGTCCCTCTGCTGGGACATAGCCCAGTCTGTTTTCCGTGCGTGGGGGTTTCCCTACCTAGACCTCTTTGCCACGCCCCAGAACGCCAAGTGTCCCCGTTATTGCTCCCTCCTGGGACAGGGGCAGTGTTCCCTAGGGGATGCACTCCTGTTTCCTTGGCCCTGGGGACTGCTTTATGCTTTCCCACCATTCCCTCTGGTCAGCAGGGTTTTGCTGAAGATGCGGGAATTCAGATCAGTGCTAATCCTAATCGCCCCAGCATGGCTGCGACAGCATTGGTACTCGATGCTACTAAGCCTCTCATGCGAGAGGCCAGTAACCCTACCGTTAGTCCCGGACCTCATATCGCAGGACTTGGGCAGGCTGCACCACCCGGACCTGCGGTCCCTGCATTTGACGACATGGAAGCTCCGTGGCTAACGGCACAGGAGCTCCAGTGTTCCCAACAGGTCCAGGAGGTCCTGCTAGGAAGCAGGAAACCATCCACGAGATCCACTTACCTGGCCAAATGAAAACGCTTCTGCTCCTGGGCATCGAACAGGGGGTACACCCAAGATGGGTACCGGTCCCCAGAATTCTAGACTACTTACTGGATCTTAGGCTTCAACACCTGTCCTCATCATCCATTAAGGTTCATTTGGCAGCCATATCGGCCTTCCATCCAGGGGAAGGGGGTAAAACACTGTTCGCCAACCTGACGGTTAATAGATTTTAAAGGGCTTTGATAGGCTCTACCCACATGTAAGACTTCCCGTCTCACAGTGGGATCTAAACCTGGTCCTCACTAAACTTATAGGCCCTCCCTTTGAGCCGATGGCTACATGTTCGCTCCTCCAGCAATCATATAAGTTCTCTCTCCCGGTAGCAATCACGTCCGTGAGACGAGTATCTGAACTTAGGGCTCTAACTTGCGATCCCCCGTACATGGTATTTTTCAAAGACAAAGTCAGACTGCGCCTCCACCCGGCATTCCTGCCAAAGATGGTTTCCTCATTCCACGCTTCCCAAGATATTTTCCTCACCGTTTTCTACCCCAAACCACACGCTTCGGGGAAAGATCAGGTCCTGCACACATTAGATGTTAGAAGGGTGCTAGCCTTTTATTTAGACCAGACTAAACCCTTCCGTAAGTCACAGCAGCTCTTTGTATCCACTTCTGAATATATGAGGGGCCAACCTGTATCCACTCAGAGGATTACTTCTTGGATAACTACTTGTATTAAAGGGTGCTACTCCCTTGCGGGCACGCCAGCCCCACCCCTCAGGGCACACTCCACAAGGGCAATGGCAACGTCTACCACTTTTGCCACACAGGTCCCCATTTCAGACATTTGTAGGGCTGCCACATGGTCTTCGGTCTGTTTACTAACCATTATGCCCTTCCTCAACAGGCCAGGGGAGACACCGCCCTAGGGCAGGCGGTCCTTAATTCAGGGGCCTTTTCTTCCTCTGGCCTCCCACGTTAGTTAGATCATGCTTTGGAAACACCTATATTGGAATGCACATGAGCAATCACTCGAAGAAAGAACGGTTACTTACCTTGTAACTGTGATTCTTCAAGATGCGTTGCTCATGTCCATTCCAAATCCCCATCCACCCTCCTTATCTGCCAGCAGTGTACTGGTAAGAAGGAAGAGGCTGGGGAGACAGCGAGCAGGATATATGCCTTGATATACTGGCGCCACTGCAGGGGGCTCCCTGCTGGCTCTAAGGGTACTGCTGAGGGAAAATCTTCCGACGACGTGTGCATGCTGCACACACACACACCTATATTGGAATGGACATGAGCAACACATCTCGAAGAATCACAGTTATGAGGTAAGTAACCGTTCTTTCTACTCGCCCGTGGCAGAAGATTTCAGCCGTGCGCTCCATTCACCAGCACTGGCGCATGCGCGGGGCGGGGCTGGTGAGTAGCTCTTGCTGCAGTTTGTCGAGCCCTGATTATTCCTGTCTGAAATGTTTGGATTTGTTTCTTCAACACACAAATCATGATAAAACTGTTATATTTTTGCAACAAGAACTTCCTTCAAGTACAAACTGAAGAATGTCATGTCTATAGGTTAAGTCAATGGTCCACCTGTTACTGTTCATTTAAATTTAGACGACATACTTTTTTATATGTTTTTTTTATATATATATATCCCTGATACATTTTTAAAGAACTAAATAGGAATGGTGTAGGACTGTTTTAAATTTAGATTTGCAAGAGCCCAGCTCTCTCACATTTTCTGAAGAGCTCAGTACTCGTACATTCACCAAATTACCAACAAGATGTGCAAATTTTAGCACAACACTGATTTCTGCAGTTTGTTCAGGGGCAAAGGAGGGAATTGCCCTGGGGCCCAACAATTTTAAAAAGCTCCAGGATGCTACCACCCTTACTGCGACCAGAGTCCCAGGCCCTTTATATCACCAGAGCCCCACATAGTGTGGCCTGGGAAAAGCTGAGGTGTGCTGCAGTCTGAGTGGCCCTGAGGGCTGGCTGCCTCTAACCCCAACCCGTCCAGGGAACCCTGTGATGTTCAGCCACTTCATGAAGACCTGGACTGAAATCACAAATGTATTTTACATACACTACTCATCAATTCAGATTGTAATGGACTCAGCAAAGATTAGTAGAGACCAAAAGTCAAATCAGTGACTATCTATTACATTAAAGTCTTTGTTTCTCAGGATCAATCCCCTGAGAAATCCAAGAGATGATATGAGATGATATGCTCAAAAAAGTAACTTCAGAAGATACATCTCACATTCTTGATGCTCACCGAAACCAGAGGTCTCTCACACACCAGTCATTTCATGGTACAAAAAAATTTGCATTTAATCCTTACGTATTTTATATGCAATGACGATGTGTTTCTTGCAACAAGCCAAGTTTACCTTATCTGATAATCCACTTTGTATTACGCTGTTTCTTGCTAGTTCACATGAGTCACATGTGCTCAGTTTCCACACTTGAGCTGCTATGGCATATTCCTCCATAAGTGCTTCCTGTACCATCAAAAATATACTGTGTTAAGCTATATCCTATTTAGTAATTGTGTTTGATAGGTAATCATTTCCAGTTAGGGAAATTATCTGATGCTCGTTAAACAATTTTGTTAGATGGTCACAATTTTCAAGATTTTAGGCTTTTAAACTCAATCACTGGAGCCTGAAAACATTTGTCTATTTCAAGATCCCTGAGAAAAATTAGTTAATCACTTCTGAACACACAAAAGATACAGAAACTAGCCATCTGAAAATTCCTCAAGGAGTGGGTAGCTCTCGACTGATGGGAAGTCTATGCAGCACGTTCTGGAGCAAACTGCTCGCTACTGTGGATGGGAGGGGCAGAGTGGAGCAGACTAAAGCATTGCTGAATCTCAGATAGCACAAGTTAGAGCTGCCTATAAGCTTTTCCAGCTCACACAGGGGCTGCTGTCAGCGTAGAACCAACCCACAGAATAAAGGTTTTCAGGCTCTCCCTTCTCTTCTACGCTGGGTGAAACTTGAAGGCAGGAGAACATCAAGTGCAGTGCATTGAATGAACAGTTTGCAGTTTATCTTCAGAGATCTTAAATGACATTTTTTTCAGTAAGCTTCACCCACATTCATTAGAAAGGAAACAAGTCTTCCCCGGCATTCGACCTCTACAATATTGCTTATCAAAACACTAACACGGGAGCTCTCCATCCTCTTCTTCCTCTGTTCTCGAGGAGCCAGAGGCAGAAGTACAAACAAAATTTAATTTGGCTATTAGTCATTTTCCCATGAAATCTGTTTTCAGAGGAGTGGGAATACAGGGGACATTGAAAGGCGAGTCAATAGATGAGGTATCACATATTGTGCAATGAGAAATGAAGTGTTTAAGGTCACTTTGGCTTTGTTAACATTCACTTTTAAGAGAAGTTTTCAGTTGTGCTTACCTTTGTATAATGGAATTGCATAGGATCGTCTGTAGAGAGAGAAATGTGAAGTCCCTTATGTAGAAATTCCTTTAGTGGATTTTTTGAATATTCAAGGAATAGGCTATTGTTGCTAAGTGGAGACATGGCAATGGGAATTTGTGCAAGATAATAAAGATACTGAAGTACTGGACTCTGTACAAAAACAATACAGATACTCGTTATTTAATGGAGCTGTGAGATAACAGGAAAGGAGGTTTTCAATCAAAGGAAATGGAAACAGCCTCATTATACGTGATTGTGGAAGAATTATGACCAGAAAAACTGAACTGTCTTTTGTGGACTGACTGTTTACACAGATTTTTTTCAATATTTTCTATATGCAACTCTGAATGCCACTTCTTTAAAATGCAACACATAGTCCACATTTTAGATGGACTGAGACCCTCTCCCCGCCGTGGACTGGGAGCTGGCAGTCCTGCGCAGGAACCTAGCGGGGTTGGAACAGCCCTCCTCCCAGGACAGGCCATTGGTTGGGGCTGTACTCTGGGTACCCAGTTAACCCAGGGGTGGGTAATAATTTTTAATGGGGAGGCCACTCCAAGATTTTGGTAATCTGTCACGGGCCATTTTGGTAAACTGTCAAGGACAGGGGGTCTGGGACAGCAGGTGGGGTGTAGAAGAGAGGTTGAGATAAAGGACCAGGGTGCAGGAGAGGGTGTGAGGTCTAAGAGGGAGTTTGGGTGAAGGAGGGGGTTATGATCTGGGTTAGAGGTGTGGGGCAGAGAGCTGACATGGGGCAGAGGCTTGGGGTGCAGTGCCCAGGAGGAGTTACAGGTGCAGTAGAGGTTTCTGGCCTGGGGGAGAGTATAGGAAGGAATGCAGGGTCTAGGAGGGAGCTGTGACCTGGAGGAGGTGGGGAAGGGGATACAGAAAGCTTGGATGGTGATCTGGGGCAGCAAGAGGTGGTGGCCTAGGGCAGGTAGTTGGAGGGAGAGAGGAAGTGCAACGCCAGAGGTAGGCTCTGGCTTGGAGGTACTTATCTAGGTGCCTCCCAGCCAACAGCCGTGCAGGAACCTGAGAGAAGCTCCATACCTGTCTGCTGGGCTGGCTGCTACACATGGTTCTGCTCTAGCACACGGAAGGAGGAGGCTTTGCTCACTGGCTCTACCTCCAGGAAAATTTCTCAGCTCCTATTGGTTGGAAACTGGCCAACAGGAGCTGAGGGATTTTGCTAGGGAGCGGGGACAGCACGCAAAGCCTCCCCGTCCCTCCCCAGTGTGTCAAGCAAATAGCAGCCACAATTTAAAGTGTGAGCTATTATGAAGTAAGGGTGCCAGCACGGTGGCTGGGTGCTGGATACAGCGGTTAGGTGAGCCAGATCCAGTCCACTAGCCACTTCTTTCCCACCCTTGTTAACCAGTTACCCATTAACATTCCTAGTTCCTACCCAAAAGAGCTTAAACTCCGATGCAGCTTAGGTACATTAAAGAACAGTGATTATATCCAAAACACTTCACAGAATAGGTCATTTGTGATGGTGGTATTCAATGTGGGTGTTAAAGAACAGAAGAAAGGAGCTTTCATTTAACTGTGGGCATAAATAGGGGTTCGTATGTAATGTATTCAGACTCGCATTCTTATCTGTATCCATGACTATTTTTGGCTTGTAATCCCACTACTATACATGACATGAACCTGCACCACACTTACCAGCTCTGCCAGCTTTATTCCATTCTTGGTCATGCAAGAATAGAATTGACTGGCTAAAGAAAAGAACAAGCATAATGTTGTGGGTATGTACAAAGGATAGCACATTGCCTGAGTCTAATATTAGGAACCCAAAACTGAAAATTGTGAACTGAAGTCATATTGCTATTAAGTCTTTATTGAGACTGATAATCCTAAAATTAGACACCCAAATTTAGACATCTAAGTTAGTAGTTGATTTTCACAGGAAATCTAAGCACTAGCAGTTCCTACTGATTTCAAATGTGTTCTGATTTTTTTAAAATAATTTGTTTCAGATGCCAAATTACAGGAAAACTAGACTGAGGGTTGGGAGGTGGCGGAGAAATTATTTCCCATTCAAAATGTCAATATTTCATTAAAAATTATAAACAGAAACTTTTTGGCCAAAACCAAAAATTTTGATTCAAATATTCTACCATAGCGCCTCATGCTTGTGTTCTTTAATATGGGCCAGGCTCCCTGGATGGACTCTCTCTCCTGTGATACATTATGGCTTCCATCTTGCTGAGCCATTCCAGGGCATCAGTGAAATCTGTTAACTGCTGTGCATCATGGGAGATGTGATTTGGCTTGGGAACTTTTATCAAAAGAGCCTGGGGGCCTGACGCATACACAGCACAACTACCATGAAGCATTACAGCAACATTTCCAAGTTGAATGTTTTCAAATTGGTTTTTTCCAACAAGTTGAAATAGCCATGGGAAGTTTACACTTTGACAAAACACTTTGGTGTAAAAACTCAATTTTCCATCAAAAATCCATTTCACTTGAAAATATTCAACCAGGCTTAAGAAACCATTTTGTGGGGAGATCAAAGCAATTCTGCCTGATCTTAGAATGAATTAAAATTAGTCTAGTCTGATCAAAGAATTTACACACTATCTGTAGAGCGATTATTATTTCAGTCTTCCTAAGTAAACCACCATTTATAAAATAAGATGTATTTTTACCAGAATGACTATTGACTTGATACACATCTGCCACCCTGTGGTCAATTATTTTCACAAAGATTTTCTTACTGGATGAGATTGGCCCCAATGGAAATCAGGGGGAATTTTTCCACTTATAGAATTCTGGGCACACTGAACTATTTGCCTAGATTCTTCTGGAAGATGTGGAGTGGTGTAGAAGTATTGTTATTAATTGAGGGTTTGATGTATTTGAGTCCTTTTTAATAAATTAAGACTATTACAGATGAACAACAAAAGTAATACCTTCTTCAGGAGTAATCCATGAGAAATGTTGTCAGCTGTCAAAAAGGCTGACACCAGATGAGTGATGGACCCAGCTTCTCCACAGTGAGGGCGAAATAGGAAGGTACTCATGCCTCTTTCCCTGAAAAAATTAGAAGTCAGTTCTATCATAAAAATAACTGGAGTCTTTTCACCCATTCTGCATATAAATCCCATTAATATCAATTGAAAAATATCCATGAAAATAACTATATAGTGCATTAGGAAAATACATCTAAGAGTTATTATTTACTTTGCTAGGCTCAGATGTGCTTAAAGTACAATTGCTTGTGTATTAACCAGATACCATTTCTAATATTCCATAAAAACATAATAAGCCCTGCATAGACTGAAATTACCTGATAATCTTAGTTGATGCTCAGAACAAGGCATGGTTTAAAAGCATACATATTTTGACTGGCTAAGTATAAAGAAGTTCTGGGATGGAATCTTAATTACAAGTCATATCGGTATATTTCTTTTTTGCTGACTGTGCATATGCTACCAGGTTACTCAAAAACATGAAATGGTTCTGCAATGGAGTACCAATGTTTACATCAAACACCCCACCCATTCAAAATATATTGATCCTGCTGAGACACAGTTAATAGAGTGCTACTGTTGACTCACTGAAGCAGGTGAGTCATTACCCTACTTCCCCAATAAGATACCTGCAGGACATTCAGTCTGACTCACTAGAGGGAGTGGCTCTAGGATGGCAACTGAGCAGACATTCAGTGACAGCAAGGCAAGATTGAGTTGAACTTTATTGTATTTTTGTGATTTACTGTAGTAATAAAAGGAAACCCTAGCCAGAGAGTTATTTTGGAATCTATATCATCTATGAATTTTGTTCAGAGTAGATTGGGAGATATACCTAGTCACAGTCTTCTGAAACATAATAAATCTCAAAGATTCGAGGATGAAGTGTACAATATGCACGCGCACACACACACACACACACACACACACACTCTCTCTCTCTCTCTCTCTCTATTTGTAATTTCTGAAGAGAAATAGTCCTGAAAAGAAACAAGATAGCTGACTGTGGGAGAAATAGATACCTCTAAATTCATTGTGGAGGGGGAAGACTGTGTGTAGCAAACAGACAACCAACAAGCAGTTAAAGCAGGCAGCCAGATGTTTGACATAAGTTCAAGGATACTTTAGATTACATTGTTGTTGGTTTTACTGATGATATGGGGTAGTGAAGAAAAGAAACATCTGAGGCTGGAAAGGAGGAACACGGTTTTGAATGTTAGGAAATACTTGGAAGAAGATAAATTAAAATGATGCTAACGCTTTGTTCGTCTATGCCATCTGCCATGGCAGGATCCCCAAACGCTTGATAAATGATAATGAAATAAATCTCACAACATGTCTCTAAGCTGGGGAAATATTATTACACCAGTGCAGACTTCTGTAAGGTCCATATACACCAAAATACAGTGGTGACAATTTCTTTCTTCCCTTTTAATTATCTTCTGCAAAGCACCTTTATGCGCATTCCAAACTGTAGCAGGACAATGAGAGTCGGTTAGCCTATCCCAACAGACGGGAGTAGGGCCAGCAGGTAGAAGTTGATATGGGCCGAGCGCCAGCTTAAAAGCTTGTTTCCACCATGTACCGGCTTCTAGGGAGCCAGCTGCCACTGTGGGTGCATGTAACTGAGTAACCACTGAGTTTTTCAGCAGTCACATAATTACCCAATTACCCACATTTTAGCATTCCTTTTTTCTGTGCAGAAAATTCCTTGTCTCACATGTTAAATATGAACTGTGATACTGACAGACCAGGTGCCAGTTCATACGCAGGCCCAGAGCCTCTCTGAACACTGACAAATGCATAGCTGGCTTTCCTGTAAGTTAGTAAAACAGATACTGGTGTGTGACGGCGCGTTGGGGGTTCCCCGTCTCCTGCACCCCGAAATGGCTCAAACAGACTGCACCAGCCAGTGGAATTGAGGGTGGTTTATTGCTCCTCCAGCCCAGCGCAGCACAGATGTAATCTGGTTACAGGAACTGGGGCTAAGAGGCCTCAGTGCCCCCCCTTGAGATAGGGGAGTCCCAGCCCCCTCCCCAGCTCCTTATACCTTGCCTTCCAGCGAGCAACTAACTCAATTCCCTTCCAGCCCTGCCCCCCAGTCAGGGCAGCATTCCACCTTCCTTTGTTCCTCTCCATGGGGGGTGTCTGGCCACTGGTTCAACAAGTTTGGCACTACCTTTGCATAGTGAGGTTTTCCCTGCTGGGCCTTGCTCCAGACAGCAGGGGTCACCACAGCCCAGCAAGTACCCCCCACTACGTCACATGGTGTTAGTAGAATGTGTGAAATATTTAGACTTTATGGAAGGCTTGTCTCCATCCCCTGCCCCTTCTGCCCAAAGCCCCACCCCTTCAGGGGGCTCAGAACCAGGCCTCTCCCATCTTGCCCAGGGGCCTGGCAATTCTATTGGCAGCTCTGGACACATTAATTTTGTGTAAAGTGTTGCTCCTGCAGAAAAGTGGGCCTTTGAAACCAAATGTGCCATTATAAAACATTAAAGGGACAAAGACTGCTGATTGCCCTCCCCACTTCTGTCAGACATCCATGTTTGGTTTATCAGCATGAACTCTATGGAGAAGAGGATAAAAATACTTGACAAGGAGGTATTAGGTCTCTTTATGTTGTCTGGACTCTCAGGAGTAAAGATTCCTAAACATAAGCAAGAGAGCCCCCTGCTGCTTGGTATAGAATCAGGAGGTCATCAAATCTAGCTCCCTGCCCAAAGCATGACCAACCCAACTAAATCATCCCAGCCAGGGCTTTGTCAAGCTGGGACTTAAAAAAGGGGAGTTTCTCCCTTCAAGTTGTGTCCCCCTGTGGGTGCTCCACTGTTGGTGATGGGTCGCAAAGCAGTTTTCCCCATTGGGCCATGCACGCAAGGAACCTCATGGCATTCATGCCTTAGCGCCTCGTGTGCATGGCCTGACACTCCTTCAGTTCCTTGTCTATACCCAAGTAGCTAAGACTCTGAGTAGAGGGGAGAAAAGGAGGGTTGTGGGGTACTCACAGGGAAACATATCTCGAAGAGGGTTGTGATCTACACCATTAGCTGGGGCTGATGAAAGGGGACCCTGTGAGAAGGTTGTTGGAGGATGTCCACTATCAGAGAGAGGAGAACATCTGGAGGTACAGTGACTCTCTTGTGGATGCGATGGAATGTAAATGGATGCCATCTAATGCTATAGGGGCTAGAAATGCAGTCAGGCATATCAGGCCACAGACAGTTGCGGCCATGTGGTCCATCAACTGAAGGCAGGAGAGTTCATAGTAGAAGGGCTCATGGACAGAATGTCTATGAAATCTTGAATGGCTCTGAAGCACTGCCAAGGTAAGTATGCCCAAGCTGAAACCAAGTCTAAGTGAGTGCCAATAAACTCTATGTCTTGCAGATTTTTGCTTGTTGTTAAGAAGGCCAAGACGGCCAAATAAATTCTTGATCTTGCAACAACATGAAAGTCGTTTCCTTACATGACCATCCTTTTATGAGGCAGTCATGGAGGTATGGAAAGATGATTGCATGTTGTTGATGTAGACACACCATCGCTATGGTGAAAACCTCTGAAATACTTGAGGGGCAAAAGTAAGGTTGAAAGGCAGGACGCTGTACTGATAGTGATCTGCTCCTAGTGGTAGGTAATGCATGTGTGCTGGGTGTATGGCGACGTGGAAATACACATCTTGTAGGTTGAGGGCTGGGAATCAGTCCCCTTGGTCCAATGCTGTAATCATTGTTATTAACATGACCATCTTGAAGTGCTGTGAACTCAAAACTATTTACCACTTTCAGGTGACACTGTAAATAAAAAGCAGGCAGCATTATCTCCCATAAATGTAAACAACCATAAACTGAACAAAAAGTAGGACTTGTAGGTCTAAAGTTTTACATTATTTTGTTTCTGAGATTTCTTATATAAAAGAAATAAAATTTGTAAGTTGCACTTTCATAATAAAAGGGTAGCACAACAGTATTTGTCTGAGGTGAACTGAACTTTGTTAATTCTTTTAGGTTTTTTACAGTGTAAATATTTGTAATAAAAATGAACACTGTGAACTTAGTATTCCATATTCTAATTGAAATAATAGATTTGAAAATATAAAAATTAATCTCAAAATATTGATAATTTGCAGAGGGGTTATCAGGAAGGCGAAATTTGCAATTGGAATTGCAACTGGCAAAGGATGTGAAGGATAACAAGAAAGGTTTCTACAGGCATGTTAACAAGAAGAAGGTGATCAGAGAGGGTCTGCGGCCCCTACTGGATGAAGGAGGTTGCCTAGTGACAGATGATGTGGGGAAAGCTGAAGTACTCAATGCTTTCTTTGCCTCTGGATTCACGGACAAGGTCGGCTCCCGGACTAATGCGCTAAGTGACACAAGATGGGATGAAGACGGACAGTCCTTGGTGGGTAAAGAACAGGTTAGGAACTATTTAGAAAAGCTAAATGTACACAAATCCATGGGTCCGGACTTAATGCATCTGAGGGTACTGAGGGAGTTGGCAAATGTCATTGAGGAGCCTTTGGCAAATGTAGTGCCCATCTTCAAAAAAGACGTCCATCCACACCGGGGTCAGTGGGCATATCAGATGTTGTCAGTGCCAATCGAGAGGTGGCACCAGTTGGGGTGGAGGAGTTAGACTTTCTCTTTGGCACTGACTCCTCTCCCTTTGTAAGGTGCCATTTTCTGCTTCTCCATGGTGCCGGAAATTTGACACTTTACGAATGGGCCTTAACAAAGATGCTAATTATCTTACCCACAACAAAGATAGCTTCCCCAATTATCACCCCTAATATCATTATCTCATAGACACTAACCTCCCCCACCCCCACCCCCCAGCCCTGCTCTGTTCTAAAATCTGATTGGCCAATTTTCTTCCACAATTTGATCTGAAGAAGTGGGTCTGGCCCGTGAAAGCTCATCACCAAATAAACCATCCTGTTAGTCTTTAAAGTGCTGCATAGTCCTGTTTTTTGTTTATGCAAGATGCATGCCTGTCAGACGCGAGCATCAAGTCTCAGCACACTTTTTACAACCAGAAGAGCCTGACATTTTGAGTAGAACAACTTTAGGGTCCAAAACTTAACAAGAAAAAAAATGGGGAAAACTTTTTTTAAACCTTAAAGAACTGATTAACACAGCTAATGGACAAAAACAGGGCAAGACAGCAATTACACATATGCGATGTAGGAAGGAACTGCTAGGTAAAAATCTCCTATCCCCAGAGTAAGGATGCACTGAGATCTAACTGGGGCACCCATAGTGACACCACTTGTAGGGGAATTGAAGATGATATTGCTGAGTCTGCACTCTTTAATAAGACCTCATGTAACAATATCTAGATTCTACCTATCCTTAGCTACATGCATGACCTTTAGAAGTCCCAGCAAGTTGGCCTAAAATTTAAACAATAAGCAATTGCTTCTGATATCCTAAAGCAATCCCTTTCCCACCAAACCATTGAAATAGCAGTGGTTGGAGAAATAATGGAAGTGTAATAATTGTTAGGTATTAAATTATTGATGACTGAAAATCATCAGGAAATATTATAAGTAGTAATGTGATTTGCATGTTTCCTTGGTGTGACTGCTGAGTCTCGACTACAGTGTATGACAAATGCTAGCAGGATAGTATTGATGTATACTGTACATACCAAGAACATTGGTTGTGTCTATACTTGATATATGAACTATTGCATACTGATGTGGTCTTGAGGGAATAAACTGTTGATTAAGAATAATCAAGTATCTTGATTTAAGAAATATTGACCAAGAGAAAAGTTAATCTGAAAAGAAGCTAGCACTAAATTACTAAACTGATGCTTCCTGAACTCAGTAAAAAGGGGGTTGTCTATTAGATTCCATTCTAATATTGGAAATAACACTTATTTGGAAAATTTAAATTAGTTTATTTACACTTTAAAAATCTAAGTGGCACCTTTGCAAATGCATAAAATTTACTCCGTGATTAACTTGCCCCACCTCATACAGTGAGTCAGGAATACAATATAAGCATGAATTTCTGCCCCTACTGAAGAAATGGCAACATTCTCATTGACTTTGGTAGACTCAGAATTTTACCTCTGATCTCCTCATTCTCTGTGTATTACTTGCCTCGGTATATTTTACTATGTTTATCAGGCAAACTAAATTAGTCTGCGAGCACCTCAATATGAACTAGCTAAGGAATGCAGTGCCCTTTTATGGACAAAATTCTGTGTATTCTTTTCTCCCATGGGAGACACACACGAATCGTTTACCTGTAGAATGAGCCTTAAACACAAAGGGCCAAAAACATTTAAAATAATTGCCCTTAGCTGCAACGGTCTCTGTTCCTCCCACCCCTCCCTGAATTTAAAAATAAAACAAGATTTTCAAAGGCATAAATAGGACATAGGCCAGGGGTGGGCAAAAGGCTGCAGGTGGGCCAGAACCAGCCCACCAAGCGACTGGATCTGGCCCATGACTGCTTTGCTGAGACTCTTACTCAGAGAGCAGTTCTCATTTTAAACAGCTGCTACTTTCCACTCTGGATGGTTGGAGAGAGGGGTGGGAGGCTTCGCACACTGCTCCCAGCCTCTAGAAAAATCTCTCAGCTCCAATTTGCCAATTTCTGGTCAATAGTAACTGAGAAATTTTGCTGGAGGCAGGGGCAGCGTGTGAAGCCTCCCTCCCTCCTCCACCTCCCACTCTTCCATGCATGGAACAGATCCACATGGAGCAGCCAGCTGAGACTTCTGCAGAGGCAGAGAACCTGCCTCAGGTTTCTGTAAGGCTGCTGGCTGGGAGCCGCCTAGGTAAGCACTTCCCAACCAGAACCTGCTCTGGCACCCTACCCTCCTCTTTCCCCTCAATTATCTGTTCCAGATGACAAGCTTCTGCACTCCTTCTACAACCAGACTGCTGATACTTAAAATTAAAAAGGTTGTAGAGCAGTTTTTAAACTAAGGGCTGGAGGAAAGCCAACAGGCATGGAGGAGCACGTGGATGGGACAGAGACATTTATTAGGGGAGGGTCTATTAATAGAGATTCTCTATGTTCTAGTAAGGAGTAGAGGATGGAAGATGATACAGTATGGGTAAGATCAGATGAGAAACAGTGAAATGAAAAAGAGTGGCATTCAAACGCATTAGGAAATGGCAGCTAGTTACATAGTGACATTTTTTTAAGTGTTTATACACAAACACTAGAAGTCTAAAAAATAAGATGGGTGAACTAGAGTGCCTCATATTAAACGAGAATATTGATATAATAGGCATCACAGAAACTTGGTGACATGAGGACAATCAATGGGACACAGTCACACCAAGGTACAAAATAGATCAGAAGGACAGAACAGGTCGTGCTGCTGGGGTAGTGACACTATACATGAAAGAAAATGTAGACTCAAATGAAGTAAAAATCTCAATTGAACCAATATGTTCCATAGAATCTCTGGATAGTTATTCTATGCTTTAATAATAAGAATATAGCAGTGGGGTTATATTACCGATCACCTAGCCAGGACAGGGATAGTGATTATGAAATGCTAAGGGAGATTAGGGTGGCTATCAAATTAAAAACTAAATAATAGTGGGGGATTTCACCTATCCCCACATTGAGTGGGTACATATCACCTCAGCATGGGATGCGGAGATAAAATTTCTAGACGCCTTAAACAACTGCTTCTTGGAGCAGCTGGTTCTGGAACCTATAAGAAGAATGGCAATTCTTGATTTAGTTCTAAGTGGAGGACGGAATCTGATCCAAGGGGTAAATATAACTGGACCACCTGGAAATAGTGACCATAATGTGATAAAATGTATCATCCCTGTCGTGGGAAAAACACCTCGTAAGTCCAACACTGTGGCATTTAATTTCAGAAAGAGGAACTACACAAAAATGAGGAGGTTAGTCAAACAAAAATTAAAAGGTACAATGACAAAAGTAAAATCCCTGAAAACCACATGGAGACTTTTCAAAGACACCACTAGTAAAGAGGGCTTTAAACTAGATTCATTGGGGGACGATGACCAAAGCCCTGAGGTAAGTGAGAAAGTCGGATTCTGGAAAGGGAACACAAGGAGGAACGAGCAACAAGGAGGACCCCTGACTCGAATGGAGAAGGTAGGGCAATCAACTGGCTATCTAAGGTGTTTGTACACAAATGCAAGAAGCCTTGGAAAGAAATAGGAAAAATTAGAAGCCCTGGCCCAGTCAAAGAACTATGATTTGATTGGAATAATGGAGACTTGGTGGGATGACTCACATGACTGGAGCACTGTCATGGAAGGGTATAAACTGTTCAGGAAGAACAGGCAGGGGAAAAAAGGAGGAGGAGGTGCATTGTATGTAAGAGAGCAGTATGACTGCTCAGAGCTCTAGTATTTAGAGGGAGAAAAGACTGTTGAGAGTCTATGGGTTAAGTTTAGAGGTGGAAGCAACAGGGCTGATGTTGTGGTTGGTGTCTGCTATAGACCACTGGATCAGGTGGATAAGGTAGATGAGGCTTTCTTCGGACAACTGAGAGAAGCTTCCAGATCACAGGCCCTGGTTCTCATAGGGGACTTTAATAACCCTGACATCTTTTGGGAGACCAATACAGCAGTACAGAGACAATCCAAAAAGTTTTTGGAGAATGTTGGGGACAACTTCCTGGTACAAGTGCTGAAGGAACCGACCAGGGGCCATGCACAGCTTGACCTGTTGCTCACAAACAGGGAGGAACTAGAAGGTGAAGTAGAGGTGGGAGACAACCTGGGAAGCAGTGATTATGAGATGGTAGATTTCAGGATCCTGTCCAAAGAAAGAAAGGAGAGATGCAAAATACACACCCTGGACTTCATAAAAGCAGACTTTGACTCTCTCAGAGAACTGATGGGCAGGATTCCCTGGGATGCTAACATGAAAGAGGAAGGAGTCCAGGAGAACTGGCAGTATTTTAAAGAAGACTTATTAAAGACACAGGAAGAAACCATCCCAATGCACAGCAAGAAAAGCAAATATGGTAGGTGACCAGACTGGCTTACCAGAGACATCCTTGGTGAGCTTAAACACAAAAAGGAAACTTATAAGCAGTGGAAACTTGGGACAGATGACTAGGGAGGAGTATAAATATATTGCTCGAGAATGCAGGGGAGTTATCAGGAAGGCGAAAGCGCAATTGCAATTGCAGCTAGCAAGGGATGTGAAGGATAACAAGAAAGGTTTCTATAGGCATGTTAGCAATAAACGGGTGATCAGAGAGGGTGTGGGGCCCTTACTGGATGCGGGAGGTAACCTAGTGATAGATGATGTGGGAAAAGCTGAAGTACTCAATGCTTTCTTTGCCTCTGTCTTTACAGATAAGGTCAGCTCCCAGATAAATGCACTAGGCAATGCAGTATGGGATGGAGGTAGACAGCCCTTGGTGCAGAAAGAACAAGATAGGAACTATTTAGAAAAGCTACACATACACAAATCCATGGGCCCAGATTTAATGCATCCAAGGGTACTGAGGGAATTGGCAAATGTCATTGCAGAGCCTTTAGCCATTACCACTGAAAACTCATGGAGACCGGGAGAGATCCCAGATGATTGGAAAAAGGCAAATGTAGTGCCCATCTTTAAAAAGGGAAGAAAGACAATTCAGAGAACTACAGACCAGTCAGCCTTATCTCAGTCCCTTGAAAAATCATGGAGGGGATCCTCAAAGAATCTATTCTGAAGCATTTGGAAGAGGGGAAAGTGATCAGGAATAGTCAACATGGATTCACAAAGGGAAAGTCATGCCTGACCAATCTGATTAGCTTCTATGATGAGTTAACTGATTCTGTGGATATAGGAAAGTCAGTGGATGTGATATACCTTGACTTTAGCAAAGCTTTTGATACGTCTCCCACAATATTCATGTCAGCAAGTTAAGGGAGTATGGTTTGGATAAATGGACTGCAAGATGGATAGAAAGCTGGCTAGACTGTCAGGTCCAATGGGTAGTGATCAACAGCTCGATGTCAGGATGGCAGTCAGTTTCTAGCAGAGTGCCCCAAGGATCTGTTCTAGGACCAGTTTTGTTCTACATCTTTATTAATGACCTGGATCAGGGGATGGATTGCACCCTCAGCAAGTTTGGAGATGACACTAAGCTAGGGGGAGAGGTAGATATGCTGGAGCGCAGAGATAGGGTCCAGAGTGACCTAGACAGATTAGAGGATTAGGCCAAAAGAAATCTCATGAGGTTCAACAAGGACAAGCGCAGAGTCCTGCACTTGGGATGGAAGAATCCCAAGCATTGTTACAGGCTGGGGGCCGAATGGCTAAGTAGTAGTTCTGCAGAAAAGGACCTGGGGATTACAGTGGATGAGAAGCTGGATATGAGTCAACAGTGTGCCCTTGTAGCCAAGAAGGCGAATGGCATTAGGCATTAGGAGGAGTATTGCCAGCATATCTAGAGAAGTGATTAGTCCCCTTTATTTGGCTCTGATGTGTCCAGTTCTGGGCCCCCCACTATAGAGAGGAAGTAGACGCATTGGAGAGGGTCCAGTGGAGGGCAACCAAATGATTAGCAGGCTGGAGCACATGACCTATGAGGAGACACTGAGGGATTTGTGTTTGTTTAGTCTGCAGAAGAGAAGAGTGAGGGGGGATTTGATAGCAGCCTTCAACTTCCTGAAGGGAGGTTCCAAAGAGGACGGAGAAAGTCTGTTCACAGTAGTGATGGATGGCAGAACAAGGAATAATGGTCTCAAGTCACAGTGAGTTAGGTCTAGGTTGGATACTAGGAAAAACTATTTCACTAGGAGGGTGGTGAAACACTGGAATGGGTTACCTAGGGAAGTGGTGTAATCTCCATCCCTAGAGATTTTTAAGTCTTGGCTTGATAAAGTCCTGGCTGGGTTGATTTAGTTGAGATTGGTCCTGCCTTGGGCAGGTGGCTGGACTTGATGACCTCCTGAGGTCTCTTACAGCTCTATGATTCTATAATAATAGAGGCCCAACTTAAATATACCCCCCAAATTAAAAAACACAGCAAGAGAACCAAAAAAAAAGTGCCACTGGGGGTTAACAGCCAAGTAAAAATAGCAGTGAGAGATAAAAGGGCATCATTTAAAAAGTGGAAGTTAAATCCTCGTGCAGAAAATAGAAAGGAGTATAAATTCTGTCAAATTAAGTGTAAAAATACAATAAGGAAAGACAAAAAGGAGTTTGAAAAACAGCTAGCCCAAAACTCAAAAAGTAATAGCAATTTTTTTAAAAAATACATCAGAAGCAGGAAGACTGTTAAACAACCAGTGAAGCCACAAGACGACTGAGATACTAAAGGAGTACTCAAAGACAATAGGTTTAATTGCAGAGGAACTAAATGAATTCTTTGCTTTGGTCTTCACAGCTGAGGATGTTAGGGAGATTCCCAAACCTGAACCATTCTTTTTAGGTGACAAATCTGAGAAATTGTCCCAGATTGAGGTATCATTAGAGGAGGTTTTGGAACAAATTGATAAATTTAACAGTAACAAGTCATGGGGACCAGATGGTATTCACTCAATAGTTCTTCGAGTGGCCCCGTGGGTGCTCCACTCTAAGTGTCGGGTCCCGTCCTGGCACCGTGGCTCGGAGACTTTTCATAGCCGTGCTCCGCCGGCTCGTGCATGCGTGGTTCAGCAGGACAGCGTTCGCGCCTTTGATCAGCCGCGCGCGAGCCGACAACCATCAGTTCCTCTCAACCGCCTCAGGTCGCGGTCGGAGCTCCCTGATCTCTCTTTACTGATGGTTTTAGATAATTCTCTACTGTAAATAGTTAGAGTTAGTTAAAGTTTTGTGTTAGTTGTGTTCCTTTTTCTTGTTTCTCTGTTAAAAAAAAAAAAGTTTTCTCTCAGACTTCGGTGAAAGCTGCCACACCTAAGCTGGTGAAATTGACTACCCATATGGGGATTACACAGGCATTCCTTATCTGTGGTGACAATGCCTGGCTCAACTGGGTTCAAAAAATGCTTAAAGTGCCGTGAAGCCATGCCAACGGCTGACGGCCATGACAGTTGTATCAGGTGCCTGGGGGAAACTCATGTCCCTGACAAGTGCAACCATTGTAGAAAATTAACCTCAAGAGCCCGGAGGGAGCGGGAGATGAAAGCCAGAATGTTAATGTTTGACAAGGCATTGCAGCCTGATCCGATCCCTCCTGCGACCACAAAAACCTCGGGGCATAAGAGGAGAGCGGCTTCTCTGGGATCGGCTCTCTCCAAGACAGCAAAGCCATCCCCGACGTGCTCTCTCCCTGCGGCAGCCACAACGTCGGCAGGAGCTTCCAAGGTGACCCCCGGGGGGTCTGGTAACCTTGCTGGGGCTGGTAGGGGAGAACCCCCACCGCCCAGAGGGAGATCGGCTTCAGTGCCGAAATCGGGAGCAACGCCGCAGCTGGCCGGCAAGTCTTCACCGGCTTCAGCAGCACGCTCCCTGAAACTGACAGACACGCCGGTGCCGCAATTGACCAGCCTCTCCACACCGGCTTCAGCGGCACCTAATGCATCGGTGCCTATCCTGCCTGCCCCGGCATCGGCACTGCCCCTTCCAGCACCAGCATCTGAACCAGAACGTGTGGATGCTTCAGGCGCGGCACCGTCGTTAACCTCGGCACCGGACGACATACCGCAACAGCTGACTTCTCCAGCATCGCTTCACTTTCATTCGGTGCCTGGCTCCCCCATGAGTCTGGGGATGGATGGGACTTCTACACCTAGAAAGTCATTATCCAAGACCCATTATAGGGACAGGTCCCTTTCTCCAGCTGTTTCACCAGGAAGACATGATCGCTATCGTGCTTATGTGTCTCCTTCACGGGTTATGCACAGCCGGCATGACTATAGGGATGCAGTGTACTTAGACACACATTGGTCCCGTTCACGATCCTGTTCACCCTCCCGATTTTCGAGGTACGGGTCTGTTAGACGCTCTCCATGTCGCGTCTATTATGTCCATCATGGTAGTGCACGCTCCTCTCGGCACTCCTCCCTGTCGCGGTCCGAGCGCTATTATGACCGCTATCATAGATCATATTACGATCGTCCCCAGCGTGACTATACTCCATCATCACACAGGTGATCTTCCTGCATCCGCCAATCACCAACAGCAAAATACTTACCTCACCGATCACAGCCATTACATTCACCTTCTCCGGCTAAGAGTCCAACGATCCAGCTAGACCAGTCTGAACCAGAAGAGGGACAGTTGTCTGAAACAGAAGACCCTAAGCCGGAGACTCCTCCAGCAGACTGTTCCTCGTCTTCCCTGGATGACGCGATATGCCCGATTGACATCTCCCCACTGGATGATCTGAAACACTTTCAGGATCTCTTCAAACGAGTGGCAGGCACGCAGGAAATACAGCTGGCGGATGTTCCGGTTAAGAAACACCGACTCTTGAAAAACCTCCGTCCACAACAACGTGCAAAGATCGCATTACCAATCGATGTATAATGATGATATGATGATAATGGAAGTGGCGGATGAGATATGGCAACATCGGTTACCCCTACGAGTAAAAAGGCTGACAAGAAATATTTTGTTCCGGCGAAAGGCTTGGACTTTTTATTCAGTCACCCCCAACCTAACTCGTTGGTAGTAGACGCAGCTCAACGTAGGAGTAAGGCGCCACAGTACAGAAATACCCTTCCAGACAAGGACAATAAAAAATTAGATATTTTTGGCAGGAAAGTCTACTCCTCAGCCACGCTGTTGTTACGAATTGCAAACTACTCAGCCCATCTATCGAATCATAATTTCGATAATTATTCAAAGTTAACAGAGCTGCTGCACCATCTTCCAGACAGCAAGAAGCCACTCCTGAAAGCAATAGTTCAAGAAGGGTATGCATCATGTAGTACTGCACTACAGATTGCCATGGATGTGGCTGACACAGCAGCTTGAGCTGCTGCTACAGGTATAGCCATGAGGAGATCATCTTGACTTTCATCCGCATGGGCTCCAAAGGAGTTGCAAAATAAGGTTGAGGATCTACCGTTTGACAAACAAACTCTTTGCGGCAAACACTGATGAGATCCTACATTCGGGGAAAGATTCACGTACAACTCTACGTACGCTTGGGATGTACACGCCTTCCCTCAAACTGAGACGTTATTTCCCTTACCAACAGAGATACGATTTCAATTTTTCTAGACAACAGACACGTCCCTTCGACAACCAGCATCCTAGAGAGCGCCCTCAGCACAAGCGGCCACAACAGAACCGTTCGGCTAATCAGTCATCAACTAAGCAGCAAATTTGACTTGCTTGTTGAGGATGCAAGCCAACTGCCTTTAATCAACACGGAAAATCATCATCTTTTTCACCATCGTCTACGCTCATTTTATCACCAGTGGTCTGCAATCACCATGGACAGATGAGTGCTAGAAGTAGTTCGGTCTGGCCTCTCCATCCCCTTTCTCTCTATTCCCCCTACCACTCCACCGACCCCGTCCCTTTTCAGGGACCCCTCTCACGAGAAACTGTTGAAACAGGAAGTTCAACGCTTGCTCGCCGTTGGAGCGATAGAGGGAGTTCCCAAACAGTTCTGGGGAAAGGGGTTTTACTCCCGATATTTTCTCACACCAAAGAAGTCGGGAGGTTGGAGACCCATTCTAGACCTTCGAAAGCTAAACCGGTACCTTCGAAAGCACCGTTTCAAGATGGTAACCTTATCAACCATTATTCTGTCGTTGAATAAAAAGGATTGGTTTGCAGTTCTCGACTTGCAGGACGCCTACTTCCACGTAGAGATTCACATGGCGCACAGGCGTTTTCTTCGTTTCCAGTTGGGGAGCGAGCATTATCAGTACAAGGTCCTACCATTTGGTCTAGCATGTGCTCCCAGAGTTTTCACCAAAACATTAGCGGTGGTCGCGGCCCATTTACGCAGACTGGGGGTGACAATATTTCCTTACTTAGACGATTGTCTCCTCAAGGGTACGACATATATGGAAACATGTCACATGGTCCGGACAGTATCTGACGAATTTGCGGCTCTGGGCCTTCTCATAAACTCAAAGAAGTCATCGTTAGTTCCCTCCCAAAACCTCATGTTCATAGGTGCGCGACTCGATTCAACTGCAGCGCGAGCATATTTACCAGTGGAACGTTTTACGGCAATCAAAGAGCTGGTACACACTGTGATGAATGCTCCAACAATTCCCACACGTGTCTGTCTACAGCTGTTGGGACACATGGCTGCCGCAACCATTGTAGTGCGCAACGCAAGGTTACATTTTCGTTGCCTCCAGCATTGGTTAGCCACGGTTTACTTCCCGTCAAAGTACACCATCCACAGGCCGGTAGTGGTGCCACAGTATGTCCGGGATTCCCTACAGTGGTGGGTCAACCCGGCCAATCTTCTCACGGGCATTCCATTTCATCGCCCACAACTCACAACACAAATTACTACAGATGCCTCCCTTATAGGTTGGGGAGCTCACATGGGCAATCTCACGGTTCAGGGACGTTGGTCGACACAAGAGATGCTACTATATCAATGTGCTCGAGTTAAGAGCGGTACGACATGCTTGCAAACATTTCCAAGTCCACATTCAGAATACAACGACCAGGATTCTAACGGACAACATGGCAACTATGTTTTATATCAACAAACAAGGGGGTGCCCGATCCCGTTCTCTTTGCGCAGAGAGCACTCGTTTATGGAATTGGTGTATCGCCAACAACACCGTTCTCACAGCATCCTACCTTCCAGGCATCGACAACTTAATAGCAGACTCTCTCAGCAGGCGTTTTCCTCATGACCACAAATGGGAGGTACGCACGGACGTGCTGACTCGTGTTTTCGCTCGATGGGGATTTCCAACAATAGATTTGTTCACAACAGAACTCAATTCGAAATGTCCCACTTATTGTTCAAGAGCCGGAATAGGACACCACTCCCTGGGGGATGCCTTTCTTCTCCACTGGGGGACGTCGTTACTATACGCCTTTCCCCCGGTAGCGTTAATTCCCAGGGTTCTGGAAAAGATCAACATAGACGAGGCCCGGGTAATCCTCCTAGCACCGGCATGGGCTCGTCAGCCTTGGTTCTCAATGCTCCACCAGATGTCAGTGAGAGCGCCGTATCCTCAGCCTTCTCTTCCGAATCTGTTGACCCAGGGCAACGGATCCCTCAGGCACCCGAGACCCGAAGTTCTGCACCTCACTGCATGGATGCTTGCTGGTTCACCGACTCCGAACAATCATGTTCTCAGCGAGTCAAGCAAGTGCTGATGCATAGTCGAAAAGAATCCACACGAACCACTTATGTGGCTAAGTGGTCGAAGTTCCAAGCATGGTGTACGGACAACAATGTGGACTCGTGTTTTGCAACCCTACCTTGTATATTGGAATACCTCTTGCAGCTACATGACAAATGGCCTGGCTCTTGCATCTCTACGAGTGCACTTAGCAGCAATCAATGCCTTCCACCACAGGGATGGCGATTTTTCCTTGTTCGCGCACCCTACTACAAAAAGATTTCTGAAGGGGCTCTCGAATCTCCATCCCCCGCGGAGGCCTCCTTCACCCTTATGGAATTTGGATCTATGCCGCTTTGTCGACATAACAGTGTGGACGCAAAGGACAATGTAGATGCAATAATGCCTTCTATCGACAGAACTCTGTCGACAAAAGGCGTTATTCCTCGTAAAATGAGGTTTACATACGTCGACAAAACTGCTGAGTTTTGTCGACATTATGTCGACATAACTCAAAGGCAGTGTGGACTCAGGTATAGTTTTGTCGACAAAAGTCCACTTCAAAAAAGATTCAAAAAAGATTTAGATAAACTCATGGAGGTTAGGTCCACCAATAGTTATTAGCCAGAATGGGTAGGAATGGTGTCCCTAGCCTCTGTTTGTCAGGGGTAGGGGAAATGGATGACAGGAGAGGGATAACTTGATGATTACTTGTTTCAGTTCACTCCCTCTGGGGCATCTAGCATGGGCCATTGTCAGAAGACAGACTACTGGGTTAAATGGTCTGACCAAGTATGGCCGTTCTTATGTTCCTGTGTTCTCCCAGGTCACAATTCCCTCCCAGAGCCTGCACCCCCTTCTAAATCCTCCCCGAGGCCAGAATCCTCTCCTGCACCCATATCCTATCCCTGACCCTGCACCCCATTCTCCTGCTCCATCACCACTCAAACCCTCTGCACCACCTTCTTCCAGGTCACAAGTTCCTCCCAGACTCTGCATGCCCTGCTGCAAGAATTCTCTCCTATACCCTAACTCTTTCCTGGATCCTACATCCCAAGATCCTACCCCAGATCACAAGCCTCTCCCTTCACTCAAGCTCCCTCTCAGGCCCCACATCCCTTCTTGCACCCCAACTCCCTACCACAAGCTCCCTTCTGCACTCAACCTCTCTCCCAGACCCCCCCCCCCATAGAAGTGCAGCCCTTGATCACTTGCCAAAGTCTTGGCATGCCCCCCATTAAAAATTATCGCCCATCCCTGAATTAGGCCCTAAAGGTATGTCTGAACTGCCACCCTAGTTCGAACTAGGGTGGCTAATGTAGGCATTCGAACTTGCAAATTGAAGGCCGGGATTTAAATATCCCAGGCTTTTATTTGCATGTTCCTGGGCGCCACCATTTTTAAATGCCCCATAGTTCGAACTCCCTGCCCGCAGCTACACGCGGCATGGACTAGGTAGTTTGAATTAAAGCTCCTAATTCAAACTACCGTTACTCCTCCTGCAATGAGGAGGAACATGCCCGGGAACATGCAAATAAAAGCCCGGGATATTTAAATCCCAGGCTTCATTTGCAAGTTCGAATGCCTACATTAGCCAGCCTAGTTTGAACTAGGGTGGCAGTGCAGACATACCCTAATATAGTATGGCCAAATCTAACCACTCTATCATTAGCTAAAAGAAAGTTACTATATTTCCCTATCTCCAAAATGGAGAATAAGGACAATCCAGGGAATTATAGACCCATCAGTTTAATTTTAGTACCTGGAAAGAATAGAGCAAACAATCAAACAATTTGTAAGCACCTAGAAGATAATAAAGTAAGTAAAAATCCACATGCATTTGTCAAGAACAAATCATGTCAAATCAACCTAATATTATTCTCCTTTGACAGAATAACAAGACTTGTATAAGAGAAATAGTAATAGATGTGATATATGCTGACTTTAATAAGCCTTTAGGTTATGTCTACACTACGGGGGTTTTCTGGGATACTGGAAGGTATCCCGGAAAAACTCTGCCACGTCCAGGGAACACCATGTCCATTGCTGCTTTTTTTTTTTTTTTTTTTTTTTTTTTTTGCAGAAGAGCAGACGTGCTCTTTCAGAAGCCCTGTCTTCCTCCTCCCATGAGGAAGAAGGGCTCTTCCAAAAGAGGAGGCTTTTCTGAAATTTGGCTCAGTGTTAGTGGGCCAAATTTCAGAAAAGCCTCTTCTGACAAAACTATGGGAAAAAAGTACCTTTTCCCAATAGATAACTGTAGTGCAGACATCGCCTTAGATACTGTCTCACATGACCTCCTCATAAACAAATAAGGGAAAGCGAAGTTACTCACCTTTGTGTAGGTGCTGGGCTTCACATTAGGTGCTGGGCTTGCCCTGGCACCGCAGGACGGAGATGTTTTAAAGCCGTAGTCAGCTGGAGCGCGCATGCATGGGGGGGGAAGGGGGGGTCTCAGCAAGGGGTACGCCCTTAAGAAATGCAGTAGAGGTAGCTATTGCTCTAGTGGAATGGGCTTTAAGGCATTGAGGAAGGGGAACATTACGTAAAGTATAGCATTGGGCTATATAGGAGACAATTAATTTGGAAATTCTCTGAGATGACAGGGGATGCCCTTTGGATCACTCTGCCAGGGAAACCAATAATCTATCCATTTTTTGGAAGGGTTTAGTATGCTGCAAGTAGAATGCTAAGGCCCTGCGTACGTCTAGCGTATGAAGGTTTGCCTCAAGAGGAGATGCATGAGGCTTTGGGTGAAAAGCAGGTAGGACTATTGGTTCGTTAAGATGAAATGGAGAGCAGCCCTTAGGGATGAAGGCCAGGTGATGACTCAGGATAACACTATCTTTGTGACGGTGTAAGGAGGTGAAGCCATTAGTGTGGAGATCTCACTCGCTTGACACGCCGACGTGATGGCAATCAGGAAGACCAGTTTCTGGGTGAGGGTCTGGAGAGGTATGGTGGCTAGAGGTTCGAAGGGACGTGTTGTCAACATGGAGAGTACCAAGTCCAAATTCCACAACGGAGTGGGGGAATGTAGAGGAGGGTTTAGATTCACTAAATCTTTAAGAACCCTCTTCGTGAGGGGATGAGCGAAGTTCCCTCTATTGGTTGTCTAAACGCAGTCAGTGCTGCGAGATGGACTCTTATAGTCACTAAGGCTAGTCTGTTCTGTTGTAGATGCATCATATAATCCAAGATGAAGGAGATTGGGACCATTTGAGGATCGAGGTTGCGGTCAGAGCACCAAGAAGTAAAACAACGCCTTTTGGAAAGGTAAGTGGCACGTGTATTTTGTTTTCTACTGTGTATAAGAACATTCTTAACACAATCAGAACAGAGAACCTCGGAAGCGTTCAGCCAACTAGGTACCAGGCTGACAGGTGTAGCGCATGTAGTTGAGGATGAAGGAGAGTCTCGCTTCTGGGTCAGGAGGTTCTCGATTAATGGTAGGTGATATGGTGGATGTTGTGGCAGGTGCATGAGAATTGGGTACCAATGCTGGCGAGGCCATTCCGGTGCAATCAGGATGACCAAGGCTTTGTCGGAGTCGATCTTCTGAAGGACTGAAGATAAGTGGGATGGGGGAAAAGCGTACATGAGGGGACCGTTCCAACTGAGGAGAAAGGCGTCCCCTAAGGAGTGGTGACCTAAGCCTGCCCTGGAGCAGAAGCGGTGACATTTCCTGTTGCTGGTGATGGCAAAAAGGTCTATTTGTGGAAAACCCCAACGGCGAAGCACGGAATGAAGGATGCGCCAATCGATTTCCCAATTCTGGTGCGTTGCAAAATTCCTGCTGAGGGAATTGGCTATCGTGTTGTTGATGCCAGGTAAATAGGACACCACAAGTGTCATGGCATTGGCAATGCACCAATTCCATGGTCGGCTTGCTTCCGCACATAGCGATCGGGATCATGCACCTCCTAGACGGTTTATATAGAACATGGTGGCTACGTTGTTTGTGAAGACGGCCACTGTGGAGTTGCGGAGGTGTGTGCAGAAATGCCTGCAGGCGTTGGCAATGGCCCTCAACTCGATTCCTGAGGGGACCAACGACCTTGCACAGAAAGCTTGCCCATGTAAGCATCCCAACCGACGAGGGAGGCATTGGTGGTGATGTGAAAATGAGGTGGTGGGTGCCAAAACGGAGTGCCCAAAAGTAAACTGTCATCGACCATCCACCAATGAAGGGAAGACTTGACCGTGGGAGGGACGGTTATCCATCTGCATACACTGTGCATAATGAGATCGTATATTGTGGTCAGCCACTGTTGTAGAGGCCGAAAGTGCAGCCCGGCATGGGGAACGACGTAAGTCGTGGAGACCATATGACCCATTAATTTGAGAACCGTCACGACTTGTACTGAGCGTCAGTACAGAAGTTGATCCAATAGGTCCTGTAATGCTCGAAACCTGGGTAGAGGTAGGTATGCCCTCGCAATGACTGAATCGAGATGCGCACCTATAAACTCTAGGTTCTGGGTAGGTATTAGGGTGGATTTGTCTTCGTTGAGAAGGAGACCTAATGAAAGGAGACAGTCCATAGTCACCCATACCATATCTGAGGTCTCTGACCACGAGTGTCCTTTTATCAGGCAATCGTCCAGGTAGGGATATATAGTGATTGCCATGTGTCGAAGGTGGGAAGCAACAACCACGAATGTTTTCATAAAGACTCTTGGTGCAGTGGCGAGACCGAACGGAAGTACTCGATATTGGTAGTGATCTGCACCGATTGTGAAACGGAGAAATTTCCTGTGAGCAGGATGAACTGTGACATGGAAGTAGGCATCCTTGACGTCAAGAGCAGCAAACCAATCACTGCGCTCCGGAGCCAGCAGCATAGAAGTTAAAGTCACCATCTTGAAATGTTGTTTCTGAATGTGTTTGTTTAACTGACGAAGATCCAATATGGGTGTCCATCCGCCGGGTTTTTTCTCCATGAGGAAATAACGGGAATAAAATTCTCTCCCTTGAAACTGAGATGGAACTCTCTCTATTGCTCCTATGTGGAGGAGATGAGAGATTTCGACCCGAAGTAGGTCCTCATGAGAGGGGTCCCTGATTAGGGACAAGGATGGGGGAGTTGTGGGGGGGAGAGAATGAAATGGAATGATGTAACCGGAACGGATAATTTCTAAGACCCAAGTGTCTGTAGTGATCTTTGCCCATGGTTGTAAAAGGGTCTCAGACGATGGTGAAAAATGTGACTGAGGCTCGGAGGGGCCGAATGCTTGCTCTCGACCAACGCATCAAACGTGCTGTTTATTGCCTGCTTGCATTTACGCACGGTGATTCTGGTTTTGGCGCCTTATTAGTCTCTGCTGATGATTTTGCCGAGGTTGGTCAAATTGGCAGTGTTGTGGTTGCCAATGTTGTCTGGGATGGAAATAATCATAGCACCTTTGCAAGGGGGAATAGGTCTGTACCAGCATTGTGTCTACCGGCACTGTACTTGTGTCGGTGCCGGTGTCTCTCGGCCCGGTGCTTCTCGAACCGGTGCCAGTGTTCCATCTTGAGTTTGGGAGGGCGCTGAGCGGTCATGCACTGAGCCCGGTGCCGCCTGCTCTTGTGCCGGAGTTATTGGGTCCTCTGAAGAGGAAGACGAGGTGGATGCGGCACGTAGCGGTACCAAGAGCTGCGGTGCCGTTGGAATTGCCAGTGCCCATGGCTTCAGTGCCGGGGGGTGATTTTCCCGCAGCATGATGAAACACCGAGGACACACTCTTAGACGGTTTCAAAGCACTTGAAACCGCAGTGTCCAATTTAGATTTAGAGGTAACTCTGCTCTGAGACGTTAAAGGCAATTATCTGTTCAGCGATGGTCTGGGCCTCTTAGGAGGAGCCCTAGATGGGGAGGATGCACTCCGTTTTTGAGGCTGGTGCACAGGCCGAGTTGGGGAGGCTAGTGCAGGCGGCTGGAGCGCCTTATCAAAGAGGATCATCCGGAGCCTCATTTCATGGTCTCGGCAGGCCCTTGCTGTAAGTTTTGAGCAATTTGTCCGCATTTTTGCGGTACATGGCTCTCACCGAGACAACGGATGCACGCAGCATGGCCGTCTGAGACAGGCATGGGGTCCTTATATGAAGAGAATTTTTTTAAAACCGGGAGAGCCCGGTATTATGGTTTTCAGTGCTCGCTGCCTGCTACAGAAGTCTTTTCCATTTGTTTCTTCTGTTGTGTCTCATCCCTCTCTCTCTCTCTCTTTTTTAACTATGTACAAGATATAACAGTGAAGGGAGAATGTAAAGCTAACAGACTAAGGTAAGAAGAAAACAGCTGTGGGTTTTTTTTGTAGGTTAGTAAAAAGGGAGTTACTCACCTTGTGCAGTAACGAGTGTTCTTCGAGATGTGTGTCCCCGTGGGTGCTCCACTGTAGGTGAAGGGTTGCCCTGACCCGCAGATCGGAGCTTTGTATAGCAGTTTCCCCTGTTGAGCCACGCATGCCCAGGAGGCGTCTCGAGCCCTTCCCGCCTCCTGAGGAGCGTGACTCAACCCCCTCCCTTTCAGTTCCTCGTCTCCGCCCGAGAATTTTGACTCCGAGCAGAGGGGAGGTAGGGAGGGTCGTGGAGCACCCACGGGGACACACATCTCGAAGAACACTCGTTACTGCACAAGGTGAGTAACTCCCTTTTCTTCTTCGAGTAGTGTCCCCGTGGGTGCTCCACTGTAGGTGACTACAAAGCAGTATTCAATGTAAGGCTGGAGGGAGCCGGAGTCATTGTTTAGCAGTGGTGGAGAGCACTGCTGTGGCAACTGCTGAATCGCTCTTGAGCTGAGGAAGGATAGCGTAGTGTTTAGCAAAAGTATGGTCTGAAGACCATGTTGCTGCTCGGTAAATGTCTCTTAAGGGGACATTGCCCAGAAAGGCTGTAGAAGCGGCCGTGGCTCGAGTAGAATGCTCTCGTGGTGGGCATTGTAGTGGTCTATTGCCCAGAGAGTGACATTTGATTATACATGTCGATATCCACTTTGAGATTCATTGCGATGATATTGGTGTTCCCTTGGATCGTTCAGCAATGGAAATAAAAAGTCTTTCGGATTTACGAAATGGTTTTCTTCTTTCTAGGAAGAAGGCCAGAGCCCTCCGGATGTCCAGAGTGTGCAGGCTGGCGTCTGTCTGTGAAGAATGCGGTTTTGGGAAAAAGGTAGGTAATACGATGGGTTCGTTGAGATGGAATTCTGTACATATCTTTGGCAAAAACGTGGGATAGGGTCTCAGTATTACCCTATCCTTAGTGAAAACTGTGTAAGGAGGTTCTGACATTAGTGCTCCGAGTTCGCTCACCCTCCTGACGGAGGTAATGGCTAATAGGAAGCAGACTTTCATAAAAAGGAAGGGAAGTGGTACTGTTGCCAGTGGCTCAAAGGGAGGTCTGGTGAGGCAGTTCAAAACAAGATTTAGGTCCCACAAAGGGGGTGGGGCCTTATGTGGTGGGTACACATTCTGGAGTCCCTTGAGGAATCTCTTCGTAATAGGATGGTTAAAAATAGAGAAGCCGTGTACTGAGGTATGAAATGCTGCTATTGCAGCGAGGTGTACTCTTAAAGAGGAGATTGACAGTCCTGATGCCTTAAGCTCCAGAGTGTAATCCAGGATGGTATTTAGTAGTGAGGCACAGGGTTCCACCTTGGCTCGCTGACACCAATGACAGAAACGTGTCCATTTCTGTTGATAAGTTTTCCGAGTAGACTGTCTCCTGCTATGGAGGAGGATGTCTTTTACTCGCTGGGAGCAGCGCTCTTCTACCTCCGAGAACCAGAGAGAAGCCATGCGTGAAGGTGCAGAGTACTGAGTTGTGGATGCAGTATCTTGCCATTGTCCTGAGATAGTAGGTCCATCCGGTATGGTAGTGGGTGGGGTGGCTGGACCGCTAGCCTGTGAAGGTATGGGTACCAGGTTTGGCGCGACCATGATGGTGCAATCAGGATGACTAGGGCTTTGTCTCTCAGGATCTTGCGCAGAACTCTTGGGATGAGCGGTATGGGAGGAAAGGCGTAGTGTAGGGGGGCTGTCCATTTGGTTAGGAAGGCATCCCCCAGAGAGTGTTTGCCAAGTCCCGCACACGAGCAGAATTGGGGACATTTGGTGTTCTGGGTAGAAGCGAAGAGGTCTATCAATGGCCATCCCCATTGATGAAAAATTGAGTTCGCCAGCTCCGTATGTAACTCCCATTCGTGGTCCTTGGTGAAGTTTCGGCTGAGGGAGTCCGCTTTGGTATTGTTCACTCCGGGCAGGTATGATGCTATAAGGGTGACTTGGTTGCGGATACACGCATTCCACAGGCGAATAGCCTCCGTGCGTAACGAGCGGGAGCGGGCTCCACCCTGCCTGTTTATGTAGAACATCGTACAGATATTGTCTGTTAGGATGCGGACTGTGTGATTGGCGATGTCGGAGGCAAAGTGTGCACAGGCATTTCTTACTGCTCTCAATTCGAGGAGATTGATATGTAAGAGTGTCTCGTTTGGGGACCACCTGCCTTGAACTTTGTGGCCATCCATATGTGCGCCCCAGCCGAGCAGGGAAGCGTCTGTGGTGATTTGAATAGTGGGTTCGATTTGTTGGAACGGAACCCCCGCCAGAAGATTGTTTGGCACTGTCCACCATCGTAAGGATACGAGCACGTCTGGTAGGATAGTAACCGTTTTGTTTCGAGGGTGTCGTGATGGGACATAAACGGCTGCAATCCAAAGCTGGAAACATCGGAAGTGCAGACGAGCGTGGTGGACTACGTAGGTGGTGGAAGCCATGTGTCCCATTAGTTGGAGGCATGTAAGTATTGTGGTGGTAGGAACTGCGAGCATCCCGTTTATAATTTTTTGCATGGTTGCAAACCGTTGAGGTAGGTATGCTCGGGCTGTAAGTGAGTTCAGGCGTGCGCCAATGAGCTCTATATCTTGAACCGGGTACAGAATCGATTTGTCTTGGTTGATTAGAAGACCTAGATGACTGAGGAGGGCCGTGGTCGTAAGTATCATAGCGGCAGTTTCGGTGTATGAGGATCCTTTTAGAAGGCAATCATCCAGGTAGGGAAATATGATGACGTTCTGGCATCTGAGATACGCGGTTACGACCGCCAGTACCTTGGAAAATACCCTCGGGGCTGATGAGAGGCCGAGGGGAAGAACCTTGTACTGGAAATGGTCCAGTCCCAACGTGAAGCGTAGGTAGCGTCTGTGGGCGGGGTGGATGGTTACATGGAAATAGGCATCTTGGAGGTTGAGGGCTGCGAACCAGTCCCCTCGATCTAGCGCAGGAATGATTGCAGAAAGAGTGACCATCTTGAAACGCTGTCTCTTGAGAAATTTGTTCAGTTTGCGGAGATCCAATATAGGTCTCCAGCCCCCCGTTCTTTTTTCGGTCAGGAAATAATTCGCGTAAAACCCCCTCCCGTGGAACTCTCGAGGTACCCTTTCTATAGCCCCAATGGCAATGATTAACCTCTTGTTTTAGAAGGTTCTCGTGAGAGTGGTCCCTGAAAAGGGACGGGGTAGGGGGAAGGGTAGGGGGAATAGAAATAAAAGGGATGGTATAGCCCACTCGAATTATCTCTAGGACCCAGCGGTCCGATGTTATGGATTCCCACTGTGGGAGGAAGGCAAGCAAACGGTGGTTGAATAGATGGCCATGTTGAGGTGCGAGATCGAGTGGAAGGTCTTGCAGACCCTCGACCAAATGTTCAAATTTGCTGCTTAGATGGTTGGTTGGCTGGCGGGCGGGCTTGGTTGGGTCGCCTTCTGGGACCTCGCTGTCTTGGTCTGTTGTCCTCATAAGGCCTTTGTGGTCGATTGTATTGTCCATATCGGTATCGATTATATGAATTATATGGAGTGTATCGTCTGCGTTTATATGGTGGCGTGCCCATGCCTAGCGTGTGGAGTGTGGACTTAGAATTTTTGCTGTTATGGAGTATTTCATCCGTACTAGCTGCAAATAGCTTTTGTTTGTCAAATGGCAAGTCCTCCACTTTGGGCTGGAGTTCGCGTGGGACTCCAGATGACTGGAGCCAAGAGGCTCTACGCATCACCACCGCTGTAGCTGTGACTCGGGCTGCAGTGTCAGCTACATCCATTGCCATTTGGAGAGCGGCGCGGGCGATCATATGGCCCTCATGAACTATTGATTTTAAGATGGGTCTTTTGGAGTCGGGGAGATGCGCCATTAGTTCTCCCAGTTTTGAATAGTTGTCAAAGTTGTGATTTGCTAAGAGAGCAGAGTAATTTGATATTCTGAGTTGTAGGGTTGAAGAGGAGTATACTTTCTTGCCAAAGGAGTCCAACTTTTTGTGGTCCTTGTCTGCATTGCCCGTCTTATACTGTGGAAACTTCGCTCGTTGTTGTACTGAGTCCACGACCAGTGAATTAGGTTGTGGGTGAGTGAAGAGAAAATCGTTGTCTTTTGAGGGGACAAAGTACTTTCTGTCAATTTTCCTGTTAGTTGGTTGGATAGATGCAGGGGTCTTCCAGAGGTCTTCTGAAGTCTCCATGATTGCCTCGTCTATAGGTAGGGCAATCTTGCCCTGTAGTGTCGGATGTAGATTCTTTAACAATTGATATTGTTTCTTCTGCACCTCTTGCAGGGAGACATTCTGGCTTGTCGCTACTCTCTTGAATAGTTCTTGGAACTGTTTCAGATCGTCAATCGTTCCAGTGTCTGATGGTACTACGGCGTCCTCTGGTTGTGCATCAAGGGCATCAGAGTGTGTGATGTTTACTGACTGAGTATCTGAGTCGTTTGAGATTCGTTCCACCTCATCCTCCGAAAAACTTGCTGGAGTTAGGGGTTGTGGCCGAGGCAAACTTCTCCGGGATGCAATGGAACGAGGTGGGGAGCGGTGTCCATATGGCTCCCAGTGTTCCCACGGTCCCCATTGTGGTGGATAAGGTGGAGGTGGGTAAGGCCAGTATGGGTGCCATGGGCCATGTTGTGGCGGAGCCCTATAATGGTGAGAACGAGCCTTCCCAGGTGATGGATGTCGTGAGGAATAGACCGTGTGGTGGTCATCATCAGGAAGGGGAGCGTCGTGGAGAGACGATGGTGACATCGATCTGGGTGGGGATCGCCTTGACGGAGACCCCTCAGGAGAGTAAGAAGTAGAGGGCAGGCACAGATAATGATGTCCACTGTATGGATCAGTCTCTTGTTGGGACTGATCCCTAGGAGCCTTATCTGGGTGCTTGTCAGGCTGTGGGAGGACCAGTGGAACATCTGTTGTTGACAGAGGGTTGGTAGGCTGCCCATCGTTTTGCTGCGGTGCCGTGGCTTTAAGAGGCACTGCAGCTTTAAGGCGCGATGTAGGTTTCGGCGCTGCGGAGGCTTGGAGCAGCGCCGGGGCTGGAAGCGGTGCCGGGCTTGCAAGCGGCACCGCGGTTTGAATCGGCGCCGGCTTCTCATGCCGTGCCGGCTGCTGAGGACGGTCCCGGGGTGCCGCAGAGGCTAGAAGCGGTGCCGGGACTGAAAGCGGTGCCGCGCTTGCAAGCAGCACCGCGGTTTGAAGCGGCGGCGGCTTTTCATGCCGCGCCGGCTGTTTGGAGTGCTCCTGGGGCCGCTCAGCTGTTGAGCGCCCCGATACAGGCGCGGAGTGGGAGGATCGTCCCGAAGCCTTTGTGGCAGGGGACTTCCCATGCTGGTGCGTCTCTCCTGTATGTTTGGGAGAGGAAGAGGCTGGGAGAGAGCGGGATGCCCTGGGTCTCGGGGTATTTTTGGAAGGCTGCAGAGGCTCTTGCTGCGGTGCGGATTGTTCTCTCGCAGGCTGCAGCGCTTTTTCAAATAAAATCATCATGAGGCGGAGCTCACGGTCTTTTCTGGCTCTCGCCATCAGGGAATTGCAGTGGGTACAGTTGTGGGGAGAGTGAGTCTCCCCCAAACATCGTATACAGTCTGAGTGGCCGTCTGAAGCCGGCATTGGGTCCCGGCATTGAGCGCACTTTTTAAACCCTGAGGAGCCGGACATTGCAGGCTCTCTCGGTGTTGAAATTACTATATTGTTATAGTTTATGTGGTTTACTTCTTGTCCTTCTTTTTTTTAAAAAGTCTTTATGTGTTTCTTGTTTGACAGGCGGGAGAAAGCTGGTTCAGCAGAGTCTCGGTCTGAGGTAAGTTCAAGCCCCCCCTGAGGGGGGGATTTAACTAATCTATTTTTCCTATTTCTAGTTTTTTTTTATAAAGAAACAGGGAAAGAGTAACTAGGATAACAGGGGAAGCTAAACTATGCCTAAATTAGTAAAAGGAAAGCAGTCAGATAATCTGACAGGGAGCTCCTAACTGCTCCGTCCGCTGACGAGGGCGGTTGAAGAGGAACTGAAAGGGAGGGGGTTGAGTCACGCTCCTCAGGAGGCGGGAAGGGCTCGAGACGCCTCCTGGGCATGCGTGGCTCAACAGGGGAAACTGCTATACAAAGCTCCGATCTGCGGCTCAGGGCAACCCTTCACCTACAGTGGAGCACCCACGGGGACACTACTCGAAGAAGAACTATAACTTATCAAAAAACTATTATAACAAAAACTGAAAGATAAAGTGGAGGTTTTTTCCTCTCAAAGGTTGAAAGAGAAGGAGAGATGATTGCTCTGTCTGCAGCCTGAGGTGGTTGAAAAGGAAATGGTTGAGACCAGATTGCGCAGCACGGGAGAGCGCGAACGCCGCGAGACACCCCTCACTCCCCGCACATTCGCACTCCAGCTGACTACGGCTTTAAACATCTCTGTCCTGGGGCGCTGGGGCAAGCCCAGCACCTAATGTGGAGCACCCACGGGGACATCACACAAAGAAGAAATATAGCCTAGAATAACCGACTATAGACAAAAGTTTCAGAGGGGTAGCAGTGTTAGTCTGTAAGGGTATGTCTGTACTACAGCATTATTTCGAAATATCTTATTTCGAAATAGTTAATTCAAAATACATTTCAAAATAACACATCTACACACAAAATGCATTTCGAAATAGCGTTTTGCTATTTTGAAATAGTGCGTCCACACTGAGTGGACGCTGAATCACATTTAAGGTCGGCCGGAACCAGGTCCAGCAGGGCATCAGGTCAGGAGTTAGCCTCAGGCAGCAGCCACAGAAAGTATCTGAGACCTGTGCAGCCGGTTCTCAACTTTTCCTGCTTGCTTGCCTATCTCGATGAGGGACAACAAAGCATTTTGTCTCTGCGTGCTCTGGTTGCTCTCACTTGGGACACCACAGCACTCTGCAACATGGAGCCGGAGCTGCCCCTGGGCAGTCTGGGGCTTCTCTTGGACCATTGCTGTGAGCCTGATTGCACTTTCTGCAGGCTGCCATCTGGGAGGTCTATCGGGGTGCTGTCAGTATCCCAGAAGCCCTGCAGGAGAGCTTCCACCCTAAGGAGCACTAAGAGCCTCTCTGGTCTGCCCCACTGGGGGCTTATGCCTCATTCCTCCCTCATCTCCTTCTACTTACCCCTCCCTATCTCCCCTTCCTGATGTCAAATAAAATACATGTATTTTCATGAACACAAACTCTCTTTATTTAACAATACTGGGGACAGGGGTTGAAACTCTGGTGAGACTGGGGAAAGGAGGCGGGAGAGGGTAGGAGAGGGGAGGGGGAAACCTGGGAGGAGGGAGCTGGAAGAGGGAAGCAAGGAGAAGAAGGGGGAGCTCAGGGCTCAGGATTGTGCATACCCCCCAAACCTGAATAAGGTCCATCATCTCCACCCTGGACCAGGAAGGTGCTCACATTCTCCGGGCCCCAGCAGGTTCCTGGGAACTAGCAGACTACTCCTGGGGAGCGGTGGAGGGCTGGCTGCCAGTGGCTTGCTGGCTCATGTTTTGGGGCAACAGGGTCAGGGGCAGTGACTGCTGGCTCTGGGCTGGCAGGCTTGAAGCTGGCACAGGCACTGTGGACACAGTCAACCCCTTTAAGGGCTCCAGGGAGTGCGGAGGGAGAGGAGTCTTCTTGGTTGAGGCTGGAGTGGCCACAAGGACACCCTGGAAAGGCTGTGTAGTGGGTTTACGGGTGCGAACCACTCCCCCTGCGCCCCAGCAGGGGACGGAGGGGCCCTGCGGACCCACTGCCTTGAGTTTGATTGGGGGAATCCCTGTCCAGGGTCTATGGTCGGTGGGATTGATGGGTGCGATCACCCCTCTGCTCTAGCCGGCAGAGGGGGCTCAGCAGACCCTCCACCACGTCGCCCCCCCTTCCGCAGGACCGGGGGGCCCTTTTGGGCTCAACAACGAGCCACGGGGTCCTTGCGCCCCATTCCCGTCCCTAGGATGGGTGTTTCAGCATCCGAGGGAGTGGGGTACAACCCCTGTCCTCACCCGGCCCTCGTCGCAATGGGTCTCAGTGACTCAGGAGTGCTTTCGGGTTGTGGGGAATGGGGGACCCGGGCCCGCCCTCTCCTCCAGGTCCCAGCCCGAGGCCCTAAGTGGAGTTCAGCACCTGCAAGCCGTTCTTCATGGCAGACGGGGCCGCCGCCCTAATCTTGTCTGCCCACGGGCGCCAAAAAGGCCACGCCCTGGGCTCCTTCCACTCCCCACCTTCTGGCTCCCTCGGCAGGACGCCCACTGGATCACTCACTCTGTCGGTGCTGCCATGTCCGTCCAACTGCGGTCCGCAGGCTGCCGGGGCCATCCTTCTTCTTCACCCAGAGGGCGGGAGGCTTGGCACCCCTGGAAGCCAGGGTGGCTGCTTCCTCGCTTCCTCCTGCCTCGGAGTCCGGCCGCCACTTTTAAAGTGCCCGGGGAGTGGCGTCAGGGAGGTTAGCCCTGCCCCCCCTGCATCTTTCCCTCTGGGCTCTCCCTGGCGTATCTGGGGTCCCGCCCCCCTGGGCGGGTTGTTGCGCCCCGGTGGGACACTTCCCCACAGCTCGGGCCAGTCCCCGTCTCCCCCAGCGTGGGCTTGTCCACGCTTCCCTGCACCCTTGCTCCGGCCGGTTGGAGCCGGCCCCGCCGCTGCTCGTCGCGGCAGCCATTTCCTTGCCAGGGGGAGTAACCCTTCCCCCAAGGCTAGTGCGGACCTCGCCGGGTCCGTCACAGGCTGGAGGCCCCCAATTTCAATATATGTATCTACACAGCACTTATTTCAAAATAGCTAGTTCAAATGAGGTTTACCAAATTCAAAATAAGCGATCCGCTATTTCGAATTATTTCAAAATGGCGGTTTGGCTGTGTAGACGCTAGTAAAGTTATTTTGAAATAACGGCTGTTAATTCAAAATAACTTTGCTGGGTAGACATACCCTAACTGAATAAACTTAAAAAACAACAAGTAGACTTGCAGCACCTTGGAGACTAACAAAAAATGTACATGGTGTCATGAGTTTTTAATGGGCACAGCCCAGTTCTAGAGACAACTGGTTGGAAATCAGACTTGAGTGGTTATAAATGGTTCACAGTCAAGTAGAAAGGGCCTGTTGGGTGGGACTCCACAGGGTTCTGTCTCAGATCCAGTTCTATTTGATATCTTCACAAATGATTTGAATAATGGCAGAGAAAATGCACTTATAAAGCTTGTGAATTATACCAGGCTGGTTTCAAGTGCTTGGAAGGTAAGGATTAGAATTCAAAATGATCATGACAACCTGGAGAAAGAGTTGGAAATAGATAAGATAAATCTAGTCTCCATGAAGGAAACTAAACTAGATGACCTATCAAGGTTGCTTCCATGCCTAGATTTCTATGACAAGTGCACTAATAAGCATAAAATTAACTTATGTTCCTGAACTGCACTTGATTATTGTGTAAAAGTAAGTATACCATTCTTGTTGTGAAAGTAGAAAGAATTATAATGTAAGAGAAAGATGAATTGTCCTGTAATAATTGAATAAGTTGAAGGAATACTGTTTGTCTCTGAACAGGAAGAAGAAAAGTATGTTAATGTTGTTTGTAGGTATGCAGATCAATGTGCTAGCCAGGTGGCCCTGAGTTAACAGGAAAAGGAACATTAAGTGTTAAGCAGAAAGCAATTAAAATAACCAGGGAGATATGGACCGGAGATTGCTGTGTGCTTGATGTTGAAATGAAGATACTTGACTAAATCTCACACTAATCATGTGAAGTTTTGCCCCTCCTTTTAATCCTGTTAACTTGACTTTCTTTTGACTGTATAAATCAAGGGGTTTGAACCTTGTATGGTACTCACATTTTCTGGGTTAATTTAGCAGAGCAGCTTTGCTGAATAAACAGAGCGATCTGACAAATCTGTTGAGTCCTGTCTAACTTTGACATTGTATAACTTTTAAAGTAATAAACTAGCATCTTTTCAAGAAAATGCATGAAAGCTAATAGCTGGAAAAGATTACATTACTGACCTATTAACCACACAAACCTTAACAAAAAATAATTGATTGTGTTTACCACTTATAGACTAATGACCAGAACAAGTTCATCAGGGAATATCAACAACGGGAAAGTGCCTAATTTTATTAATAATGAACAATTAGCAAAAATGGTGTATCCTCAGTTTATAACAGAGTGCTGTAAACTAGCAATGTGTTACATCTTCTAGGGAAATTCCATTTAATGCAACTTGTAATTTGGGTGTAAGTGGTGAGTTAGTTTGCCTTTGTTATATTTACTGCAATTCTATTCCTGCTTCATTTTACTCTGCTTTGCATTCGATTCGGCAGTAATGCAAGTAACCTGCAGGCTTGTATCCTGTAAGACACTAGCTTTGGAAAGTTAGTATAAGTCTTGAGGCCTATAGGTTTGAACAGACTAACAGTCCAATGGAAAAGTCCGAGAAATTGAGAAGCAGAAAATAGAGATGAAGTACAGCTTTAGATGTAATGTGTTTGATTCAGGCACTATAGGAAGAGGAGTTATGGAATAAATCAGCAGCAGTGTCATGCCAAATGACCAAATGGAAAACTCCAATGGAGAGGTGACCTATCTAGAAATGGCCAATTTTGCGTGATGACCAATCAAAAGAGGTACCAATATGGTTGCCTAAAGTGTCTTGTTACAGATCCAAATTTGTTTTATTCCAAAGTATCTACTTTGATGGGGAACCAAGCAGTTTTCCTGTTCCCACTTTTGAAAACGTCACCATTCTCCACTGTAATCCAGATGGCCAGTATGTAACTACCCAGAGTATTCCACATTTCTTGTTTATATTCCCCCATTAGGACTACAGTTAAAATCATTGTTAGTTCATAAAGAGACACACCTCATCAACATTACTAATGATATGGATAAAGACAAAGAGGCAATCACCCTATTAATGAATGAAGGTGATGGGTCTTTAGCCACTCCTCTCGTGGATGTAGGATTAAAACTATGGGTTATAGATCAGGGATTATTGAGATTGTTTTCATTATTCTAGGATACAAATTTATATTTTATATATATATATGATATGCCACGGGGGAGGAGGGAGTGTGCTGAAACCATCCCTACAAACGCCTGACCATTGACATCTATACCTGTGTGACAGGGTTCATTTTACAAATCACCCGGTCAAAGGGGGGCGTGTAGCCAATAGGGCTAGTCTGATTGCTTCCCTATAGATATATACATTTATTAGTTCCTTATGGTCTTGATTATATGTTTGTTATAATAAATAATGGTAGGTGTATATTAGCAGTATGGCTGTAACCCAAGAGACAGGCCATGACCTATATTTTGAGCTAAGGCAAAGACAGTATTTTTGTCTGAGACCTTTTACCCAGATAGCACAGTTCACTCACATATGTTTGGGACCTTTCATCTAGATAGATGGTGGTAAGATAGACTGACTTTCCATGGTATAGGGGCTTCCAAGAATACCCTCAAACTTAGCAGGTAAATCATTACTTATTACCCAAAATAACCGGTGGAGACCAGACTGAATAACTGAGTGGGACAGAAATAATAAAGGTGATAGACAACCACAAAAGGCCCAAATGGTAACGAATTGATGCATATGATAAGTTGAGATCAGTGATAAACTGACTTATTGGAAAAAGATACTTCACCATTAGTAAGGTGAGGAAATACAAATATGGAGAAAAGGAAACATCCTCTGATGAATATGCATCAAACATAACACTGTCAGCGCATAATAGTATAAAAGTAGCATCCCAGTGGGTGGTAGAAGGAGATGTAGTCCGTGGGAGGTGCTAGAATAAGACCATTGGTGATGGGGAAGATGTAGGTGATGAGGAAGATGATGGCTAATACCTCCAGTTGTTCTAGAAGGAGTGGTGTGAGAATACAGTATGGAAATATAGATGTATAAGCCTTATCTTATGAAATTGGGGTGTTTTAAACTATATTTTCAAATTTATAAGAGTTCCTATAGTGCGACTATTGCATCTGTGCACATCAGGGTTCTCACCCATAGACTAATTGAATACTGGGCCTGATCAACTGGGACAAAGGGCCTGTCAACCCTAACTGGAAATTCATAAGCAATTTTATCAGGAAACATGGGATGAGTGACACTGCATCTTATTTGAAGTGTATGTTGTTCAGAACCATCGTGCTTAGTGTTGGCTTCCATGTGTATTTCTTCTATGGTATCTTTGCCAATATTGGATCCTGACACTGCAATATTAGATAACTTTCTGAATGGAGGACAGCCAATTTATCTGGAAGAAAACATCCTCAAGGAATTTCTAGATCTTCCTCAGCTACTGATGTATCACTCAGCAACACAAACCTGGAGAGTTTGACACACAGCTGCTTGTTCCATGCAGATATATCAATACAAATGTCAATGTGACATTTTTGACATTCAGAGTCCAGTGTGTGTCCGCAACCGACCGAGGCCAAGTCTACACAGGCGGAGAAAATTGATGCAAGACATACAACTTCTGCCACATTAATTGAGTAGCTGAAGTTGACACATCTTGCATCGATTTTCCAGCCGCACAACAGTAGGTCAGCAGGAGAATAACTCCCATTAACTTCCCTTATTTCTCGTGACAGCAAGGAGTACTCATCCTCCGGTAAGTGAAGACATGGCCTCAATTAGTACAACGAGACAGAAAAAGCTAGTTGTTCCTGTCTGCTGCCCTGACAAGTTTACTAGCTGGTCACAATTAGCAGACCTACAATATGAATAGACAAATACTGTTTAGCAATCAGCTATAAAAATTATGTATATAAACCTCACTAGTAATGTTACTATTCCAAAATTCTGTCTTACTGTGCCTGTGCATAACACTGAGTGTAACACTATACCAGGGGTTCTCAAACTTCATTACATTGTCACCAAATGAAGTTAATAGGTAGCAGGTTTAAAACAAACAAAAGGAAGTTTTTCTTCACTCAGCACACTGTCAACCTCTGGAATGCCTTGCCAGAGGATGTGGTGAAGGCTAGAATGTTAACAGGGTTAAAAAAAGAGCTAGATAGATTCATGGAGGTTAGGTCCTTCAATGGTTATTAGCTAGGATGGGTAGGAATGGTGTCCCTAACCTCTGTTTCTCTGGAAATGGGTGACGGGAGGGATCATGGGAGGATTACCTGTTGTGATCCCTCCCTCTGGGGCATCTGGAATTGGCCACTGTCAGCAGACAGGTTACTGGGCTAGATGGACCTTTGGTCTGACCCAGTATGGCTGTTCTTATAACTCCTTCTGACAATAAAAATTATTGCACAACCCCAGGAAAGGCACAACCTGAGTCTGCTTGAGCCCTATTGCAATTGAGCCCCAGGTGTATGGGACAAAACCAAAGTCCAAAAGCTTCAGTCCCAGGGAGGGAGCTGTAATCTGAGCTCTGTCCCCAAGGGTTGAAGCCCGATACCTTTAACTTTGGCCCAGGAGGTGTGGCATGGGTCCCTGCAAGTTTAAGACAACCCTGATGATCACTGAAATGGGTTCATGACTGACTTTAGGGTCCTGACCACCATGTGACACCTGCTGAACTCAGCTAATGCCTATTCCACTTTCAGTAGCAATTATTTTAACTGTATTATATATTGCAACTTAGCACTTTGCAAAAACAATATAAAACTCTTTGTGCATCAATTAGACAAAGGAGCCCCCTGACTTCACTGTGCCAAATGGGGGCTGTTGGCCAATACATGCATGTTAAGTGAAACATACACCTCACTAATAGATACATACACAGTATAATGTGCATTATGTATATGATTGCTGGGAAGCTGTTAACTGAATGGATTATGCTCTTCTCACAATCCTGTTAATCCATTTCACATGCCCCACAACATTCTGCAAAGTTAAAGTCAGTTTTGGCATTAAAAAATAGGAAATCAGGCAAAGGCAAAGTACATGAATGTTGTTGTGCACTTCTATAGTACCCAAAATAGAAAGAAAAGTTACAGAACAAGAAGTTAAGGAACTGGAGAGTGATATCTTATGTCATGTATAAAGCACTTATTAATTGTTAGGCATCCATAATACACACACAGGTAGTTTTTTAGGTGTATCTTCAAAGTACACCTTCTGTGAAAGACAAAAATGCTGCTACGTAAGGGTTGCTTCCTGGAATGATGTCTCATTTTACGGTTTTGTCTTTAGACAACAAATTTGGCTAAATTTGATTAGTTGGTACTTTGACTACACATGTGGATAATTAAGAATATTTAATCAATTAATCAATCAACAATTAGGATTGCCTGTATCTCTGATAAAGGGCTGTTGTTGAGTCAATATTGCAATGTTTTATTTTAATACGACAATACCACAACCCTGAAATAACTGATGGTAATATTTTTACAATATTGGTAGAATGTAAAATACATAGAAAACCATTCTACAGAAGAAGAAAGGAGTGACAAACTTGTGCTACTGTTCCCCAGAGAAGCTGTCGAGAATACCCTAAATGCAGATATATTCCCTGAATAGACTATTGTGAGCCACAGAGAGCCAACTGTATTTTAAATACACATTTTTGGTCAAAGCAAATACATTTTTTGTTGGTGGAGGTAACTAAGTGTGTGTGTGTCATATCTGCCACCTAAGCAATTCCAGACACAATCCTGAATACTTTATTTGACTTCAAAACTGGACCTAAAATGTTCTTAGTTTTAAAATAACAAAATTAAAACTGGACATAAATTTAGACAGGGCCAAAGATGATTATATTATGCCTCTCTACTTCATCTTTCCCTCAAGATAAACACTTGTAAACACAGAATTGTATGGAGGAAAATGGCTACTTACTTTCTAAGGTTGTTGAGTACCATGATGTTGGTGTACATATAATACAAATAATAACTATACGGAGGATTCTTTTCACTGGTCCAGATGTCAGGGTTAGGACTCCTGTTAGAGAACATGTGGTCGGTATGTTTGGACTCATCATCAACACTGTCAAAGCCAGTCACCTGGAAAAAGGGATTCATGGGAACCATTTTTATGTGGCTCTTAAATTATCCACCTCCATCAGTAAGTACTTCCCTTCTTTAAGTCAGCAATCCTGCCACTCCACTGTTCTACAACATCATTCTAAGAAGTCCAGGGTGCAGAAAGCAGCTCTGTCACTAGTAGCAACTGAATTGGCAATTCTACTCCATAGCTAGAGCATTTGCTGGCAATTTTGGAATTGATCAGCTGCAGCTTTCAAAATTAAACTAATATAATTATGTAGCTTTATAAATCTCAAATTGATGTTAACTTTGTGTATGTACTTTCATAACAATGAATCACCAATTTAATAATCCTCTCTCAACATAAAGGAAACCAGCTGGACAAATCAACAGCAGGAGGCAACATGGAGATACATTAACAAACACAATTAGTACTTTTGATTGTTGAAGGACCACCATGGATACCTTCATTGTTTAAGGAACTGAGTTTTTTCAAAGAACTCTTTATTCTGCATGGACTAAAGAAGCATTTGTGTTGTTCACCAGAGCTTGTTCTTGCTTCTTGCTAGTGCATGAAAGTAGATTCACTGCTCTCTTCTACAGGCAGGATTAATGGAAGGAGCCCTGTGCTGCTACCAGGGTAAATAAATGGTGACTGATTGACAACATTGTCTTACCCATATTTTTACTAAGGTATATGAGTGTTTAAAAAAACATTAGCAGCTATCTTTACAGAAGGGCTTTTAAATAATAATTTCTGTGGCTTTTACCATCTCCCCATATATTGAAGACAGAATCCATACATACTTACATATTTGAGGAAAAGGTGCAGTTCTCTGTGACCTGTGGGATTGATAGTTGCCTCAAACAGAGGTAAGAAGACATTCTCTAACATTTTCCCAAAATTGGGCAGAAGATTTTTTGACCTAAATATGTCACTGAAAAAGAAGATAAACGACTGTTATTAGTTTTCATTAGTCAGCCAATTTTTTTCCTCCCTGACATCCTCAAAGAATATTTTAGGATCACATTCTATATGGATTCACAAATCTAAAGCATCTATCAGATGGTTGGAGCTACATAAATATATATTTTGGAATGAGAGCTGTCCTTTTTTTCCCCCATGTCTGTACAGCACCTAGCACAATGAGGTTCTAAGTGCTATTGGAATACAAATAATAAATGTATCAATTAATAATAGTAATAATAAATGTTAGTGCCATGTATCAATCCTGAGAAATGAATCAATCCAGAGAACAGTGACCTGTTTCCTTAAAGGAAACCAGGCACTGAAAATGGAAAGGAGAGGTAATTGATTACATGATTCATTTTTCATTATGAAGCTATTGCAAAGGAAAGTAAAATGTTCTTTCACTTTGTAATACTGAAGTTTCTCTTTTGTATTACTAATGTAATAGTCATCCCCTGATTCATAATGCTGGGCAGGAAAATTACAGGAGAAGAACTCTCTCTGACCAATAAGCAATATGCCCCAGGGCAGCTGTGCTATGCCGATAATTTTCCTCATACTAATTTTTTAGCTGCCTATATTCAAAGCATGCAGTTCAGCCACCATCTACTATGACAAATCTCTATGGGTAGCTCTCATTAGTTACAGCACACAGCACTTAGCATAGTAATGCCTGAAAGTCTGAGTCAAAACTGATATTGATATAATTTTGCAATTTATACTTTAGGTTGAAGTACCATGTTAATTGAATCAATTTGTCATAATTGTGCAGAAAACCCTCTGACACCAAAAGTTTGTAAAGCATTTCCCACTCCTTATGCAGCATTTCTAGAATCAGATTCTGATTGTTTCAGTAATCAAAAGTATAAATGGTATTTTGGCCTGCTTTTGAAAAATGCTTTAACGTGGAAAAAAATAATTTGAGTTGATGCTTATAAATATTTCTGAAGGAAATCACTCCAATGTTGATGCTTATAAATGCTTTTGGAGGAAGACTTAAAGAACAATAAACTTTAGTCCCCCTGCAGCATTGATGCAGCAAGGCAATTAGTCACAACTAAAACTCCCTGACATTTTTATTTACAAAAAAATAACCCCACCATCCAGGACATCTAGTAAAGCAATTAAGGGGACAGGAGAAGAAAAAATTGGTCCTTCTGCAAAATTTTAATCTATTCTCATTACCAATAGCTCCTGCTTACTTACTAAATTCTGGGAACCTGAATTATCCAGCGTATGTTGGGTGAATAAACTTTGTTTTTAATAAACCATACTGCCAAGTTCTGCCATTCATCTGGAGACCGTCCATAAATGGATAACCGGGGTTCCATATACTGGTATTTATTTTCTTCTAATTCACGAGCTACTTCCTATTGGAGAAGAATTCATTAGTGTTTGCTTATGTAAGGGCGCAACAGCCTTTGCACAGTTAGTGTTAGTCGAACCCCTGTGTAGATGTAGAAAGAAACTTTAACTATTAGTCCTGAGGGCTCCCTGTCACTTCCTAAATGCTAAGTCTGTGGCCTGAACCATGCTGTTCTACCACTGGCTGCTTTCCATTAATTTGTAACTGCACAAAACTGAGGCTTGAAACAACCCAACGCCTCCTTCAGGTTAGAGCATATTCAATTCCACAGGAAACAGTAGGCAGTGATTGGCTCAGCAGAGGTCGGTCTGTCTGGTAAGTGGATACAAGAGCCTGAAGCCTTTGGGAACCACTGCACACACTGATCACACATGGGGAAAATAGTGGGTATTCAGCACACTGAATCAGAGTCTTTTTCCTTCCCCCAGCGCCTCCGGCCTGTTGGCAGCACCACTACTGTGCTGCTCTCTCGCCCTTCCAGCACATCTTGCCCACCATGGATCAGCGGGTGAGTGGTGTGCAGCAGGTGCTGGAGTAAGAGGAAGTGATGAGGGTGGAGCGCACTCAGGGGAGGAACTGGAATGTAGCAGAGTGGGTGTAGTTGGGATGGGCCTAGGAGAGGTTCAAACACCCCCCCCCCCCCCAGCAACTCAAAGACAGTATCTAAGGTTTTAGCTACTGTAAACATACTTTCCATGACAAATTAATTACTTCTGCAAAACACTGTGCCATTACAGCCCGAGATAAACAACGAAAGGCATCACTTGCTAGAGGCCACAGCAGGCAATTCCATTCCCCTGCAACTTTTCATAGTAGATATGCTCCATTATGTCCTCCTCTCTCACTCACACTACATCAGATTTTACAGGATATGCAATCATCCTTTATGTTTCTATAGGCTTACATAATTTCCTCTTTCCCCTTCTGAATTTTTCTGAAATAACATCCCTGGTACAAATCTTATTTACCTTGACCATACGAGCAAAGTATTCACCACCAAGGTAGTTTTCAGTTTTCAGGTACAAGTCCCGTAGCTCGCTAGCACCAACTGGATTGTACTTGGAGTTAAATTTATCAAACCGATGAAACGTTTGGCGACCCTGGAGGAAAAAGCATCTCAGTAGAGGCAACCAAATAGCAGTGGTTAAGAACTAGCTAATCAGGTCATAGACCAAGTGTATATATTTTTCAATTAAGGTTGTTCTTTAGCCTCACAACTGCTTAGGAAAGAAACAGACTAAGAAATTCCTTGTTTACAGCAGACTGACAAATATTTTAAGTACAGGTTTTCTTTGGTGTATTTTTTAATATCATTCAATAGATGCAGAAAACACTCTTTCCTTTCCCTTCACTTCCCTTCCCCTCCCCCAAATAGTCTGCACTATGGCATGATGATTTTCCTCTGTTTTTAATTGTTGAAGGAATAGACGTACTGCATGGACATCTAAAGAGTCTACGGTAAGGTCATAAGGATCCATGTGAAGGCTCTCAAACACCTGCTGTAAAGTCATCTTCTTGCCTTTTTTCTCTGCAACAATCCTATTTGACTCTGTTTTGTAAGTGTGCTTAATAAACTTCAGCAAATGTTTCTGATTCATGCAGGCAGCCGCGTGGATATGAGTATCAACCTGGAAAAAAAAATTGCTCTTGTTTAGCCAACAGTATGGACCATTTATCTATCCAAGTACCTCCGTGTCATACAGAATAATTACTAGTGAGTAGTTCTGAATAAACTGTTTGGCATGTGTGTTTTTGCTCATATGGGCCTCTGTTATATTTGTCATTAAGAAGCATATCAGCTATTTGCAAACACCTAAGGACCGTAAGTCTCTTAAACACAGAAAATATCCACAACAACCCTTGTAGTCTGCTCAAAGACATCAGTAATTCACAAATGAATCCAATAACGAGGTGGTAGAGAAACCAAAATATGAGTCCTCAAAAGAGGAGGCAATCTTCTTAATATCAATCACTAGAAGAATTACCTGGCATAGACTGGGGCTGGCCTGCGGCAGCAGGAACCGCACAGCCCACCTGTCAGCTTATCCATGGGACAGACCTAAGGTGGTGGAAGCCACACTGCTCACCCACTGGCTTCTCTCCAGGGCCAGCCCAGAGTGGCAGGGGCCATGAAACATGGTGGGCATCTGCTCCCTGGGGCCAGCCTGGAGCATCAGGGGCTGCATGGCCCAGTGGGCAACTGCTTCCCAAGGATGGCCCAGGGCAACAGGGACCGCACTGCTTGCCAGCAACTGCTCCCTGGGGTTGGAAAACTTATTGTCACCCTGTGGTCATTTGTGAGAATAACTGTCCCTACTATAACACCACTCCCTTTCCATTTGATGTGAAACAATCGCATCCCATGCACATTCCATCGTCCTGGCATAATCAAGCCCAGAGCTTGCTTTAAGTTATGACAAGAGGAAGTTGCCTACCAAATTTGGTGGTCGGCTCTCTTACTGTTTAGGAGCAAACAGACTCACAAACTCTCTAAAATATATAGTAGCTGGGTCAAATCCCATTTTCTACTAAGCTCTGTTGTGACTATGAAGATTCCTGAAACCAGCAGGCCTGTGCACTGTGGGAAGGGATTCCACAAATGAAACACACAGCAGAGGCTGGGCTGGTGCAGAAGAACAGATGAGGAAGGAGGATATGGAGCAGAAGTGGAGTTAGAGCTCTATTGAACCTACCAGCAGAACTACACCCCATTAATGAGATGGCAGAGTTGTTGTTCCAGATTGTGCTTGGTCTGACCATCCATGAGAATTTGCATTGTATCAACCAGAATTTCCCCCAGGGACTTGTGAGGTGTTGTCAACCCCATCCCAGCCCTGTTGGGGTGATGGTGTCAATTAACCTTACAGACTACAGCTGCGGGAGAGTCAGGCTTGTGTGATAAGCACTAACATAGGAAAGCCCAGCTGGTCAGGAGAAGGCTGGGCCTGTATAAAGCCATGAGGTTGTGTGCAGAAGGATGCTGCAGAGTGTGTCTTGTTGCTCTCTGGGCACAGGGAGCGAGAGAGGGAAGAAGAAACCCAAGAAGGAGTCAAAGCCTTGGGATCACACCCCTAGCAGAAGATTTACTCAGAAGAGTTGTGGGAATGAAAGCCTGGGGAGGGCAAACATACCTCCTCAGTCTCAACATAGGAAATATTTGCACTAGAGTGGCTCTGAAGACCTGTAAGTGTAGATATGTCCTATTTTAAGTGCAGACCTGCTGAGTGTCTACACATATACTCTGACAAGCATAATGGTATGTGCAACAAATATATTTTACTGCTTTGAATACAGTAGTGTTTACAGCGCAATACCTCTCTGAATAGGACCTAACTTCCACTGTGCACTGCATCACCTCAACTAGCCACATGAACCAACTAGTTAGTTGAGCATTGATCAGTATCTTGAATATTTAGGGCCAACTGCAATCCTCTTTCTTTGGTTGCTCTATTATTTCCTGGCATATCCATTTGCATGTGAAAACCCCCACATCTTCACGCACAAACTATGCATTTGTAGGCAGCTGGGGGAAAGACCAGACTAATAGGTTTGTGCTATGGCTCACACTGGAAAAATTGAAGAAGACACACATTGCAATTGGAGCCTTGTCAGAGGGCTCACTCACTCACTCTCGGGATCAGCCCTCATGCCGTATAGTATCCTTGTCTGTTGCTCCATTGCACTGCAGCCCCTCTTGCTCTCCAGAACTCAGGATGATCTTTATGATTCAGCCCTCCTCTCAAGACCACTGTATAGCCACTTTCCCCCGCTCCTGCTGCTGGATTATCAAAGTCCCTCTGGACTAGCTATCTGCCTTGTCTCCAACAATCCTATGCCACTTTCCACCTGCTACTCTAGGTTCTAGTCCAGGGACCCTACAATTGTCAGGCTAGGATAGGTCTCTCTCTCAGGGACATGAGTTCATAGTACAGTCTGGTCCTGACAGATGCTCAGGAGGCTGAAAGAGTTCAATCCTGGACATCGGCACCATGTTCATGGTCAACATTCTCTTGGCCAATAAAAAAACAACAACAGAAACTAGTTGATTTGGCTGATTCACTGAGAGCTCCAGGTACAGTTAGATACAGTCTGTGACCTAAATTCCAAGAAAAACAGTTAGTGAACATAAAATCCAAACTTAAGGAAACCTGAGTAGACAGTAGAATGCAACTCCCAGATGCCATAGAACTAGAAGGGATTCAACCTCTTGTAATTCATACACCTTGTAGACAACCATTCCTTCCTTTTCAACCCAAAACAAACACACTTTTGTTGCAGGAAAACATTGCAAGTTTATTTACTTGCTGACAAAGACCAAGTGACTGATCAGCAATTGTAGCTTCTTAAAATCACTTTACTCATAAGAACATAAGAACAGCCGTACTGGGTCAGACCAAAGGTCCAGCTAGCCCAGTATCCTGTCTGCCGACAGTGGCCAGCACCAGGTGCCCCAGAGAGGGTGGACTGAAGACAATGATCAAGTGATTTGTCTCCTGCCATCCCTCTTCAGCCTCTGACAAACAGAGGCCAAGGACACCATTTTATCCCCTGGCTAATAGCCTTTTATGGACCTAACCTCCATTAAATTATCTAGCTTCTCTTTAAACTCTATTATAGTCCTAGCCTTCACAGCCTCCTCTGGCAAGGAGTTCCACAGGTTGACTACACGCTGTGTGAAGAAGAACTTTCTTTTATTAGTTTTAAACCTGCTACCCATTAATTTCATTTGGTGTCCTCTAGTTCTTCTATTTAGGGAACTAATAAATAACTTTTCTTTATCGGCCCTCTCCACACCACTCATGATTTTACAGACCTCTATCATATCCCCGCTCAGTCTCCTCTTTTCCAAACTGAAAAGTCCCAGTCGCTTTAACCTCTCCTCATATGGGACCCGTTCCAAACCCCTAATCATTTTAGTTGCCCTTTTCTGAACCCTTTCTGGGTCTTATTTTCTATCCCTTTCTTAATAATTCCTAGCATCCTAGTTGCCTTTTTGACCGCCGCTGCACACTGCGTGGAAGTTTTCAGAGAACTGTCCACGATAACTCCAAGATCTCTTTCCTGATTTGTCGTAGCCAAATTAGCCCCCATCATACTGTACGTATAGTTGGGGTTATTTTTCCCGATGTGCATTACTTTACACTTATCCACATTAAATTTCATTGCCATTTTGTTGCCCAATCACTCAGTTTGGTGAGATCTTCTTGGAGTCCCTCACAATCTGCTTCTGTCTTGACTATCCTAAACAGTTTAGTATCATCTGCAAACTTTACTACCTCACTGCTTACCCCTTTCTCCAGATCATTTATGAATAAGTTGAAAAGGATTGGTCCCAGGACTGACCCTTGGGGGACACCACTAGTTACCCTCTCCAATCTGAAAATTTACCATTTATTCCTACCCTTTGTTTCCTGTCTTTTAACCAGTTCTCAATCCAAAAAAGGATCTTCCCTCTTATCCCATGGCCATGTAATTTACACAAGAGCCTTTGGTGAGGGACCTTGTCAAAGGCTTTCTGAAAATCTAAGTATACTATATCTACTGGATCCCCCTTGTCTGCATGTTTGTTAACCCCTTCGAAGAACTCTAATAGATTATTAAGACAGGATTTCCCTTTACAGAAACCATGTATTCTTTTGTCCAACAAATTATGTTCTTCTACATGCTTCACAATTTTATTCTTTACTATTGTTTCGACTAATTTGCCCGGGTACTGAAGTTAGACTTACCTGTCTGTAATTGCCAGGATCACCTCTAGAGCCCTTTTTAAATATTGGTGTCACGTTGGCTACCTTCCAGTCATTAGATACAGAAGCAGATTTAAAGGATAGGTTACAAACCACAGATAATAGCTCAGCAGTTTCCCATTTGAGTTCTTTTAGAATCCTTGGATGAATGACATCCGGTCCCAGAGATTTGTTAACATTAAGTTTTTCTATTTGTTCCAAAACCTCCTCTAATGACACTTCAATCTGGGACAGTTCCTCAGATTCATCGCCCACAAAGGATGGTGCAAATTCAGGAATCTCCCCAACGTCTTCAGCCGTGAAGACTAAAGCAAAGAAATCATTTAGTTTCTCCGCAATGGCTTTATCATCCTTGATTGCTCCTTTTATAGCTCAAACATCTAGGGGACCACAGGTTTTTTAGCATGCTTCCTGCTCCTAATGTACTTAAAAAACATGTTGTTATTTCTTTTTGAGTTTTTGGCTAGCTGTTCCTCAAAATCTGTTTTTGCTTTTCTTATTACATGTTTACACTTGATTTGACAGTGTTTATGTTCCTTTCTATTTATCTCACTAGGATTGGACTTCCACTTCTTAAAAGATACCTTTTTGTCCCTCACTGCTTCTTTTACATGGTGGTTAAGCCACGGTGACTCTTTTTTAGGTCTCTTGCTATGTTTTTTAATTTGGGGTATACATTTAAGTTGGGCCTCTATTATGGTGTCTTTAAAAAGTTTCCATGCAGCTTTCAGGGATTTGGCTCTAGTCACTGTGCCTTTTAACTTCTGTTTAACTAACCTCCTCATTTTTGTGTAATTCCCCTTTTTGAAATTAAATGCCAGGGTGCTGGACTGCTGAGGTGTTCTTCCCACCACAGGAATGTTGAATGTTATTATATTATGGTCACTATTCCCAAGCGGTCCTGTAACGGTTATTTCCTGGACCTGATCCTGCGCTCCACTCAGGACTAAATCGAGAATTGCCTCTCCCCTTGTGGGTTCCTGTACCAGCTGCTCCAAGAAGCAGTCATTTAAGCCATTGAGAAATTTTCTCTCTCCTTTTCCTGAGGTGACATGTATCCAGTTAATATGGGGGTAATTAAAATCCCCCATTATTATAGAGTTCTTTATTTTGGTAGCCTCCCTAATCTCCCTCAGCATTTCAATGTCAGTATTGCTGTCCTTGTCAGGTGGTCGGTAATATATCCCTACTGCTAATTTCTTATTATTGGAGCATGGAATTTCTATCCATAGCGATTCTATGGAACATGTTGATTCACTTAATATTTTTATTTCATTTGATTCTACATTATCTTTCACAAACAGTGCCACTCCACCACCCACCCAGCCTACTCTATCCCTTCGATATTTTTTATATCCCGGTATGATTGTGTCCCACAGATTTTTCTCATTCCACCAGGTTTCAGTGATGCCTATTATGTCAACCTCCTCATTTAATACGAGGTACTCTATTTCACCCATCTTATTAGTCAGACTCCTAGCATTTCTGTACAAGCACTTTAAAAATTTGCCACTGCTTATTTGTCTGCCCTTCCCTGATGCATTAGATTCCTTTGTATGCGGTTGTTTGTCTGCTCTGGCCCATGGTTTGCCCTCTCCCCTCAGCAGACCAGGGAGCAAAGCGGCGGAGGATGCGGGCGGCAGGACCGCGGCACGTCTTGGCAGTTCCGCCGCCCTGGTCTGCTGACTAGGCTTTTCTCGCTGCAAAGGACGCGGGCAGCAGGACCGCCGAGACGCGCTGCGGTCCCGCCACCCCCTTCCTCCATAAGCCTGCTCTGCTGGGGGGGGGGGGGGCGCAGCTAGTGCGTCCCCACCCCCCCCAGCAGACCAGGCTTTTCTCGCCACTGGTCAGTTTCAGCAGCAGCTAAATCAGGACGCCTGGGGTAGAGCAGCTGGGGGGCTGCCGGGTTGGTCCCACAGCGCCAAGGTGCGGCGCTACTGGACCAACCCAGCAGCACCCCAGCTGCTCTGCCCCAGGCATGCACAAGTCAGCCGCTGCTGAAACTGACCAGCGGCTGACTACAGGAAGCCCGAGGCAGAACTGCTCTGCCCCGGGCTTCCTGGAATCAGCCGCTGATCAGTTTCAGCAGTGGCTGACTTGGGGACACCTGGAGTAGAGCAGCTGGGGTGCTCTGCCCCAGGCGTCCCCAAGAGCAGCTGAGGTGCTGCTGGGTTGGTCCCGCCGCGCCAAGGGTCGACGCTACCAGACCAACCCAGCAGCACTCCAGCTGCTCTGCCCCAGGCGTGTCCAATTCAGCCGCTGCTGGTCAATTTCAACAGCAGCTGAATCTGGATGCCTGGGACAGAGCAGCTGGGGCGCTGCCGAGTTGGTCCCCGCAGCGCCGCCCCTCGGCACTGTGGGGACCAACCTGGCAGCACCCCAGCTGCTCTACCCCAGGTGTCCCCAAGTCAGATGCTGCTTAAACTGATCAGCGGCTGATTCCAGGAAGCCCGGGGCAAAGCAGCTCTGCCTCGGGCTTCCTGTAGTCAGCCGCTGGTCAGTTTCAGCAGCGGCTGAATCGGGGACACCTGGGGTACAATATGTACCAGTTCCGACTTACATACAAATTCAACTTAAGAACAAACCTACAGTCCCTATCTTGTACGTAACCCGGGGACTGCCTGTATAAGGTTTTGACTGGAGTTGTGCAAGAGTTTGTTTTTGAATGCAGCATAAAAAACTCTTTTGTAGTGCGGTATGATCAACTCATCCACCCCTCCTCTACAAATGTGGCTTTATATAAAATTTCACAATGGCTATTTTTTACATTTAAAGTATATGAAAATGTAATTGTGTGTACATTACTTTTCTATTGCAAAAGGCACTTTTGCTCAAAAATAGGAGCCCATTTTTTCCTCAGATAGTGGTCTGTGTCTGTCCCTTTTGGGGATTGTTCTCGATACAGTGTCTAAAGCGTGCTCAGGGTTCTATAGACAGATTTTACAAGTCCCTGTCCCGAAGACCTTATACATTCTACCTTTATTAGATCCCATACAGACAACAGACAGAGTGAGATATGCAGTAAAAGACGGGAGGGATTTTTTCCTGCATATTTTCCAGACTTTCCCATTTGAACTTTTTTGGGTCTGTTTCTTGTCAGTTGCTCATTGGGTCTCTAGACCTTGTTTCATGTCTTCTTTGATATCTTCTAGACATTTTCCTTTTGCTGAAAAGAGTAAAAAAACCCTCTGAAATATGTCCATTGCAGTTTCCTAATTGTTTGTTTCATGAGGAGCATGTAGCCAATGGTCTTTTTAACCTCTCACTACTTTATTCAAATAAGCAAATATAACCCGAATGATTTATGGAGGCTTCTGTTTGAACAAGGACTTCACCTCATATGAACTAATTGTCTCACCTAAAGAAGCCCTCTAACCTTCCAGTTCCAGTGCACCACTGTTCAAAGAACTGCAGCACTCCCATTGCCCTGCAGCCCCTTCTGTCAGAGAACCAACTCTAATGAACTTGTACGGAAAGTTTTCCCCCTCTGGCCACCTCTTCTCCAGCTGTCATAGGACAGCCTCAGAACACTTTTGACCACCCTCTGTCAGCCGAGCAGGAAGAATGAAACTGCAGTTCCTCCCACGAACAAATAGGACAGCTGTAGTTGTATATAGTCTACATTCTGAGTAGATTCCCATGCGTACCACATCCTCCTGCTCCTCTCATGCCTAAACTCTCACATCCACTTCCCTCATCCCATCTCCTGTTGCTCCTCTTCTCTCCCTCCCATATACTTGTCTCAGCAAAGCACGTCTTCAGCAGACACACTAGACACTTAGTCCTCCTCACTAGCCTGGCATGTTCCATCAATTTCCATCCTACTCTCCCCTCTCCTTGTAGCCAGACAGGAACCCCCCTCGTAACATCCATTTTTGCTTGCCTGGAGCATACAGGGCACACAGAGCAGAAGGCCCAGGCTGTGTGACCGTGAATGGCTGTAAACAGAGATATGCCAATTGCTGACCAAGAGGCTGACAAGGAGTGTCCTTGACTTAACCCATATTGATACGAACACACAGCCGTCCGTGGGGGGAGGAATCTCTCGCCCAGTAAAAAAAGTCTAGCACGCACAATTTAGTTATCTCTCTTGCAAGTGTAAATTAACTTGAAACTTGCTTGTAAGAACTGGCGCCACAAAACGGACCAGTACAATTCAGCATCTTAGATAAGAAAGAGGATACGGGCCCCCAGGGGTATATAGATGGGTCCAGCAGCACATTTTCTCTGAGTGTCAATCTACCATCTATCTGCTGGTCGGGTTAGGTGTTTGATCTCCCGAGGTTCCAGAGGGGACGCCCACCTCGTATTCATCTTTCCTAGGAATTAAAAGACCGGCCCTGGCCTGACACGCTGGAGTCGAGAGGCACAGAAAGGGGTAAAAATTGTACCTGGATGTGGTCCTTTGTTTAAGTATATATATACACACAGTGTTAGAGCTCTTTAAAGATTAAGCTGTCACTTGGTACCATTATTTCTATTTTCTATCTTTACCTTTTTCCTGTAATCATTTTTAAGACCTATATATTTGCTAGCATTTAAGAAATAGAGCAATAGCCATTGTAACCATATGATTTATAAGCTTCTTTAATAAACCTGTAACTGTTTAAGCTTTAACCTGACTCCTTCAGTTGCTGTAATAGAACCAAGCACAATTTAAAAGAACTTCAGCCGGTCATAAAGGGACAGAGATAGGGAGAGCTTGGGCGTTTGGATCTGTGTCACTTCCAGGTGACAAGATCCGTTGGGGCACCTTTTCAGCCTTTCCTAGGCTGCCCGCTGCGAAGGAACCCCTGTGTTCTAGCAGCTAAAATCTAAGGTGTAATAAGCTCTTCCTATATAACAGGGCGTCTGTTGGCCTGCTGGCCACCCTCTGCGACGGGACCCCGGTCCTAGCAGTAAAGACACAGACATTAAACCTTTTCTCAGAAACATATACACACCCACACTGCCCTGACCATCGGCTGACACTCCTGAATTTTAAAAACGTTAGCAATGAAGGGATTAACTGTTTCTTTTCATAATTAACTTTTCCCTACACTCATAGACTCATAGACTTTAAGGTCAGAAGGGACCATTATGATCATCTAGTCTGACCCCCTGCACAATGCAGGCCACAGAATCTCACCCATCCTCTCACCTATATCTCAGATATTGAAGTCCTCAAATGGTTTAAGGACCCCAAGATGCAGAGAATCCTCCAGCAAGTGATCTGTGCCCCATGCTATAGAGGAAGGCAAAAAACCTCCAGGGCCTCTGCCAATCTACCCTGGAGGAAAATTCCTTCCCGACCCCAAATATGGCGATCAGCTGAAGCCTGAGCATATGGACAAGACTCACCAGCCAGACACCTAGGAAAAAGTTCTCTATAGTAACTCCTATTATCCCACCATTGGCCTATTTACCACTGATAGTGAAAGGTCAATTAGTTGCCAAGATCATGTTAGCCCATCAAACCATTCCCTTCATAAACCCATCTAGCTTAATCTAGAAGCCAGATAGGTCTTTTGCCCCCACTACTTCCCTTGGAAGGCTGTTCCAGAACTTCAGTCCTCTAATGGTTTGAAACCTTTGTCTAATTTCAAGTCTAAACTTCCTACTAGCCAGCTTATATCCATTTGTTCTTGTGTCCACATTGGTATTAAGCTTAAATAATTCCTCTCCCTCCCTGGTATTTATCCCTCTTATATATTTAAAGAGAGCTATCATGTTTCCCCTCTGCCTTCTTTTGGTTAATGAAAACAAACCAAGCTCCTTGAGTCTCCTTTCATAAGATAGGTTTTCCATTCCTCGGATTATCCTAGTGGCCCTTCTTTGTACCTGTTCCAGTTTGAAGTCATCCTTCTTAAACATGGGAGACCAGAACTACACACAGTATTCCAAATGAGGTCTCACCAATGCCTTGTATAACAGCACTTACACCTCCTTATTTCTACTGGAAATACCTCGCCTAATGGATCCCAAGACCGTATTAGTCTTTTTCACGGCCATGTCACAATAGCGGCTTATAGTCATCCTGTGATCAACCAGGACTCCGAGGTCCTTCTCCTCTTCCATTACTTCCAACTGATGTATCCCCAGCTTATAAATAAAATTCCTGTTATTAAACCCTATATGCATAACCTTACACTTCTCACTATTAAATTTCATCCTATTGCTATCACTCCAATTTACAAGATCATCCAGATCTTCCTGTATGATATCCCGATCCTTTTCTGAATTGGTAACACCTCCCAACTTTGTGTTATCTGCAAACTTTATTACCACACTCCCAGTTCTGGTGCCAAGGTCAGTAATAAAAAGATTAAATAAGATTGGTTCCAAAACTGATCCCTGAGGAACTCCGCTAGTAACCTCCCTCCAGCCTGACAGTTCACCTTTCAGTATGACCCCCTGTAGTCTCCCCTTTAACCAGTTGCTTATCCACCTCTCATTTTTCATACTGATCCCCATCTTTTCCAAAGTAACCAATAATTCCCGATGTGGTACTGTATCAAATGCCTTACTGAAATCGAGGTAGATTGGATCCACTGCATTTCCTTTATCTAACAAATCTGTTACTTTCTCAAAGAAGGAGATCAGATTGGTTTGGCACGATCTACCTTTTTTAAAACCATGTTATAATTTGTTCCAATTGCCATTAACCTCAATGTCCCTAACTACTTTCTCCTTCAACAATTTTTCCAAGACAGTGAAACTAACAGGCCTGTAGTAACCCGGGTCACTTTTTTTCCTTTTCCTAAAAATAGGAACTATATTAGCAATTCTCAGGTACAACCCCTGAGTTTAGAGATTTATTTAAAAATATTTGCTAATGGACTTGCAATTTCATGTGCCAGTTCCTTTAATATTCTTGGATGAAGATTATCTGGGCTCCCCAATTTACTCCCATTAAGCTGTTCGAGTTTGGCTTTTACCTCCAATATGGTAATATCTACCTCCACATCCTTATTCCCATTTGTTATGCTGCCATTATCCCTAAGCTCTTCATTAGCCTCATTAAAGATTGAAGAAAAGTATTTGTTTAGATATTGGGCCATGCCTAGATTATCCTTAACCTCCACTCCATCCTCAGTGATTAGCAGTCCCACTTCTTCTTTTTTTGGTTTTTTCATATTTATATGGCTATAAAACCTTTTACAATTGGTTTTAATTCCCTTTGCAAGGTCCAACTCTACATGAATTCTAGCCTTTCTCACTTTGTCCCTACATGCTCTAACCTCAATAAGGTAGCTTTCTTTGCTGGTCCTTCCCATCTTCCATTCCTTATATGCTTTCTGCTTTTTCTTAATCACCTCTCTGAAATGCTTGCTCATCCAGCTTGGTCTAAAACACCTGCCTATACATTTTTTCCCCTTTCTTGGGATACAGGCTTCTGATAGCTTCTGCGATTGTAACTTAAAATAATCCCAGGCCTCCTCTGCCTTTAGATCCATAATTTCTGTAGTCCAATCCACTTCCCTAACTAATTTCCTTAGTTTATTAAAGTTAGCCCTTTTGAAATAAAAAACGCTAGTCTCAGGTTTATTTTTGTTTATCCTTCCATTTAGTTTGAACTGAATTAGCTCATGATTGCTCGAGCCATGGTTGTCCCCTACAACCATTTCATCTATGAGATCCTCGCTACTCATCAAAACCAAATCTAAAATGGCATCCCCCCCTTGTTGGTTCAGCAACTAATTGATGAAGGAATTCATCAGCTATCACATCTAAGAAAATCTGAGCCCTATTATTATTACTAGCACTTGTTCTCCAGTCTATATCTGGAAAGTTGAAATCTCCCATGATTACGCAGTTTCCATGAGTATTTACTTCATTAAAACATTAAAGAGGTCTCTATCCATATCCAAATTAGATCCCGGTGGTCTACAGTACACCCCAAGCACTATCCCTGGGGAGGATCTAATAGTTTTCTTCTCCAATGCCCAGACAGACTCTGTCTTCTCCATTCCATCACTTTTTACTTCTTTACAATCTACCTTATCTTTGATATACAATGCGACTCCACCATCTTTACCTTTATTTCTGTCTTTCCTAAACAGCACATACCCTTCAACACCTGTACTCCAGTCATGCCTAGTATTCCACCATGTTTCTGTTATTCCTATAATATCTGGTTTCACTTCCTGGACCAATAGCTCCATTTTGTTACCTAGGCTCCTCGCATTGGTGTACAAACATCTTAATTTTTGCTGTTTGGCCTCACTCACATTCTTTACCCAATTTGACCCGGACATCGTACCTTCAATATGACCTATTAGACTAGTATCCACACTACCCTTCATCCTTGTGTCTATTCTCCTATCCCCAGCTATATCCTTTATATCCTTTCTTACTTCTTTTTCTTCCCTCTCAATGCTAAAATCCGGCGTAGAGATTACCTGAACATCTCCCAACCGTCTCCCCCAAATTCCTAGTTTAAAGCTCTCTTAATCAGTTGTGCCAGCCTCCATCCTAGAAGTCTATTTCCCTCCCTACTTAGGTGAAGTCCATCCTGAGAGAACAGTCATATGTCCATGAATGCCTCCCACTGGCCATACATCCCAAAGCCCTCCTTATAGCACCACTGTCTGAGCCATCTATTGAGCAACATAATTCTGTCACATCTTAGTTGCCCTTCTCTAGGAACAGGCAGAATCCCACTAAAGATCACCTGAGCCTCGATTTCCTTAAGCGTCTTCCCCAGCCTGGCATAGTCTCCCTTGATTCATTCCAGCGAGAACCTAGAGATATCATTTGTTCCTACATGAAGGATGACCAATGGATTCTTTCCCGCTCCCTTTAGTATCCTCTCCAACCTCACTTCCACATCCCGTATCTTAGCACCTGGCAGACAGCACACCCTTCTATTCTCTGGATCAGCTCTAGTTACAGGCCTGTCTATTCTTCTCAATAAGGAGTCCCCAATCACGTAGACCCTCCCATATACCTGTCTCAGCAAAGCATGTCTTCAGCAGACACACTAGACACTTAGTCCCCCTCACTAGTCTGGCATATTCCATCAATTTCCATCCTACTCTCCCCTCTCCTGAATTTTAAAAATGTTAGCAATGAAGGAATTAACTATTTCTTTTCATAATTAACTTTTCCCTACACTCTTCAACTTGAATCTGTCTGAACACCTTCTATGTCAATAATAAAAGTAGAATGTGAGGAGGCAGTTGTAGGGCCATGGTCAGCCCACAGCTATAAGTGACATTGTTCTTTAAGATTTTGAAAGATATGAACTGGAAGCAACACTGAAATAAGCAGTGCTTGGAAGGAAATCCGAGCACTTTGCCTTTAAGAGTCTGGGGGAGGCTCCCTCTCATCCAATCAACTTGGAATGAGCCTGGGAAAAGGGACGAGCATAAATATTGCCTCCTTCCTCATAGCAGGGCAGGCACCTGTGGGAGAGGTCTGTGTCTGTTAGTCAAACCAACCCTCCAAGCCTAAGGACTAACAGCAGGGAAGAGCCACATAAGAAGTAGCTGGCAAAGGCCATATCACTGGCTATATTACAGTCCTGCCCCAAAGAGCAGAGCTGGGGACTCCTGGCTTAAAGAGAGAATTAATAATTGCTTGAATTATCCAGCTCTATCAGGAGGGTCATAGTTGCTACCTTAAGGAGAGAGACAGACTGTTTAACTGAAGTTTATGCTGTTCCAGGCAGAGAGCTGGAAGCTCCTGACCAGGACTTTAACATGGACCCAGAGTAGAATGACCTGGGCAACTAAAACAGCAAGTTACATTTAGTTGAAAGGCTTTTAACAATCCCAGACACCACACGAGGGTACATGTCTTACTCATACCAAATTAGTGTAACTGAATGAAAGAATATGAGGGAGCCAAGAGTGCAATGATATTATGGAGCTATGCTAGAGGCCAGTACCTCATGACAAGGTGTATACAGAGACTAATGTGCATATATCATACATAGCTATAAGTGTACATATGTTCTGCCATAGGTCCAAGGAAGACTGTGGAATCTCCATGACTGAAGATTTTTAAGAACAGGTTCAATGAACCACTATCAAGGATTGGCTAGGTCTATTTCATCCTGCCTCAGAGCAGGAGGTTGGATATGTGGACCTCTCCAGGTCCTTTCCAGTTCTACCTTTCTATACATCGATTATTTTAATATTATTGTACTCATTAAAAGGCAAAAGATTAGCAGGGTATATCGTGGGAGGGAGATCACCCTGAATCTGAATAATGGACTTTGATGGGATAACAAAGGTCTGGCCCAGCAAAGAAAAAAAGTGAAAGGACTTTGTCTCTGTCCCAGGAAGCAGAAACTGTCTGCAACAGTCCTGTTCTGTTCACTACACTGGGAGCTTCTCCAGGTTTAGAGAAGCAGATGCAGATTTCTAAGTAAAACCCGAGTGGATTGGTGGTGGCAGTGCTGAGCTGAACCCAGTGTGAAACTCGTCTCCTAATAACAGCAGCGCTAAACTGAATTCATAGCAATCTGGGACCTTCCTGAGCTGGTGAAAGGAAAGTTGAAATTTGTATGAGCCAAGTAGCTGAATATTGGGATCAGGACCAGCCAGAACACTTCTTTCCAGATTGCAGCAGACCAATAATGGAGAGTCATACCCAGCTGTCCCTTGGGTACCACTGAGATAAACTCAACCTGCAACTTGTGTTTTCTGCTGAATGGTTTGCAGTAAGATCTTGTTCTGGGCACTTGCTACCAATGATGGCTCATGGGTCGTGGAGCAGTGACTGCATTCCTGCTGCACTGATTTGGGTTGTTCAGTTTCTTACAAGAACACATACTTGGTTTTCAGTTTTCCTTTGCCCATTTCCCCCCCATATAAAAATATATTTACATTCCATTTTCTCGAAGGACTACTTTTTTTTTGCATAAAGTGCATAAAGTGGGGGAAAACTGTCTGCAAAGCTGATCAGGACTGCTTTATGTCTGGCTCCAGAAAAATAAACATGTTGATGAGGGTGGCACCTAGCAAAAAGATTCTGTTTTCAAGAATGCTAAGGGAAATCTAGAGGATTTATGAATCTCTGAGCCAGATTTTCAACTGCTTTTGAGTTCCACTGAGACATTTAGGCATGGGAGAGAGGAGCAAGGGATCAGTTTTTGTGCCCTGATCTTAAGCAGCCAATGCCAAAGCCCAGAAAATAGCAGAGCATAGGGCAGCAACTCTAACTTATTCCAGCAAAGGATCAGGTATGCTGGGGAGTAGTATCTGACATGCACATACACACCCTTTCCTTGGGCTGGTTTTGCAGAAGATAGCTATGACTTCTCTGGAAGCTTTATGTCAGCAAAGAGTTAACCAACAGAGAAGGATTCTCTGTTGGTTATCTACAACCACTTTGTACCACCTCAGAAATGCAAAGTGGACTTAAAGTGGATTGAGTGGACTACAGGATCTAGCCCTTGTTCTATGTTTTTAAAAAGAATACTGAAAGTTTTCTGTTAAACTCAGCACTGTTTGCTTTGGTTTTGGATCACCCGTGTGCCAAAGAGCCAATAAGACTTTGCTCCAGGGTGCTATTGCTCTAGATTAGCAGTCACTATATAGAAGTTTACAGAAATATTATTCTGCTTGCATGCTAGCAGTCTTGTCAAGTACAATGCTCTTACTGGACATGAAAAATGAAGTAGACAGGCACCCTGGGAGAACAGTACTATGTATACAGTGACACACACAATTTTGTAGAAATATAGGTGCATTTCTCCCCAAGGACATTTTATTGAAGTCAGTATTGTAGTGGATGTGTAGACTGTTTTAACTATAGCAACCAATAACCATAGGAAAAAACAGTCATCCTAACAGCTTAACTGGTGATGAACATTTATTATTGTCTATATACAATACTCCTCTCCTGCTGCTGAATGTTACACCACAGAAGACAGAGTGGACAATTTACAGGGGAACCCTTTAAAATAAAACGTTTGCCACGTCCACACCTTGCTCATGACAATTTCAGGTACAATAGCAGACTTACCATGTATAGCAGTGGTCTCCAATCTTTTTAAGCATGAGACTACTTTTTGAATTTAAGTGCAATCCAAGATCTCTCTCACACCCAAATACCCCTGCCCCGCCTCCTTTGTGCCCCTTCTCAGAGGCCCCACCCCTGCTCACTCCGACCTTCCTCCCTTCCCCATTCTTCCTTCCTTTCACCAGGCTGGGGCAGAGGGTGCAGGCTCTGGTCTTGGAGTAAGGAATTTGGAGTGTGAGAGGGACTCTGAGCTGAGCCTGGGGCAGGCAGTTGGGATACAAGAGGGGGTTCTAGGTGCAGGTTCTGGGAGGGCATTTGGATACAGGGTACTCAGGGCTAGGGTAGGAGCTTGGGGTACAGGAGGGGGTTGACGTAGTGAGGGAACCTGGCTGGCTTCTATGCTGCCGGCTCTGGGGTAACCCCCACTGCTGCCGTAGGTACCATGACCCAGCAAAACAGGATGAGTCACTATGCAAAGGGATCTCTCAACCGGTTTGGCCAGACACCCCCCATGGAGAGGAACAAAGGAAGGTGGAATGCTGCCCTGGCTGGGGGGCAGGGCTGGAAGAGGTTGCTTAGTTGCTGTCTGGGAGCATGGAGGAGACAGCCTAGGAAAAGGGGCTGGAGTTTAGGGGCCCAGTCTCCCCCATCTCAAGGGGGCCTGAGGCATCCTAGCCCAGCTCTGTGACCAGATTACATCTGTGCTGTGCTGTATCCTGGAGGGGCAATAAACTTCCTCTATTCCACCGGCTGGTGCAGTCTGTGCCATTTCGGGGTGCAGGAGACGGGGGACCCCCAACGCGCCGTCACACTGGTGTCAGAAGTGGGATGCACTGCACCCCATGGATGGAGCTTCCAGCGGCGAGCGACAAGGCGCCGTAGAAGCAAGAGCCCTGGAGCCAAGCATGCTGGAGACAGAGCGAAGCGGTTCCTGGGAATCATGGGGCGCTACAGCACTAGACTGGTGAGTCTGCACCGAGGGGACCAGCGGGCAGATGGCCTACGCCCGACTCTTGAAGGCAGAGCTGGTGGGGCTCTGCAGAGAGAGGGGCTTGCCTGTGCGGAAAGCAGCCAAGGCCCAGCTGATTGCCCAGCTGGAAGAGAATGACCAGCCACAGGGCCAGGATCTTGTCCCCAGGGGAAGCAGCCAGACCCCCCCTGAGAGTGTGTCAGGCTCAGAGAGGGGGAGGAGCGCTGGAACCCACTGGAGAGATGAGACAGCATCTCCCAGGAGGCCTGCAAGCTGTAGCCCATCTAGGGCAGGGGCCAGCCCAGTGGAGCTGCGGCGGCTGGAGATCCAGCTGCGGATCAAGGAATTGGAAGTAGAGGACTGAGAGAGGGACCGCCAGGACCGAGAGAAGGAGCGCCAAGATCGAGAAAGGGATCGCCAGGACTGAGAGAGGCAGCGACAGCATGAGCTGGCCATGGCAGAGCGGAGAACTGGCGGGGCACCGGCTGCGCCAAGTGCGGATGGGCCCCAGGGTCCCGGGACTGCCAGACGCTTGGAGAGGCTCGTGGTGGCCCAATTGAAGGACATGGGCGACATAGACAGGTTCCTCAGCTCCTTTGAGAGGGCCTGTGGACTGCAATGGGTTCCCCAAGCTGACTGGCTGCAGGAGCTCATCCCCGCACTGAACCAGGAGGCGGCCGGAGTGCTCAGTCAGCTGGAGGACCTACAGCCAGGGGATTACAACCGAGTCAAGGACGCCCTGCTGCACAAGTTCGGGCTGACCCCCGAGATGTACAGGAAGAAGTTCCGGGGGGTACAGAAAGGGCCACGGGAGACCTATATGGATCTGGCCTCCCGCCTGTCACAATACGGCTGCAAGTGGGTGTCTGGAGTCGGAGCCCAGACCGCAGAGGAGCTGCTCAAGCTGGTCATGATGGAGCAGTTCTATGAAGCATGCTCACCCAAACTGAGGCTGTGGCTCAAGGACCGGAGACCAGAGAACCCCCAGGAGGCCGGGAGGCTGGCGGATGAGTTCACGGAAAGCCGGTCCGGGTGTGAACAGGAGTCCCGGAGAGAAAGGGAATCGCGCAGAGACCGGATCTCGGCTGAGCGATGGAGGGAGTCAACTACGAGGCGAGCCCAAGGAACAGGTCGTCTGTGCCCCAGAGAACCAGCCAGGGCCTGGACAGAGACAGCCCAAAGCCTAACTTGCCATCGCTGTGGGCAAAAAGGCCACAAGAGGGCTCAGTGCACCAGGTCCCAGGACCGGGGACTTTCCAGGGTTAACTGGCTGGGGCGGGAGGAAGGGCAGGCTGCCCCAGAGGCAGGGGCTGGCAGGCAAACCTCAGCTCAGAGTGGGGGGAAGGATGCTCAGTGCACCTCCCCTGGGAGGTCTGATTCTCAGGAGGCGGATTTCTCCGTGTACCGGGTGGGGGCAGGACAGCCCCTGAGGAGCGAGTGCCTCATACCCCTGGAGGTGGATGGTAGGAAGGTGACAGGCTTCTGGGACACAGGGGCGGAGGTGACGCTGGCCCGATCCGATATAGTGGCCCCAGACCGGATACTACCCCACACGCAGCTGACCCTGAAGGGCATAGATGGGTCCCCGTTTAAGGTGCCTGTAGCCCGGGTGCATCTGAAATGGGGGGCCAAGGAAGGTCTTAAGGAAGTGGGGGTGCACCCGCACTTGCCCACCGAGGTGCTGATGGGGAATGACCTAGAGGAGTGGCCCCAGGAATCCCAGCGGGCTCTAGTCACCACCCGGAGCCAGAGCCAGCGAGGGGCTGGCAACCTGGGTCCAGGGAAGGGCTCCCAGCAGAGTCCTCAGGATCCCATCCCAGTGGACACAGGGTCCAGCCAGGCTGGGACTCCGGACCGAGGCAAAGGTGGGGGACAGGTCCCGATCCCTGCCTCAGCAGCTGAATTCCAGGCTGAGGTGCAGGCAGACCCTTCCTTGCAGAGGCTGAGGGACCAGGCTGGCCTCCGTGCAGTTCAGCCCCTGGGGAGAGGTGGCCAGGAGAGATTCCTGTGGGAGCAGGGATTCCTGTTCCGGGAATGGCTTCCCCCCAGGAAGGTGAAGGCATGGGGGGTCCAGCAGCAGCTGGTCGTCCCCCAAAAGTATCGCCTCAAGCTGTTGTATTTGGCCCACGACGTCCCTGTTGCAGGCCACCAGGGGATCCGGAGCACCCGGCTGAGGCGTGCTCCAACACTTCTATTGGCCGGGAATCTTTACAGCCGTACAGCGGTACTGCCGGTCCTGTGACTCCTGCCAGAGGGGCGGGAAGGCCCAAGACAGGAGGAAAGCGGCTTGGGGGGTCCCTACACCATATAGAGGACCCTCTGGGCTCGCTGAGAGAGTTATGGGAGGGGAAGGCCTCCCTGGATGGAGCGTCGGGGGTGGAAGCCACCCTGGCTATCCAGAGAAGGCTCGCTGGGCTCATGGCCCCGGCCCGAGAGACCCTGGCCAGAGATCTAGGCCAGCGGAAGGGTGGGCGTGACCCCTGAGGACAGGCCTGTGCCAGTCGCCCTGGAGCGGTGCAGCGAGTGGAGAGAGGGAAGCCAGCTCATGTGGGGCCTCGCCACGGCCGGCCCGAGTCAAGGGGAGCACGCATGTCCCCAGGGCAGGTTCCCACGCAGAGGACCCGAACTTCCCTAGGTCACGAGCGGAGTGACCCTGCTCAGTTCGCTCTCGGAGGGGGGAGAACTGTGACGTAGTGAGGGAACGTGGCTGGTTTCTATGCTGCTGGCTCTGGGGTAACCCCCACTGCTGCCGTGGGTACCATGACCCAGCAAAACAGGATGAGTCACTATGCAAAGGGATCTCTCAACCGGTTTGGCTAGACACCCCCCATGGAGAGGAACAAAGGAAGGTGGAATGCTGCCCTGGCTGGGGGGCAGGGCTGGAAGAGTGTTGCTTAGTTGCTGTCTGGGAGCATGGAGGAGACAGCCTAGGGAAAGGGGCTGGAGTTTAGGGGCCCAGTCTCCCCCATCTCAAGGGGGCCTGAGGCATCCTAGCCCAGCTCTGTGACCAGATTACATCTGTGCTGTACTGTATCCTGGAGGGGCAATAAACTTCCTCTATTCCACCGGCTGGTGCAGTCTGTGCCATTTCGGGGTGCAGGAGACGGGGGACCCCCAACGCGCCGTCACACCTGGGGTAGGATTTTGGGATGTGGGCTCTAGCTGGGCACCGATTACCTCAGGTGGCTGCTGGGTGGTGGTGCAGTGGCTCACCCCTATCCTGGCCCTGCACTACTCCCAAAAACAGCCAGGAAACACCATCCAAGTCCTGTTTTGTCCCGTCTCTACTCTGTGGCAATAGGATACAGAGTGGGAGAGGGGGCACCTTGACATGAGCACCCCTTTTCTCCCTCCCAGAAATAACAAGTTACTCACCCTGTGTAGTAACACTGGTTCTTCGAGATGTGCCCCATAGGTGCTCCACTCTAGGTGTCGGGTCTGTCCCAGCGCCGCTGGTCGGAAGCTTTCAGAGCCATCTTCGGCCGGTCTGCGCATGCCCCCTGCAGCGCGCGGCTTTCGCGCCTTTGATCACAAGCGCAGACCGGCCTCCCCGCCAGTTCCTCTCACCGCTCGGTCCCTGAAAGATAAATCAAAGGGAGAGACCTGGAGCAGGGAGGAGGGCGGGTCGTGGAGCACCCACGGGGCACATCTCGAAGAACCAGCGTTACTACACAGGGTGAGTAACTTGTTCTTCTTCTTCGAGTGGCCCCGTGGGTGCTCCACTCTAGGTGACTGTATAGCAGTAACCAGGACACCAGCGCTCCGGGTCTATCAATTATTGCCTGTAGAAGACAGTACTGCAGAAGCCACCGCGTGGTCTGACGCCCATCGTTGTACTATGGCATAAGGTCTCATAAAGGAAGTACTTGAAGCCCAAGTAGCGGCTGTACAGATATCTGCCAGGGGAACTCCTCTGGAAAGAGCCGTAGAGGTTGCTACTGCCCTAGTTGAATGTGCCCGTGGATTGGAGGGCAACGGTCTGTTACGAATAGCGTGACACCGGGTTATGCAGAGGGAGATAAGCCTAGCTATGCGTTGAGTTGAAATCGGCTGTCCTTTGGATCGCTGCGCTGTTGATATCAAAAGCTTATCTGTTTGGCGCCATTGTCTGGTTCTGTCTATGTAGAAGGCCAGGGCACGTCTGACATCCAGTGTATGAAGCATGGCCTCCTTATTTGAGGCATGTGGCTTCAGATAAAAAGAACAATTGGTTCGTTGATGTGGAACGACGAGGAGATCTTAGGGGTGAACGCCGGGTGCAACCGTAGCGTCACTGATTCTTTTGAAAACAATGTGAACGGGGGAGTCGACATCATCGCTCCTAACTCACTGACTCTGCGCGCTGATGTAATTGCGAGCAGGAAAGCCGTCTTCATAGCATCTGCAGTGCTACGGATGCAAGTGGTTCAAATGGGGGAAACATAAGTGTTTCAAGAACTAAGTCCAAATTCCACGACGGTGGAGGAGGTCTCCGAGGTGGACTTATATTATTTAGACCCTTGAGGAATTGCTTGGTGGTTGGATGTGAAAACAATGAGAACCCCTGTATTGGGGAATGGAACGCACTGATGGCCGATAGATGAACACGGAGGGATGCCAGCGAGAGTTTTGAATCCCGCAAGTGCAGCATGTAATCAAGGACCTGGTGTAATGGAGCGGACAGCGGTTGGACGTTGTTTTGAAGGCACCAAGTCGAGTATCTGCACCATTTAGCGAGGTAAGTGCGTCTTGTTGAATCCTTTCTACTATGAATTAGAATGGACTTGACCTGCTGTGACCAAAGGTTCTCATCTTGTTCGAGCCAGTCAGGAGCCACGCTGTCAGATGTAGCATCTCCAGCTTGGGATGTAGCAGAGAACCCCGTTCTTGGGAGAGAAGGTTCTGGTATAAAGGCAGAGGCCACGGAGGCCGTAGAGACATCCTGTGCAAGAACGGATACCAAGCTTGCCTGGGTCAGGCCGGTGCTATCAGAATCACCGTTGCTGCCTCTGTTCTGATCTTTTCCAGTGTTCTGGGAATGAGAACTATTGGAGGGAACGCGTACAGTAGTGATTTCTTCCAGCTGGTTAGTAGTGCATCGCCTAGTGATCCCTTGCCGATCCCTGTTCTGGAACAGAACAGGCGACACTTCTTGTTGGAGGCCGTCGCAAACAGATCTACCAGGGGCGTGCCCCATCTGTTGAAGACATCCTGAATCACATCTTGCCTCATTTCCCACTCGTGGTCTACGGGGAAGCGCCTGCTTAGGGAGTCGGCAATGACATTGGCTATGCCAGGTAAGTAGGATGCTGCTATGATGATATTGTTCCTTATGCACCAGTTCCAGCACCATATCGCTTCTGTGCATAGGGAGTGTGACCTCGCTCCGCCTTGTCTGTTTAGGTAATACATCGCTGCCATGTTGTCCGTAAATACTCTGACTGTCTTGCCCTTCAGGTGAGTACGGAAGTGTTTGCATGCCAGGAATATTGCACGCAACTCCAGTCTGTTGATATGTAGATGCCTCTCGGCGGGAGACCAGCGACCTTGTATGCGTTTGTCGCCCATGTGCGCACCCCATCCTATGAGGGAGGCGCCCGACGTCAGCTGTATCGATGGGGTTGGTCTGTGGAACGGCATTCCCACGAGAATGTTTGATGCCTTGGTCCACCAGCGCAGAGACACGTGAACGTGGAGCGGAGGAGAAACTTGTTTGTGAATGTCGTGTCTTCCCGGCACATACACCGTTGCCAGCCAGTGTTGCAGGTTTCTGAGGTGGAGGCGTGCATGGGGAACGACAAACGTGGCCGCAGCCATGTGGCCCAGGAGACGCAGACAGGTATGTACTGAGACTACTGGGCCCTTGCCTAGTAGAGTGACCAGGTCCTTTATCGCCTGGAATCTGTCCTTCGGTAAATAGGCTCTTGCCGCCTTTGAGTCGAGAACTGCCCCTATAAACTGTATATTCTGCGTTGGAGTGGGGGGGTCGATTTCGACTCGTTCACAATTAGTCCTAGGGAGTCGAACACTCGTCTGACTGTTGTGACCATGAGGGATGTTTCTTCCTGTGATGTGCCCTTTATCAAACAGTCGTCCAGATAAGGGAATATGATGACTCGCATTCGCCGGAGGTGCGTCGCAACGACTGCGAGGGTCTTTGAGAATACCCGTGGAGCCGAAGCAAGACCGAATGGGAGGACACGATATTGGAAATGCTCGTCCTTTATGATGAAGCGCAGGAATCGTCTGTGTGCGGGATGTATCGTTATATGAAAGTACGCATCCTGTAGGTCGAGGGCCGCAAACCAATCGTTGTTGTCCAGAGCTGGGATGATCGTTGTGAGCATCGTCATTTTGAATCGCTGTTTTCTGAGGTAGCGATTCAACTGGCGCAGATCCAGAATAGGTCTCCATCCCCCCGTTTTCTTTTGCGTTAGGAAATAACGTGAATAGAACCCTTTTCCTCTGAAGTCCTCTGGGACCTTCTCTATCGCCCCGATAGATAGTAGGCGATAGGCCTCTTGCTGCAGGAGGTCCTCGTGAGAAGGGTCCCTGAAAATGGACGGGGATGGTGGGGTGGTAGGAGGGAGGGATGTGAATGGGATGGTGCGACCAGATCTTATCACCTCCAACACCCATTTGTCTGATGTTACAGCAGCCCACTGATGATAATAGGGTTGCAGTCTGTGATGAAAAATGGGCTTGGCATCTCTGGCAACGATTGGAGTGTTCGGCACGCCCTCGACATGGGAGTCAAACCTGCTGTTTGGGCGCCCCGGCATTGTTCACTCTAGTCGGGTGAGGACGTCTGCACTGTGGTTTCTGCCTAGAATGACCTTTATCATAAGGACGGTTTTATTGCCTGCGGAATTGATAGTCATCCCGCTTTTGGAACGGAAAATATTGTCTGCGGCGGAAAGGTGGGACGTACATTCCGAGAGTACACAAGGTTGTACGCGAGTCCTTCCCTGTATGGAGTACGTCATCCGTTTTTTCCGCGAAGAGCTTAATCCTATCAAATGGAAGGTCTTCCACTTTGGATTGTAACTCTCTAGGTACTGCGGCCGTTGCTAGCCATGAGGCCCTTCGCATGGATACTGCAGTAGCAACTGTTCGCGCCACTGTGTCAGCCATGTCACTGGCAATTTGCAGACCTGCTCTGGCACACGCATATCCCTCTTGAATTATCTCACGGAGGAGAATCCTATCGGCCTCGGAGATTCGTTGTGCAATCTCCGTCAATCTTGCAATGTTATCGAAGCTATGGTTGGACAAGAGAGCCGCATAATTAGCGATACACAGGAGCAGTGTGGATGAAGAGTACACCTTCCGTCCAAAGATGTCTAGCTTTTTTGCATCCTTGTCAGCTGCTGAATTTCTGACCTGTGGGTTCTTTGCTCTCTGCAAGGCTGCGTCTACCACCAGTGAATTTGGCTGGGGGTGAGTGAACAGGAACTCTGCCCCTTTGGCTGCTATGAAGTATCTTTTCTCCGCCCTTTTACATGATGGGGTAACTGAAGCCGGCGTGTTCCAGATCTCTGAAGCTGACTCTAGAATTGCCTCGTCTAGCGGTAAGGCCGCTCTGGATTGATGCCTAGGGTGTAAGTTCTTCCACAACTTATGTTGTTTCGCTTGCACATCTGTTAGTTGAACTTCCTGTGACTGCGCCACCCTCTTGAATAGGTCTTGGAATTCACAGGCATCACCCGGTGGTGATGGATCCCCCACGAAAACTGCATCATCTGGGGAGGGTGATTGGACATCCCCAGGGGAAGCTGCAGGCGTGTGCTCGCCTGTATCCGAAATTTGACCCTCCTCCGGGTCAGAGAGGACTGATGTTGAGGGTGCCGTGGGAAGGGGCGGTTTCGGTGAATGAAGTCTTTGATATTCAGGGGCATGTGGTGAAGCCCGTCTATGATACGGCTGGTGGCAGCAGCAAGAGTGGGAATTGGAGTGTGATCTGCCCTTCCTTATAGGGGCATGATAACTCCTGTGAGTATGATAATCATAATCAGGAGATGATCTCCTTGATGTATACCTGCTGTTGTGCCTGCTCCGATATGATCTGGGAGGCGAGTAGGTCGGCGAGCGAGATCTATGTGGAGAGCCCCGTCTATAAGAGTAATTCGAGCAGGAGCGTCTATGATCGCTATTATACGTGGAGGAATAAGCCCCCCTGTCTGAGTGACATGCAGGAGGGGAAGGCTCTGGTGAGAAGTACAGTGAAGGTGACCTGGAATGGTACCTAGGTGCTGATTTCCTTGCTGTCTTAGTAGGAACAGCTGCCCGGGACTGCTGGGCAGCTGTCAGGTCTCCTGCTGTGTTGCCGAGGTTACGCTCAGCATACACCGGCTGAGAATGCCTTGAAGGCAGAGATTGTAATCTCGGTGCCCAGGGGTGGGAGGACTGAGCAGCTCTCGGCTCGGGGTTAATGATTTCCCTAGGCAGGGAGCAATTGCTCTCGCACGGCACCGAGCTCTCACAGGGCACCGTGTTAATGCTTTCCCCCGGCACGGAGCGAGTGCTCTCACACGGCACCGGGGGTGCTCCGGGGGAATTTCTCTCTTGCGGTGCCGTCTGCCCTGTCGGCACTGCGCGGTGAGCCATGGTCTCCCGGTGCTGCTGTGTCTTCTCTGGAGCGGCCAGTGCTCGCTCCTGTGGAGGGGTCGGGGATGCCTCTCTCAGCAGTCCCGACCCCGTTGCCACTTCTGACTCATCCTGCTGCTGCGGGGACGGTTCCCTGTCAGGCGGATTCGTTGGTGGCATTAGCGGCATGGCCAGCTTATCCCCCGAAGGGGTTCTGGTCCATACATGCTCCCTATGAGTAGGGGCAGCTGCTTCAGAAGCCGAAGCTGTGCGCGGCTTTGCTGGTTCTGCCACAGACCGGGGAAGCGTTTTTGCTGCCGGTCTCGCCTCCGACTTGTCCTGGCTCACCCATGGCAGGGGGACAGCGGGGAGCGGGCGGGCGGGAGACGCCTTTTTCTTTTTTGTTTTAGGCACCCCTGGGGATAGCGCCCTTCTCTTTGGAGCAGCTGTTTGCTCCTGTGTAGTTTGTGCTGGCTGAAGACCCTTGTCGCAAAGAAGGAGCTTGAGCCGGAGATCCCTGTCCCTGCGCGCCCGCGGGGTTAACTTCAGGCAATGGACGCATTTTTGGGGTACATGGGACTCCCCCAAACAGCTGACACATATTGTGTGTCCGTCTGAGGCTGGCATAGCCTCTTTGCACTGGGAGCACCTTTTGAATCCTGGTGTCCCAGGCATGATTCAGTTACCTAGGCAAACTGCCGCACTGGCAGAAATTGACTAGAAAAACGTCTTTTTCTTTTTTTTTCTTTTTTTTTTTAAACTAACTAACAGGTAACTAACTATCTAATAAGAACTAACTAATTTACAATATCTCTCTGACAGGATTCTGCTCTGAGGAGATCATGAAGCTCCACCAGCAACCTGGGGCGGCTGAGAGGAACTGGCGGGGGGGCCGGTCTGCGCTCATGATCAAAGGCGCGAAAGCCGCGCGCTGTAGGGGGCATGTGCAGACTGGCCGAAGACGGCTCTGAAAGCTTCCGACCAGCGGCACCGGGACGGACCCGACACCTAGAGTGGAGCACCCACGGGGCCACTCGAAGAAGAAGCAGGAGGCTACTGAGGGGACAACTCCAAGACAAAGGGCAGGAGATGCACAATAGTGGGGGAAGGGGCAGCTGAAGTGCCAGTCCTCAATAGCCTCTTGGCCAAACCTGTCAGGATCCCTTTTCAGGGGCTCAAAGATCTACCGGTAGATCCCAACCTACTGGTTGGTGACCACTGGTGTAAAGGAATGCCTCTTTGGCATGCTGAACAAAAGCTCATGCAGAAACTCTCAGGAATATATCTGTTAGGAGTATGGAAGACAGAATTACTTACTAGTGCACTGCTCTGGAGACCAGGGTTCAATCTGTGGCTTTCAACAGTCTTCATGTGATTTTGGGAAAATTATTTAATCTTAGCTCCCATACATAAAATAGAGATATTATTTCCTAGCTGACAGCATTGGGGGTCACTTGGGTCCAGCAGGTTGCAGCTCAACAATTTCAGGATGGTCCTGCCAGGCAATCAGAAGGGTTAGCAGCCAAGTTAAAGGCCACCATCCCCCTAGTGGTCGCCTGTTTCCCCTGGCTGGGCTGAGGAGTAGGAAAAGGACAGGAGGACCCAGGCCTCCCTCTCCACTATGGCCAGGACTGAAGGGGGAAAGGGCAAGGAGAGTCTCAGTTCCCTTTAGTTGGTGTAACAGACCATCTTCCCCTTCGACTCTTCCCACCTCCCCCTGGTCTCTTTTCAGTTTGGGGCAGAGCCCCTGCACTTGACTTCCCACTGAGCAGAGAATCAGTCCCTCAATCTCAACAGTTCCAAGAGTCAGTTAGGTCTTCCCAGTTCACTTTCCAGCCTTCTCTAACTCCCCCTTGCCAAAAGTGGGTTTGTAGGAGAAGGAGAAAAAGGTCAGACCCTGGACCTCTCTGCTGAATCTTAAACCTTTCTTCTTTCTTCTGTCCTAGAAGCTGCAGCTAGACTTCCCTGCACACCTGTCAGTATCTCATTTTAAAAATGCCCTCCATATGAAGCATGATCGGTAGCTGCTGAGGGACGGGGCCTTCTTGGCCCAATACTACTCCATTATTCCTTGGCTACCTCTACATTGGCAGCTTCTTGAGCAAGAACTCTTTTGCGGAAGAGTTCTTGTGCAAAAACTCTTCCAGAAGAGAGCGTCTACATTGGCATGTGCTTTTGCGCAAGAGATGAGCTTTTGAGCAAGAGCATCCATGGCAGTGTAGACGCTATCTTGCACAAAAAAGCTCTGATGGCCATTTTAACTATCGGGCTTTCTTGCGCAAGAAATTCATATTGCCTGTCTACACTGGTCTCTTGCGCAAGAACAGTTGTGCAAAAGGGCTTATTCCTGAGCGGGAGCGTCAGAGTTCTGGCGCAAGAAGCCCTGATTTCATACATTAGAACGTCAGTTTACTTGCACAAGAATAGGCAGCCAGTGTAGACAGGCAGCAAGTTTTTGCGCAAGAGCGGCTGCTTTGGCGCAAGATCGCGCCAGTGTAGACACAGCCCTTTAAGCCTTAGGAAGGGGTCTGTAAACCCCATCACACTGGCACAGGTCTTGTGAGGATAAAATCCACTAGAGATTGTGAGGTATTCGGATACTCAGAATATATTTGAGTACTGCGCTTATGTACTTAACTTAAAACGTGATACTCTTATTTTTATACAGATCTGAAATATTTTGTGATTGCGCTTCAGTAAACGGGCTATTCTGTAAATACTTCCAGGATGTCTAAAAATACAAGTGGCAATCTCTGAATTTAAAGGATCTTTGCCTCTGACAGAGATCATCTCCATTTCTGTTTACAAATGTACTTCTGAACAGAACATTTATCTTTGGAATGCATCCAATTACACAAAGTGGCAGACAGGTTTCACTAAAGGCACTGTTCCAAAGTAGGACCTAGGGGAAAATGCTAAAACTAAACTATTATGAATCTAGTGACCTAACATGAGAGTTAGATCAGTGAACAGAGGTCACAGCATTTAGAAAACTATAATAAAAATATAACAAGTATTATTACCTTATTCTATTTTTAATGGCTGCATTAAAGTAACCTCTGCCAGTATTTTAGTTTTGTGAACTATGGTGCCATATAGCCCACCTTCACCCTCACAGTCTCACCCCTCATCGGCCCTGACACCCCCCTAATTTCAATTCTTGGGGAGGTTACTGGTTTGACCTCCAAGGTTTTGAGTACATCACTTCCCTAAGGCAAGAAGCTTTCTGATCTGAGACTGTAATTGGCCAGCAATAAAAGGTTAGATTTAGAAATAAATGTGTTTAGCATCTTTTTTTAAAAAATGCTTTGCTGGAATATTAAGCCATAATTTAAATGTTTAGCATGTGTGGTATTTACACAGCATCCCATTTATTTTATCTATATTGCACATAGAGATGTTAGTGCATGATAAAGGGAGACAATTGGAAAGTCTATCACAAAGTGAGTAGCATACTAATAAACCCTTTCATACTTACCTTTCTCACGTTATAAAAGTCTCGATGGGGATTACTCTTCAGTTCTTTAAATTCAGACATTTCATTTAGCATCTCATGTAAACTGAATTTAGATTCTAAAAAATTAAGTCGTCTGTGACAATATGTTTTTCTGCAGAAGAGACACAATGCTTTAATTATGACCAAAGTACTCAGAATTTAAGTTTTTAAGAGTGTAAATTACTTTGAGTGAAACAGCTATTAGATTTATTCATATTTTAATAAGTCCCAGGCAAGTGATTTATCAGAGAGCTATGGATGAAAAGGGCTAGGGATGATTATAAATCTTGATTTTTGTAGTTACCAATTAGGCCCTCATACCAAATATGAACCAAGTTAATAAAACACTAAGGCTATGTCTACACTACACATTTTGCCAGAATAGGCAATGTAAATGAAGCACTGATTAGCATTTTCTCGCACTTCATTTGCATAATCTCTTCTGAGATTCATTTGCATAATCTCTCCGACAAAATGCGTAGTGTAGACATAGCCTAACAGAATGTGCTGGGAAGCTTTTTTCATATAGCAAAGAGAACTACAAAGACACTTACGGAAGTGACCAAGATTTATTCCCTTTTTGCATATTATATTTTTCTCTTGTAATATTTTATCTCAGTACTGTACTCAGGTGGAATTTCCAGTTCTTTCAATTTTGGTCCATGATTAGCAAAATACAAAAAAGTACAATGGATAAGCTAACAAAGGCTACCACTCAGATTCTAAATATCATGATCTCACAGAATAAACCACATTCTTCAACAAAAGACGCAATCTGTAAACAAAACTACAGGTTGAATCTCTCTAACCAAGGACCCTTGGGACCTGACTGCTGTCGAACCAGAGAATTTGCTGAAACACGGGAGGTCAATACTGTCTAGCAGCATGACCAACACTTCCACAGCTAATTAGGCTCTTAGAAGACATTTAGAGGTAAATTAGAGCTTTATAACAGCACAGAACACTGAGAACCAGGGCTGGTGGCTGTAAACAAATTTTATGGGACTGTGGGAAACTTGGCCACACCCGTACATGCACATGTGGCTAACTAAAATCATGCTGGACCATGAATGTTGCCAGACTAGAGTGTGCCATACTAGAGAGGTTCGACCTGTTTATTTTTTTTACCAGAGTAGTTACACCTCAAAATATTGTAGCAAAAATGTCGCATTTTAGTATTGGTATAAGAATATAAGTTTGATGTACAGTTTAATTATTTGCTTATAAATTCGGTTTCCTGTATTTCACCCTGTTTTTCGTGATTAGATAACGCTTACTGATGTGAGAAGGAGAAAGACACTTTCCACATTCCCCTCACGAACCAGAGCCTGGGAGGCTAGTAGATTTTGGGCGGGTGGTAAAGGGGCTGGAGCACCAGCGTGGGCTCCCGATTGCTAGGCGAAAGCCCTGAGCCTTGGAGATCAGATCCAGGCAAGCCAGAGCCACATCTGGCCCCAAACCTTAGGTTCCCCATCCCTGGGGCAGCTGTTAGCATGGGAAAGGCTAGTCTAAAGAAGTGAAAAGGCTCTGGAGAACTTGTTCCTGATTTCAGTCAGGTAAATGTGGTTTTCAACATACTCTAAAAGTCTAAAGAAAAGATCTGGACTGTTTTTGCTTCACTGGCTTGCTTAAAGTGACAGCATGTACCCTACCAGAAGGAAGAATTTATAACTAGGTTTATTTTTAATTTTTACTACTCCACAAATATCTTGCATTTTCTCTCAAAGAGAAGCTAGGCTAGCTTAGGACTTGTAAAGAATTTGGCCTTCCTTAAAAGGAGAGGATCTAGGATATGTGGTGACTGTGAAAAAGCAAATGGCTTGGTAAAATAAACCACACTGCTGCTTTGTTTCAGGTCCAAGTCTGAGCCTCCAGGAAGCAGTATTCTCTGAAGTCCCTTTCTTTACTTAATATTGGAGCACTGTAAGCCTAATGTGAGGTTATCCTGCTAGGGTTGCCAGATGGTTTCAACAAAAATACGGGACACACTTGATATTATATCACAATCTAAATTGCATCTTATTTAGAAAATACTGGACATTTATATTTTCTCAATTAGGTTCCCAAAGAGAAAGCTCAAATACTGGACTGTCCGGTTCAAAACCGGACACCTGGCAACCCTAATCCTGCCTTCTGACCAGTGTTCCCCCCAGGGATTTGGAGCAATCAAATTTTTGAAATGCCCCACTCCAGCACCAATAATGACTGCTCCAGCTCCACTCCGCGCTCTAACTCAAATTAATTTTTAACTATACAAATTTAATTTTAATATACATAATTAATACAAATTTTATTTATAAATTGCAAGTTAGTTTTTCTTATGAAATTTTGCGGTAAAAATATTCAAAATATTTTCTAAGTTTTTAATTAATATCTCAAAACACTTTAATATAGATATATCAAAGAAATTTGGTACATGCCATAGAGTTAGTACGTGCTATCGCTGTTCTACAACATTAATTGTTGGGAATTAATGAGGCTACACGTTAAAAGGCTGCAAATAAACACATACTAATCTAACTAATCTATGCCAGTATGTACTCACCTAACCTTGGCACAAGGATGGGAGCAGTCTGCAGTGTTGCCGGATGTCTGATAATTATCTGATTCTTTAATAAAACATATTTCCAAAAAATTTTGTAATTTTGTATCTGTACCTTAAATCTTGATTTTGGCCGAAGTGAGAATAATTGTGACATATTACGTAAAGTGGTAAAGTAGATGTTAATATCAATTGTTATACAATCTGAAACTTTTTGATACCTTTAGGACTTTCTTGCTAAAATATCATTCATTTTAGATTGAAAATGGAAAAAAAAAAACTGGAGCAGTGGAACAGTCAAGATTTTCTGTGCTCAGGCTCCACTCCAGCTTCGGGCAAAAACCTGCAGCTCCACTGCTCTGCGCTCCAGCTCCAGGCTCCGCTCCAAATCCCTGGTTCTCACTAAGCTGTGCAGCAGCCCAGCTTCACAGTGATTAATCAGCCCTGTCCAGTTTGAGTTCTCAGGGACCCCTGCACAGAGCTGACTGACTGGGCGGGGCTGATTAATTACTGTGAAGCTGGACTGCCCCACATCTTAGGATGTGTCTAAACTATACCCCTCTGCCAACAAAGGGATATAGATTAGGCACATCGCTATTGCAAATGAAGCGGGGATTTAAATATCCTGCGCTTCATTTGAATAAAAATGGCCATCACTTTTTGCAGACGTGGCACTTTGCCGGCAAAAAGCGGCAGTCTAGATGGGGATCGGTCGACAAGGAAAGCCTTTTCCAACCAATCCCTTATGCCTCGTGCAACGAGGTTTACAGGATCGGTCGGAAAGGCTTTCCTTGTCGACCGATCCCTGTCTAGACTATCTCTTTTTGCCAGCAAAGTGCCACAGCGGCAAAAAGCGGTGGCCATTTTTATTCAAATGAAGCACGGGATATTTAAATCCCCGCTTCATTTGCAATAGCGATGTTCCTAATCTGCATCCCTCTGTCGGCAGAGGGGTGTAGTTTAGACACGTTGAGAGAGAACACAGCTCCTGACAGAAGACTTAAGTACTGCATTCAATTTTTTTTACAGCAAATACATCACATCTTCATTATGCATCAAGAAAGTTGATATTTTAATTATATAGTAGTGGTGACCTGCAATTTCTGGTCCCTATCTTCCAAAAGGATCAAGTCAGATTTGGCCCGGAATGTTTTGTGTCAACTAGTTCAACCATCACTATGCCTAGTAACAAAAGGCTACAGATACACCTTTAAAGTTTAGAGGTCTACTGCTTTCACTTTTTAGGTTTTCTGTTTGTTGTAAGGCATTAACATTTCACTGTATTTCCCACCCATGAACTGATGGAAAGCAAATGCTCTGGACATGAGCAGTCTCATAAAAGAGATTGTTACTAAACTGTATTACCAGCTCTTTGGGAAAAAAAACAGTAGTAAACATACGTACGTTGGACCATCTGCAATGAGAGCAAGGACATGGCTGAGGTCAAGTGTGTAGGTCTCCAGATCAGGATATGGCAAACTGTGTGGCTCATTGAGTTCCATCATTTCCTTGTTGTCATAAACAAAGGGAATGCCTCCTTTCATTTTGATAACATACTCCAAATTGCCTGGAGCATTCTCAAGGTCGTAAGGATCCTCTAGCTTTCCTGGGGGTGGATGGAATTCTGTGAAACAAGCTTAATGTCAGAACTGTCAGAGAAGTAACCCATTTTAAAAGGAAAAATAGTTATAGAAAGAAATTAAGATATCTATTTTCTGCTTTAAAAAGAAAGGGTGTAGTTGCTTGAAATGACCAATAGTCATAGAACCCTGGGCCATTTCTGACCAATTTCATTACAATTGACTGCAGTTCTAATGTCATGTATGTATTTATTTGTACAAGTAAGGCCCTACCAATTCACAGTACATTTTGTTAAATTTTAAAGTCATTGGATTGTAAGACTGAAATTTCACCGATTCAGATACTTCAATATGAAATGTCATGGTGTTGTGACCTTGAGAGTCTCAACCCCAAAGGGGTTTGTGAGGGATTACTTCTGCATTGCTGGTGGCTGCGGCTCTGCCTTCAGAACTGGGCAGCCATAGAGTGGTGGCTACAGGCCTGACACCCAGCTCTGAAGGTAGCAACACTGCCAGCCTCAGCGCAGGAGTCAGGGTAGCAATATCGTACCATGCCACCTTGTACCATGCCACCTTGACTTCTGCACTGTTGCTAAAGGCAGTGCTGCCTCCAGAACTGGGCCCTCAGCCAGCAGCTGCGAAGCTTCCTACAGTCAGGAGAGGTTCCCAGAGCTGGGTCTGACCTAGACCCTGAGCAGCCTGGGCTGGGAAAGAAAGTTACATCCCACCCCTGCCCACCCAGGTCTAGCAACTAGAGCCCATTGCACAGCAGGAGTCAGCTGAGGCACCTTCCCTCCCCCAGCCCCTCTCTGGCTCTGGGCTCCAACCTTGGATTGGCTGGCAGTGGAAGTGGGGGGAATGACCATGATACCCCTTTCCACATAGTACCTCGGGTGATTATTCATGTCAGCCACATAAAGCCGGCCCTATCCCCAAAAGCAACAATCTCCCCATACCATGCCACCAGCAGTGGAACTGACTTCACACCCATGTTTCTCTGAAGGTAATGCAGACGTATGAGGGACAATATGTTACTTCCCTACAATAGCCAGATTTCACAGAGGAGACCAGATATCACATTTTGCGACATGCTTTTTGCAGCCATGAATTTGGTAGGCCCCTATTTATAAGCTACTAATGTTCCTATCATGATTCCAATACACTATTTTAAGTCCTCTAATCCCATATACAGTTGAACTTCAAATGCTATGCATTACTGCCACCGTATTATAGTTCAATCTATACCTATGCCCCAATACAACTTCAGAAGCCATTTCCAAAAAGATTGGGAATGCAAGCACAGTTGAGATCTCGGAGTACTGACTGCCACTCCATGACTACTAGTCAGGCCTGCCCACTTAGGGGTTAGGGATATAGGGGCCAGTTGGCCCAAGGTCGGGTGATTCAAAGGAACCCGGGGCTCTGGCCACAACTGCCACAGTTGCAGTGGCCAGAGCACCAGGCCCCTCTGAGTTGCTGCAGGAGCAGACTCTGCACATCTCTGAGGGCGGTAGAGAGTCCAACACTGTGGTCCAGGTGGCGCTGAGAGCTGGCTGTCCCCAGGCCCACCCCTTCCACCTGAGACCCTGTCCCTTCTGAGGGCACGGAGCCAGTCACCCCTCCCCTCCATCCCCCCCACACACACCTTGCCCAAGGGCCCTCAGTGGCTGTTGGCTCCACTGCTACTAGTCTCCTTTCACCTTCTTGTTACAGGGGCTTTGGACATGTTTCACCACCAGAGAACCCGCAGTTCCAATACTTATACCTGTCATGCAGTGAGATAAGGGAGTAGGTGCTATAAATTTTTACCCAGTGATGAATATGCTACATTTTCAACAATGGTGGGCAATAAACAAAACTCAAAGAGTTTCCTAAACGTTATGGCATAGACCAAACTTCTTCCGCATATTCAAATAAAACTGCTTTTATTTCGATAAAACACTCCTTATTTTCGTGCTTCTCTGCTTTTAGTCAGAACCATGAAATGCAGAGATCAAGGTGACAATACTTTCCCCTGGACTGTAGTTATTCCAGTATAACTAGAATCAGAAATTACTAAAAATGTAGTGAGAAGACCTGTTTTAATGAGATTATTCTTCACAGTTTAAATAATTTGGATACAATCCACTAAACTAACTGTTGGGTGCTTACTTAAAGTCAACCTCTCCCATGGAGATCAGGAGAGATCCCAGATGATTGAAAAAAGGCAAATGTAGTGCCCATCTTCAAAAAAGGGAAGAAGGATGATCCAGGGAACTATAGGCCCATCAGTCTTACCTCGGTTCCTGGAAAAATCATGGAAGGGATCCTTAAGGAATCCATTTTGAGGCACTTGGAAGAGAGGAAAGTGATCCGGAATAGTCAGCATGGATTCACAAAGAGCAAGTCGTGCCTGACCAATCTGATTAGCTTCTATGATGAGGTAACTGGCTAGGTGGACATGGGGAAGTCAGTGGATGTGATATACCTTGACTTTAGCAAGGCTTTTGATACGGTCTCCCACAATATTCTTGCCAGCAAGTTAAGGGAATACGGATTGGATAAATGGACAGAAAGATGGATAGAAAGCTGGGTAGAAGGCCAAGCCCAGCGGGTAGTGATCAATGGCTCGATGTCAGGATGGAGGTCGGTTTCTAGCGGAGTGCCCCAAGGTTCGGTTCTAGGACCGGTTTTGTTCAATATCTTTATTAATGACCTGGATGAGCGGATGGATTGCACCCTCAACAAGTCTGCAGATGACACTAAGCTAGGGGGAGAGGTAGATATGCTTGAGGGCAGAGATAGGGTCCAGAGTGACTTAGACAAATTGGAGGATTGGGCCACAAGAAATCTGATGAGGTTCAACAAGGACAAGTGCAGAGTCCTGCACTTGGAACGGAAGAATCCCAAGCATTGTTACAGGCTGGGGACCAACCAGCTAAGTAGTAGTTCTACAGAAAAGGACCTGGGGGTTACAGTGGATGAGAAGCTGGATATGAGTCAACAGTGTGCCCTTGTAGCCAAGAAGGCTAATGGCATCTTAGGTTGCATTAAGAGGAGCATTGCCAGCAGATCCAGAGATGTCATTATTCCCCTTTATTCGGCTCTGAGGAGGCCACATCTGGAGTACTGTGTCCAGTTCTGGGGCCCCTACTACAAAAAGGATGTGGATGCATTGGAGAGGGTCCAAAGAAGGGCAACCAAAATGATTAGGGGGCTGGAGCATACGACCTATGAGGAGTGGCTGAGGGACTTGGGTCTGTTTAGTCTGCAGAAGCGAAGAGTGAGGGGGGATTTGATAGCAGCCTTCAACTTCCTGAAGGGAACTTTCAAGGAGGATGGAGAAAGGCTGTTCTCTGTAATGGCAGATGGTAGAACAAGGAGCAATGGTCTCAAGTTGTGGTGGGAGAGGTCCAGGTTGGATATTAGGAAAAACTATTTCACTAGGAGAGTGTTGAAGCACTGGAATGGGTTACCTAGGGAAGTAATTGAGTCTCTATCCCTAGAGGTGTTTAAGTCTCAGCTTTTCAAAGCCCTGACTGGGTTGATTTAGTTGGGATTGGTCCTGCCTAGAGCAGGGGACTGGACTTGATGACCTTCTGAGGTCTTTTCCAGCTCTATGATTCTATGAACCTCAAAAGCTTTTGCACATCACTAGTTAATGATTAGATCATACCCTATTAATGGGTAACTAGCATACAGTGTGTTGAAGCCTCAGCTATAGCTATCCTAAACCAATTAAACTATGCCTGGACTTAATACTAAGCTGTCTGAATTAAAACAAGGTCATGCAGTCAGTCTTACTTTAATAGACTAGGTAAAAAAGGGAAGTTAGCACTTCTTTGCCATTCCTTTTTGTAGCTACAGCACCAGAAGATGTGTGTTGTGAATGGATACCAGAAGTGTCACAACCATAAAAAGGCACTGAACTTCACAACAATCTAGACACAACTTACACAATGCTTTATTTTGAAGAGACACCGACAACTTAAATCACAACCTTAAATCATCTTTTTAACTTAATTTCTAATACAGGCAGTCTCCGGGTTACGTACAAGATAGGGACTGTAGGTTTGTTCTTAATTTGAATCTGTATGTAAGTCGGAACTGGCATCAGCCGCTGCTGAAACTGATCAGTTTCAACAGCGGCTGAATCTGGACGCCAGTTCTCACTTACATACGGATTCAACTTAAGAAACCCAGGCGTCCCCAAGTCAGCTGCTGCTGAAACTGATCAGCGGCTGATTCCAGGAAGCCTGGGGCAGAGCAACTCTGCCTTGGGCTTCCTATAGTCAGCCCCTGGTCAGTTTCAGCAGCGGCTGACTTGGGGACGCCTGGGGCAGAGCAGCTGGGGTGCTGCTGGGTTGGTACAGTAGCGCCGAGGAGCGGCGCTGCGGGACCAACCTGGCAGCGCCCCAGCTGCTCTACCCCAGGCGTAGGCAAGAAAAGCCTGGTCTGCTGGGGGGGGGGGGGGGGGGGAGGGAGGGCACTAGCTCCCCCCCCTCCCCCCCAGCAGACCAGGGAGACGCGGGTGGCAGGACCGCCCGCATCCTCCTCGGCTTTGCTCCCTACTCCCTGGTCTGCAGGGGGGGGGCTCAGGGAGACGTGGAGCAGCTTTTCTCGCCCCGGAGGATGGGGGCGGCAGGACTGCAGTGCATCTGGGCGTCCCGCCGCTCCAGTCCTCCGGGGCGAGAAAAGCCCCGTTCGTAACTGCGGATCCGACATAAGTCGGATCCGCGTAACTCGGGGACTGCCTGTATTGTAGAAATGACAATGAGAAAGAAGAGGTTACTTACCTCGTAACTGTAGTTCTTCGAGATGTGTTGCTCATGTCCATTCTGATTAGGTGTACGCACGCCGCGTGCACAGATTCCGGAGCTTTTTTCCCTTAGCAGTATCCATAGGGCCAGCAGGGAGCCCCCTGGAGTGGCGCCGATACACCGGTGCATATATACCCCTGCTGGCCCTCCCACCCCTCAGTTCCTTCTTGCCGGCTCCTTTCGACACGGGGAGGTGGGTGGGATGCAGAATGGACATAAGCAACACATCTCGAAGAACTACAGTTACGAGGTAAGTAACCTCTTCTTCTTCGAGTGCTTGCTCATGTCCATTCTGATTAGATGAGTCCCTAGCCGTGTCCCCCCTCCGGAGGTGGGGTCGGAAGGTGACTAACTATTATTTTCAGTGCTTAACAACTACTTAACTAGATAAGAAACTTCAACTGCGAACTATAATACAACGGATAAGAGATAAGCTGCTAAGAGATAGGCAATAGCCTGAAGCACGCTCCAGCTACCGTCACGGGCGGTAAGAAGGAACTGAGGGGTGGGAGGGCCAGCAGGGGTAAATATGCACCGGTATACCGGCGCCACTCCAGGGGGCTCCCTGCTGGCCCTATGGATACTGATAAGGGAAAAAAGCTCCGGAATCCGTGCACGCGGCGCGCGTACACCTAATCAGAATGGACATGAGCAAGCACTCGAAGAAGAACTTCTTTTCAAACAAGATTTCTCTCTAGCATCCAGACAGCTGCAATGTCTCACCAGCTACACTAGAAATTCTCACAGATATCATCTATTTTCTCTTGAATATTCAGTATATTCCTACTCTCCCCAGAAGAGATTCCTTTTTATATAAAAACAGGACTATGCAGCACTTTAAAGACTAACAAAATGGTATATTAGGTGATGAGCTTTCGTGGGCCAGACCCATTTCCTCAGATCAAATTGTAGCATAAAATTGGCATGACCATATATACCAAAGGGATACAATCAAAAAAAAAAACACACATAAAATAGACAAATCAGATTTTAGAACAGAGGGGTATGAGGGGGGGGAGGTTAATGTCTATGAGATAATGATATTGGAGGTGATAATTGGGGAAGCTATCTTTGTAATGGGTAAGATAATTAGCATCTTTGTTAAGGCCCATTCGTAAAGTGTTAAATTTAAGCATGAATGACAGTTCAGAGGCTTCTCTTTGAAGTCTTGTGTTAAAATCTCTTTGAAGCAGGATGCTGGTAATCAGAGATTTTAACACAAGACTTCAAAGAGAAGCCTCTGAACTGTCATTCATGCTTAAATTTGACACTTTACGAATGGGCCTTAACAAAGATGCTAATTATCTTACCCATTACAAAGACAGCTTCCCCAATTATCACCTCTCATAACATTATCTCATAGACATTAACCTTCCCCTCATTCCCTCTCTATTCTAAAATCTGATTTGTCTATTTTATGTGTTCACTTTTTTTGATTGTATCCCTTTGGTACATATGGTCATGCCAATTATCTTCCACAATTTGATCTGAGGAAGTGGGTCTGGCCCATGAAAGCTCATCACCTAATAAACCATCTTGTTAGTCCTTAAAGTGCTGCATAATCCTTCCTTTTGTTTCAGCAGGACCAGACTAACACGGCTACATCTCTATTGCTTTTTATATAAAACTTCCTACATGAGAATATATATACTTTCTCCTTCCTGCCACGGTAGAGAGGACAACCATTTAAATGTCTTTTTTCCAGCCAAATTTATGGCTGAGGATGTGGCTAATCCACAAAGACTAATATTCTCATATATTAATGGCTGTTGAACAGATTTCCAGGGATGTAAAATAAATATTGGGTCCATAAAATCAGTTTTGGCAGGTCCAAAAGACTGGCTTTCTTCTTCACAACTCCACCACAAATGATCTATGCATTTTTCTCTTGTTATTGTCATTAAAATGTAATTTGCATTACTTTGTTTCTGTTTGCTGCAAATATTAATGTCAGGAATTCCAGTGTGTTTTTAGGGGTGTTTTTTTAAACTAGAAGTTTCTCTACGTCCAAACCTGCCTGAACATCAGGAAAATTTAAATTCAGAATGAACTCTGCAGCTCAAGTCCCCGTATGCTGTTTGCTTATTCAGACCGGAAAATGCATTTCAGAATACAGCCTTTATACTAAATAGAAACAATCACAGAAATCAAATGATGTTGCCTACGGTATTATAGTGCCTTTGTTGTTGCTTTTTAAAAAGGGAAACCTATTATACCTGGACATACTTCATCTTCCATTTTCCATTTTTCATCTTGCATAGTACATAAATACTGTGCTGTTGTTCTTGGAAAGCGATGGTAAGCAAGGCGCGAATACTTCTCTCGAATTAACAGAGCTTTTACCAGGCCCTTCGCAGCCTGTTCGTAATCATCAACTGTAACCTGAAAAGAGAGGCCATATAATCACCGATGGAAGGAAAACAGAAGCAGCTATAAAGACAGTTTTAGTCACTTATTTGAACCCAGTTAGGCAATAACAAGATTTTTATTTCCAGAACTACATGTATTTGTAGGATTTGGGCTAAGACCTGGGTCCACAAATTCACTTGGATACTGCAATGCTCAGCAGTTTGGCACCTACTTCTATGTGTCTAGAAAATCATGGAAATAACACTATGATACATAAAGTCAAGTTAGTTGCCTACATTCCCCATACAATGAATGGGAAGAGATAGGAGCCTCAAAATGAAACAAAAAACAGGACTGTGTAGCACTTTAAAGACTAACAAGATGGTTTATTAGATGATGAGCTTTCGTGGGCCAGACCCACTTCCTCAGATCAAATAGTGGAAGAAAATTGTCACAACCATATATACCAAAGGATACAATTAAAAAAATGAACACATATGAAAAGGACAAATCAAATTTCAGAACAGAAGGGAGATGGAGCGGGGGGAAGGGGAGGGAGGTAAATGTCTGTGAGCTAATGATATTAGAGGTGATAATTGGGGAAGCTATCTACCACTATTCTACATGAGCCTCAAAACGTGAGTCACAAAAGACAGCATGTTATGTGGGAAACTGTCTAAGCCAGCTAAAGGGCAATGCTTATGAGAGGAGTGTATCCTAAATCCTATTACTCTGGTGGAGATAGGAGCCTAGGTCCAGGCTGCAGAGAGGCATCAAGCTCTGCTAATAATCCATGAATGGGAACCCACCACCTGGAATCAAGTGGCTAAGTTACTATCTCTACACAAAACAGCAGGAGGTGGTCGTGCTGCTGCCCATCCACTCACTTTTAGTCCAGTGGTTAGAAAGAGCACTCATATAGGAGACTCCAGTTCAATACCCCCTTCTGTCTTGCAGAAATAGAGGATTTGAACAGCAGTCTCTTACTTCTCAGGAGGCTTCTCTAGCCACTGGGCTATGGAATATGCCACTGTAGAAAAATAAGGACCTGCGGTCTGGACCCCAGGTCTCCCACCTCTGCACCTTAACCACTGGACTACAGTCATTCTCTTTCTCTCCCCCTCTCTTTCTCCCTCCATCTCTCCCTTCTCCTTCTCCTTTTTCCCCCTCCCCCATGTATTTATGCACAGTATACCAATAAAGCCTAAAACTGGGAATTAAGTGCCTATGTCTGAGACTTATGCCCCAATCCACAAATGTGCTTAAGTGCCTTGCCTGAGGTCACAGAGAAGTTGGTGAACAAGCCAAAAGTTAAAACTAAATTTTAAATCCAAATCCAGTACCTTAACTGCAAAAGAATTCCTCCCCCCATCTCTGTGTAAGCCGACAGATCAGGGTTGTTGGCAGGCAGGACTGAACCTGGTACCTTTGGGTCTAAACCATGAGCCTCCACCACATGAGCTAAAAGCTAACTGGCTGTTGGCTAAGGCTATAGAGCTGATTTCAATCTCCCTCTCAAGTAGTCTTGGTGCGTCTGGGGTTCATCTATAAGCTAATGCTCATATTTAATACCTTATTATATTTTACATCTTTTTGCCAATTAATCTACACAATTATACATAATCTGGGGCAAATTCTGCCTTGTCACCCCCATTGACTTCAGTACAACCCCACTGACTTCAGTGTGAGTAGTCAAAACATATCAAGAGGGCCATAATCAGTAATTATTCCATGCTGCATGAATCATATCTCTTTGTTCTCTCCCCTGCTCCACTTCACACCCAGAATGCTAAAAGAAAAAAAAACGACAGTTTTTTTACCCCAGCACAGTAATCCCCACTGATTGTAACTCTCTGAAACTCTGGAACTGTATATGGTACTTGGACTGGCTGAACAACACCTGGAAGAACTGGAGTTGCAGGAGAAGGAAGTGAACTGATTGATGATGTCTTCCACTCCTGTGCTGGAATTTGTAAGGATAAGGACTGGGATCGAATCATCTTAAAACTTTTCTTCCTAGGAATTCACAGTACAAGAAAAATATAAAAAACCAGTATATATAGCAAAGAAGTATTTCATTCTAGAAGGTTTTCTGTAGCATGATAAAGATTTCACATTATTTAAAAATGTTGGTTTATAAAAATGAGTTTTGAAATGTTTAGTTCAGTGATATTTCTGACACTTGTAGCATGCTCCCTACAATTTATGTATCACACACAATATGCCCTAATTATTTAGCAAATAGATAAAATTTGCACATAAGTTTTCAGTTATTTAGTGTTGCAGTAACATCACTTCTCATGAGTAAGAGATCGATTGTAGCATGCTCCCTACAATTTATGTATCACACACAATATGCCCTAATTATTTAGCAAATAGATAAAATTTGCACATAAGTTTTCAGTTATTTAGTGTTGCAGACCAGGGGCACCGGAGCAGCTTACGAACGGGGCAATCCGCTACCTCGACCTCCGGGGCGAGAAAGCCCCGTTCGTAAGTGCGGATCCGACGTAAGTCGGATCCGCGTAAGTCGGGGACTGCCTGTATTCTGGGGATGGTAAGTGGTTATGTACCATCAAAAGTCACATTGGCTTCCAATTCATAGTGACAGTTGTAGTGCTCAGAAGCATAACAAGTTTCATTTAGAAACACAGGTATTTCAGGTGAGGTATTGTAAGTAGCAAAGGCATATTCTGTCGATATGAGGAAAATCACTTCAGTTGACTGACTATAAAGAGTCTAATCCTGTTAAAGTCAATGGGAATTTGGCCCTTTTGCTTCACTGAGAGCAGGAATGGACTTGTAAAACAAAATCAAACCCTATTCTAAACTGCCATATTAGTATATCATACGAGGTTTCCAGTACAAAAGTATAGTTCACCTTCTTAGGGAAACTGTTGGAGACCTACCTGTTTAACTGAATGATGGCTATGGATAATGCCCTGATTAGCAAGCAATCTTGTAAAAAAGATATATATTTTATACTGTTAAATTAAATTTTCCTTATAAAGCTTACTTGCAATTTATTTTTCTAAACATATTTAAAATATATTTGAAATAATTAATTACCTGTGACTTATGTGCTGTAAACTTCTCCCACTTCGTAATTTTATACACTGAGGGCATGTCAACACAACAGGGCTAAAGCCAAAATAAGCTATGCAATTTGAGCCATGTCAATTGTGTAGCTGAAGTAGAAATACAGGCAGTCCCGGGTTACGTACAAGATAGGGACTGTAGGTTTGTTCTTAAGTTGAATTTGTATGTAAGTCGGAACTGGTACATATTGTAGGGGAAACTCTAGCCAAACATTTCTCCAGAGCTCAGTTTTATTCTCCCACACCTCACTTCCCTCAGTCCTTTATTCTCAAGCTGAGGTGTCTGCTGAGAAAAGCCGCTCCGCGTCTCCCAGGTCTGCTGAGGGGGCGGGGCTAGCTTTGCATCTCCCTGGTCTGCTGGGGGGAAGCAGCTAGTGCGGGGTTGCCTCACCCCGTTTGTAAGTAGGGATCCCATGTAAGTCGGATCCATGTAACCCAGGGACTGCCTGTAGCTTATTTTGACTTTTGACACTGTCTACACAGCAAGAAGTCTGAGAAAGAGCACTTTTCCTCCGACTTCCCTTACTCATCATATGATGAGGCTTACAGAAGTCAGAGTAAGAAGTCCTCCAGCTCGACATGATTTCAACATTATGTTGAAATAACTGTTTGTAGTGTAGAGACAGACTATGTTATTTCGGAGTAATGTCAGTTATTCTGAAGGAATGCTGTGGTGTAGTCATAGCCAAAGTGCCAAAACTTTAAAATGACATTACAGGAAAACTTGAACATAATACAAATACAGAGCCACCTTCTACCATTGCCTAGTAAGAGTGACCAATGGTAAAACTTGGCTCCTACTTCAAGAACCTTTAAAGAGTCCGTCTCTAATCAATATCAAGAAGTGCCACTAACAACAAGAACAGTGGAGGTTTTTATTAATTCTATGACATTTTATTTACATCCTCAAATTGTGATATAAAAATTAAATTCTACCTTCACTTGCACAAGTGTAAATCCCGCACCCTACCCCAAAGACAATATTGACACTCCTCTTAAAATTTTGTTCAATACAAATTGAAGCCAGTGGGAATTATACTTGTATAATGGAAGGCAGAACTGGGCCATAAAGTGTTCTTCAGTCATCAAGATCAAGGATGTTTACAAGTCACATCACCACTAGTGAACAGCATATAGTATCCCACTTAACAGGATATGGTCTATATTCATATTTAGGAAGACAAACACACATAGCTTGATTGAAGCTGGTATATATGGCATTTTCCCACATTACAAATGCAAATCTGTTTTATTTAAATATCCTGTTAGAAGTTATTCCACATGGGAAAAAAGTAGCAAATGGTTGTTTAAAAGACAAGGTAGAGATTTTTTAATATTTTTATGACCACATCATTTACTGAAACTCACTAATTAAACATTCGTAATTCACCTCCAAAATATCACCAGTATCATCATCTTGATAGCAGAATTAAATCACCTTTTTGCCATGCTTCTCTGCTACATTTACAGTAAAAAACCACTGTCCACATTTTAAGTAATTGCAGTAACTTTTCTCTCACAGGAAAATAAAATGAATGTGTATTTCTAAAACATCATGTTTTCTTAATATGTGGCAATAATCTAGATCAGCGTTTCCCAAACTATGGGCCTGCTACCAGACCATGGGAAAAAAATACCGGGCCTCAGCATGGCTGGTGGCTGCTGGCAGGGCTGGCCTTAGTCCGACTCGGGCCCCGCACCCCTGAACTCGGAAGTGCCGGCGAGTTACAGAGCCCCCTGCGCATCCTCCCACTCCGCCCCCAGAGCGTCCCCGCCGTGCGCGGCTCCTCCTCACTGCCTGCTGCTGCCCATGTGCAGCGTTGCACGTGGGCGGGGAGGACGCCCAGGTGTGACGTGATGTCATGGCCCGGGAATTTAAAAGTCTTCGGAGGCACGTGGAAGCACCACGCTGCCTTCGGGGCCTGAGCGCAGCCTCTGGTCCCGCAATGTGGAAGGCAGAAGGTAGGGAAGGTAGGGCTTGGGCGGAGGCGGTGGTGGCAGCAGCGGCGGGCTTGCGCGGAGGGGGAGGAGTGGAAGGGGAAGGCACCAAGGGACAGGGTGCAGGAGAGAGAGACAAATGCCAGAGGGCCAAGTGCAGACAATGAGGGAAAGGGCAGGAGGGGAGCCGTCAGTGGGAGGGGTGACAGGGTGATGCTAGGAGAGGAGAGGGAAAGGGCACTGGGGGCTGGAGGAGGTGGTGCTGGGAGAAGGCTTGAAAGAAGGGGTGGGCATGAGAGAGGTGGGGATGGAGCAAGTCAGGTGTGAGGGCACAGAGGGCAGTAGGGGATGGGGAAGAGAGTACTGAGGGGGTGGGTATCAGGAAAAGAGAGGGCCAAAGGGGGTAGGAGCAGTAAGGGAAGGGGGAGGCACCAGGAGGGTGCAGGGCTAAGGGAAGGTGCTGGTGCCAGGGATTCTGGGATGAGGAGGAGAGGAGAGCTGGCCACCGGAAGCAGCACTGGATGGGGGAATCGGGGCAGGCTGAGGAGATTGGGAAGCAGGGCTGCCGGGGGTGCGAGGTTGGGGGCAGGGAGCTGGCCGGGGAAGATGGGGGTGGGGAGAAGAAGTGGCCGCCAGAAGGTGGGCTGGATGCGGGCAGCGGGGCTGGCCAAGGGAGATTGGGAGGAGAAGCAGGGGGAACCTGGCTGCCCGGGAGGAGGCTGGGGGAAGTGGGGCTGGCCAGAGGCGCAGGAGAGAGGAATGAATCGGCCTGCGGGGAGTGGGACTGACCCAGCCATATGTAGATCTTGGGACACTGCCCCTGATCCCCTCTCTCCCCCGCAAAGCACAAAGCATGAGTTAGTCCGGCCCGAGGATTCTATCCCCCCCCACCCCACCCCCCCCCACACACACCCCTCGAGTAGTTGCGAACTGTCTGGCTGGTAGATACACTCATGCAACCTGAGCACATTTACCAGCCAGGCAGTTCGAAACTACAAACGGATACATCTAGTAATAATACAACTTACCTAATGAGAAAACACCAGACATGTTATATGTCTGGTATTTTCTCCATTTGTTTTTTATGTGTTTATATTTTTGGGCTGCAAAAAGCAGTATTGAAAAAAAGGGTTCCAACTAAAGTAAAAAGTTTGGGAAACACTGGTCTAACCAGCTTTCTGTCTGTCTTAGTCCATTTATCCAATCCATATTCCTTAACTTGCTGGCAAGAGTATTGTGGGTGACCATATCAAAAGCTTTGCTAAAGCTGGCACTGGAGGTTTTGGGAGGACCAGAAACAACTTATTTGAATATTCATCATTTGATTAATGAATATGCAAAAATGCAAATGAACATTACCAGTCCTCCAAAAGTTCGTGAATGGATTTACTGGTCCCTGTGTCAAAAAGTTTGGGAACCCCTGATCTAGATCTCATATGGCATTTATCTCTGAGTTAAGGGGACCCTAATAATAACTCACTTGATCCCATGACACTTTGCAGTTTCTCCTTCACTGATAAACACCAAACGTTTGCTATCATCTATTTTTATAGAGCTAAAACAAAAACATTTAACGCCGACTGCTCTAAATTTTTAGATGTTAAAACCCAACATTGTGAGACTTAAAATCATGTTTTCAAAAACCAAAAACAGCTTCCGTAAGTGTGTTGCGGATTATTTACTGTGAATGAATCTCAAAGTTTATATTTGCCTCTCACTAATAATGCTGGTTGTTAGCAGAGGAATATGCAAATTTATTACTGGGAGTTCATGTCAAGGGATTACCTCACCAAGCCAAGATCCTTCCATAGCTCAATTGGAGGCTATCCCGTAGGTCACCTGCAACAAGAGCCACAAAGGGGCATTTCAAGGGTAGATAACCTGTTAATGTGCATAAATTCCTTGACCTTGGTGTCTATGAACAATCCCCAGCAGATAATTCCCATCCTTACTGGATCAGGTGCTATGAACCTGCAATTTTCCACTGGTTTATTTTAAAGAATATTGCCAGTGAAGAGCAACTCTCAGGATCTGGTCCAATAGCAATATATTTGAGGTGATGATGTGTGAAGTGCTCATCACATTCTCAATACAATCAAACTCTAAAACTTGCAACATGTTTCTTTTTCAACACTGCATTCGAAGCAAAGCAGCTGCCATCTTTTGAACCTTGGTATATATCAGTGCTACTTCTTTCTGTTCTGTAATATATATTTTTATGATAAATAGTCTTTAAAATGGTCACTTGATAGCATTTTCACAATTTCTATGTCCCCTTAACAATCTGACACCACTAGAGCCTGTGCAGGGCTTTAGAGCAACACATAATTAATGATCAGTTGAAAAACAATATGGAGGAAAGAAGCATTTGGTGTTACAACGTCCAGATACACATGCAATAAAGCAACACATTCTAAATCATATAGCACAGCTTGATGGCTTCTCTGTTCAAGTACCATGTGTGGGCATCATACCAGAGGTGGTGTATTCCTCTGTGTAATTCTAAAACCCATTTTAAGCAATTTTTCTATTAAAATAATGGATATTGAACAAACCTCTTAGCTGTTTCCACAGAATGCTGTTCTGCCAACTCCTTCTGCAGTTCCCTCTCTTTAGCCTCTTTCTGCCCAATGGGACAATCTTCAGGCACGGTGAATAGTGACAAGGCATCTTTGCTGTCTTCTTCTTGTAGAACTTTAGCGAACACCTTCTCTGCTAGAAGCCGCACTTGCTCATCAACTTCAGAAATGTTCAGCTTTGGAAATTGCCTAGGCATCTCTGCTAGAAAGAAAAAAAAAAAAACAAGCCAAATCATGGAACTGTAACTAAAATTTAAGTAAAACAATGTAATTAATTTTCATGGCATTTCTACTAAAACTAAGGGCACGAACAACACAGCAGGGCTAAAGCCAAAATAAGCTACACAATTTGAGCTATGTCAATTGCATAGCTTAAATTGAAATAGCTTATTTCAGCTTTTGGTGCTGTCTACACAGCAGGAAGTTTGAGGAAGAACTCTCTTCCTTCAATTTCCCTTACTCCCCATAAAGTGAGGAGTCAGAGTAAGAAGTCCTCCAGCTGGACATTATTTTGACATTATGTGAAAATAACTGCTTGTAGTGCAGTTATTCCAAAATAACACCACTGTGTAGATGTACCCTGGGACTATGTCTAGACTGGCATGATTTTCCACAAATGCTTTTAATAGAAAAGTTTTTCCGTTAAAAGTATTTGCGGAAAAGAGCATCTAAAGTGGCATGGATGCTTTTGTGCAAAAGCACTTTTTGCGGAAAAGCGTCCGTGCCAATCTAGATGCGGTTTTGCGCAAGAAAGCCCCGATCGCCATTTTTGCCATCGGGGCTCTTTTGCGCAAAACAGTTTTTAGCTGTCTACACTGGCCCTCTTGCGCAAATACATTTGCACAAGAGGGCTTTTTCCCGAACAGGAGCAGCATAGCATTTGCGGAAGAACACTGAATCTTACATTAGATCGTCAGTGTTCTTATGCAAATTCAAGCGGCCAGTGTAGACAGCTGGGAAGCTTTTCCGCAAAAGCAACCGCTTTAGCGGAAAAACTTGCCAGTCTAGACGCAGCTTAAGAGTTTAGAAAGTGAGAGAAATAGTGTGCATGCATACAATTTACAGCACACCAGCTATAAAGGGACTTAACAGTAGTCAATAGCATATAAGGAAACAACTAATCTGTCATAAGAAACAAGAGAATTCTTTGAGCAAGTTTGTTTTGGAGCTTGGTTTATTTCGCAAATTGGGATTTTTTTTAAACTGATTCAGTGGTTGAATAGTACTTCCATTAGAAAGCAACATTTCTAAGGCACAAATTGATTTAGACACAAACACCATTGTCTTAAGGCCGGTTGATCAGAATGAGATTAACAAACAGCCATTCTCTGTAACAGTTAAGATTTCCACTGATGAGTAATACTGCTTGAGCTGAAGGATACTCTTGTATTTATCTTCTTGTACGTGAAGATACAAAAAAGCAAGTACAGTTTGAACCTCCCTAGTCTGGCACCTCAGGACCGGAATGATCCCAAACAAGGGAATTTGCCAGACCAGGAGAGGTCAGGAGTCCGAGCTCCCTAAGAGCTTCCCTCCTGGCTGCTGCCCCAGGAGAACCCAGAGGCCTGACCTCCTCCAGACCACCTGCCTGGCTCTAAATGCCATATGTCTTGTTCAGGATATTAGAGACTATTGTCAGTCTATCACAATGTTATCAAAATTCTTTTATTACGGGGCATTCCCAAGACACATGTACATGTGAACCTGTTAAGACTTGACACTAGAAATTATATGAATTCCCTGCATTTCCACAAGCAATGAGATTCTGTAGTGCAATATATATTCAGTGGAGAAAGTTACAAGTATTCATTCTGTGTGAATGGGAAGCCATACTAGAATGGGAAGTCACAGTAGCAAAGTCCTTTCCTGATTCCTGCCTCCCAATCTATCCATTGTTTTTAAATCAATTCCATAACCACAGACAAGTTGAAAGCTGGTTTTAAATTCAGAATCATATTTGCATCTCTTTATCTTTTGTCATTGAGCTCTTATGAATTCAGGGTAGCTAAGTGATGGAAGTTGAAAAATACTGTTTTTCTCCACAAAGGTTTTTCATAGACTCATAGAGCTGGAAGAGACCTCAGGAGGTCATCAAGGCCAGCCCCATACCCAAGGCAGGACTAATTCCAACTAAATCAACCCTGCCAGGATTTTGTCAAGCCGAGACTTAAAAACATCTAGGAACAAAGATTCCCCCACCTCCCTTGGTAACCCATTCCAGTGCTTCACTACCCTCCTAGTAAAATAGTTTTTCCTAATTTCCAACCTAGACCTCCCCCATTGTAACTTGATACCACTGCTCCCTTTTCTGCCATCCCTCACTACTGTGAACAGCCTTTCTCTGTCCTCTTTGGAACCTCTCTTCAGGAAGTTGAACACTGCTATCAAATCCCCCCTCACTCTTCTCTTCTGCAGACTAAACAAACCCAAATCCCTCAGTCTCTCCTCATAGGTCATGTGCTCCAGCCTCCTAATCATTTTGGTCGCCCTCCGCTGGACCCTCTCCACTGCATCCACTTCCTTTCTATAGTGAGGTGGCCCAGAACTGGACATAATACTCCAGGATGTGGCCTCACCAAAGCCAAATAGAGGGGAATAATCACTACTCTAGATCTGCTGTCAATGCTCCTCCTAATGCACCCTAATATGCCATTAGTCTTCTTGGCTACAAGGACACACTATTGACTCATATCCAGCTTCTCATCCACTGTAATCCCCAGGTCCTTTTCTGGTGAACTGCTGCTTAGCCATTTGCTCCCCAGCCTGTAACAATGCTTGGAATTCTCTCGTCCCAAGTGCAGGACTCTACACTTGTCTTTGTTGAATCTCCTCAGATTTCTTTTGGCCCAATCCTCTAATCTATCTAGATCACTCTGGACTCTTATCCCTGTCCTCGAGCATGTCTACCTCTCCTCCTAGCTTAGCGTCACCTGCAAACTTGCTGAGGGTGCAATCCATCCCCTCATCCAGGTCATTAATAAAGACGTTGAAGAAAACCAATCCTTTGGGCACTCCGCTAGAAATCAACCACCAAGCTGACATTGAGCTGTTGATCACTACCCATTGGGCCCGACATTCTAGCCAGCTTTCTGTCCATCTTACAGTCCTTTTATCCAATCCATATTCCTTTAACTTGCTGGCAAAAATATTGTGGGAGTCCGTATCAAAAGGTTTGCTAAAGTCAAGGTATCACACATCCACTGACTTTCCCATATCCACAGAATCAGTTACCTCATCATAGAAGCTAATCAGATTGGTCAGGCATGACTTACCCTTGGTGAATCCATGTTGACTATTTCTGATCACTTTCCCCTCTTCTAAGTGCTTGAAAATGGATTCCTTGAGGTTCCCCTCCTTGATTTTTCCGGGGACTGAGGTAAGGCTGACCAGTATGTAGCTCCCTGGATTGTCCTTCTTCCTTTTTTTTTTTTTTTTTTTTAAAGATGGGTACTACATTTGCCTTTTTCCAATCATCTGGGATCTTTCCCGATCTCCACAAGTTTTCAAAGATAATGGCCACAGGTTCTGCATTGACATTTGCCAACTCCCTCAGCAACCTCAGATGCATTAAACCCACACCCATGGATTTGTGTATGTCTAGCTTTTCTAAATAGTTCCTAACCTGTTCTTTCCCCACCAAAGGCTGTCCACGTCCTTCCCAAACTGCATAGACTAGTGCATTAGTCTAGGAGCTGACCTTGTCCGTGAAGACAGAGGCAAAGAAAGCATTGAGTACTTCAGCTTTTCTCACATCATCTGTCACTAGGTTACCTTCCTCATCCAGTAAGGGCCCCACGCCTTTTCTGATCATCCTCTTATTGCTAACATGCCTGAAGAAACCTTATTACCCTTCACATCCCTTGCTAGCTGCAATTCCAACTGAGCTTTCATCTTCCTGATAACTCCCCTGCATTCTCGAGCAATATATTTATACTCCTTCCTAGTCATCTGCCCAAGTTTCCACTTCTTGTAAGCTTTCTTTTTGTGTTTAAGCTCACCAAGGATTTTTTGTGTTTAAGCTCACCTGGTAAGCCAGTCTGGTCACCTACCATATTTGCTTTTCTTACTGCTCATGGGAATGGTTTCTTTCTGCACCTTTAATAAGGCTTCTTTAAAGTATTGCCAGATCTCCTGGACTTTAATTAGTTTTCAAACAGCTCATATCCTGCCTTTGATTTGTGAGTCAGAGGGAGGCAGGATATAGACTATAGTTTCTATTTTTTTAAAATTAAAGCTGTTCTTCTATTTAGTATTTCTATTTGAATATCCTTCCATCATAAAAATACTTCAGCCTTATTATAGCTGCACCGCTATAGATCAGGATCTTGTAGAGTGGCTTCAGCAACACCACAGTTTTGTTTCTTGAACTCCTTCACCGATACTATCAACTGATACATATAGTAGCAATTCAGGGGAAAGTATGGGCAAATAACTATCCAGAAGCATTAATTTGTAAAAGCATTTTTAAATACCTAAATTTTGAGTCTGATTCCATTATGTTTATTTGGGTTTAAAAATAGATGTGAATGTAAACCAAAAAACTTGATCCAAATACCACCAAACCTTTGGAAAGTCTGGAACGTCATGACCTTTGCATTTCATACCGTTCGTTAGATTTTTTTTTTTAAAATGCATGATCAGTTACTGTTTGGCTTATACTGAAAACCAGTCTGGGTCATGACAAGACTGAAGACTGCAAATGTTGATAATATGAACCATTTCATATGTTTGCTTGTTGTTTTCTCAACCTAAAAGATTCTTCTTAATGTCCACTGGTTTCCACAGTTGAGAGCCACTTTTGCTTTTATTCTAAAAAGCTGCTGTTGGTTGAGAAAACAGTGAATTTATAAATAAGAATGTCAGAACGGCCATACTGGATCAGAACAATGGACCATCTTGCCCAGTATCCTGACTTTGAACAATAGTGCCAGATGCTTCAAAGGAAATTAACAGATTTATCAAGCAATTCATTTCCTATAGTAGGGTCCCAGCTTCTAATGGGTAGAAGTTTAGGGAGATCCAGAGCCTAGGATTGTGTTCCTGCCTGCCCTGGCTATTAGCCATTAATTGACCAATCCTCCATGAACTTATCTAATTATTTTTGGAATCAAGTTATACTTCTGCCCTTCACAACATCCCCAGGCAATGAGCTGCACAGGCTGACTATACACCAGTGTTGTAGCTAGGAGTGCAAATTTGCAGGGAGCCGGCCCTTCAGATGGATGAGCTAACTCAGCTTCTCCGTAAGGCCATGCCCTGTGCCTAGTCCAGTGGGTGTCCTCAGACACAGGGCTTTCCCTGCCAAGCTGGGCACATGCATGGGGTGGCTGAGAAAGCAGCAAGACAGAGCTGCTGGAACATAGCTTTCTAAAGGGCAGGTGCATAACTCCATGCTGAATTTCAGGTGCCCAAGTGATGCTCTAGTCTGCTGTGGCAGTACTTCACCCCTGTTCAGATGTGGGGGCTGAGGAGGATGCGGATGCTAAGTAAGTGCACTGCAGCCATGAGTGGGTCTAAGTATGCTATACCCCTGGGCTGTGTCTACATTGGCATGATTTTGCCCAACAGCGTTTGCTTTTGCACAAAAACTTGCTGCCTGTCTACACTGGCGGGGAGTTCTTGCGCAAGAACACTGACATTCTAATGTGTGAAATCAGGGCTTTCTTGCACAAGAACTATGATGCTCCTGCTCAAGAATAAGCCCTCTTACACAACTGTTCTTGCGCAAGAGGCCAGTGTAGACAAGCAACATTAATTTCTTGCGCAAGAAAGCCCGATGGTTAAAATGGCCACAGCAGACTAGAGCATCACTTGGGCACCTGAAATTCAGCATGGAGTTATGCACCTGCCCTTTAAAAAGCTATGTTCCAGCAGCTCGGTCTTGCTGCTTTCTGAGCCACCCCATCGGAGCTTTCTTGCACAAGAGAGTGTCTACACTGGCACGGATGCTCTTGCGCAAAAGCACATCTTTTGCGCAAAGGTACATGCCAGTATAGACGCTTTTTTGCACAAATACTAACGCAAAAACTCTTGCGTTAAAGAGTATTTGCGCAAAATCTTGCCAATGTAGACATAGCCCTGCTGAGCATTGTGAGGGGAAATACTTCCTTTTGCTTTAAACCTGCTTCCCATTAACTTCATTAGGTGATCCCTGGTTAGTGTGTTTATGTGAAGGAGTAAGTAACTCTTACTTATTTACAGTCTCCACCCCCTTTGTGATTTATATAGTCCCTCTGTGCTGTGCTCCCTCACTCATCCCTTTTCCAAGCAGAACAATCTCAGTCTTTTTAATCTCTCTTCGTAGGGAAGCTGTTCCATACCTCAATAATTTTTATTACCCTTCTCTGTACTTTTTCCCCAATGTGAATACACCTTCGGCAACCACAATTGCACACAATATTCCAAGTGTGACCATACCATGGATTTATACAGAGGCCTTATGACTTCTCCAGTCTATCCTTTACCTAATGGCTTTTTTTTTGACTGCTCAGTATGCAGTGACAGATGCTTTCAGAGGAATATCCATGACTACTTCAAGATCTCTTTCAAATTATTTCAACTTCAACATACTATGTGTATAGTTGGGACTGTGTTGCCCCATCACCTGATTTATTAGATTCCCTTGTAACTTGTACTGTAGTTGGCTTTGGACTGAATTCTTAAGTAATATTGTATTGTCTACAAACATGGGTGGGGGTGAAGGCAGGGCTCAGGAAGGCACACCCTCCAGCTCACCCCTTTCTTGGGAGTCAAGCCGCCTCCTCTGCTCTTCCCCCACAACATGGGGAGGCAGCGTAGTGAACCTCACCATGCGCCCCCAGCACAGGGCGGGCAGGGGCACTGCCGCAGCCTCCACAGCCTGGAGCACAGGGAGGGTGGGTGGAGTGTGGCCCCAGCTTCCCTGGAGTATGAGGAGGAAGAGTGGCATGTGGCCCCATAGCTCGGGGAGGGAGGCAAGCAGCCCCACCTCCTCAGCCCTGTAACACAGGGGAGGGTGGGCACTCAGGGGCAGGAATACTGCACCCTCCCAGTACTCCTACAGTAGGCGTTCTGAGTTGGGCAGGCTGGTTGTTTGCGAAGGCAATGCCTTCCCCCATCAGCCACTCATGTCTGCAAACTTAGTCACCTCACTGTTTACCCTTTCCCACAGACATTTATAACTATAGTGAACAGCACTGGTTACAGTATAGATCCTTGGGGATCCCACTATTCACTGTTATTTTGTTTCCTATCTTAACTATTTACTGATCTATTGCAGGACCCTCCCTCTTATTCCAGGACTGTGGTTTTTTTTTTTTTTGTTTTGTTTTTTGCTAAAGAGCCTTTGAATAAGGCCCTTGTCAAAGGCTTTCTAAAAATTTAAGTGTACTATATCAACTGTATCACCTCTGTTTACGTTTGCTGACACAGTCAGATAATTCTAAGGCATGATTTCCCTTTGTAAAAGCCATTCTGACTCTCTTCCAACATATTGTGCTCATTTTTGTCCAATAATTCTGATTCAACCAATTTGCCTGGTGCTGAAGTTAGGCTCATTGGTATTGCCAAGAATCCCCCTGGAGCCTTTTTTTAAAAATTGCCGTTACTTTAGCTACTCTTCAGTCATCTGGTATTTAAGTAGCAGGTCACCTACTGCATTTAGAGGAGTGAGTCAGTGACCAGGGAGCTTGCGAACAAGGGACAGCTAACAGGGAGTTGAGAGGGAGGAAGGAAGGGAAGTGGGAAAGGGGTGAGATACACTTGCCATTCTTTAAAATCTTTCACTACACTGCTGCCCTTCAAGAAAGTTTAATAACTGAGGAATCTCTCAGAAGGAAAGCAGGTATGGATATTGATAGGTCTGCTTTTGTTACCTGCTCAGCATGGGCCATGTTTTTCTTCCTCCCAGAAGAAGGAAGGGATTTCATCTGCACTAAGTGCAAGCTGGTCACCTTTTGGAAGAAAACATTAGAGGACTGGAGGCCCAGGAGAGGATGAAGACTTCCTCGACAGAAGGCAGCATTCAATCCTGCAGGCACAGCAGGCTGAGGAGCCATTCAGGGCACTACAGAACAAGAAAGAAAATTGGCAGCATGTAATCTCTAAAAGAAGAAGGCCAACTCAGGTATCCCCCATTCCTGTAGTAACCGCTATCAGGCTCTCTCCTAACCATGAGAGGAAAGAGAATCTTCGCGGGCAGGCTTGCAAACCTAGTGAGGAGGGCTTTAAACTAGGTTCGTTGGGGGACGGTGACCAAATCCCTGAGGTAACTGAGGAAGTCGGATACCGGGAAGGAATACAAGAAGGAATGAGCAACAAAGGAGGACCCTTGACTCAAGTAGAGAAGGTAGGGCAATCAACTGGCTAAAGTGTTTGTACACAAATGCAAGAAACCTGGAAAACAAACAAGAAGAATTAGAAGCCCTGGCCCAGTCAAAGAACTATGATTTGACTGGAATAGCGGAGACTTGGCGGGATGACTCATGACTGGAGCACTGTCATGGAAGGGTATAAACTGTTCAGAAAGAACAGGAGGGGGAGAAAAGGAGGAGGAGTTGCATTGTATATAACAGATCAATATGACTGCTCAGAGCTCCAGTATTTAGAGGGAGAAAAGACTGTTGAGAGTCTATGGGTTAAGTTTAGAGGTAAAAGCAACAGGGCTGATGTTGAGGTTGGCATCTGCTATAGACCACCGGAGCAGGTGGATGAGGTAGACAAGGCTTTCTTCGGACAACTGAGAGAAGCTTCCAGATCGCAGGCCCTGGTTCTTATGGGGGACTTAAATAACCCTGACATCTGTTGGGAGACCAATACAGCAGCACACAGACAATCCAGGAAGTTTTTGGAGAATGTTGGGAATAACTTCTTGGTACAAGTGCTGAAGGAACCAACCAGGGGCTATGTGCAGCTTGACCTGCTGCTCAAACAGGGAGGAACTGGTAGGGGAAGTAGAGGTGGGTGACAACCTGGGAAGCAGTGATCAGGAGATGGTAGGATTCAGGATCCTGACCAAAGGAAGAAAGGAGAATTGCAAAATACACACCCTGGACTTCATAAAGGCAGACTTTGACTCTCTCAGAGAACTGATGGGCAGGATTCCCTGGGATGCTTACATGAAGGAGGAAGGAGTCCAGGAGAGCTAGAGGTATTTTAACGAAACCTTATTAAAGACACAGGAAAAAACCAACCCAATGTGCAGCAAGAAAAGCAAATATGGTAGGTGACCAGATTAAGCTCTCCAAGGATGTCCCCAGTAAGCCAAACACAAAAAGGAAGCTTACAAGAAGTGGAAACTTGCAATTGCAGCTAGCAAGGTATGTGAAGGATAACAAGAAAGGTTTCTATAAGCATGTTATCAAAAAGAGGGTCATTAGAGAGGGTGTGGAGACCTTACTGGATAGGGGGAAGATAACCTAGTGACAGGTGATTTGGGAAAAGCTGAAGGACTTAAAGCTTTCTTTGCCTTTGGGAGCTGACCTTGTCCGTGAAGACAGAGAAATGACCTAGGCAATGCAGTATGGGATGGAGGTGGACAATCCTTGGTGGGGAAAGAACAAGTTATTTAGAAAAGCTAAACATACGCAAATCCATGGGCCTGGATTTAATGCATCCAAGGGAGTTGACAAATGTTATTGCGGAGCCTTTGGCCATTATCTTTTGTGGCAGCCTGAGAACAGGGAGCTGCCGAAGCCTCATACTATTTGGTATCTGTGAGGAACTCACAAATAAGGACCTCCCCCCCCAGCCTGCAGAGAGGGTCCACAGCACCCAGAAGAACCAACTAATCACTTGGGACAAATAATGAGAAAACAGAGATGGGTGAGAGAGTCAAAGGGCTAAAATGAGGGAACCGGATGGGGATACCAAGCAGAGAACCTCAGACAGTGCCCACTGTGCCCCCTCCCCCCCCCCCCCCCGAAGGTCTCAAGAGAGCCAGAGGATGCTATCCATTGGAACTCTGCCCGGATACGTGAGCGGATACAGGAACAGAAATAGGCCCCACAGTCAGAGGCCTCTCCTCTGGCCAACCTCTTCTCCTTGCTTTTATAGGATTGCCAATTTGGCGATAGCCAGGAGGAGGTTGACCAGGAGGTCCCACGATTTTGTGAGGCCACAGATGGGGTGTCAATTAACAAGTGGGGGGCAACTGCAGCCAGAACCTCAATAGGAGATTCTGGAGGAGCCGAAAGAGGGGCTGTAACCTGGCGCACTCGAGGCAGATGTACGCCAGGGTCTCCCTCACAGCACAGAAGAGGCAAGTATCGGGGATGGGGGTGAATTGCGCCAAGTACACACCCGTGCTCACCGCGCCGTGCAGGATTCTCCAACTGATGACCCTGGGGGGGCTGTGCAATCAAGGTCGAATAAAGGCTGGCCCACCGAGGTTTCCCCACTCTCTATTGGTGGTAGGAGGTCCTGCCACTTGGTGTCTGGGTGGGACACGAGGGTGCAGAAGTGGAGCGTGTGAAGCACGAGCGCATACAGGTGATTCTTTGGCAAGGTTCATAAGGGGACCGGCTGAAACGCATGCAGCTTGCTTGGGTGACAAGGGTGAGGTGGTCGGAAAGGTACGCGGGGCTGGGGGCCAATGGAGAGATTGGGAGGACCGGGGGTGAAGGGTGGGTGGGTGCACCCTCTCGCAGGACCCTGTTTAGGTACACCCGAGCAGTGAGTGGCAAAGCGTCCCTCACCTCCTGAAGTATGCGCCGGGGAGTACGTAGGGTGGAAAGCCCCATTCACTGAGTGAGTGCCCAAGGATCCACCCAGTCTCCCCAGTCGTAGTCCAGGAGGTCTCCGACTCTGGTGATTTCTGCCAGGACCAACCTCTGGTGCTTCAAGAGGGACTCCACTACCTGCATCCGTAGCTGGGGATTGTGTAGCAGGGGCTCCGCGAGGAGGTCTGCCCCCATGGTGGCTCCCAAGGCGCTGGTCACCGCAAGCAGCTTCCAGGTCCAGAGGAGGTCCTGGTAGAAGGCTGGCAGCCCAGAGAGGTCTTGCGTAAGACCTCTCAGATAAAGGAGCTGCCGGTCATGTCGGAGCCCTCGGAAGTGGTGAAGGAAAGTGTGCGCAAGCATGCTCCGCACCGGACTACCTGCATCAAATAGGAGTCTCTGCAGGGCCCAGAGGCCGAAAACGTGAACCCACATGCGCAAACACATCAGGCCCTGCCCTCCCTCCTCCAGCGGGAGATAGAGAACCCCTGCAGAGACCCAATGCAGTCCTGGCCAGAAGAACCGCAGCATTATCTGCTGGATAACGGCCAGGAAAGCCGGGGGAAGGACCAGGGTGTTGAGACAGTGCCAGAGCATGGACAGGATCAATTGTTTAAGTACCAGTGCCCTCCCACACAGGGAGAGACACCAGAGCAGTCCCATCCATCTCTGCAACCGCTCAACCACCCTGGACTCTAAACCTTGCCAGTTCTCCAGCAGAGAGGGATGCGTGGCAGAAAGAAAAACGCCGAGACAGGGCAGCGGACCCACGCTCTACCTGATGGCCTGAAGCATGGGTGGGAGGGAGCCCGCCTGCCACCCAGCCCCTACCACCAGGCCAGAGCTCTTGACCCAGTAGACCCGGGCAGAGGAGGCCGCCGAGTAGATAGCTTGGCAAACCTCCACCCATGCCAGATCTCCCGGGTCCTGGACCACGAGAAGCACGTCGTCGGCATATGCCAACAGGACCAGCCTCGTCTCCGGCTCATGGAGCACCAACCCTGTCAACCTCTTGCGAAAGAGACAGAGGAAGGGCTCCATGGCCAGAGCGTAGAGCTGGCCTGACAGCGGACAGCCTTGACGTACTCCCCGCCCGAAGCTGACCAGTGCGGTCAGAGTCCATTTGAACTTGACCAAGCACTCTGTGGAGGCATACAGCACCTGCAGAAACCCCACAAAATGGGGCCCGAAGCCAAAGGCCCGCAGGGTGCCCAGGAGATACCTGTGGTCCATCTGGTTGAATGCCTTCTCCTGATCCAAGGACAGGAGGGAGAAAGACAGACCGTCCTTACACCCGAGCTCTAAGAGATCCTGGACCAGAAAAAGGTTGTCGAAGATGGTTCGGCCCGGGACGGTATAGGTCTGGTCTGGATTGACTATGGCTGACAGCACAGACTTCAGCCTCAGGGAGATGGCTTGGGCGAAGATTTATAGTCTGTGCTGAGGAGCAAGACGAGACGCCAATTCCTCAGATCGTGGAGGTCCCCCTTCTTGGGCAGCAAGGCGAGCACAGCTCGCCTGCAGGATAAACGGAGAACCCCACTCTCCAAGGACTTGGCCCAGACGCTAGCAAGGTCCAGGCCAAGGACGTCCCAGAACACGCGGTAGAACTCCACGGTCAGCCTGCCCATGCCTGGGGATTTATTGCTGGGCATGAGACGGAGGGCTTCCGAGAACTCAGCCAGAGAGAGAGAGGGAGCTCTAACCGGTCCTAGTCACCCGCGCTGACCGTCGGGAGTTCATTCCAGAGAACCCTGCGGGCGCTGATATCAATCAAATCTAAGGAGAAGAGAGAGGCGTAGAAGGCACTAGCCCTCTCACGCATCTCTACCGGATCCATGAGGGGGAGTGCCATTCTCTGTCAGAAGGCAGACAATGTGCTTTTTAACCACTCTTTCTCCATGGCATAAAGGAAGCGGGAGCCTCGATCCATCTCCCGAAGAAGATGGATGCGAGAACCAACAAAGGCACCCCGGGCCCGAAGGTCCTCTAAGGCCCGGAGTTCCTCCCGCTTCTCCTGGTATGCTCCGCAGAGGGGAGGATCCTCAGGGCTAGTGGCCAGCCGCCTCTCTAGCTCTAAAACGTCCCGTTCCAACTGCTCTATCGCGGCATCCCTCCGCCAGCTAGCCCCCCAGGTGTAGTCATAGCAGAAGAGCCACGTGCACACCTTCCTCACATCCCACCACCGCCACACCGAGGGAAAGGCACACCGCCGCCTGCGCCAGGCCAGCCAGAACTCCTGGAAGGATGCAACGAAGCCCACGTCTTCCAGCAGACTGTTACTGAAATGCCAGTAGGCAGGCCCCGGCCTCTCTGCGGAAAGAGAGACTGTCACGGCCACGAAGTGGTGGTCCGAGAAAGGGGCCGGCCAAATGATGGAGGCGTGGGCTCGGAAGAGATGATGACGACACAGATAAATGCGGTTGAACCGGGAGTGGAAAGACCGATGACCCACCCAGGACCAGGCACTCGTGAGGATCCAGAGAGCAGACAACTGCTGATAGAAGCGGAGTCTCTCTGGGATGGACATCAGGGCATAGATGTTGATAAGATTTAGTGTTAGCCCCTCCATCCAAACCTGGAGATGCAGCAGGTGACCCTGCATGACCTCGGCAGTCCCCAGTACCTCAGGCTGCAGGTTCAGGGAGAACAGGGTAGCCACCCCGGCTTGAGGGGCCGGCAGATGGCTGAAATAAACTCTGTTCCCGCACTCCAGCCGCCTGCTAGCCTCAGCGACTGGAGCTGTGGGGGTGTCCTGTAGAAATACAGCAGAGTACGCCCCCTCCTGGAGGAAGGAGAGTACCCAACACCTACAGTGACCCAACCCACAGCCCTGGGTGTTCAGAGTGGTAAAGATGATCGGCAGCATTGAGAGGGCTGGGGAAGATCCCCGCCGGCAGGAGTGCTAGCGGCCCCCATTGGGCCCCACAGCAACCGTGACTGTAACCAAAAGTGAGTAGGACATCACAGAAGCTGCGGACCTGCTGGTAGGCCATAGCCTCCCGCCGCCCGGTCCCTCGACCCTCCCCCAAGAGGGCCCTTACTGTTTACGAGACGAGATTAAAATGTCCCCAGTGCTGAAGGACAAGAGCAACTTTGTTCTTGAAGCCAAAGACGTCTTCCAAGAAAGCATGCATCTCGCCCTTCAGTGCATCTAGTGTCAGGGCCTCGGGCCCTTGAACACCTTGGGACCAGACCCCGCTGTGAGCCTCATGACCCATCAAAATGGGGATGCAGAGACTCTGATGTGCTGGGAGCAGGAGAACCTCAAATGTGCTGGGAGCAGGAGAAACTAGAACCGCCTCCCAGGGGCCAATGTTTGGGCTAAACATGGCAACCCCAGGGGTGTCAGTAATAGAGTAAGGGGAGAAAAGGAGTTCAGTGAAGGGATATGGAAAAGGATGGAGAGGAGGAAGGGGAGTAGGGGGGAGGAAGAGATGGAGGATTAGGGAAAAGACAAGGGGGGGAGCAGGGAGGGGGGGGGGAGTTCAATCAGGAGAGTTGAACAGACCAGGAGTAGGGCAGGGGTTAGGAGAGAGAGCAGGGTGAGAAGCCTCAGCGGAGGAGGTGCCGGGATGCGGTGTCCCCTTGCAAGGCAGGGAAGTGGTGGGGTAGTCATAGTCACCCCAGCGCTGGGCTCGAGTGCCACAGAGAGTCCAGCACCACAGACCCCAGTGCTAGGGGTGACGGAGTGATGGGAGCTCCAGCCCTCTAAGAGCCTCTAGAGTTTTGGTGGCCACAGCCGAAGTGCTGCCGATGGCCAGGCAGATGGTCGCACCCTGGGGCAACTCAGAGGCAGGGAGAAGGGAAAGCGGTGGATCAGAAGGGGAAGGAGAGGTCAATTGTTGTCCCTCCCAGACTTGGTGATCTCCCTCTGAAGCAGCCGGGGTCAACCACAAAGCCTCCACCTCCTGAGAGGAAGGCGAGCCCGCCAGCAGATGGTAATCTTTCTCGGTGACAAGGTCAGCACCCACCTCCTCAGTGGAGGTGGGAACAGTAGGAGCATCCTCCATGGACACCTCCTCTTGCATGGACCCTCGGATGGAGGTGTTCACCCCTCCCGCAACCACCATCGTCACCTCTACTGCCCCACGGCTCTGTGAAGTGTCCAGGGACTCAGAATGAGGAACGGCTCCAGCGTCCACCCCATAGGTGCACGGAGGTTGTCCTCCCCCTCAGTGGGTGGGGTGGATCACCGGGCACACTTGCGACGCCTCCCCCTGGAAAGCTTCCATCCCTTGGAGGAAGAGGGCTGTGCCTGAATGGGAGAAGAGCCAGAGAACAAGGGCAGCAGTGGAAGGGCAAGGGAAGACGGGGGCTGGGCAGCAGGGGAAAGGGACACCTCCCCCTGAGGTAGGTCCTGCCTGAGTCCCGTCATTGATCCCGCCGCTCTCTCCACCTTACTGCTTTTGGCAGTGGCAGCAACAGCACCTGCACACTCATCTGGGCGCTGCAGAGCCAGAGTGGGATTGACGACGGTCATGGTTGGAGGAGGGGTGACCCCATGGTTCAGACCATCCAGGCCACCGGCAATAGTGGGGCTGGTGTCCTCCTGAGCATCGGGGGTCCTGGGTGCCTCCCCAAACTGGGTCAGGGGACAGTCCCTTCAGATGTGCCGTCACCCAACACGGAAGACACCGGGCCTTCCCCGTGGTGTAGTACACCTGTTACCAGGCCCTTTGATAGGGCACTAGAAATGACCCTTCTAGGGCTTCTCCGCCACATCCCGCCAGCAGTAGTTAGATTTGTACCTGCCGGCAAAAGGAAAGGACGTGGCGGAGGGTAGGGTCTTTACAGCCCAGAGGAAGGGGACTCAGGACTGACAGAGGCCTCCCCGGGGTGGAAACGAAAGGTAGTAGGCTGGCAACGGGGAGGAAGGGAGGACAAAACTACCCATACACCCAGGTCCTCCAAAGGCTCGAGAGGAACATGGACTCCCCCCACTGCCAAACCCCTTTCCACCACCTCCTGGGCGGCAGCCTCAGATGCCAGGAAGAATACCACCTTCCCAAACATCTTAAGAGGCTGCCACCATGGTCGTGGGCCCCACCAAGCGTGCCCGCATGTAGGTCTCCACGTGGGGCGAGGCGGCCACCAGGAGACAACAGACCCCGTGCCTCCTGGTCAGGGTGGGAAAGGAGCCACGGCTGCCAGGGATGGAATTCCAGGAGGCGGCTTGGGAGGCAGCAGGTGGAGGGGGGATGGTGGCCAGCATGTGAGCTGTGGCCAGGGAGTGAGCCCTCGCCTCAGGAGGTTTTGCCTTTCGGGCGGGGCTCGTGCCCTTTTTGGTCCCCAGGCTCTTCCTACCCTTCAGGGGAGGTTCTTCAGTGGTGACTGGAGGCACCGCAGCAGAAGTGGTCGAGGCCCCGGGGACCTCATTCATGTCCACCCTCTTTACTGTAGTGACGAGGGGCCCAGCAGCCTCAGAAGGGTTGTTGTTTTTAGGGAAGGGTCAGGCGGGGCGTCACTGGACAACCCTTCCATTGTGGTCATGGGTGGGGAGGGAAAGACAAAAACAAGCAATTAGGGGAGAACCAAAAACACCGGGGTAGTGAACAATGAGGGAAAGGAAGGGGAGGAAGAAGGTTTACCGCTTCCCCTCCCCCACTCCCACCCGGCTGGAAGGGTGATAATTCAAAAAGGGGAAAAGGAGTGAGGAATATAGCTCCCAGCACAGGATGGAAAAAGTGGCTCTTTCGGCTGCACTGGGGAGATGAGGGGGAAATTATTATTAAAAGAACATGGGGACAAGTGAAGCTGTGTGAGAGTGAGAGAAGAGTAACTAAAAGGAGGAGGAAGCTCAGGCACCAAACACAAGAAGGGGGGGCATGGGCATACAAGAGGATGGTTATGATGAACAGTGGAAGGATGGTTATGATGAACAGTGGAAGGATGGTTATGATGAACAGTGGCAGGAAGTGAGGAGATACCTGCTTGGAGCGGGGAGGAGCTAGACATGGCTGGGGGAAGGGAACCCGTGTGACCACAGGTGCCTGAGTAGCAGGCCAGCAACACCTGCTGCAGAGCTCAGCAGAGCAGAGGAGGGGCAGGGAGGCAAGCCATGGGGACAAAAATGGAAGAGTCCCCTACAGAAACTGAGGTATGGGAGGGAGCAGCAGTAGAAAGCAGGGGCAGGGAACCAGGAGAAGGTGAACCACCCATTGCCTCCAGCATCCCAGAAGACCCACACCAGCCCCCATCTAGGGATCCTAATAAAAGCCCTTTAGTCTCCCTCACAACACAGGGCAAGCTGTGGGGAGAAAGAAACCCTAGGGGCTGCCCTAAAGCAGCTCCCTTACCTCCTCTGCCTCAGAGAAAGCAGCAGCAGGAATGGTGGCGTTCAGGCCTGCAGAAATGAAGAAGAGAAGGGGGGCCAAAATAGGCCCCCCCCCGAAGATGGGAGGGGCCTCCCTCCACCCAAAGGCAGAGCAGCCGAGAGCCCCCCCCCTTCACCAACTAGCTGAGGCAAAGGGGGGTGGGGAGAGAAACCTGCCAGCAAGAAGGCAGGTAGAAAAAGGGAGCCCAGCCCAGAATGTATTGGTAGCCAGGGCCCTCCTACCACAAAAGAAGCAGCCCCCCTTCACAGACACCTGCTCCCAAAAAGGAAGGAGGGTGTAGAAGAAAGTACAACACCCTGAGAGTAGGGTGCTGTAAATATACAGGAAGATGGGTGCGTGGCTTTATGTTCCCTGAGTGGGCTGTTAAAACTATGGCCAGCCAGCCAGCCACACCAGAAGCCTATCTGGCACCAGCCTGAAGGGAGGACTACAGGCAGTCCCCGACTTACACGGATCCGACTTATGTCGGATCCGCAGTTACGAACGGGGCTGCCCCGGAGTACACGGACTGCGGGACCTTGCGGTCCTGCCGCCCGTGTACTCCGGGCGAGAAAAGCTGCTCTGCGTCTCCCTGGTCTGCAGACCAGGAAGACGCAGAGCAAAGCCGCTGCCCAAGTCCCCCCCCCCACCCCCCACGGCTTTGCAAAGCCTCGGGGAAGCCGGCAGCGACGCAGCCCAGGCGCGCCTGGGCTGCTCCGCTGCCGGCTTCCCCAGACTTTGCAAAGCCGCGGGGGGGGGGGGGACTCGGGCAGCGGGGCAACCCAGGCGCACCTGGGCTGCTCCGCTGCCGGCTTCCCCGAGGCTTTGCAAAGCCAGGGAGACTGGGAGCAAAGCCGCGGAGGACCCAGGCGGCGGGACCGCGGTGCGTCTCGGTCCGCCGCCCACGTCTTCCTGGTCTTCTGGGGTGGTCTGCTGGGGCGTCTCGGTCCGCTGCCCGCGTCTTCCTGGTCTGCAGCTAGTACGCCCCCCCCCCCCCCAGCAGACTAGGCTTTTCTCTAGACGCCTGTGGCAGAGCAGCTGGGGCGCTGCCGGTTGGTCCCGCAGCGCCGCTCTGGGCACTACTGGACCAACCCAGCAGCACCCCAGCTGCTCTGGTCCTGATTCAGCCGCTGCTGGTCAGTTTCAGCAGCGGCTGAATCAGGAAGCCTGGGGCAGAGCAGCTGGGGTGCTGCTGGGTTGGTCCAGTAGCGCCGAGGAGCGGCGCTACTGGAGCAACCCAGCAGCACCCCAGCTGCTCTACCCCAGGCGTCCTAATTTAGCCGCTGCTGAAACTGACCAGCGCTGACTACAGGAAGCCCGAGGCAGAGTTGCTCTGCCTCGGGCTTCCTGGAATCAGCCGCTGATCCGTTTCAGCAGCAGCTGACTTGGGGACGCTTGGGGTTCTTAAGTTGATACTGTATGTAAGTCAGAACTGGTGGTCAGTTTCAGCAGTGGCTGAATCTGGACGCCAGTTCCGACTTACATACAGATTCAACTTAAGAACAAACCTACAGTCCCTATATTGTACGTAACCCGGGGACTGCCTGTAATTGAAACACCTGCAGCCACTTAAGGTGGATGTGTGCACTATAAAAAACACTTCCCCAGGGACAGACTAGTGGAGAACCCAAGAAGAAGGGAGCAGCTGAGATCAAGAAAAAACACCTGCATGAGCGAACGTGAAGGTTTGCTCCGTGATATCAGGAACAAAGTACTGCAGAAGGAATTGGGGAAGTGGCCCAGGGAAGGACTGCTGCTCAAGGGGCAAGGGCCAAGCTACACGACCTGCTTGGGGCTGCCTCCTCCTATAGAGACCTGGGCCAGAACCAGGAGCAAGTAGGTGGAACTGGGTTCCCCCCAATCCTCCCCTCTGGTTGGAAGAGCCAGCAGGGACTGGAGAAAGGACAATGATGAAAGAGGCTCTGATAGCAGAGTACCCTTGCCTTTGTGGCAGTAATTAGGGACACTGCAAGCCTCTGAGGCCCACAAGCACCCGCAGGACCCACAGGGCTTAGCCCAGACTGTGCCACACTTTGAAAACTTGTGGAGATCGGGAGAGATCCCAGATGATTGGAAAAAGGCAAATGTAGTGCCCATCTTTAAAAGGACAATCCAGGGAAGTACAGAACAGTCAGCCTTACCTCAGTCCCACAAAGGGCAAGTTGTGCCTGACCAATCTGACTAGCTTCTATGATGAGGTAACTGGCTCTGTGGATATGGGAAAGTCAGTGGATAACTTGACTCTAGCAAAGCTTTTGATACGGTCTTCCACAGTATTCTTGCCAGCAAGTTAAGGGAATGTGGATTGGATAAATGGACGGTAAGATGGATAGAAGGTTGGGCCCAGCGGGTAGTGATCAACAGCTTGATGTCAGGATGGCAGTCGGTTTCTAGCGGAGTGCCCCAAGGTTCGGTTCAGGGACCTGTTTTCTTCAACATCTTTATTAATGACCTGGCTGAGGGGATGGATTGCACCCTCAGCAAGTTGCAGATGACACTAAGCTAGGGGGAGAGGCAGATGCAGGAACAGAGTCCAGAGTGATTTAGACAAACTGGAGGATTGGGCCACAAGAAATCCGATAAGGTTCAATAAGGACAAGTGCAGAGTCCTGCACTTGGGATGGAAGAATTCCAAGCATTGTTGCAGGCTGGGGACCAACTGGCTACGAACCAGTTCTGCAGAAAAGGACCTGGGGATAACAGTGGATGAGAAGATGGATATGAGTGAACATTGTATCCTTGTAGCCAAGAAGGTGAATGGCATATTAGGATGCATTAGAAGGAGCATTGCCAGCAGATCTAGAGAAGTGATTATTCCCCTTAATTCAGCTCTGATGAGGCCACATCTGGAGTATTATGTCCAGTTCTGGGCCCTCTCCCCCGCTATAGAAAGGATGTGGATGCATTGGAGAAGGTCCAACAGAGGGTGACCAAAATGATTAGGGGGCTAGAGCACATGACCTATGAGGAGAGACTGAGGGATTTGAGTTTGTTTAGTCTGCAGAAGAAAAGAATGAGGGGGGGATTTGATAGCAGCCTTCAACTTCCTCGAGAGGTTCCAAAGAGGACAGAGAAAGGCTGTTCTCAGTGGTGACGGATGGCAGAACAAAGAGCATTAGTCTCAAATTACAGCGGGACTTTCCCATATCCAGAGCCAGTTACCTCATAATAGAAGCTAATCAGACTGGTCAGGCACGACTTGCCCTTCATGAATCAATGCTGACTACAGGCAGTCCCCGAGTTACGCGGATCCGACTTATGTCCGCAGTTACGAACGGGGCGTTCCTCTCCCTGGTCTCCAGCAGACCAGGGAGAGGAAGCAAAGCGGCGGAACATGTGGGCAGCGGACAGGGCTGTCCGCTGCCCACGCGCTCCGAGGCTTGGCTCTGCTTTGCCTCCCCCCCCGGGCGTCTGGGCTGTCAGCTGGCCGGGCACTCCGCGGCTTGGCTCTGCTTTGCCCCCCCCCCCCCCCCCGGTCTGCAGACCAGGGGGACGGGGGGGCAAAGCAGAGCAAAGCCACGGAGCCCGAGGGCAGCAAGACAGCCACGACGCGTCTGGGCTGTCCCGCTGCCCCCGTGCTCCATAGCTTTGCTCCGGACACCTGTGGTACAGCAGCTGGGGCGCTGCCAGTTGGTCCCGTAGCTCCGCTCTGGGCGCTACTGGACCAACCGGGCAGCACCCCAGCTGTTCTGCCCCAGGCGTCCTGATTCAGCCACTGCTGGTCAGATTCAGCAGCGGCTGAATCAGGACGCCTGGGGCAGAGCAGCTTGGGTGCTGCTGGGTTGGTCCAGTAGCGCCGAGGAGCGGCGGCGCTACTGGAGCAACCCAGCAGCACCCCAGCTTCTCTGCCCCAGGCGTCCCCAAGTCAGCCGCTGCTGAAACTGACCAGTGGCTGACTACAGGAAGCCCCTGCCCCGGGCTTCCTGGAATCAGCCCCTGATCAGTTTCAGCAGCAGCTGACTTGGGGATGCCTGGGGTTCTTAAGTTGAATCTGTATGTAAGTCAGAACTGGCGTCCAGATTCAGCCGCTGTTGAAACTGATCAGTTTCAGCAGCGGCTGAATCTGGATGCCAGTTCCGACTTACATACAGATTCAACTTAAGAACAAACCTACAGTCCCTATCTTGTACGTAACCCGGGGACTGCCTGTATTCCTGATCACATTCCCCTCTTCCAAGTGCTTCAAAATGGATTCCTTGAGGATCCCTTTCATGATTTTTCCAGGGGCTGAGGTACGACTGACCGGCCTATAGTTCTCTGGATCGTCCTTCTTCCCTTTTTTGAAGATGGGCACTACATTTGCCCTTTTCCAATCATCCGGGATCTCTCCCGATCTCCATGACTTTTTAAAGATAAAGGCCAAAGGCTCCTCAAAGATATTTGCCAACTCCCTCAGTACTCTCGGATGCATTAAGTCTTATTTTCCTTGAGTACTCCTTTAGCACATGGATTGTACAGTGGTCCCACTGACTATTTGGCAGACTTCCTACTTCTGATGTACTTTTTAAAAAAAAAAAGCTGTTTTTTTTTTATTTTGCCTGTAGTCTTATACTTGGCTTGACAGTTTGTGCTCCTTTTGATTTTCCACAACAGGATGCGACTTCCAGTCTTTAAAGGATTACTTTGCTTCTAACTTCCTCTTTTATTACATTTAACCATGGTGGCATTTTGGGTCCTCTTATTCCTTTGTTTGGGGGTAGGGGCATATATATAGCTTGCACCTCTAAAAATATCATAGTAAAAGATTTTTGCTGGTATATCACTCTTGTGACTTTTCCTTTTAATTTCGGATTACTAGCCTCCTCATTTTTGTGTACTTCTCCTTTTTGAAGTTAAATGCTAGGATGTTGGCTTTCATTGGTATTTCCTCTCTCTCGCCTTACAAGGGTGTTTAATTGCATTATGGTCATTATTACCAAGTCATTCAGAACCAGATCTTGAGCATCATTTAGTCCTAAAATCAAGAATTGCCTCTCTCCTTAGGGATTTCAATACTTTCTATTTAAAAATGCAGAAAGTAATGGTGATTTACTGGATATTTTTCTTCTCTCTTAGCACTTGATCCAAAGCCCAGTGAAGTTAAGGGAAAGACTCCCACTGACTTTGGTTCTGACCCTTATTAAGCTTTTCTATTTAGCAACAATATGCTAACACCAAATATTAAACTCACAAAATCGAGTATAATCATAGAATAATTTCTATACATGATTGGCCTACTGATGCAGTGACAAGGCAATAGACTGCAGCAGAGGTATCCACACTGAGGTTCTAATTTCAATTTATCACTCAAGTCTCATTAAAGTCATAGGACTCTTTCTATTGACCTCCATAGCTAAAGAAATCAGCAGCAGTTACATACTGTGTTGTTGCTGCTGTGTCAATCCCAGGATATTAGAGATACAAGGTGGGTGAGGTAATATCTTTTATTGGACCAACTTATCTTGGAGAAAATGACACGCTTTTGAGCCACACAGGGCTTGTCTCACGTCAGCAGAAGTTGGTCCAACAAAAGATGTTACCTCACCCAACTTGTATGTCTGACAACAGTTACAGACCCAGATATAGTTGTCAATAACAGGAACTTCGAGCCTGCCTCCGCTGTGGTACTGGAAACCATTCACAGCTAGTGATTGTAGGATCAAATTGGCACCATTAAAGATAGTATGACTAGTCCTCAGAGCTGTCCTTAAGATTTATGGTGCCTGCGGTGAGGGAACAGCCACTATGCAGAGGGTGGGGCTGTGGGAGGAGGAGCAGAGCACTAAGCATAGTCACAGGAACTGGGCAGGAGTGCTGCAACACACCACATTTTACGTCGTATCTTCGTTGTTGCGTCCAGGGCCCTGCTGCCTGCCCGATGCCCAGGGATCCAGCTGCCTCCCAGTGCTCCGTTCTCAGATGGGTTGGGCCTGGGGCTATTGCTCCAACCTGTCTGGGTCCCCCACTTCAGCAGACATAGCTCTGCTCCCAGCCCCATTGATGCAGAGTAGGTCAGCAGCAGTTGGGTTCAGCTCATGGAGGCGAGGAGATGGGGTCACTGGAGTCAGGTTCTACCTGCTTGATATCCCCTCCTGGCAGTCACTCGCCCTAGGCATATACAGGATAGGGCACCACTAAGATGGGGGCCTCAGTGGGGCAGCTATGTATGCTGCATATGCCTAAGGAAGGCCCTTCTAGTCCCTAGTGGAACATGGAAGTGAAAATTGGGTTTGTCCCATCTATAGCAGCAGCTAAACTGTTTTCAAATGTGCCAAAGTAAAATGATTTACCCCTGTTATGATTTGAGGACGAGGGAATGAGAGGCAGAATATCATGCAATACTCACAAAATCCTCTCTTCTTTCCTGATACTTTTTTCTGATATACTACAATTGGTTTCATTAACCTGCATGGGCATATTACTTCTCTTAAAGTTGGAGTACTGAGAGCGGTGTTGGATACTACCTGACAATGTGATTATTTAAAAGACAATGATTGATCAGAAAAACAGTGGGGGAAGAGGGGATATGCAGAGGTCTTCCAGACAGTACATCAGCTCCTTCAGGATACGTCTACACAGCAACATTATTTTGAAATAACTAGCGTTATTTCAAAATAACAGTCTGTGACTACGCCTCAGGTAGTTATTTCAAAATAATGTCGAAATACATTCTCATGCCAATTCCTGTAACTCTCATTGTATGAGGAGTAAGGGAAGTTGGAGGAAGAGTGCTCTATTTTGAAACAAAAAACAGGACTATGTAGCGCTTTAAAGACTAACAAGCTGGTTTATTAAGTGATGGGCTTTTGTGGGCCGGACCCACTTCCTCAGATCAAATAGTGGAAGAAAATTGTCACAACCATATATATCTTACACTATTTGATCTGAGGAAGTGGGTCTGGCCCACGAAAGCTCATCTAATAAACCATCTTGTTAGTCTTTAAAGCGCTACATAGTCCTGTTTTTTGTTTCAGCTACACCAGACTATCACAGCTACATTTCTATCACTATTTTGAAATAACTGCTTTGGAGACGCTCCCTATTTTGAAATACTGTAAGCTACGCAATTGATGTAGCTCAATTTGAGTGGCTTATTTCGGAGTTAAGCTCTGCTGTACAGATGCTGTGTAGTTGCACAGTTTTACAACAGACTACCTAAAAAGCACTAGCAAAATCAGTACAGACAAATTTCATATAGACAAAAACTTGTTTTTAGTGCTCTATGTAATAGACAGAAATGTCATTACCTGGTAAAAATGAGAGTCTGCTATTTTACACTGTGCTGTGACACTTTTTTTGTGTATTGTGGCTGATTTTTTTGTAAGTAATTTGAAAGGAGGTGAAGTGGAGGCCAGGCAACACAACTCAGACGCCTGAAAGGGACGCAGCGCTCCGGGAAGGTCCAGGGCCTGACTGTTCCACACGCCCGTCCTAAATCAGCTCTGTCCCAGACACCACGAGGAGTCCAGCGCTGCCCCTGCGAGCAGGGACCGCAATGGGGGGAGGGAGAAGAAGAAGGGGTCACCGCGGCATTTGCTATGCCCACTGCAGCGGCCTCAGGGGTCCGTCTCCCTGCCGGGGGGCTCACCTAGCGGCCCAGGAGAAGCCATGCCGGCGGCGGCAGGACGCTGGCGAGGCTGGGATGGAGCCGGCTCCCTCCGTGCGCTGCCTGGCCAGGGACTAGCCCACCGCCTCGCCCTAGCAGGGGCCCAGACGCGCGCTCCCGGGGAGGCGCGGATTATATTTAGCTGCCCCGCACGGCCCGCCGCGGTCACTTGGGCTCAGTGCGCGGGGTCCGGCCGCAGCGCCCGGGCGTGGAGCGCGAGGGGGCCCCATTTCCTACCTCCGGCAGCTGGAGGAGCGGCGCGGTCCTGGCCGCGGCAGCTGCAGCCAGAGGACAGCCCGCAGTGCCTGCGCAGCGGGCGAGGCAGGGCTGCTCGGGCGGCCCCCGCCCCTGCCGCGCCGCTCCCCAGTGGATCCCACCTGCGGGCTGCCAGGGCTGGTTGTGGCCTCACCTACCAGGGGTCTGCCCAGCCCCTGGGCTCGAGCGGAGGAAGGGCCGCGTCTCCCCTGCTGCTTCGCTCGCCCCGAGCTGCCTGCCTGCCGGGAGGAGGGCAGGAGCTCCACGCAGCCTGAGGCACCTTCCCAGCCGCCACGAAATGCTGCTGCACCTCAGCTCCCCGCTGCGACCCGCCTCGCGAGAGCGCTTGAAAGAAGTGGGGGGCGGGGCTTGCTCTAGGGCCTGCTGAGGCCCCCGGGAAGGTCTCCTTGAGCTTTCCCGCGCCCGAGTAGGGCGTTTGCTGGCCACATGTATGAATGGTGCCTATCTAGAAAGGCATCTTGTTTCGCCGTACGTTCTGAAGTCATCGTTTTGGTTCATGCTGAGTGATGGTGGAAACTTGTTAAAACTTCCTGAGTCAACAGTTATAACAAGTAGTCACATATTAGCCACATTAATGTATGTAAAGACACCCATGCAAGCACCTGCAGAATATCACCATGATAGCGGGACACAGAATTTCATGTGCAACTTAGCCGATTTATGGAAAACGGATGCTTTTTAAATGTGTAATCCAATACAGAGGAAAATCCCCTTCCTGATACTGGAAGCTCAAAAGTAACCATAGGTCAGCATTAATAACCCCCCTAATATCCTAAATAAGTCTGCATTATATTTTGAGTTCAGATTTTATGGCTGAGTAAAATGGGTCAAATTGTCCTCTAACAGACTGGCCCACACCTCCGTGAGCCCAGTCCTGCAATTACTATGCGTGCACAACTTCCACTGAAGTTAAGGGAAGTAGTTGAGTATAATAACTGCAGGATCAATCCCCTACATGTGAGGGCAAGCAGGGGGAAAGTTTTTTCCCCAAACAGAAAGCAACTGGACATTTTTACAGCAAGCAGCTTATCAGGCTCCACACATGGTCTTTTTCAGCTATGATACAACAAAGTAGCAGAATGTACTGGTTTGTAATAAAGCATTTAATTTATAAATCTCAAATCACTTAGAGACAAAAAGGTGGAATTGCAAGAACCCCAAACACCACTAATTATGGGAAAGACTGTGGTCTATATTTACAGAGCACTACAAAGTGTCAGGAGTATCAAGCTTTCTATGCAAGCTTTGGATGACTGATATCAGGCCATAAAGTTCAGCCTTTTAAAAGCAGCACACCTATGTGTTACATACTCATTACATTTCTCATAAAGGAAGGTTTTTGCCAGTTCTGTCAGTTAGTGGTTGATTTATGCAATGACGTGACAGTTCATTTCTTTAAAATGATTTTAATCTATCTAATGTCACTGTAAGTATTCTCATTATTAAATATAAATGTTTAATACTTTTTTAAAACCTGCTAAATTCTTGGCCTTCATGATAACTTGTGGGAGCAATTACCAAAAGCTAATTTTGCATTGTGTAAAAATGCATTTCTTTTTGTCTTGAATCTGATTTTTCAATTTCATTGGATAGCCTCTTCACATATAATTGAATTATATTTATAAATGTTAAATTATTCATTATATTCTCTCTACTAGAAGAGGCATGCAATTCAGCAGAATTTTTTTTAGGACATTAATATAGAAGAGAATTGTAATGAGTTACAAAGCAAGGGAATTGTTTGATAGAGGGTTTGAGATGATAAACACAAGAGTGAAATCTGGTGTTGTGTTTCTCTGCAGGCACAGTGTGTACATGCATTAAAAGGGAAGGATTATGTCTTGTCTCTTTCAAGAATGGAGCCAAAAAAACAGAGTAACTGATTAACATGCATAAAGGTAAGTAAAATAGTGCAGAAACTGAGATTTTAGTTGTTCCTTCCCCGACTATTTTTGTTTTGTTTGTTTGGGAGGAGGGGTTGAGGAAGGTTGTCTTTGTCATCAAGGGAAAGCATGAAACACTTATTTTTTTCAGATAGGTTAAATTAGGAACTTGACTGCTGGGGCAGTGTACCTTTCAAATCTATTGCAGCTCTTATGGAAAGATATTGCTATAACTCAGTAGGCCAGGGTTAGAACATTCATCCAGAATGTGACACACCCAGGTTCAAATCGCCCAACTTCTTGATTTAGAGCAGAGTTGAAACCAGAAACCTCCTCAGTACTGGGCTATAAGGTATTCTGGGATGGGTCTTTTCTCAGTCTGTACTGTTGAAGCTGCTTTACTTTGTTTAGGATAGCGTAAGGGGACAGTGGCACCACCTGCTATCCATTCTGGGAATTAGCTCTGTCAATTGGTGCACCCTCTTTAGGTAGTACCTCACCCCTTGTTCTCTCACACTATAGACACACCTCACACCAGGAACTGCAGCATTCTTATAGGCTTTGTCTACACTGCGACTTTTTTTTTTTTGCTGCAGAAATTATGCAAATGAGGAACTCATTAGCATAAGTCATGATATTATTAGCATATTCTGCCATTTCTTTTTGCGCAAAAAGAAGCAGTGTAGCCACTTTTTGCACAAAACCCCCATTTTCTGGTGTGAAGTTCCTGGAGGCATTCTTCATTCTGCTCTTCCAAAGGGCTAGGAGGGGAGCCCAGACCCACCCTCTCAATTGAGTTCTGGGCCAGAGCCTGGAGTAACCATTAAGTCCTGCATCCAAACATGCCTTTTCTGCTGCCTACCTGGATCACTTCCTATCAGTCCCTTTTCTCCGAGCAGATAAAGTATAAATATTAGATAACTTTGAAATCAAAGACAAAGTCTCAGATCCTCTCAGTGTTACAAGTGTCTTCTCTGTAGGTTTTGACAAAAGTCATTACAGTCTGTAGGCTTCATTTGCGGAGTTACCATACTAAAGAAACTATTAGCTGTTCAGTATTGGCTTAGGATAGGACTACATTGTTGCATTTATGTAACATGTATTGACAATGTATACCTTATCAGATAGTTGCTTGCCAAGTATTTTCTTTTATGTGTATGCTGGGTAAATAAAATATCTGCTATAGTAAGGCTGATTGGGTTATCAACATTTGGGAGGCATGGGTTAAAGATTATAAATGGCTCTGAGATTTTACTACAACAGTGTGGAACTTGACTTCAGAAAATCCTGCTCTGTTTGATCAGATTAAAAAATGATTCTGCTCTAAACATGAGTGATACATTGGTTTGTACAACAAGGTCAGATCTTTCCTGAAGGCCCAAACGCAAAAGATTTAAAATAAACTGATTTAAAATATTTCACAAGAGCTGCTGTAACAAAAGCATTTTCACTAGCAAATTCTACAGGTACATTTCATCTGGAGAGTGGACAGGTGGCTAGAAGACTTTCCAAATATCTAGCTGATATTTTTCAAGACTCAGAGATCCAAGTTTTTCATCTGTCTTTTAAAAGCTTTCTGGTGCACTAAAGTGTTAGTTTTTTCCATTCATAAACTTGAAAGTAAACTATTACTATGGTATTTGATACTGAGATTGAGTACATACCTTTTTGTTTTTATTTTTTAAGTTGTGACTCAACACTCAGAACCTTGGTGTGGTTTCTGAGGTTCTAAAATCAATTTTAATTTTCTAGATACAATAACTGTCAATTTGATTTATGCAATACTCATTTTAGTTTATAGTAGTGTACCACAAGAAAAATATCCCAAGATTCTTCTGAAAAGGCTAGACCTGAAGGAACAGTACAAATGAGAATCCAGGTCTAATTGTAATGCAAGGAAGTGTCTAGCTCATGGATTCTGTGCCAAATTGCATGTCAATTTTGTGGGTGGCAATCTCAAAAGCACTAAGACTAAAAAGAGTATGATTTCAAATACAGGCAGTCCCCGACTTACGTCGGATCCCTAGATACGAACGGGGTGAGGCAACTCCCGCACATGCGCAGCAGCATTCCCGGGGCTCGCTCACCTGGGTCCTAGGATCCTCCTCCTCCTCGGGCCGGCTCCGACTGGGGTCCCGCAGAGCTGCCGAGCAGAGGAAAAGTGCCTCCCCACGCCCGCTGCCCCTCCCACCCCCCTGCCAGCAACAGGCTGCCCCCTCCCCTGAGCAACAGGCTGCCGAACAGACAAAAGCAGCCTCTCTGCCCCTCCTCCCCTCAATACATGCCGGGATCCCGGAGCACAGCAGCGTCCCCGGGGCTCGCTCACCTGGGTCCTAGAATCCACCTTCTCCTCCTCCTCTTCAGCTGGCTCCAACTGGCCTCTGCCTGCAGCAGCTGGCCACAGGGACAGGGATCCCGCAGAGCTGCCGGGCAGAGGAAAAGTGCCTCCCCACGCCCGCTGCCCCCCCCCCCCACGGCCTCGCATCCTGCACGCCTCCCCCCTCCCCCCCTGCCAGCAACAGGCTGCCCCCTCCCCTGAGCAACAGGCTGCCAAACAGCAGACAAAAGCAGCCTCTCCGCCCCTCCTCCCCCTATACATGCTGGGCTCCCTGGGCAAACAAAGACTCCACCAAAACAAACAAAGTGCTGGCCTCATTGTGTTAGCAAAAAAAGGACCCTCCTCCTAGAACCCTGGGTGGTGTGTGGAAATAAAGCTATTAGCTCAAAGCATGGTGCAGAGCTGTTTGGTATTTGATGAGTTACTCCTTTAGTCCTGAGTTTGTCACAGGGACAGAAATAGATGTGAAATCTTCTGAACAGGGGAACAGACAGCAAAACAAACATTAGAGGGGAGTTAACCTTTCCCTATGCTATCCAAAACTAAAAAAAATGTTTGGCTAGAGTTTCCCCTACAATATGAACCAGTTCCGACTTATATACAAATTCAACTTAAGAACAAACCTACAGTCCCTATCTTGTACGTAACCTGGGGACTGCCTGTACTGGGGATGAACCATCTAAAAGTGTTGCCAGTATAAGACTATGGTCTAAATTTCATTTTCACTTGAAAGAAAATGAATGAAGTGACACTTGCCTCTGTCAATGTAATCACTGAGAATTACATATGATATCTGAGAGCTTAAATGGGATCTAGAGTATAACATTTACTGAAGTCTGAGATATAAGCAAGAAAACATGGTTTTCTAATCTGTATTCTAACCACTTCATGTGAAAAAGAGCCATCTAGCATTTTTCCTCTGGACATTCCCATAACAATTTTGACCTATGCTGAGAGTAACACAGCACACACACTAATTATAATTAATATATAAAGGTTTTATTTCCTTACCCAACTATCTCTCTCATCCCCCAAACCTGATCAACACCTACTCCTTGGGGAATAATGCTTATTTCAAAATAATGTTAATGTGGACAATCCAGAGTTGCTAATTTGCAATTGGCAGCCTCCTGAGGCCTCCCACAGCTGCACTTGAGGCTGCTCTGGCCACATCTGCCAGCTCCACTGCTCCCCTTCTCCTGCAAAGCTTGAAACAGTGGGCTGCTGGAGAAATGATTGTGCCCTGTGGTCAGCTTGGCAAGCCCTGTGCCACACTGGATCATCACAGGAGCCATGGCAGACCCCAGTGCTCCCTCTGAGCCCCACACAGCTACCAGCACTCCCACAGCACCCTCAGCTTCCACAGGTCAGGGATGCAGGAGAGCACTGGACTGGTAGTGGAGATCCTGGGGTGAGGACTGAGGTCTAGAGTGAGGAGACCAACCTCCAGGAACTTCACACCAGAAAATGCAACACTGATGTCTATGGCCAGATGGCTGCCAGCCTGGCTGACAAAGATCACACTTGGACCCTCAACCAAGTCTGGATGAAAATCAAGGAGCTCTGGCAGACCTACCACAAGGCCAAGAAGCAGAGTGGATGGTGTGGGGCATCTCCTCACACATGCCACTACTATGAGCAGCTTGATGCTATCCTGGGGGGGGGGCTGCTCACACCCCACCTGTCATCATAGGGTCCATCAGAACACACTCAGGGTCAGCCTTCATGAGGCTGAGGTTGTGGAGGAGGAGGAGGAGCAGGCCAGACAGGCAATCATGCCTGGAAGCCAAGAGCTACTCTTTACCCTGGAGCCAGTCCCCCCACCCTCCCGGAGGATGTCTCCCAGGCATCGGACAATCCTGGTGAAGGCACTTCAGGTGAGTTCTATATCTTTTGCTATACAACAGGTAATCCTCATGTGATTCCCTCCTGTCTCCCATTTCCAGAAAAACAGAGGATGGAGATACCGTTCCTACCCATCCTGGCTAATAGATTCATGGAGGCTAGGTCCATCAATGGCTATCTAGCTCTTTTTTAACCCTGTTAAAGTTTTAGCCTTCACTGCATCCTCTGGCAAGAAGTTCCATGAGTTGGCTGTGCACTGAGTGAAGGAAAAACTTCCTTTTGTTTGTTTTAAACCTGCTGCCTATTAATTTCATTTGGTGACCCCCTAGTTCTTTTATTGTGGGAATAAGTAAATAACTTTTCCTTATTCACTTTTTCCTCATCAGTCATGATTTTATAGACCTCTATCATACCCCCCTTAGGCTGTGTCCAGACTCAGTTTTTTTTTTGAAAAAAGTAGCCTTTTTTCAAAAAAACTTCACCTGCGTCTAGACTGCAGCCGCGTTCTTTCGAAATTAAATCGAAAGAACGCGGCTTTTCTTTCGACGGCGGTAAACCTCATTGCACGAGGAAGAATGCCTTTTTCGATGGAGATCCGTCGAAAATAAGTGTGTGGGGACGTGGGGAGGCCATTTTTTCGAAACTAATGGCCTCCAGGAAGAAGCCCTGGTGGACAATCTGGGGCATGGCTTGCATGTCTCTGGTTCCTGTCTGCAGCCATTTCTTAAAGGGACAGGCACCCTCACAGCCACTTGTGGCAGCAAAGCAGCCAGAGCACACGGCTGGTGAAGTGCAGCATGCCCCAGCCCCAAGACCCTCCTGGCCCTTCCAGAGAGCCTTCTGGGGACCCAACCAGGGGCTCCAAACGCCAGGCACCGTCATGGTCTGGGCCAGAGATCAAGACCCTTCTCGAGCTCTGGGGAGAAGAGGAGGCCTTACAAGCCCTAAAAAGCAGGTGGCGAAATGCAGACATTTATGGCCGCATGGCAGAGGCCCTGGCCCAGAAAGGACACTACCCCCGCACCCAGGACCAGGTGTGCTCCAAAGTTAAGGAGCTGCGCCAAGGGTATGTGAAGGCCAGGGAGCATGCTCCTGTTCTGGGGCAACCCTCCACTCCTGCCCTTACTATAGTGAGCTGGACCAGATCCTGGGTGGTGGTGGTGGTGAAGCACGCACACCACGGCGTCTCGTGCAGTCAGGCTTGGCGGACCCTGTGGTGGACGTGCCAGAGCAGGACCCAGAGCAGTCAGGAGACGGGGACATGGTGCCAGAGGAGGACAGTGAGGAGACTGCGACCCTCACCCTGGAGCCAGTCACACAGACCCCAGAGGCCTCCCAGGTGTCATCTGATGCAGGAGATGAAGCAGCAGGTGAGTGCAGTGAGGTTGTGTAACACCCGGGGGGGAGGGGGGGAAGGTGGGTGCACAGTGGGTGATGCACAAGGGAAACCTGTCATGCTCAGGCTGATGCCCAGGTCACACAGTGTGTTACCTTCAGAATGTCTGATTCCCCTGTCTCAGGGAGAGGGCATGCCCTTTTGGACAGCTGTTGCACACATGACTGATTGTGATAGAAATGTAGCCGTGTTACTCTGATCTGAGGAAGTGGGTCTGGCCCACGAAAGCTCACCCCCTAATAAACCATCCTGTTAGTATTTTAAGTGCTACAGAGTCCAGTTTTTTAGGACTGATTGTGTCTTCCTCTTTTCCTCCACAGCCGGACCAGCCGTGCAAGAGGGCTGCAGCACCCCAGCCCCACCTCCATCTCGGGGACATGGGAGCCGCAGACACAGGCATGTGTATGCAGACATCCTGAGGCAGCATGTGGAGGCCGTGCAGGCTCAACACCATCCTGTGAGAGAGGGCGGAGGCAGAGGATCGGTGGCATGACCAGCTGATGGAGGAGCTGGTCCAGCAGCGCACGTCCCTGACTGCCACTCTCAAGGAGGTCTGCAGCTTGCCTGCTCCTGTGCCTGGTCCTGCTCCTCCAGCACCCCATGACCCTGCCCCACCAAACCCCCCTTCCACAACAGCATCCCTTTCCCCCCCTTGGACCTCCCTCTCCCCCAGCCCTCCCCGTCCCAAGAGCACCCTATCCAGCCAACCGACAGGTGCACCACCCGATCCCGTGGCCATGGTGGACCCCAAACACGAGGCCCAAGCAGGAGACTGAGATCAGGCAAGCACCATGCAACCTGATCCCCTTCCCCCCCCCCCCCTCCAGGTTTCAAGCACCCCCATCACCCCAGTTAAATGACAAGGAAAGTGTTCAACAAAATGTTTATTATACATAGTTTGGCATGAATGTATATTTTCTACATCAAAAATGAACAAAAGCTTTTTTATATTTGCAACAGTTATACTATTTTCCAGTGAGTGATATTTCAAAAAATAAAACAGAAATTATTTTGAGACAAACACTGGTGTTTATGATTTCTCCAAACAGGGTCAGGAGATGGGTTGTGGAGGGAAGCTTCTTTTGGGCCAGGGCCCAGTCCCCAGGCAGAAGCCCCTCAGTAGAGTCAGTGGCCTCCACTTGAGAATTGCTTCCGTAGGGCCTCCCGTATGCAAACAGCAGGCCGGTGAGCCTGGCGGATGGCAGCTGTCCGGGGCTGGGCAAAGTGCCTCTCCTGACCATCAGCACCTGTACCCCACCCTGGTAGGAAGGCCTCCCCTTTCCTCTCCACCAGGTTATGGAGAACGCAACACGCGGCCACCACCTCAGGGATGTTGCTCTCCCCCATGTCTAGGCGTGTGAGCAAGCACCGGAATCTGCCTTTTAAACGTCCGAACGCACATTCCACCTGGTTGCGAGCCCGGTTAAGGTGAGCATTAAACTGCTCCTTGCTCGCATCCAAGTGGCCGGTGTAGGGCTTCATCAGCCACAGCATCAGGGGGTAGGCCGCATCAGCCACTATGCACACCGGCATGTGCACATCCCCAACTGCAAACTTGTGATGCGGGAAAAAATGTTCCTGCCTGAAGCTTCCGGTAGAGGTACGAGTTCCTGAAGATGCGGGCATCGTGTGCCCGCCCTGACCACCCAACACAAATGTCAGAAAACTGGCCACGATGGTCGACCAGTGCCTGGAGGACCATAGAAAAGTAGCCCTTTCTGTTAATGAATTGGGCTGCTCGATGGGGCAGTGCACGGATTGGAATGTGTGTCCTGTCGAGCGCTCCTCCACAATTCGGGAAGCCAAGGGCAGCAAAGCCGGCCATGACGCTGTCCAGATCTGGTAGCCAGACGAGCCTGTTGAGCAGCTCCGAATTGATGGCCCTCACCACCTGCAGAACGAGACAGACAACAAAATGTTAGAAGGGGTGCCTTATCTCTTAGGAGGAGAACCCACCACCCACCTTCCCTCTCAAACACCCCGGGAATCCCCTCCTCAGAACCCCCCCCCCAACAATTCAGGGTGAGTGGAGGAGCTCCCTCCCACTCACACTCCACTTTTCCCTTCCTGACAGTCTCCCTTCCCCCCACCCCAAACTGTGACTGTCCCCAGACAATGACTTACCTCCATCAGGATGTATCCAACAGTAGACCTGCCTACTCCAAATTGGTGTCCCACGGAGCGGTAGATGTCGGGGGTTGCCAGCTTCCAGAGGGCAATGGCGACCCTCTTTTCCACGGGGATAGCGGGCTGCAGGTGGGTGTCTTGCCGTTGCAGAGCAGGGGCGAGCCAGGTACACAGCTCCTGGAAAGTGGTCTGTCGCATCCGGAAGTTGCATAGCCAGTCTTGGTCATCCCAGATCTCCATCACGAGCTGGTCCCACCAGTCAGAGCTGGTGTCAAGCCTCCAAAAACACCTGTCCACAAAGAAGTTTGCAGGCAAGGGCAGTGCGGCTGCATGATGGACGATCCCTTCGTACCTCTGGTCTGGGTCCAGATGGGGAAGTAGCCTCATGACTGTCATGCAGATGCAGCACCACTTGCAGTATGATGGTGTGGGGCCTACCCAAAAAAATGGGTCTAAAACAGAAAAACCTCCACACAAAAAACCTGCTGGGGTGTCCCAGGAAGCTGAGCACTCCAAACCAGCACTGCAATGCCTTGCTTACCTCCTCGAGGGACAGCAAAGGCAGCTGCAGAAGCAGAGCAACGGGTGTTCAGGGGCGTCCCTTTAACCACGTGTCTCTGCAAAGGGCAGGCAGCAGCACCAGGAAGGAAATGCTGCCCCTATGCCCTGGCAGAAGCGGTTCCGGGTGGCTTTGAATTTCAAAAGAGTGTCCAGCAGTCAGGACGCTCTTTCGAAAAAGCAGATAGATTTTCCGATCCGCGTATTGTAGTCTAGACATACTCTTTCGAAAGAGACTTGCAGTCTAGACATAGCCATAGTCTCCCATTTTGTGCAAAATCCTTATGCCTGTCCCAGAGAGGCATAAGGATCTCATGCAAAATGGAGTTTGTGCAAAAAGTGGCTACACTGCTTTTTATGCAAAAACCCCTTGTGCAAAAAGAAATGGCAGAAAATATGCTAATGATATTGTGGCTTATGCTAACAAGCAGGGCTCACCGAGTAGCAGCGAGCCCCGCTCGCCAGCTGCATGGTTCTGCGCATGCGCAGATCGCGCTGCGCTGGCTCCTCTGGGGTGTAATCTACTTGCCACGGGTTAGTAGATTACACTATTTGTTGAGCCCTGCTAATGAGTCCCTCATTTGCATATTTTCTGCAGCAAAAAAAAATTAAAATCGCAGTGTAGACAAAGCCTGTGAGAATGCTGCAGTTCCTGGTGTGAGGTATGTCTACGGTGTGAGAACAAGGGGTGAGGTTATCATCTCACATCATTGCTATCTTGAGAGGTCATTATGCTGGGGAGTTTCTATACTAAACTTTATTATAATTAATTTTTACGTAAGAATGGTCATATGGGTCAGACCAGTGGTCCATATAGCCCAGTATCTTGTCTTCTGACAGTGGTCAAGGCCAGGTGCTTCAGAGGGAATGAACAGAACAGGTAATCAAGTGATCCATCCCCTGTTGCCCATTCCCAGCTTCTGGAAACAGGCTTGGGACACTCAGAGCATGGTATTGCATCCCTCCCTATCCTGGCTAATAGCCACTGATGGACCTATTCTCCAGGAATGTATCTAGTTTTTTTTTTTTCAATCCTGTTTTGGTCCTCGCAGCATCCCCTGGCAAAGAATTCCACGGGCTGACTTTATGTTGCGTGAAGAAGTGCTTCCTTTTGTTTCTTTAAAACCTGCTGCCTATTAATTTCATTGGGTGACTGCTAGTTCTTGTGTTATGTGAAGGATTAAATATTGTTTCCTTATTCACTTTCTTCACACCAGTCAAGATTTTATAGACCCCCCTATCATAATCCCCCTTTAGTTGTCCCTTTTCTAAGATGAAAATTCCCAGTCATTTTAATCTCTCCCCATTTCATACCCCTAATCATTTTAGTTGCCCATCTCTGTACCTTTTCCAATTCCAATATATCTTTTTTGGGATGGGGTGACTAGATCTGCACACAGTTTTCAAGGAGTGCACATACCATGGATTTATATAGAGGCAATATGATATTTTCTGTTATGTGTTTTGGTGTATTTTGCATTATCCTAACAAATCATTTAATTTATTCATATCTTTATACGTTGCAGGTCACAGTTAAAATGAAAAGACAAAACAATGCAACAATTTTTCCACTCAAAGGCCTCAAAAACTAACCAAGGTGAAGAACACATCAAGAACCAAGAATATATCAACATGTCATCTGAAGGGTCAAGTGGTGTGTCTATATCCAACCAGCCCGAAGCACAAATACAGCTACCTACTGAAGAAACAGTATCTCCAAAACCTAAAGGCAGTTCCCAATTTGTTGATCAAAGTGTTCCCCTTTATTGAAGTTACAAAAGATGGCTACTGGTGTACCTCTTGCAAAAAAGCTTATGAAGAAGGAAAGCTTTCCAATGCTATAACTGGTAAAAGTGGAGGAGCTTGGTTTTCAGACCGATCAGCAAAGCCAATGCTGACAAATTACATGAAAAGGCAGCAAAACACCAGGCCTCTGGAATGCATCAACATGCAGAAAGCCTTATAAGTCCACTTTCAAAGCCAATTTTAGAAGTACTTAATGAGTCTGTTAAGAATGCTAGAGACACAACACAGTTCATGCGAACATAAATAGAAAGTATAATGCCACAGCCATGTAAGCAAGAGATAACATTGTCCTCCAGTTTGTAGTGTGTGGTAAGTGTATTGTCACTTGTTCATCCTGAAGTTGAACACTGGTTCCGAACAAGACCAGCAAATGTTCACTATCTTTCTGCAAGCAACTCAATTGACTGGCTAGAAGAATGTGGTGAAACAGTGAAAGACTCAACAGTTGAAAAAGTGAAGAACTCTCACCACATTAAAAAAGTGCATATGTGGCTAATGAATGCATTGATGCAAATGGGCATCAAGTATTAAGTCATAGTGTACATTATCTTGTTAGGCCAGTAGATGCATTTCTAGATGTTCAAGTTATAGAAAACACATCAGCTGCATCTGTGACAACCCACATCTTAGTTAAATGCTTGTAAATTGGACCCCAAACAGATGGTTGCTTGTGCATTTGAGCAGCTGCAAACTTCTCTGGAAGACATGGTGGAGTACAAACTTTGCTCAGAGAAAAGTGTAACCTTAATCTCTCCTATACACACTGCAGAGGCCATCTACTACAACCTGCACTAGTAAGAGCTGCAGAATCTTCAAAAGACGTTAAAAAAGCTATAAATTTAATGTCTTCAATATATTTTTTTCAGCAAGAGTCCAAAAAGTCTGAATATCTTGGAAACCTATAGACGATACACTGGGACTGAAGTTCAAATTAGTCCAACCTGGGAAAACCCGTTGGCTCTTTCATGAGCGATCCTTGGCTGTTGTCTTAAAATTATTCCAGCCATTATTATTGACTTTGCAAAGTATCTACCAAGATGGGATGGATCTAAATAGTGAGGCTGGTGGATTACTTTTGCTACTATGTTCAGAGAAGACTATTGCCATTCTCTCTCTCTCTCGTAAATCTACTGCTATAACAGTAATAGATCTTTGTCCAGCAATAAAAGCTACATTTGGATCAATCAGAGCTATCCATTGAAAAAGTACTGGAAGAAGCAAAGATTTCAGTCCAGAAGTTGACTAATGAAGGCATTTATATTGAATCCCTAAGTGAAGAGGACAAGAAGTGTTTAAGACAACTGAAAAAGTACAGACTTGATTCTTAAAAATCTACAACAGCGACTTCTAGATTCTATTCAACCTCTACATAGCTTTTACAGATGCCTTTCCTATAAGGCACTGACAGTTGAGTAGAGTGAGGCACTACCAGCAATGGGGCTGCCATGTGCTCAGGACAGAATAGAGAATTTGAGCACAGAGCGGAATATCATGGTGAATGAATGAAGATTTTACTTCAACTTCTTTTTTATCATCACTAGTGGCTCGACCAGACCTTTGTGCTGTGTTTCCTGGGATGAAAGTAGGAATTCATCTCTTGCTACTCCGTCACAACAGCTACAGTTGATCATTCTTTTTCATCATTGAATAGAATTGTGTTCTGAAAGAAGTCTCCTTCTGCCTGATCATGTGAATGAACTAATGAGTATATCAGTTGAAGAAATGGAAGTACTGGACACACGAGAAGCCACTGAAGATGAACGCATTGCATTCAAGAAGTTCATTAACAGAGTTGTGCAAAATTATAACAAGGAACCGAGAAAGATGTAGATGTAGTGCTTCATAGAAGGCTTGAGTAGCCAACTTTAATTTGTGTGATTTTAAAACATGAGTTAAATCTAATAAAGTGGTCATGAAACATTTTTCAGTTTTTACTATGGTGCCATACAGCCCACCTTCACCCTCACAGTCTCACCCCTCATCAGCCCTGGTCTCCCCCGCCCCCCCTGTAAATTCAAACACCTACCCTCATTTCAATTCCATGGGAAAACACTGCATGGCCCTGCAGCCTGTGCCAGGGGTGGGGCAGGCTCCTGCCTGAGAAACTAGCTGGGCTGCTGGCCAGGAGTCTCACTGGTACGTCTCCCAGCCAGAACCTGCCTCTGGCACACCAGCCCTCCTTCGCTCCCCTACCCCATACCCCAAACCTTCTGCCCCCATCTAAGCCCATATATCCCCTCAGACCCTGCACCTCAGTCCTCTGCCCCAGATCACAATCCCCTCCTCCTCTAGTAACAACCCCAGCTCACAGCTGCCGCCTCCACCCAAACTCCCTCCCAGACCACAGAGCCTCCTGCACACTAATCCCTTACCTCAGGGATGGACAAGACAGCTTCCACAGGCCAGATCTGACCCACTAAGCCAGTTGATCTGGTCTGCAACCAATTGAGACCTGGGGCTGGGGGAACTGGTGGTTCTCTCTAGGCACTGGAGGAGTGGGGCAAAGACTTCAATTGCTCCCCCTGATCCCAGACCAATTGGTCTGCGAGCAGAGGAGTGCAGGAAGCCCCCTCCACCCAAGACCCTGTCCCTTCTGGGGCAACCCATGACCACTTCAGAAATTTGTGAAGTGGCCCCCCTTCAATAATTATTGCCCACCTGTGACGTAGCCAGACCAGAGCCATAAGAGGGGCAGTAGTGGCTGTCAATGGGGCCAAGACAGAAGAGCGAACCTACTGGGCCCATGCCTGCCCACAAGGCAGCACCTGCAATGAGTAATCTGTCACAATAACCACAACTTAGACAGTAGGGTTGTTTTGAGTTCAGCTACCTGATCAGTTTGTTATAGATACCAGCCGCAATTCTCAGATAAGCTCTTTCTGGCCTTAAGGAAGTCTATATGGGTATGTCTACACTACAAAGTTAGTTCGAACTAATGGATGTTAGTTCGAACTAACTTTCATAGGCGCTACACTAGCACTCCGCTAGTTCAAATTTAATTCGAACTAACAGAGCGCTTAGTTCGAATGAGGTAATCCTCATTCCCCGAGGATTAAGCCTAGCGTCATGATTATGAGGGTTAGCCAGCAGCCTGGGGATTAAGGGGTTAACTACACCTAGCCAGGTGGAGTGACCAATAAGAATGTAGGTGGGACTTTTCAAACTGGGACAAAGGAATTTGGGTTTTCTTCTCTTGTCCCTTTTGTCTCTCAGAGAGTTCTCTGCAGCTACAGAGAGGGACAAGCATGTCTCTCTCTCTCCCCAAGACACCATTCTTCATTTTCTGTAATTAGGGTAAAGTTTAGGTAGTTTCGTTAGGCTTTATTGTTTTAAGGATTGCGTATGGGATCTGAGATCTGGCACTGCTTAAAAGATGTTTTGGCTTTTCTTTGTAACTAAGTTTTAGGCCCATGGAGTTTCTCCATGAGTATATTTTGTTACCTCCCTATCTAGTCATTATGTTTGCAACAGGAATATTGTTGTAATAATAAAAGTTCTTTTTCTTTTTATTAACCTGGCATCGGTTAATGGTGTGCCCTGATTTTTATTTTAGGGGGAAGATTTCCAAAATGATCTTTCCCCTGGTTTCTTTAGCAACATTTGGGTGGTGGCAGCGGAAGTTTTATTTCCAAGATCTAGGTTTTTAAGATCTTGGGGGAAGTTTTATACCAAAGCCTGGTAGATAAGGCTTTGGGGTACACTTGCTGGCCCCCACTTCTGCATTTATCATGCCAGAGTGGGGAAGGAGCCATGACACCTAGTTCGAACTAGCTAGTTCAAATTAAGGGGTGTGTAGCCCCTTAATTCGAACTAGTGAGAGGCTAGCCCTCCCCAGGTTTCCCTGGTGGCCACTCTGGCCAACACCAGGGAAACTCGTCTGCCCCCCTCCTGGCCCCAGACCCCTTAAAGGGGCACGGGCTGGCTATGGTGCCCATGCCAGGTGCAAGCCTGCCAGCAGCCAGCCAGCAGACCCTGCACCTGGCACGGATCGAGCCACCCACCCAATGCCCCCCAGCCTTCCCCCTCTTCCCGGGACCAAGCTGGCGGCTCCCGGGAGCTTGCCCGGGACCGCAAGAGGAGGGTACCCGCCTGGGCTAGTGCGGACATCATGGACCTCATCCACGATCTCCGCACTAGGCACAGGAAAGTGTCCGGCTAGGGCAGGAGAGCTGCCAGCCTGGCCACCCAGGAGCAGGTGTGCAAGAGAATCAAGGGGGTCCACTGAGACACCCGACCCTGAGCCCTGAGCTTACAATGGCCATCCTGGGTCAGACCAAAGGTCCATCTAGCCCAGTAGCCAGTCTGCCGACAGTGGCCAACCCTAGGGACCCTGGAGGGGATGGACTGAAGACAGTGACCAAGCCATTTGTCTCGTGCCATCCCTCTCCAGCCTTCCACAAGCCTTGGGCAGGGACACCACTCCTACCCCCTGGCTAATAGCACTCCATGGACCCAACCTCCATCACTTGATCTCACTTCTCTTTAAACTCTGTTCCAGTTCTAGCAGTCACAGCCTCCTGCAGCAAGGAGTTCCACAGGTTGACTCTTTGCTTTGTGAAGAACAACTTTGTTACTAGTTTGAAGCCTGCTACCCATTCCTTTCCTTTGGTGTCCTCTAGTCCTTCTTTATGGGAACTCATGAAGAACTTTTCTGAATGCACCCTCTCCACCCAACTCCTGCTTTTAGAGACCTCTATCCTGTCCCCCCCTCCATCTCCTCTTTTCTAATCTGAAAAGTCCCAGTCTCTTTAGCCTCTCTTCATATGGGACCTGTTCCCAACCCCTGATCATTTTAGTTGCTCTCCCCTCTCCCAGCCTCTCTCTTCCCCTCTCCCACCTCCTTTTCCCAGCCTCCCCCAGTTTTGTTCAATAAAGACAGATTCCATTTTGGAAGACACGTTATCTTTATTTTGTACATCAAGAAGAGGAGCTAGGGAGAAGGGTAAGTGGAAGGAGGTGAGGGAGGAATGGGGCACGAGCCCCCGATGGGGAGGACTGGGCTGGCTCTGCGGGCTTCTGGGGGTGGAAGCTCTCCTGCAGCCCCCCCATTGCCCCCTCTCCCCAGATGGTAGCTTGCGGCAAGTGCAGCCAGGCTGATGGCCGAGTGCTGTGATGTGCCCAGTGTGGGCACTCAGGGCACTCCAAGCCAGGACTGCTTTGCAAGCAGGGCACCCCTGAGAACTGTCTGTCCGGGGTAGGGGTTAGGACCCTTTAAGCACAGCCCTCGGCTAGCCTGAGACAGCATCTCCATGCTTTAAGTCCTCCTCTGATGCCCTGCCGGCACTGCTTCCAGCCATCCTTAATGTGGACACGCTAGTTCGAATTAGCAAAACGTGTATCATGAAGTATCATGAAGGAATCCAGAGTGTTCCTTGGGTGATGTCTACACTATGGGATAGGGATGAATTAAGATATGCAATTTCAGCTATGTTAATTGCATAGCTGAAGTCAAAGTACCTTAACTCAACTTCTGTTGCCGCCCACACTGCAGGAAGTCAAAGGAAGCACACTCTTCCTTCGACTTCCCTTGCTCCTCATGGAAGCAGGACTAGTGGCCCCTCTCAATTTGAGTTAGTGTATCTTCACTAGACCTACTAATTTGAACCCTGGAAGATCGACAGTGGCAGCTTCAATCTTCTCTGTAGTGTAGACATCCCCTTGATGAAACCGCAAATGTTCTCAATTGTATGCAATACGATGATACCAGTTGAAACTTTCTAGTTCAGCACCCTCAAGACCTGACTGGTGCCAAACCAGAGAATTTGCCGGACCTCAAGGGGTCAGTATTATCTAGCAGCATTGCCAACAGTTCCACTGCTTACTGGGCTCTTAAGACAGTTGGGGTGAATTAGAGCTAAATAACCCAGAACACTGAGAGCCAGGACTGATGGCTGTAAACAAACTATGGGACTGCGGGAACTTGGCCACACCCATGATAAGTGGACATCTGGCATTACTTCAGTTAGCCAGACTAAGGATGTTAAATTGTGGTTCTGTCTGATCATGTAGTGGATACCAATTGTATTAACTACATGATAGGACTGCTCAGCAGAGTTGCAGTGGGGGTAGCTCCAGGAGCTACCAACTCCAGGAGCCACCTGCACTCTGGGTCTGCACTTTAAATGTAGTAAGAGCTGCCAGGCTCTAACTACACTTAAAATGCAGAGGTGCAGCATCCCAGACCAGCATGAACCAGGACTGCTAGGTCCCAGCTAGAGCCAAGTCCAGCAGCCCCTGTTAGCAGTGGCCAGCCCTGGCAGCTGTGAACAGGGGCTGAATGGTTGCAGCAGCCACTGTCCATGGGAGGGCTCAGCTCTGCCTGTGAACAGGGGCTGCAGGCTTTTGCAGCAGCCTCTCCTATCCCTTCTCCACTGCCTCTGATAGGAGGCAGGCAGCACTGCTTAGAGGGGATGGACTGCACCCTCAGCAAGTTCACAGATGACACTAAGCTAGGGGGAGAGGTAGATATGCTGGAGAGCAAGGATAGGGTTGAGAATGACCTAGACAAATTGGAGGATTGGGCCAAAAGAAATCTGATGAGGTTCAACAAGGACAAGTGTAGAGTCCTGCAGGTTGGAGACTGACTGGCTAAGTAGCAGTTCTGCAGAAAAGGACCTGGGGATTACAGTGGATAAGCCAGATATGAGTCAGTGTGTCCTTGTAGTCAAAAAGGCTAATGGCATATTAGGATGCATTAGGAGGAGTGTTGCCAACAGATCCAGAGAAGTGATTATTCCCCTTTATTCGGCTCTGGTGAGACCACATCTGGGGTACTTTGTCCAGTTCTGGGCTCCCCACTACAGAAAGGATGTGGATACATTGGAAAGGGTCCAGCGGAGGGCAACCAAAATGATTAGGGGTATGGAAGAAAACATTGTGCTCACTGAGTTTGTAAGCAACAAGTAGCCAGAGGCAGTTTTATTATGAGCTGCAGCAAGGGAAAAACTGGTTCAGACGGGGGGGAGGGGGGGGGAGCCCCCCCGACAGCAGATCTTCAAATACAAGCAATTATGAAGCAGTTTCTATACTGTCCATTAGATATAACAGCTAGTCTCCTTCCCATTACAAACACCAATAGCTAACAGTTATTTTAGTTCCACCCAGACGCTCCTTATCTCAAGGTCCCTGCCAGAGTCAGCATTCTATCCTTATCTCCATATGGAGGCGAGAGGCAAAGGCAGCGTCTAATTACAGATCTTGCGTTGTCAGGCCACAGACTTAGCCTGACTCTTGCTCTCTTGTTAACAAGACCAAGGTGGCTGCACACAAATTCCCTTGTTCCCTTTTCCTGCCTCCACAGGGGGCTGGAGCACATGACCTACAAGGAGTGGCTGAGGGAGTTGGGTCTATTTAGTCTGCAGAAGCGAAGAGTGAGTGGGGATTTGATAGCAGCCCTCAGCTTCCTGAAGGGAGGTTCCAAAGAGGATGGAGAAAGGCTGTTCTCAGTAGTGACAGATGGCAGAACAAGGAGCAATGGTCTCAAGTTACAGTGGGAGAGGTCTAGGCTGGATGTTAGGAAAAACTATTTCACTAGGAGGGTGGTGAAGCACTGGAATGGGTTACCTAGGGAGGTGGTGGAATCTCTATCCCTAGAGGTTTTTAAGTCTTGGCTTGACAAAGCCCTGGCTGGGAGGATTTAATTGGGGTTGGTCCTGCCTTGGGCAAGGGGTTGGACTTGATGGACCTCCTGAGGTCTCTGCCAGCCCTCAGATTCTATGAAAACTGAGTGTTGGGGCTGATGCCCCTGGCCAGTTGGGGCTGAGTAAGCAGTCCTCCTCTGGCCACTTGGGGGGCACAGGAAGGGAGCCTCCAAACACACCCTATAAGAGCCCCTTACCTCTCTCTGCAGCCTTCAGCAGTGCTGGTGGTGTCTGCTCAGCTTCTCTGAATCTCCTTATCAGTTGTTTGGTCCTCTCCCAAATCACTCTCCATTCTCCAAACTCCTTCTCCACTTTCTCCTACCCTTCTGCACAGGGAAGGTTTTTAAAGATGTCATGTGGCCACCTGAATCAGCTCATCTGGCTCTTAATTGATTTAAAGCAGCCCTGTCTCATCTGCCCCTGATTAGCCAGGGCTGTTGGTGTTTAAGAGCTGCCTCTCTCCCCTTCTATCCAGCCCTTTAACCTGCCTGGTCATAACACCTTTACTCAACTTAAAGAAGCAGGGTTAAACATATTAAAAGCGAACACAATCAATTAAAAAGTTAACAGAAAGAGACGAGTTCCCTTTATCTGACATTTACTCTGCCACCACGTATCCCATCCCAGAGTGTGCACTTCCCTGGATTCAGAATCTCAGACACTTGTGTGGGCACACTTGAAGGTCTGTAGCTGGAGTGGAGATAGCCCTGTTCAGGTCCTGTGTGTGTTAGTCCAAGCTGAGCAGCCAGCTGCAAAATCCCTCTGCATTGGAGCAGACTCCACCAAATGCCAGCAGCTCTGGTTCACTGGGCAGATGACACTGGCTCTCTTTGGACTTAGAGTCAGTTTGTCTTCTGTGCTCCGTTCCAGGTAGCACTTTCTAAACTGACACCATTACACACGGGGTTCTGTGCAGGGTTATATATATGTTGACCATATTTTTGAACCAAAATTAGGGATGTTAGCCACCCTTCCTGGCCCCCATTAACCACACCTCCTGACAGAAAAAGTTCCACCCCTGGAGATGGACACGTGACCAGAAGGAAAGGGTGTCTTGTGGCCCTTCTAACACCTCCCCCGCAGAACCCTCCATGCAACTATCCTGCAATTACATTGTTCCCTCTAAGATTTTCCTCCCGTGAGTGGAGAGAGTTTTGTCTTGTGCACCAGTATTGCGTTCATGTGCGGTTGTTCGGATGTGTGCCACTGTGGCACCCAAGTTATTAATAAATAGCTTATAAATGTCTCCCTTTTCCCTCTGCTGCCATGTCTCCCACCTTCCCCTCTCCCCATCTGCTCCCCTGGTGCCTGATTTCCCCCCTCCCTCCTCTGCTGTCCTGACTCCTGCCCTTCTCACTCCCCTCAGCCCTTTGGGGACCTGCCCCCCTCCCCTGAAGCAGTCCTTCTCTTCCCCCTGTCCACCCCTCCCCTAGCCCAACTCTGATAATCAGTAGCTGCCCCTCCCTATCCCCTATCCCTATCTCCTCTTCTAACACCTCCCTCTGTCACCTGCCCAGCCTCTCTCCTCTGGTGCCCATCCCTCCCCTCCATAGATCTTCCCTTCTGCTTAACCCCCCACAATCCTCAGGCACCTGCACCTTCCTGGTGCCTCTCTTCCTTCTTTCTCCCTGATGCCCACCCTCTCACCACCCTCTGCCCCACACCCCTCCTCACATCCCTCTATTCCCTCACACATGATTTGCTCCATCCCCTGCCTTCCTCATGCCCATCCCTCCCTTCAACCCCTCTTTTCCCAGCACCCACTGCTCCTCTCCCAACCAGGGTCGGCTCTAGGCACCAGCAAAGGAAGCATGTGCTTGGGGTGGCACATTGCCAGGGGTGGCATTGTGGCCCACAGGAGGAGCAGGCGGGGAGCCCCGTGGAGGCTGCTCCAAGCTGGGAGCCCCGTGCCCGGCTGCTCAGAGCCTGCGCCTGGCCCCGGGGCACTGGGAGCTCTGTGCAGGTAGCCCTGAGGCACGGCTCCAGCTGGGGCGCTTCCTGGAGGGCGGCGTGGAGCAGCCGCGGCTGCTGCTAGTAATGCTGAGCCCGGAGGCCTCTTCTTTGCTTTCGAGTGTGGCCCCCTCCCGCCCATGTGCTCCCCCCCAGCTGGCCATCTCCCCTCCTGTGCACCTCCCCACAACTCCCCCTGCCCCACCTCCTGCCCGTGGGACCCCCACCTGTGTACCCACTGACTGGTCACCCCCCACCTCTTTTCTCTCCCCTGAAACTCCTCTGCCTGTGAACCCTCCGTGCCTGGCTGTCTCCCCCACCTGTGTGCCCCTGCCCACTGTCCCACAACCCCCGCCCTCTTCCTCCGGCTCAGTCTCTGCCCAACAACCCTGCCCCCCACCTCGTGGCCCACTGCAACCCTGATGGGACCCCGTCTCCTCTTCTCCCCCCCCCCACCCCAACTCCACCCTGCTGCCCTGCCGCCCACCTGGATCCCCATCTCCTGTCTGGCTTTCTAAACAATCCTCCCTCCCCCTACTCTCGGGGCCCTGAACCCTCCCCCACGCACACATCTGCCCAAGAACCCAGTCCCCTTATGCTGTGTCCTGACAACCTCACCCCTGCCTGGGACCCAGGTGATTCTCCCTCCCCCTTTCTCTGAGGAAGGGAAACTCTGGTGTTCCCAGTGCCTGTGTCCCCACGTCCCTTCCTGTCTGGGGCAGGAGAGCTTTATTAAAATTGGAATTGTGATCCCCTTTAAATAGGTTTTGTTTTAAATAATATACCTTTAAAATTAAATTAAAAATGGTTATGGCCTAAATTTATCATAACCTATTTAAATAATGTATGAATTAAATTTAAAAATTAAATAGAACATGTGTCCTGTCAACTTTTAAAGAAATTCTACCAGTTCACTAGTGTAAGTTGCTGTGTAAGCACCCAGAACCAGTGCTTACATCAGCAGTAGCTTCTTCTGCAGGTGAAGAAAGAATGTTTTTATCGCTTTGGTTTATTCAGCTATTTCAATTCAATTATTAGTTCCTTCACCGTTGCAAAACCAAGAGTTGACGAACCAGAAAAACTTGTTTTCCTCTTCTCTCAGTAAAAAACTGGTAATGAGAGTGTTCTAACATCTTGAAGAACATGATGACTAGAATCGATCTGTTAAATTCACTATGGATATTTCCTTTGTTTAATAAATGAATTTAGATGCAAAATGTGTTTGGATACTTTTTTGTTATGTGCCCTTCAGCATTAAATGCTGGTTTTGTTTATTTTAAATAGAATTTCTGTCCAGGCAGAAGTAGATGCAAATCGTATGTTTTTTAAAAAGTAGCCACCAGTTAGCAAATAATAAATGGGGTATAACCTGTCTCTTAAGTGTTCCTATTATACACCATTTTGTAATAGAATAAAAATGTAAAAATTAAGAATCTGATTACATGTAAGTTACACAGTTATTTGGGCATTTATTTAGTTGATCGCTGTACTGAGTGTATTCTCCTGGTTAGTAAATAGAAGCACCAAATTTGGCATAAAGGTTATATTTAGTTGCAAATCCACATGTTTAAAGGTTGCTAATCAATAAGACTCAGCCATCCTTTAGGACAAATATTTTAAAAGTATAATTTAAATGATTAATTGCTTATTTAAACTAAGGTTTTCTGCTTGCCAGTTTAAATCATGATTAAAAATTAGAGATTTAAATCAAAGCTATTTAAATCACTCCACCCTGCTTCAGAGGCTGTTTGGTCCGTCCCTGAAGGAGAAAGCATAGGGCTGCACTCATGGAATAGGTCTTAGGCAAGTGGGATTTTGTTGTCTGGTGCCTGTCTTGTTCTGGACAGTTGAGCTGGGGAGTTGAAACAAAAGTTTTCTTAATCCCTTTGAACTGTCTCATTGTATAGTGAGGCTTATTCTTGTCCGTGGACACCAAGAGTTGGACAGCTCATGTGTTGGGGTTGGCATCTGAGTGATTATAAGCCTTCTAATAATAAAATCCCTTTGCAGAGTGAGGAGTGGGACCAGGACTCCAGCACTAGGTGATGTGAACAGCTGCATGCTTTGGAAGTCTTTAACTGACTTGCTGTGGATGAACCTGCCCTCCCATTGTCCTCAGGTGGGGAGTCTCTGGTGCTCTCCTAGGAGATGAAAATGCTCTGGCGTTTGGGCTCCCCCCGGAGCATGTGCCCCATCCCCCAGGAAGCCGCACACGTTGCATTTGCACACGCACCCTCCCCGGACAAAAAAGGGCGAGGGGGAAGCCAAAAAATCTAGAACCGGCCCTGCTCCCATCATCACCCAGTCCCCTCCCCACTCCTGCCCTTTTCCTCATTGTCTCCTCTTGGCCCCCTAGCAATTGTCTCTCCTCCACCCTGCCTCTTTCTTCTCCTGCCCTGTCCCTCAGCACAAGCCCCTTTCTCTCTCTGCCCCCCTTCCCCTTAGTTCTTCCCCTGCCCCTTCCCTCACCTTCTGCCTTTGACATGGAAAGCAGTTTGCAGGGCTAGAGCTGGGCTGCGGTGCTATTTTTAGTACAGTGGTCCCCGTTCCCACAGGCAGCCCGGCTCCAGCAGGAGTCAAACAGCAGTTTCATGAGGCCTGTTCCGGTGAGGCTGCCTCAGCTGGAATGTACCTCATATGGCTGCCGCTTAACTCCAGCTGGAGCCTAGGCCGTCCATCAGGACTCAAACTGCAGTACTAAAAATAGCACCGTGGGTGGCCTTCACTCCAGCCCCAGCATCTGCCGAGGCCAAGTGCACCCCACCTCGCTGCACCCGAGCCAGAGCTCCAAGGCAGCCCAGAGGAGGAGGAGGAGGAGGCGGTGTCAATGCCACCGGACGAGGATCCTGCACAACAGAGGTGGTCCCATGGGGGAAGGGAGAGGAGGGGAAGAGGGAGGGGCTGCACACCACTGGAAGCCAAGTGGCTGCTCTATGCGCCCTGTTAGCAGGGAAAGGGCAGGAGGCTGCTGCACCACACCGGTGTCCCCATCAAGTAGTGAAATGTCTGGCAGGCCTTTCCAGGACATTTCACTGCTTGATGGGGGCATTGGGACAGAGTATTTAAATTTGGGACAGTTCCAGAAAAATCGGGATTTATGGTCAGTGTAGTTATATAGGCCTTTCTCAGCCACAGGCATAGCCAGGGTCTCTCCCCACCAGGGACAATCCCAACAGCCAATGAAGCAGCTTACTACATCAAGCCCCAGCAGGCTCTAGCTTCAACACAACACCTCCTGGCCAGGAAAAGGCCCCACACCAGCAATCGGCTCCTTTCCCCAAAATGGAGCCTCCCTCCCTCTCTCTCTCTCCTGGCCTGGAAGAGACACCATTCCCTACTTTTTCCCAAGGGTTCATGGGAATTGTAGTCTCTAGGGTTAGACTGCAGCACCAATGATCTTCCCAGCACAGCCGGTCCACAACATTTTGGCACCTGAGGTGGGGAGCTCAAATGACGCCTCCATGCCCCCTTGCTTGGGCCAAAACTTTGAAAGGTCTCAATTCTGCCTTCTTCCTGTTCTACTCCTCCCATGGTATTGCAGAGGGAATACATATGCACCAGCAGCAGACACAATGTTCTACACTCTGGATCCTAGTGGTGCCCTCGCCCCCACAATCTGGCACCTGAGGCAGCTGCTTCAGTTTGCCGCATGATAAGGCCAGCCCTGCCTCCCAGTAAAAGTCAGAGACTCCCATAGTAAATGGGAGCCTACATATTGTTTTGTCTGTAGCCTGATTGGGGGGAAACGCTTTCCCTATACTTAGGTGCAGAATAAGAACATGAGATTCTGCATTACTACCTCAAAGTTTCCCTAAAATATTTGGAAAGAGAGCTGTATTCTGTCAATTCTTTCCATATTATTTCCTATTATGTAAAATGGAAATAAAGGAAATGCTGTCTTACATACTGAACACTCCTGGCTGAGGGGCGGAACTGAGTTCAATATTTTTAAAAATGCATGCACCACCTGCATTCACAAACAGGATTGCTTCCAGTTTGCCAGATATTCAATTTATTTTATCAGCAGGCTCCTTATGTCATGACTGAAGGTTTTGTTGCTCCATTTACTGTCCATACTGCTTATATTTGTTTTAGTATCTCCTTGTACTTTGTGACCTTGTTGATATTATGAAAACAGTAGCTATGCAAGCAATGAATTCTGCTCAGTGCCTTGCAGATTTTATATGATATAACAGTTAAATGCTATTGGAGCTTTCTTTATTCCTACCAAAGTCCCACATAATGTGGGGGAGCACTCTTCATTTTATTGGAGGTATGTATCCCAACTGCAAAGCTGGCTAAGAGCTTTTTGCTATCATGGTTTTTTTTTGTTTTTTTTTTTTAAATTCCATGTAGGTCTAGTCTCCCCCACAGGATGGCAAGAGAGAAGCATAATGCCTAGACACCATTTAAACCCTCTTTTGAAGGAGTAAGTGAGACTTAAGTGGTGCATAGTTGTTTTACTGGATTTCTGCACGGGTTAATTTAATCCAATAGAGAAAATCCTGTTGAAATCAATGGGACTATCCTGTGGATGAGAATGGGTATGTCTACACTATCCCCCTAGTTCGAACTAGGGGGGGTAATGTAGTCATACAGAGTTGCAAATGAAGCCCGGGATTTGAATTTCCCAGGCTTCATTTGCATAAAGCTGTCTGGCGCCATTTTTAAATGCCAGCTAGGTCGGACCCCGTGCCGCGCGGCTACACGTGGCACGGACTAGCTAGTTCGGATTAGGCTTCCTATCTGAACTAGCTGTACTCCTTGTGGAGTCCGACCTAGCCGGCATTTAAAAATGGCGCCGGCCGGCTTTATGCAAATGAAGCCCGGGAAATTCAAATCCCAGGCTTCATTTGCAACTCCGTATGACTACATTACCCCCCCCCCCCCCAGTTCAAACTAGGGGGGTAGTGTAGACATACCCAATAAGACCGTGATATTTACAAACCTTGTGTATCAAGAGGGACTGGCTGGCTGAGAGGATTGCTTCTGGCCTAGGACACAGCCTTTTTCCTTTAGCTTGCCCACTCAAATCCATCCCAGGTCAGTTTGGACATCAAAAGCTTCTTGTTGGGGGCCCTGTGTGAACTAACTTGATGACATCAGTCCTCTATCTAGTGCACAAGTATCTATTCTCATTGATATCCTTTTTATAGGTCTCAGGAGACCAGCCAATGTTAGATGCAGACAGAATGGCTTACTGTTGGAGCTACAGAAACAGTCTCTCCAAATCAAAGTTAAGTCACTTCAAGGGGGAAACTTGCCTCATTGTTCCTTGTGCTGTAGTCATTCTGCAGTCAAAGACCTCATTTAAACCCAACATTTTTCATAAATATTAGAATTAAGTGTATAGATAAATCCTCTATACATTTGAGTGTGAACATGTGGGCTTTGTGTGGAACAAATCTGATGATATATATCCATTGTCTGGCAATTATAATGCAACAATCTGTTTATTTCAAACATGCACAGGCTTGTTCCTGCTCCTAACCCCATGTTTTTTGTAACAACCTTCACTGTTCTCTGTAATGATTGTGTATATCTGGAAGACAGGATTGTTATTTATGTTCCTGCTGCTGACTGGTTCTGCAGCAGCAGATGAAGGTATTACATTGCTTGTGCTCTTTATTTTTATTCCCTCCCTCTCCTTCTGAGAGCAGCAGAGGTGTGCTGGGCAGCTAGGGACAGATATGGGCAGAGTTTATGTGGGTCTGGAGCATAAATGAGTGGGATGGAGGGTGTGCATAGTTAACTGATGCAAGATTGGGGTCTGAGCAAGGTATGACTGAGCCAGAAAGGCAGAGACCACAGGAAAACATTGTACCAGTGGGAAAACAGAAATGGAGGTCTGGGGAAGAAGAGGAGGAAGGATTGTGTCAGTAGTGTAGTTCTCTTGCTATTGTGGGGGCAGGGAGGAGGTGTGAAAGGAGCAGTCTCACAGTCAGAAGCACAGAGCTAGTTCTTGGGAAACTAAAATGGCCTGCCTAATTTTTCCTGTTTGCGACCTAGGTAACTAAAGGAGGGTAAGGGAGAGAAGTTACTGGGACAGAGGTCCTGCTGATCTGGCCATACAAGCAGAATAACCTGCCTCTGGCTGGCACCAGCCAGACATGCATCCTGCCCAAATATGTATGGGTATGTCTACACTACCACCCTAGTTCGAACTAGGGTGCTTAATGTAGTCAATCGAAGTTGCAAATGAAGCTCGGGATTTAAATATCCCGGGCTTCATTTGCATCTTGCCAGGCGCCGCCATTTTTAAATCCCCGGTAGTTCAGACTCACTCCGTGCCCGCAGCTACACGCGGCACGGAGTAGGTAGTTCGAATTAGGCTTTCACGAGGTGTAACGGTAGTTTCGGATTAGAAATCCTAATTCGAACTACCTACTCCATGCCACGTGTACCCGCGGGCACGGAGTCCGAAGTACCGGGGATTTAAAAATGGCAGCGCCCGGCAAGATGCAAATGAAGCCCGGGATATTTAAATCCCGGGCTTCATTAGCAACTTCGATTGACTATATTAACCACCCTAGTTCGAACTAGGGTGGTAGTGTAGACATATCCTATGTTCTTAGGGAGACCTGGTCTAGCAACAGAGACTGCTCTCTGCAGGATGGGAAAGGGCTCCCTTTTGTTTCTGGACAAAAGTGTTCAGGACCCCAGAAGCATTCAGCTTCACCAGGAGCTCCCCCTCTGCTAGCTGTCCCTAAAATCTCTCAGCTGCTAATGGCATTGAGCAAGGGGAGGAACCAGGCACTTTCACCAAAGCAATCCGTATCATCTAACCAGAACCAGCAAGAGAGGGGACAGGCAGCCTGACCCTGACAAAGGGGGAGGAGAGAAGGAGGCTCCAAAGAGGATGGAGAAAGGCTGTTCTCAGTAATGACAGATGGCAGAACAAGGAGCAATGGTCTCAAGTTGCGGTGGGAGAGGTCCAGGTTGGATATTAGGAAAAACTATTTCACTAGGAGAGTGGTGAAGCACTGGAATGGATTACCTAGGGAATTAGTGGAGTCTCCATCCCTAGAGGTGTTTAAGTCTCTGCTTGACAAAGTCCTGGCTTGGTTGATTTAGTTGGGATTGGTCCTGCCTAGAGCAGGGGGCTGGACTTGATGACCTTCTGAGGTCTCTTCCAGCTCTATGATTCTATGATTCTAAGGAGTCGTCAGATGCTACTGTTTAGGGGAGGACCAGTCACTGTCCTCACCTGTTAGGCCTCCCTTGCACCAGAAGTCAAGGAAAGGCGAGAGGCTTGAGCAGCTTAGAGACTGGTCAGTTACCTGGCATTGGGACACCTTACCAGAGAGTGGATCTCACACTTACAGAGCTAGGAACAGAATCCTAGAGTAAAGTCTCTGGTGCTTTCACACAATTGTAAGGCTCTCTCAGCCAGGGGCAGATGAGAATTTTGTGGGGCCCAGGGCAGCACAATTTTGCAGGGCCCACTTTTGGAGAAAAAATAGAAAAAAGGTGTCAAATGCGCAAATTGAAGGCTATTTTCATATTAAATGTGAACTGGGTAAAATTGATAGACACTTAATTTAGTTGGATAATTTTTATTTTAATTATATTGTAAGTCATTCTTAAACAAAATTCTGCATTAATAATTATAAATTTTCATTTGTATTTAAGTCTCCTCCCCCTCATGCCTCACTCTTTCTTTCTCTTCTCCTCCCCCTCCTGCCTCACTCTCTCGTTCTCTTCTCCTCCTCTTCCTTCTGCCTCACTCTCTCTCTCTCTCTCTCTTTCTCCTCCTCCTCCTGCCTCACGCCCTCTCTCTCTCTCTCTCTCTCTTTCTCCTCCCCTTCCTGCCTCACTCTCTCTCTCTCTCTCTCTTCTCCTCCTCCTCCTGCCTCACTCTCTTTTTCTCTTCTCCTTCTCCTCCTGCCTCTCTCTCTCTCTCTCTCTCTCTCTCTCTCTCTCTCTCTCTCTCACTCTCTCTTCTCCTCCCTCTCCTGCCTCACTCTCTCTTTTTCTTCTCCTTCCCCTCCTGCCTCACTCTCTCTCTTTCTCGTCTCCTTAGCCCTCCCCCTCCTGCCCTCCCCCTCCTGCCTCTCACAAGCGGCTCAAGCATGGTGGCTTGGGACAGGGCCCAGGGCAGCCATCCCACTCGCCCTACCCTATATCCTGCAGAAAGTAATGTGAGTGATTCAGTAGGTTCAGTGATTTATCCTTCTGAATCAACACTGATCACACAGCACTAAGGGATGATGAGATGTATAAATCAAGATCCCAGACACCGCTTTAGATCTCAGATTATTCCTCCCAGCACCGGTCCACTCAACTTCTGGGTCCTGGTCAAATTCCTACTGTCGCAAAAACATTCTGACTGCTCCAAATCCTCATGGCAGCCAGGAAGTTTCAGAATCATTTCTGAATCCTCCTTACCCCACCAGATATCACTTGGGGCATGAACAAGGCTCTGCCATCATTATCTATCCTAGCATTGCTCTCTGCATGTCCTCCATGTTGCTCTGGCCCACAAATTCCCCTTGCTAAATCCTGTTCAAGAAAGGAAACCATGTAAGACTGCTGGATTTTGAGGGAATCTCAGCTCCACATGCTAGGGTTGCAGTGACAACAGGCTTGATTTTAGAGGTGCTGGAACATGAAGCTGAAGGTAGGAGTCGATGGGAGTGATGGATGCTCAACCCTTCTGAAAATCAGGCCCTGTGGATCTAGGAGGACTGCAGCCTCACCTACAAGCAGGAATGTGGTGCCTTCATGGACCTTATCGTGTGGAATTAGCAGTGTGATCTGACACTGTGAAAGTGCCAGGGGAAAGTAACAGCCACAAGAGATCAGGGCTTCTATTTTATGTCTCATCTAAAAGACGGCACCTCCAGCAGCACAGCAACATTGGCACTGGATTCAGAGCTGACTAGAAGAAGGAGATTCTCTCACACTGCTCCCTATTGCACGGTGGCCCCTGACATTGCATTGGGATAAGGACTGGCTCAGAGGAGGAAGTCCCCTCCACCATCCCGGATTAAGTAATAATAATTCCTTCAGCCCGAGTGTTCTTTAAAGGTCTCCCATCCAGATAATGACCAAGCCTGACCCTTGAGCTCTTGCAAAAAAAAAGCTGATGATATCTATCGGTCACCTTTTGCCAGAGGCACTAGTGACAAGCTACAAGGCTCCACCCAAACTACCACATGGGTGATCTGAATGTGCGTTCACTGCTGTGTGTTCCCTGGGGCAGGGTCTGTCGTTTTGTCCTGTGTTTGTGCAGCACCTAACATACTGCCATTTGCTACAGATTCCTGGAATAGGAGGCCCTGGCTGGACTACAGACGAGAGCTGCTCCTAGGCAATGGCAGATGAGAGTTTTGCGGGGCCCAGGGCAAGCACAATTTTGCAGGGCTCCCCTTTGAAGAAAAAATAGAAAAAAGGCATCAAATGCACAAATTGAAGGCTATTTTCATATTAAATGTGAATTGGGTAAATTTGATAGACACTTAATTTAGTTGGATAACTTTGATTTTAATTATATTGTACGTCATTGTCACATTACCGAATTGGAGGGAAGCAGCCAGATCGCTGCTGCACCCATAGGTGGGGGTGCTGGCCCCAACAATGATATAGAAGGGAGCCATGTGGGGTATTGAATGGGAGCTTGTTGTTTGCTGATCCTGTGTACACTGTTTATGTGAGTATATAATGTCTGTGTGTGTAGATAGGAATCTGTAATCTGTGTGGAAGCTGAATATTTCTCTGAATGTGGTTAAGCATTGCTATGGACAGGCTGAGTAGCGAAGCCCTGTAGAACAATGGCACTTGATGGACCAAAGACACACCTAAAGCATGAGGGCGGAGACCTAAGAGCTGCCAGCAGAGAGAGGCTGAGGACCAGGTGACCAGCTGAGACCAGAAGAGGCCAGGAAGGGGGTATAAAGAGGCCATGTGGTCGATGCCATTTTGTTCTCAGCTCAGCTCTTCATCCCAGAGGCAGCATTGCAGGGATTGAAGAGCCTGGAAGACCTGTGAACCCATCCTGATGATAGGATGTGCAATAAGAACTTTTAAACCAGCAGCTGTAACATCTCTGCTAGAGCCTGCATCGAGAACTGGGAGATTCGGTGCATGTAACGTACTGTACTTTAATAACCTTACTCTCAGGCTTTTCTTTCTTGTGATAATAAACCTTTAGATATAGATTCTAAAGGATTGGCCCAGCGTGATTTGTGGGTAAGATCCAGAGGGTAAATTGACCAGGGATCTGTGGCTGGTTTCTTGGAACCGGACAGAACTTGTTCGGGGTAGGTGGGATTGGGTGCTAGGACCCCCCACCTGTGTATAGGCCCGGGGCCATCTGAGGCACGGATATTGCTGGGGTGTCGGAGGGGTTTTGCTCGTGAGGCTTCAGGCAGGCTGCTGAAGCGCTCTGTGGGACTGGTTTGTGGCCTGTGTGGAGAGGTCACCAGTCTGGGGGCTGTAAGGAGCCCTGGATTTGAGCAATTCGCCCTGAGCGGATGCCCTCAGCTGTGCCCGGACACGGCCCGGTCTGTCACAGTCATTCTTAAACAAAATTCTGTATTAATAATTAAAACTTTTCATTTGTATTTAAGTATCCTTCCACTCCTGCCCCACTTTCTCTTTCTCTTCTCCTCCCCCTCCTGCCTCAGTCTCTCTTTCTCTTCTCCTTAGTCCTCTTCCTCCTGCCTCTCACTCACGGAGCCCAAACAGCTGCCCCCACTCACCCTGCCCTATATTCACTGCTGCTCTCAGCACCACACCATGCGCAAGTAATGGCCAGGCCAGATACAGCAATCTAACATTAGAACAGGGCAAGGGGCAATGGGTATGTATTTACCAGTTAGGACCGGTGGGTATGTTCTGGAGTTGCAGCCACTTGCTTTTATATTCAGCTGTGGGGAGGGACTGGCTGTACAGGATTTAGTCTGTTTTGGGGGTAAAATATTTTATTATGGTTGTGGGATTGATAAATTATTCATCAATCCTTTTTTTCATCTGCCTTTTCCTCTAATCCTTGCTTCCTGCCCTTATCCCCTGTTTTAATTTAAACCTGTACTTTACCCTATTAAGGCATTAATTTCTTCTGACAAGCACTTGGTTCTTGAAACTCCTGGAACATTTATCGCTGCTTCCTCTAGCCACTAAGTGTCAGCATTGTACATTCAGAAGAACCGTAAGATAAGACCTGCTATCAACTTGGAGCACAAAGAACCCAAAGTTCATTGGTCTTTAAGAAGGCCAAGTCACTCAGGGTATGTCTACACTAGCCCCCTAGTTTGAACAAGAGAGGCTAATGTAGGCATTCAAAGTTGCAAATAAAGCCCGGGATTTAAATATCCCGGGTTTTATTTGCATCTTCCCGTCCGGGCGCCATTTTTAAATCCAGTCAAACGTTAACTCGAACTAATTCGTTAGTTCGAGTTAACTGTTACAGCTCATTCCATGGACTTAGTTAGAGTTAACGTTTGACTGCCGCGTGTAGCCACAGTTAGTTCGGACTAAGCGGATTTAAAAATGGTGCCCGGACGGGAAGATGCAAATAAAGCCCGGGATATTTAAATCCCGGGCTTCATTTGCAACTTCGAATGCCTACATTAGCCTCCCTAGTTCGAACTAGGGGGCTAGTGTAGACATACCCTCAGAGAAGAGTAAGTGGTCACTACTGGGGATCTCTGTTGCCATAGGCAGCAACTTGTCCTTTAGCTGGGGGGTTGGTCTTCAGCTGCCTCTTCCAACCCTGGTCTTGCCCCCATCCTGCCCCTTTCCCCAAGCGTCCACTCTGCCTTTTCCTCCCCTTCCCCCCAAGCCCTTGGTTTTGACCTACTTCTTCCCTGCCTTCTCTCCTAAGCACAACACGTCCTTGCTCCTCTCTCTCTTGCTGAACTTCCTGAGTGCCACAAGACAACTGTTTGTGGAGAGCAGAAGGCACTGGGAGGGAGGGGGAGAAGTTGCTTAGTGGGGCCATCAGCAGGGGAGATGCTGGAGGGAATTTAACTGCTGGTGAGTGCTGAGCTCCTGTTAATTTTTCCCCGTGGATGCTCCAGCCCCAGAGTACCCATGGAGTCAGTGTCAGTTGCCTTCTGCTCTGGAAGGGGATGAGATTGAAATAATGTTTTGGCATGCGGGAGCCATCCAGGTACATGATTAGGGCCCTACCAAATCCACAATCTGTTTCCGTCAATTTGATGGTTATAGGATTTTTTAAAATCAAATATAGTGATTTCTGCTATTTAAATCTGAAATTGCAATGTTCGAGGCACCTGCACAAGGCAGAAAGGAAGGCCTCCCTACCCACAACCTAGCCTCTGGCTTGGTGGCCCAGGGAGTGGCAGTCTGAACTAGGCTCCTCCAGCCTAAAGTCAACCATGGCTTGGCCCTGGGCCCCCCTACTGTGATTTGAGGAACCCAGCTCCAGACCCCCACCTGCCACAGCACATTCCCAGAGCTCCCCCTGCTGTGATCAGAGCAGCCTGCACAACAAGGGCAGCACAGATCCCACCCTTCCATGACCCAGGAAGCCCAGTCCCCTCCCTCATACAGCTGGAGTGGGCTGGCCCTAGAGCAGGGGTGGGTAGTAATTTTGGAAGGGGGTGGGCACTTCACAGATTTTGGAAGTGGCTGTGGGCCAACCTGGGAGAGGCGGGGTGAGAACTACCCTGTTGGGAGCGTTTCTTGGCCTGGGGTCCCTGGACCCTGACTTCTGGCCAATGGAAAGGACCTGGAGCAGATGGGAAGGGGGTGGGAGCTAGCCTCTCCTAGGATTGTTTGGGGAGGAAGCTTAGAAGTCACATAACACAGCTGGCAGCTTCTGGCCCCACTGCTGACCTGTTGCCTGGTAGCCGCCCAGCAGGCACAAGCCCTTTGAATAGAAGCAGTTAAAAGAGTTCACGCGTCTCTGGCTCCCAGGCAACAGGCTAGGGCAGGGGTCAGCAACCTTTCAGAGGTGGAGTGCCGAGATTTGACTTATTTGCCTCTATGTACGGGTCCAAGTGCTGGTGATACTTTTTAAAGTCAATAATAGTTCTACTTACAGCTGCTTCATTAACAAATAAATTAAGATGCTGATCTTACCTTTAAGTGTAGGGGTCAGCAAACATTCAAAAGTGGTGTACTGAGATGTAATCTATCTATGGAACTGGGTGCTGGGGGAAGGAGGGAGAAGGGAGGCAAGGGCAGGCTGGGTATGGTGACCTCCTTTTCTGAACCAGCTGCAGCAAGGGAGAATGGTTTAATTTAAATTATGAAACAGATGAAGCGTTTTAATTCTCACGTTCGTTTATCAAACTTCATTTTAAATAAAGTAAAATATTATGTCCAACACAAAAGGTTTCAATGTTTCCTTTATTTATGGGAGGGTGAGGAACCCTTTCTGGATTGGGATCACTGACCCACAGAAAAATCAGTTGGGGACCACACAAGTGAGAAGCAAAAAAACTCCTCCCCAAACCCCCAGTGCTCACTGGTGTGGCCCCAACTGAGACACCTCACTCCTCTGGCACTCCAGTCTCATAGGGTGAGGGGAAGGAAAGGGAAGTGGGGGGACTGAGGTTCAGGACTTCCCACAGACCAGATTTACTTTTCTGGAGTTCCAGGGTTAGCGGATTTTATGGACCTCCTTAGGCTCTGGGGTAGGCACAAAAATGAGGGGTACAATGCGTGACACAGGGCTGCCAGCAAGAAGGATAGGGATGGGGTGCAGGATCTGAGAGGGAGGTAGGGTGCAGAAGCAGGCTGGAGTAGGGTGTCTGGCCAGGGGGAGGGAGCAGGAACAAGGGAGGGTGCAGTGCGTGGCCAAGAGAGAGGGTTCAAGAACAAGGGAGGGTGTCGGAGCAAGCTGGGGTGCTGGGTCTTGGGGGGGGAGGGAAATAAGGAGATTGGGGTGGGGGACCTGGGCATAATGGGGAACCTTACCTGGCTTCATGCCTGGCTTCATGCCTCATTGCAGCATGGCCACGGTGTCTCCGGTCCCAGCCAAGGCGCTGCTGAGGAGCCTCAACCCCAGCGCTGCCTCCTTCCACCACAGCCTAACCTGCTGCAGGGAGGAGAAAGTGCGCTTCAGCGGCTGCGTGGGGGAGGAGGGCCGGGCCTGAGCTCCCTCCCCTGTGCTGCTGAAAATCAGCACATGTGGTAGGTTGCCAACCCCTGTGCTATGGGGCAGGGCCTGAAACTGCCTCACAGACTGAATCAAAGTCCTAGGCAGGCTGGATCCAGCCACTGAGAGACTTTTGCCCACCCCTGCCCTAGAGCTCCTATCCGTGGAACCCCCCTGCCACAGCCTGGACGTGAGCACTCACTCAAACCTCTACATCCCACCTTCTGTCCCAGCCTCACTCTAGAGTCGGCACCCCCACACACAGCCCTTGCATCCTAACCCTGTGTCCCAATCCTGAGCCCCTCATTCCTGGCCACAGCTCAGAGCCTGACCCCCCACTGTTACACCTCGTGGAATGAGGTATTCGAGTTAACTGTTACACCTCGTGTAATGAGGTATTCGAGTTAACTGTTACACCTCGTGGAATGAGGTATTCGAGTTAACTGTTACACCTCGTGGAATGAGGTATTCGAGTTAACTGTTACACCTCGTGGAATGAGGTATTCGAGTTAATTGTTACACCTCGTGGAATGAGGTGTGACAGTTAACTCGAACTAAGGACTTAGTTAGAGTTAACGTTTGACTGCCGCGTGTAGCCGCGGGCAGTTAGTTCGGACTAAGGGGATTTAAAAATGGCTCCTGGATGGGAAGTTGCAAATAAAGCCCAGGATATTTAAATCCCGGGCTTCATTTGCAACTTTGAATGCCTACATTAGCCTCCCTAGTTCGAACTAGGGGACTAGTGTAGACCTTCCCAGAGAGTGGCTGTGGACAGAGGCATAGTCAGTCATCTTCCACCGGGAGGAAGGTTGGTGCAATATAGCATTTTTCTAGGGTTATTATTCTATAAGGGGAAGATGCCCAATGGCATCAGAAAAACAAAACAGTTACCCTGCCCAGGCCCCTCATTCTATGTCCACAAATCAGCTGGACGAAGACCCTTTCTGATGCAGTCGCCTGAGCCTTTTATTGTCAATGCCAATTTCCCACCCCCTTTCTAATTACAGAGCTTTGGTTTTCTAGCAGCTAATTCAGCCACTCTCCCCATCTGGCTGGAGCACACACTCAGCCATACCCTGGCTCCTCCTTTTCACTTCCTCTCTGGCTGACTTATCTAGCCCGCTGGCTAATGAGGCCCACAGCTGCTTCCATTAGCCCCTCAGGCCTGAGCTTGCTCAATTGGCTGTAAATGGCAGAGCTCTGGCTTAACAAGTAGGGTTGCCAGGTGTCCAGTATTCTACCAGACAGTCCAGTTTTTGCGCCCTCTGTCTGGTAAAAAAATTCAGAAAATACCAGACATGTGGAATGTCCAGTATTTTCTGTTTTTCCGGCTGGGCACTGGACGGAAGCCTGGTGGGGGCATGGGGAGTGGCTGGGAGGTGGGGCCGTGATCAGCGCTGGGAGCTTGTGGTAGTGTACAAAAGTTTAACTTCTGTGCCAGGGAAGATAATGGAGCAAGTAATTAAGGAAATCATCTGTAAACACTTGGAAAGTGGCAAGGTAATAGGGAACAGCCAGCATGGATTTGTAAAGAACAAATCATATCAAACCAATTTGATAGCTTTCTTTAATAGGATAACGAGTCTTGATAAGGGAGAAGCGGTGGATGTGGTATACCTAGACTTTAGTAACTGGCTGGATAACCGTACTTAGAGAGTAGTTATTAATGGTTCACAATCCTGCTGGAAAGGCATAACAAGTGGGGTTCGGCAGGGGTCTGTTTTGGGACCGGCTCTGTTCAATATCTTCATCAATGATTTAGATATTGGTATAGAAAGTACGCTTATTAAGTTTGCAGATGATACCAAGGTGGGAGGGATTGCAACTAATCTGGAGGATAGGATCGTAATTCAAAATGACCTGGACAAATTGGAGAAATGATCTGAGATAAATAGGATGAAGTTTAATAAAGACAAATGCAAAGTGCTCCACTTAGGAAGGAACAATCAGTTTCACACATACAGAATGGGAAGCGACGGTCTGGGAAGGAGTACGGCAGAAAGGGATCTAGGCATGTGACGGACCGGGACGTGTCCGGGCACAGCTGAGGGCGTCCGCTCAGGGTGAATTGCTCAAATCCGGGGCTCCTTACAGCCCCCAGACTGGTGACCTCTCCAAATAGGCCACAAACCAGTCCCACAGAGCGCTTCAGCAGCCTGCCTGAAGCCTCACGAGCAAAACCCCTCCAACACCCCAGCAATATCCGTGCCTCAGATGGCCCCGGGCCTATACACAGGTGGGGGGTCCTAGCACCCAATCCCACCTACCCCGAACAAGTTCTGTCCGGTTCCAAGAAACCAGCCACAGATCCCTGGTCAATTTACCCTTTGGACCTTACCCACAAATCACGCTGGGCCATTCCTTTAGCATCTAACAACTAAAGGTTTATTATCACAAGAAAGAAAAGCATGAAAGTAAGGTTGTTAAAGAATAGTACGTTACATGCACCAAATCTCCCAGTTCTCGATGCAGGCTCTAGCAGTGATGTTACAGCTGCTGTTTAAAAGTTCTTGTTGCGCATCCTACGATCAGGATGGGTCCACAGGTCTTTCGGGCTCTTCAATCCCTGCAATGCTGCCTCTGGGATGAAGTGCTGAGCTGAAGACAAAATGGCATCTCCCACATGGCCTCTTTATACCTCCTTCTTGGCCTCTTCTTGTATGCAGCCGGTCACCTGGCCCTCAGCCTCTCTCTGCTGGCAGCTCTTAGGTCTCTGCCCTCATGCTTTAGGTGTGTCCTTTGCCCATCGACTGCCATTGTCCCACAGATCCTCGCTAATCAGCCTGTCCATAGCAATGCTCAACCACATTCAGAGAAATATTCAGCTTCCACACAGATTACAGATTCCTACCTACACACACAGGCATTATACACTCACATAAATAGCGTACACAGGATCAGCAAATAATAAGCTCCCATTCAATACCCCACATGGCCCCCTTTTATACCATTGTTGGGGCCAGCACCCTCACCTATGGGTGCAGCCATGATCTGGCTGCTTCCCTCAAATTCCAGTAACGTGACAAGGCGTTATAGTGGACCACAAATTAAATATGAGTCAGCAGTGTGATGCTGTTGCAAAGAAAGCAAACATGATTCTGGGATGTATTAACAGGTGTGTTGTGAGCAAGACATGAGAAGTTATTCTTCTGCTCTACTCTGCGTTGGTTAGGCCTCAATTGGCGTATTGTGTCCAGTTCTGGGCACCGCATTTCAAGAAAGATGTGGAAAAATTTGAGAGGGTCTAGAGAAGAGCAACGAGAATGATGAAAGGTCTAGAGAACATGACCTATGAGGGAAGGCTGAAGGAATTGGGTTTGTTTAGTTTAGAAAACAGAAGATTGAGGGGGGACATGATAGCAGTTCAAATATCTAAAAGGATGTTATAAGGAGGAGGGAGAAAACTTGTTCATCTTGGCCTCTGAGGATAGAACAAGAATCAATGGGCTTAAACTGCAGCAAGGGTGGTTTATTTTGGACATTAGGAAAAAGTTCCTAACTGTCAGGGTGGTCAAACACTGAAATAAATTGCCTAGGGAGGTTGTGGAATCCCCATCTATAGAGATATTTAAGAGTAGGTTAGATAAATGTCCATTAGGAATGGTCTAGACAGTACTTGGTCCTGCCATGAGGACAGGGGACTGGACTCGATGACCTCTCGAGGTCCCTTCCAGTCCTAGTATTCTATGATTCTATGATTCTCAATAGAGCTGATTTTAAATGATTTAAAGAATTGCATGCCATTTTCGGTTGCCACCAACGCATCTGACAAAGGAAACCGCAAATTCTTTCCTGTGGCTGAACCGTATTTCACACCTTGAGGAGGACTATGCTTCAAAATCTTAGATTTTTATGAATGTGTTTTTGAAGGTTCACAGTCCATAAAAGATCAATTGTGTCGTGTGCTGAATGAAAAAGGACTATTGTGAATAAATCTTTTAGCATATGGAGCAGACAACACTTCAGTGAAGTATTGCGTAAACAATTCAGTTTAAGAGAATGTTAGATAAGGAAGAGAATGAAAATATTATTGCAGTCACTGTATTAATCACATTTTGCATAACTGTGCCAAATATGCTTTCAGATTTCTATCTTTTGACACTGAAAATTTAGTTTTAAAAGTTTTTGCAGAATTTTCAAACTCAGCTAAAAACCTAGAAGAGTTGAAAGAATTTTTTGAATTTTGCAAGGTTGAGTTCCACGAAGTCTTGAGGCGCATTCCAACTCGATGGCTTAGTTTGTTTAATGCAGTTGAGTGATTGCTGTTGAATTGGTGACCACTAAAAGCTTATTTTCTGTCACTTGGCTCTGACGACTGCCATGCGGCAATATGGAATATTATTTCTGACCAGGAAGACGAAATGGCAAGTGATGAACAACCAACTTTTTCTGAGCTGTATCTTTATTTCACTCACTTTTTCATGTCACAATTCCATGATACATTGCTCAAACTGGAAAACAGATCAACACTTTCTTGTGATCTTTATTTGATCATGGAAAAGTTCCGGAATTCCTTGAAAAAAAAATTGATAAGTTTTTCGGTATGAAAGTTACATTTGCATTGCAAAAGGACTATTACCAGTTCATGTAGTCAATAAATTTACCTCTGAAGCACTGAATGAGTACACAAGAGCTCTAAAATATCCAGAGAAGTGGTTTCCTTTTGAAAATTCACCATATCATGCTCTGAGTGCTTTGAATTTGGCTAATTGTGAGAAATCTCCTTCTTTGATGAAGTAATTCAAATCTGGATGTTGTCACCCTGGAAAAAAGAGCTCTCTCCAAATTCTCTTTATGAGAAACTTGGTGCCTTGGACATGATGTTCACTTCTCTTGAGGGCACAACATCTCTTGATAAGTGGAAATAACTTTTCAACAAAGAACCTGCTGCTCCAAATTTGTTAAAACTAGTTCAATATTCTGTTTCAATTCCTGTGTCGAATGCCAGTGTGGAAAGGATTTTTAGTGTCCTGGGTAATCTATGGACTGATGAATGGAATAGATTGAGTGCTGATTCAGTAAGAAGTGGGGGTTTTTAATATACCTTTTACTTGTTTGGAAGTCAAAGAAGAGTTTTTGAAAAAATAAGAAATTAATAAAAGCTGTACAATCTAATGCAAAATATATGATGTAGGATGTAGACTGTTGATTGTTTATAATAAAGTTAAGTATTAAAAATAGGATGCATGTTCTATGTGGGTGGGGTTTTTTTTGGGGGGGGGAGACCATCTGGCAACCCTATTAGCCATCAGTCTGTCACAGTGGTTATAAGGTAGTTAATTTTGCTGCTAGACAACATGGGTCAGATTCTGTCCTGCATTAGGGCTGTGTTGCACCCATCAACCAGCACAAGCCAGTTTAGCCAGCCTTGGGAGAATTGTTCATGTGGTAAGAAATCCTGCAGAGCCATCTATTGTCCTACTTCATTAAAAACAATGAGTGGTCCTGTGGCACCTTAGAGAAACCAAAACACATAGAATTATGATGCTTTATTTAAAAATACCATGAAAGTGCTCATAATGGAATCATACAAGTTAGAGGAGAAATCTATTCAGTCCTCTGGTCCAACTCCCTGACAATTCAAGATAGCTCCAGATTATGCATTTATAAGTGATTTAGATCAATTTTAAATATTACATCTGATGGGGTTTCTACCATTTCTCTTGAGACTCTATATTTGCTTCTCAAACCAAATTATCATCTTCTCTCCATTCTTTGTATTTAATTTAAACCCTTTACATAGCTGACCAATGCTAATTTCCATCCTTGCTTGATGTTTAAACAAGCTATACATATTTAGTTTTTCCCTTCAAAGTAAGTTCTAATAATCCACAAATGATTTTGCCACTATTCTGTGAATCTCCTGCTCTTTGTCACTATCTTTCTGGCAGTCCAGTGCAGAGATGAATGCAATATTCTTGGGCTGGTCACATCAGCACTGGAGAGAAAATGACTAGAGTATGTGGGCAGAATATAGAAAACACTTTAACAAAAAATGTGTTCTCATATTTTATATAAAAAAATTGAAATGCAACATTTCTCTACCACTTCAATAGCTATTGTCTCCCTGCTCTTTAATATGGTGCTTGCCCATGTGTAGCCCACAGTTAAATGGCCCTACCCCCCCCCCCCACACACACTGCATTGCACACTATTTTCTGGGCTGTTGTCACCAGTGAGCCCTTTCAGTATTACTGCTTTTGAGTATCTGCTTATGACAGTTTTTGTATAATTTTCCACAAGTTAAATATTTTCTTCCTGTTCTGCCAGGTGAAGAAAAGGTGAGCTTGTAGTCAAGTAGGCTTTGCTCTACTCCAGTGGTTCCCAACTGCCAGTCCACAGATGGGTGCCAGTCCATGAACCGCTGCACACTGCCAAGCCACGCCCATGCCTTGACAGGCCCTCACACAAGGGGGTGTGAAGCATGCAAATGCATCGCCCCATGATCCCTGTGCTGGTCTCTCCCGCAGCTTAATGGGGGGTACCAGCCCCTTGGCCACTTTCCTCCCTTTGCCCAGCTCATCGGGGGCAGGGGCTGCCAGGGGGAGCAAGCAGGAGGCTGGCTCACAGTGCCTCATCTGCCCTGCACAGCACTAGCTGCCACAGCTCTGCCCCTGTGGCTGAGTGTTTACTCCGGCTCCTCTCCCTAGCATGAAGCAGTGGTGCGGCGAGGGCTGAAGAGACCCAACTGCTGCTGCAGGAGCAATGGAGGGACCACTAGAGGGCCCTGGCTGCTGACAGAAGCCCCCTGCAGAGATGTGACCTTCCTGCCTGCCCCATGTGTGTCCCCCAGACCTGCAGGTGGGTGGGAACATCCTGGCTTCTCATGCTATAGCTTATCCTGCCTGGGGATGGGATAATTCAGTGGTTTGAGCATTAGTCTGCTAAACCCAGGCCTGTGAGCTCAGCCCTTGAGGGGGCCATTTAGGGATCTGGGTAAATCTGTCAGGGATGGTATTTGGTCCCAGGGGCATCAGCTAGGTTGGAACCACTCTGCCTGTTTTACAAGTGGGGTGGGCAGATGTGGGGCTGTAGGGAAGCCTGGACAGCCTTGGCTTGACAATAATGTCTGCCTTGACCACAGTGTGGATCTCTAACAAGCAAAACACAGGCCTGTCACAAGTCTGGTGCACATAAGCACACAGGCAAGGCTGGGGAAGCTTTGAGAGGCAGGAATGTTTTGCATAACAATGCAGATTCAGCCTGGTACAGCAAGACTGTGTCAAAAACACGACAAGCAACCTTGTACTGGTATTTCTGTTTCTGACTAGCAAAAAATACAGAATACAGCCATAAAACTGTTAACTCCGCATATAGATTTTGCAACTTCCTGAGTAGCAGGATGTATCCCAAAATGAGGATAATAGATTCCTTGCACAATATGTAATCGATTGGTAGCAATGATTAAAATGACCAAGTCGAGTATAAATATACATAAATCACTTTTCTCACTGCAATTAAGAAGTTGGTGCCTGTTCCTAGCTGCAAATGCATTGTGAATTCCTCTGTGCGTGGGGAAGGAAAGAGGCCATGACCTTCCATCTGACAATTGTAAGTTGGTAACAGTGAAGCTGCATGTGATGTATAGAAATAAGTGCATGCCTGCTTATATCCTTAAAGTGAACTATCTTGTGTATTGTCCTAGGTGTGGGTGTTACTATATTGCCTGTGCTACCTAGCCCATTGATTGGAATGGATTTATGTAACTCTGCATCACTTTCCGTTACTATTCTGTATGTAATCAAGTAAGAGATATAGTTTATCCTTGGCTCCTTCTGCATCTAATATCCCAGACACATGACAGGGGCCTAGCTGTGCGTGTCTGCCTCCCTCCAGGAGTGGGGACTAGTGCAGTGAGGTGGTGACAGAGGGGAGTGTGGGGTGTCTAACTTGTTTCCCCTCTGGGTTGCAGGCAGAACAAAAGGTCTAGCTCATGACATTTGTATGATTACATTTCAAAGTTTACATAGGTGTTAATGGCTCAAGATAAGAAAGGAAAGGATTCTTTTTAACAGAATTTTTTTAGTGTTATAGATATCTGCAAACTCTAATCCGCTACAACTGCATGTATTGTGTGCATACAGATGCAATGTAAAATGATAAGTGACATCTTAACATTAATCACCATAATGAATATGTAAATAAAATGTTACTGGTCCACCAAAACTTTGTGAATGAGTTTGCCGATCTGCGGTATAAAGAAGGTTGAGAACCACTGCTCTACTCCTATCTCTGCAATAGCTCTTTCCTACGTGATCTTAAGCCAGGCACTTGACTTCTCTGCATCAGTTTCCTTCTTGGTAAAACTGAACTGATATTTATCTACCCTATAGGAATGTTGTGAAGCTAAACTGTTGTTTTCAAAGTGCATGGAAATCTGATGAAAGGCACTAAAAGGGTGCAAAAGATGAGCATTCTCTTTCTTACTTAACTGTAAATTCAGCATCCTTTGAAAATGGCATTAACATTGCTTAATACTCCCTCTTACAGTTCACTAATAAAGAGGTTAAATAAAGCCCCAAGGTGGGGTGGGTGTGAACATGCACACTTGACTGTTAACACAAGCAGTTCCATTGAAGTCAAGGGGACTATCTGTGTGCTTAAAGCCAAGCATGTGTACAAATGTTTGCAGAATCAGAGCCTTAAGATAGTTCTTGACATCAATCCTTGCAGCAATATCTTCCAAGGCTCAATATATCACTGTTTATAATCATCCAACTAGATTTAGAGAACTACATAGACCTAAATTTAGATGGACAGTCATCAAAAATGGAATTTGTCCTTCTCTGCAGAGTGACTTTGCAAATCTCTAGAGAGTCACATGCTCCATATATTGATTACAGAGTAGTATTCTTCCCAGTACATATAATTGTTTGATCAGTCAAAATTGTAACTTGATATTTTAGTTATTCAAACCAGATCAAAGTCAAATACTAGGACACCTCAGTCTGAATGGTTCTGAAAGGGCTGTAATATTCTTTCTGCTTGACTGAGGCATGAGGCCAGGTGTTGCTTGTTTCAGTCAAAATAGCAGACAAGTGTACATTTTAATATCTCTCAGGATTAAGCACTATTGATGGGGACAGAGTGAAGGAAAAGTATTTTGTTTCCACCTTTACATACATTGCATGGTGTGAAAAAGATTAAATGAATGAGCACAAATATCAAACAAATTTAGCCCATCAGCGCAGAAGATCGGAGCGGAGCCTACAGTGTACTTATCTCTACACCAAAATGATATCTGGGATGCTCAGACTCCAAACCTGTAATCTGCGCCCACACCAAACCTTTCTGAAGCCCTTGGTGGTGGTTGCACATGACTGCAGGATCAGCGTCTAAATGATTTCCTGGAGATAATTATAATGGAGAAGCTGGTGAAAACCACACTACAGTTTGTGGCATTGCTCCTAGTGAATCAGTAAATTTTTCACCAAATATTGCTTCACAGAATCTCATTTCCCGCACTACAACTGTGTAGGAGCAAATGCACAGGTATGGCTAGTCCACTGTTGGCAGCATGGCTGGTGAGCCAGTTGCTCTGATGATGTTGGGGAACACAGGAGCAGGATGGGGACCTCACTCTCCATGTGGATTCATTGGGCAGAAGGCAGCATTGCTGCTCAAAGTGCTTTGGGTAACAAAGAGGGAGCTTATGGAGTGAAATAAGGCATATTTCATGGGAGAGATATGGTTAACATTTGGGTGTTGAGAAAAACAACAGCTCCAATTTTATAAATAGCTTCACCTTTGATCTTGTCCTTGGCAGAGCTCCAGAAATTTTTTTTTGTTCTAAGCGGAGGCCTTTGTAATAAAACTACTGAAATCTACTAAAATAAATGGAATGAACAAAGACTCTAGGGAATAATTCTCTGAAGCAGATTAGTCCATTTCTACTACTATCCAAGTTGCAAATCACTATCTTCCACTAAATAGTAAGTTGGTGGTTCCATTTTAATCTGTTTTGAGGTGGTTCATGAGCAGATTTTTGGCATATGCAATAACTTAGAATCCTAGGGCTTGAAGAGACCTCAGGAGGTCATTGAGTCCAGCCCCCTGCCCAAGGCAGGACCAATCCCAATTAAATCATCCCAGCCAGGGCTTTGTCAAGCCGAGACTTAAAAGCCTCTAGGAATGAAGATTCCACCCCTCCCTAGGTAACTCATTCCAGTGCTTCACCATCCTCCCAGTGAAATAGTTTTTCCTAATATCCAACCTGGACCTCTCCCACCACAACTTGAGACCATTGCTCCTTGTTCTGCCATCTGTCACTACTAAGAACAGCCTCTCTCCATCCTCTTTGGAAACTTATACTGAGGAAAAACTATTTCCCTAAGAGGGTGGTGAAGCACTGGAATGGGTTACCGAGGGAGGTGGTGGAATCTCCATCTCTAGAGGTTTTTAAGTCCTGGCTTGACAAAGCCCTGGCTGGGATGATTTAGTTGAGGTTGGTCCAGCTTTGGGCAGGGGGCTGGACTCGATGACCTTCTGAGGTCTCTTCCAGCCCTAGGATTCTATGATTCTCCCTCTATCCTCTTTGGAACCTCCCTTCAGAAAGCTGAAGGCTGCTATCAAATCCCTCCTCACTCTTCAATTCTGTAGACTAAATAAGCCCAAATCCCTCAGCCGCTCCTCGTAGGTTATGTGCTCCAGCCCCCTAATCATTTCCATTGCCCTCCACAGGACCCTATTCAGGGCTGGCCCTACCATGAAGTGAACTGAGGCAACCGCCTCAGGTGCCAGACTGGGGGTGGGGGTTGGGGAGTGGGAGGGAGAAGGCGCCACTAGGACCCAGAGTGTGGAAAATTGTGTCTGCTGTTGGTGCATATGTAGGTAGCAGAGTAGTACCATGAGAGAAGTAGAACAGGAAGAAGGCAGAATTGAGACCTTTCAAAGTTTTGACCCAAGCAAGAGGGCAGGGGGTGTCATTTGAACTCCCCACCTCAGGTACCAAAATGTTGTGGGCCAGCCCTAACCCTATTCAATGTGTCCACATCCTTTCTATAGTGGGGGACCCAGAACTGGACTCAATACTCCAGATGTGGCCTCACTAATGCCGAATAAAGGGGAATAATCACTTCTCTAGATCTGCTGGCAATGCTCCTCCTAATGCATCCTAATATGCCATTCGCCTTCTTGGCTACAAGGGCACACTGTTGACTCACATCCAGCTTCTCATCCACTGTAATTCCCAGGTCCTTTTCTGCCCAACTGCTACTTAGCCAGTCAGTCCCCAGCCTGTAACAATACTTGAGATTCTTCCGTCCCAAGTGGAGAGCTCTGCACTTATCCTTGTTGAACCTCATTAGATTTCTTTTCACCCAATCCTCCAATTTGTCTAAGTCACTCTGGACCCTCTCCCTGCCCTCTAACATATCTACCTCTCCCCCAGCTTAGCGCCATCCACAAACTTGCTGAGGGTGCAATCCATCCCCTCACCCAGGTCATTAATAAAGATGTTGAACAAAACCAGACCTAGAACTGATCCTTGGGGCACTCCGCTAGAAACCGACCGCCAACCTGACATTGAGCCGTTAATCACTACCCATTGTGCCTGACAATCTAGCCAGTTTTCTTTCCACCTTACAGTCCATTTATCCAGTTCATATTTCCTTAACTTGCTGGCAAGAATATTGTGGGAGACCATATCAAAAGCTTTGCTAAAGTCAAGGTATATCACATCCATTGACTTTTCCATATCCACAGAGCCAGTTACTTCATCATAGAAGCTAATCCCACCACCTGGGGCTCCCCAGGTGAATTCCCTATCCTCTAGGCCACTCCAGAACCCACCCCACCTCTCTAACTTCATGGCATCCCTTATCCTGCTCCGCACTGGAGAGCCAAGTCCATCCCTGGGACAGCCTGTTTCGTCTGTCCGGCTGCTCCGAGGGTGGGTGGGGACTGGAGCACTCTACATTAAAGGTGCCATTTTCTTATTCAGAACCACAGGATCTTGAATTCACAGGGTTCCCTGTGCTAGTTGACACAGCCCAGGAGTTGGAGATCACCAACTGTCTGACAACCAAATCAAACCAGAGGATGAGTTGCTTCTTAAATACTTATATGTATTGTGTGGAAAGAAAAACTGACATGAGGGACTTCCATTTGTGGGATATATGGTGACACTTTCATGCAGTAGTAAAATCATCAAAATAGTTTCTAAAAATAATAGATGATGATTTTCTAACACAAAAGGTAGCCATCTAACATGAAGTAACTATGTTGGCCCTCAGTTGCCTAGGGACCAGTGATCATGAACTGATTATATTCAATATGAACAAAAGAAGTGTGGACAGACAGACAATGCGTGTGAGTACATAATGTGCAGAGAGAAAGATCAGGAATAAAAATTGAGACAATAAAATGTGAATGAAAATTGGGATTTCTGTAAGAAGAGTTTCTTAATAGATAATCAAAAAGCACTATTCCACAACCACAAAAGATGACACCTTAAGGGAACAGACCAGGCTAGTCCAGTGGCAAAGTTAAGGCAGCAATTAGAGATTAGAAATTTAAAAAATTAAAAAACAATGGATAACAAAAGGAAAAAAGGAAAAGTAGAGAGCAATTGAGACAAATTAGTTATGAAATGCAGAACATTTATAAGAAGCGCTAAAAATATCAGGGGAAAATCCATGGCTGACAAGGCTATGGACAACAAGAAAGAGTTTAGTTATATTAGGGTGTAATGAGCCTGGGACAGCAACATGACGGCCCGCTGACCCAGAAGAGAAGATGCCCTCTATGATCCCTTGGTGGGTGGGTCCAGCTATACCTAGCCATACCCACAGGAAGTCAGAGGGCGGGTCTGGGACTATAAGAACCACGGACTCAGTCAGAGCCAGGCAGCCAAGCTTAGCTGACGCCTGGCCCTGGATCCCACAGTGAAGGCCTTGGCCACCCTGCCCCCGGCCCGAGAACTGGGTTGGGCTGCCTGGACCCCTGCCAATCCTGGAGCCCTGGCCTGGACTGCTGAGACACTGGCCACACCCTGAACCCACACCAAACCTGCTGGGACCCTCGTTGAGCACAGATGTTTGGGCTGGTCCATCTGGAGCCCTGCCTGAACTGGAGCCCATGGACAACCTGCCAGTCCCGCTGTCACCCAAGGACCCACCAGAACAGCACTAGAATTGGGTTGGCCCGCAGGGGGTGTTGGAAAGCAGCCCAGGGATAGCCGACCTCGGGCTGGCTGAGGACATGGAGGTTGGGTGGGCAGCACGTTGCGGCCTGGACCCCCACTGACCTTCGACCTCATCAGCGTGTAACGGCCTGGATCCCTGCCGACCTAGTGGCTGCAAGGCCACCACTGCCAGGGCCCTGAGCTGGGATGTGGTGGATCAGGAAGGGCCTGCGTCCCCCCCGCCACTCTCCCTTTGGGTGGCAGGTTCCCCCCATGGGGCAAAAGTCCTTGCACTTGTTGGCACTCCTGGAGTGAGGAGACCCTACCCCCTGCCTGGCTGGGATTCAGCTAGAGCCTTTACTGCTGAACAACTGGTGATAGACACTTGTTGCCCTGACTCAGTGCTGCACCTTAAATTGGGAACTGTTGACTATTTGTGTTAACCCCTTGTCTGTCCTCTCCCCCCCCCCCCCCCCCCACCGATCCCGGGATGAGCCTCACAAACTGTTGCTCAGCCAACGCCAAGGCATGCCTCACGGATTTCTGGGCCCTCTAGGGAGTCAGCAGTGCCCCACCTGCTGACATGGGACCCTTTACATAGGGGAAAAAAGAAAATCTAGGAATGATAATAGGCCCTTTGCTGGATGTAGATGGTAAAATTGCTAATAATGATGGGAAGGCTCTGAATAAATTTTCCTGTTCTGTGTTTAGAAAGAGTTAGCATGATGTACTCATAGCACATGAGAATGATAAAGTACTTTCCCATCCCGTAGTAACTGGGAGGGTGTTTAACATCTGCTAGAGACAAATATTTTTAAATAAGCAAGCTCAGGTAACTTATATCCAAAAGTGGGCTGAGGTCTCCTGCCCACGGATGTTAATCTTTAATATGTATTGAAGTACCCTGGACATTCTAGAAGACTAGAAGAGTGTTAATGTTATGCCAACTTTCAAAAAATATAAGTAGGTTATATGGGCTGGGTAGTCTGACGACAGTCCCAAGCAAAATAATGGAAAAGTTGATCTAGAATTCAATTGGTAAAGGAAGGATAGGAATGTATGTAATGTCAAACACAACATGGTTTTATGGAAAGTAGATCTTGACACACAAACCTGATTTCATTCTTTGAGACTAAGTTTGGTTGATAAAGATAACTTGACTCCAACAAGTGAGACTCAGTAAAAGATGATAGTCTGGGGCTGTGTCTAGACTGCATCCCTTTTCCGTAAAAGGGATGCAAATTAGACACATCGCAATTGCAAATGAAGCGGGGATTTAAATCCCCCCGCTTCATTTGCATAAACATGGCTGCCACTTTTTTCCGGCTCAGAGCTTTGCCGGAAAAAAGCGCCAGTCTAGACGGGGATCTTTCGGAAAATAAAGCCTTTTCCAAAAGATCCCTTATTCCTCTTAAAAAAAGGAATAAAGGATCTTTCGGAAAAGGCTTTATTTTCCAAAAGATCCTCGTCTAGACTGAGATCTCCTGCTGACAGAGGGATGCAAATCAAGCACTTCGGAAGTGCAAATGAGCCCAGGATTTAAATATCCCGGGCTTCATTTGCATAGTCACGTTCCAACGCTGTGCCGATCAGGCTCAGTGTTGAAAGTGAAAGTAAATCGTAGCCACGGTTCTGCCGCGTTTCTGCTGACAGTGAGGGCTTTTCCGACAGATCCTGTACTCCTCATTTTTTGAATAGAGATGTTTCTAGTGGGGTCTACAAGGAAGGGGATTTCATAGATGCAAAGCAATCGACTTAGGGCATGTCTATGCAGCAAGGCTAACGTCAATTAAGCTACGCAACTTCAGCTACATCAATTGCATAGCTGAAGTCAAAATAGCTTAATTCAGCTTTAGGTGCTGTCTATACAACAGGAAGTCAAAGGAAGAACACTCTTCCTTCTACTTCCCTTAGGGTATTATCTACACTACAGCACTAATTCAAACTAACTTAATTCGAATTAGTTAATTCAAACTAAGCTAATTCGAATTAGCGCATCTAGACCCAAAAACTAATTCTAATTAGCGTTTTGCTAATTCGAAGTAGCGCGTTCACACTGATTGGACGCATTTAAGGGCAGCTGAAACTAGTTCCGGCAGGGCATCAGGTCAGTAGTTGTTTTGTGTGGCTGCTGTCTGAGGCTATCTGAGGCTCATGCTTAAAGGAACCCCCCCTGGACAGCTGGTTCTCAGATTTTCCACTTGCTTGCCTACCTTGCTGAGGGAGAGCAAAGCGTTTTTCTCTCCGCCTGCCTGTGTCAGTGCTTCCCATTGGGGACGCCACCGCAGTTGACACCATGGAGCCAGAGCTCACCCTGGGCATGCCGCTCCAGTTTTTGGATTTGCTGCTGCAAGCCTGCCAGCAATGGGTAAAGGCTGCCTTGCACCATCTGGTGCACGTCAGCCCGCTTCCTCTCCCTCTGGCCTGGTCGTGGAGGAGTGGCAGCAGCGCCTGGACGCCAGCGTGCCCCGCCGCATCTGGCGTCTGGACACCAGCAGCCACTGGTGGGACCGCATCATCCTGGAGCGCTGGGGAGACCAACAGTGGACCGAGAACTTCAGGATGAGGGGGACACCTTCCTGGAGCTCTGCGAGTGGCTCGCCCCTGCTCTGCAGCGACGGGACACTCACATGAGGCCCGCCATCCCCCTCCACAAGCATGTGGCCATCGCCCTGTGGAAGCTCTCCATGCCGGACAGCTACTGATCCATCGAGAACCAGTTCGGTATGGGGAGCTCCACCGTCGGAGCAGTGCTCAGGCAGGTACGGCACCCACTGGCCCGGAGGGGAAGGGGGCTGCAAGGAGGGGATGGGCCGCCCCAGGGAAAATGGGGTGGGAGGAGGCGAAAGTGCCTCGCACAGGTGGGTTTGGTCTGTCCCGGCCGTACTACACGCTGCCCATGGGGGTTGCTTCCGGGAATGGGGCACGGGGCACTGCCAGGGAACAAACACTCCCAGCCACCCGGGCACCCCAGTGATTCGCGGTTTGCTGTCTCTCTCTGCAGGTGGTCAAGGACATCAACCAGGTGCTGCTCTGCAGAGTGGTCCACCTCACCGACCCAGAGGCGGTCATCCGTGGATTCGGCACCATTGGCTTCCCCAACTGCGGAGGGGCCATCTACGGGATGCCCATCCCCATCCGGGCCCTGGAACACCAGGCTTCCCAGTACATCAACTACAAGGGGTACTTCTCGGTGATCCTGCTGGCCGTGTTTGACCACCGGGGCCAGTTCACGGACATTAATGTGGGCTGGGCTGGCAAGGCACATGATGCCAAGGTGTTCTGGAACTCCTCTGTGTACTAGAGGCTGCAGGCCGGGACCTTCTTCCCCGACCGCCACATCAGGGTTGGGAACGTGGACATGCCCGTCTGCCTGGTGGGGGATGCAGCCTACCCCCTACAGCCCTGGCTGATGAAGCCGTACACGGGGCACCTCAACCCTTCCCAGCAGGCTCACCAGGGCCCGCATCGTGGTCGAGGGGGTCTTCGGATGCCTGAAAGCCCGATTTTGATGTCTCCTCACCTGCCTCGACCTCACCGAGCACAATATTCCTCCCGTGGTGGCAGCATGTTCTGTGCTGCACAATTTATGTGAGCAGAAAGGGGAGGCTTTCCTGCCAGCCTGGATGGCTGAGGCTGAGCTCATGGCTGGCTAGTATGTGCAGCCCCGTACCGCCACCAACCAGGATGTCCAGCGGGGGGGGGGGGGGGGGACATTCAGCTCCGGGAAGCCCTGCGGAAGAGCTTCCAGGTGGAGGAGGACTCAACTCTCCCTGCATGCCCTACTGGGACCTTCTTCCACGCTTCCCTCCTTCCCCTTTCCCATCCCTAACCCCCCTTCCTAATGTAAAATAAACACACCTATTTTGCCAACAAAAATCTCTCTTTATTGTACATAACTGGGGTGTGGGAGGGAGGAGTGAGGGTGAGAGAGGGGAGGGGGAAACCTGGGAGGAGGGTGCTGGCAGGGGGTGGAAGGGGAGGAAGGGAAGGGAAAGCTCAGGGTTGGGGGTCCTGATAGCTCTCCCGTCTCACAGCACTGCAGGTGTGGGGGCATCGGCGGGGGAGTGGGTGTGGAGGGTGGGGCAGGAGGGATGGGGGGGAAAAAGGGTGGGAGGAGGAGTGAGAGCTGGGGCGGCCGCAGGGGCTGGAGCAGGAAGAGGCAGGAACCTGTCCACCAGGGTCTGGAGGTGACCACCAGAGGCCACATGCAGACCCGGGAGCAGGTCCACTGCAAAATTAAGGACCTGCGGCAGGCCTGCTCCAGGGCCTCCCAGCCAGGGGCTGACCTGGAGGCATGCCCTCACTTTGAGGCCCTGGACCGCATCCTGGGGGCTCACGCAGTCCATGCCCCCTGAGTGGTGATTGACCCTGGGGCAGAGGGACCCATCCCTGACACAGAGGAGGAGGAGGAGGAGGACGCTGAGAGCCAGGAGCCTGTAGGGAGCCTGCCCAGAACCCAGGACCCCTGAGGCACCCCACAGAGCACATCGGCTGTGTCGTCTGAGGCCAGGGAGGGCTCCACATGTGAGTGCCATCATGCTCCCTTATGTGTATGGGGGATGTGGGGAGAGAGGGAGCCCAGGGACCATGCGCCTGTGCCTTGCCCACCATGGAGCAGCAGCTGGGTGTCATCAAGGGGCCCTGGCCCGTTCCCCACACACCGACCTCGCCTTGCAAAGGGGGGCTGGGTTTCACCCACCATGTCCCCAGGGAGAACTGAGCACTGCTCTTGTTTCACCACAGCCGCAGCACCTGGAACTGCAGGACGCATCACCCTGCCTGCAACAGCCACCCGCACCCGGGCCAGCAGGCACACCAGGATCCTGGAGGACTACCAGCAGTGGCACCTGTGGCTACTGGAACACCAGGTCCGCATCCAGGACCACTGGGTCTGGGAGGACCTGCGGCTGCAGCAGCAGAGCTTGGAGGTGCTGGAGGAGCAGAGACGGCTGTAGACGGCTGTGTTCCTGTGGCTAGTGCGGAGATTGTGGACGTTGGAGGCTTCCCCCCAAACTTCGATGAGGTTCACGATCTCTGCACTAGACCAGGCGGGCACCCGCCTCTTGCAGCCCCGGGCAAGCTCCTGTGAGCCATCTGCCTGGTCCCGGGAAGAGGCAGAGGCCTGGGTGGCAGCGGGTGGCTGACTCATGCCTTGCCAGGTGCAGGGTCTGCTGGCTGGGTGCTGGCAGGCTTGCAACTGGCACAAGCACCGTAGCCAGACCGTGGCCCTTTAAGGGCTCCAGGGCCGGGAGGGGGGCAGACGAGTTTCCCTGGTGTTGGCCAGAGTGGCCACCAGGGCAAGCTGGGAAGGGCTAGCCTCCAACTAGTTTGAATTAAGTGGCTACACAGCCCTTAATTCGAACTACTTAATTCAAACTAGGCGTTACTCCGTGTAGAATGAGGTTTACCTAGTTCGAATTAAGTGCTCCGCTAGTTTGAATTAAATTAAATTCAAACTAGCAGTTTGTATGTATAGACGCTATTAAAGTTAATTCGAACTAATGGCTGTTGGTTCGAATTAACTTTGTAGTGTAGACATACCCTTATTTCTCGTGAAATGAGGGTTACAGGAGTTGGAGTAAAAAGTCCTCCAGCTAGACATTATTTCGAAATTAAGTTTTTTAGTGTAGATGTGCACTATGTTATTTCAGAATAATGTCAGATATTCTGAAATAACACTGTTGTGTAGACGTACACTTAAAGATCTCAGTCTATTTAGTTTATGAAAAATGAAAGCCTGAACCATAACTTGAGTACCTATGAGGGCAGAAAATGCTGAGTAGTAGAGATTTTCAGTCCAAAAGAGAAGGGCATAAAAGGACCAATGGCTGGAAGCTGAAGACCTAAAAATTAAAATTGATTTTTAACAGTGAGGGTGATTAACCATTGGCATAAATTCTCTGGGGATATGATGGAGTCCATTTCTTGATGCCTTTTACAGCAGGACAGGATGCCTTTTTGGAAGATATGCTTTAGTCAAACAAATTCTCGACCTTTATTCCAAACTTCTTTTTACTTCTGCATTTGTTTTTTCTTCTTCTGTTTTTAATTGCATGCCCTGAATGGAGAATTTTTTAAAGCATTAACTACAGTCTGAAAATATTTCTGTTTGTCAAAATGTGGAAGAAAAAAATATAACTATGTTTTCAAAAGAAAGGAAAGCATACTCTGTACCCAGCAAAACATAGACAAGAATGTAAATATGTTACAGATTACTGTTAGAATTTTTTATATAAATTGAAGTCTAAAAATGATGACTGAAGGGCTAGAAATGAGTAAACCCTTGTTTAAACATAAATACCTTCCGTAGATCAACAATGAAAAAAATATAAAAAAATACATTTGGTTTAAATCTGGAAGCTTCCTCTAGCACATGGGTTCCCAAACTGGGGGGCATGAAGAAATTCCAGGGGGGGGGCGCAAGGCGACCCAGCCCCCACCCCCCGTCAATCTCCCCCCCACCCCCAAGTTTCGCTGCTATTTTTGTTTTTCGGACCTGGTCAGGGGTTTTTTTTTGCTTAACAAGTTTTGCTACTATTGGGGATGTGTGTGAGGGTTTCTCAAAAAGGGAACATGATGCCAAAAAGTTTGGGAACCACTGCCCTATCATAAAAGTCTCTCTCTTTACCAGTAAAGAAGAATAATGGGCCATAGGGATTTCCTAGAAAAATGTATTTTATTAAGTGTTCATGGCCATCTGAACTATCCACCCATCCAGTATAAATATGTTCTGGCAAACTAACTGTTTGTGCTACCATGGCCTGTCCCATGATATTATTTTCTTAAGCAAAGGCTTTTTATCTAACTGAAGTTTGAACAAGGACATAGGGACAGAGTGTAATGATTTAGTCCTTGAAGGGGAAAACAATCATTTGGAAGGAATCAGAAGAGGAAAATCCTCTCAAAGGAGGCAGAAAATCAGAGTTTGTCACCTGGGCTCAACTTATCTGACCCATAGAAGTAAGACAGAAGAGCCCCTGCACTTGGAAGTTCCCTTCCTTCAGGAGGGGTCATTTCTGTGGCACCACCCTGAGCTTGGACCCTCCTGTGGGGCTAGCAATCTGTACAATAAGGCCTGGTCTACACTAGGACCTTAGTCCAAAATTAGACCCCCCAATGCCAGTTTTGGTAAGCAATGCGTCCACACTACCAAGCCCATTATTCCAGAACAAGGGACCGCAGAATTCAAACTCTGTAGTCCTGCTTGTCATGAGGAATAACACTAGTCCCGAACTTGTAAGTCTGAAATAACATTCGGGTGGACTCTCCGGTGCTGCTAATTCGAACTAATTGGCCTCTGGGAGGCCTCCCACAGTTCCCAGAGCGCTCCCTGTGGCTCTGAGTCTGAGGTAGCTTGCCTTGGACTAATTTTGATGCTTCCGCATAGCAAGGCCATGGAACTTTGACTTCTGGGCACCTGATATTACAAATTCAAACTTGGTAAATTTGAAATAATCTAGTGCAGACATTGCCTGAGGGAGGGCCAGGGATAGGGCTCAGTGGGAGATACATAGGTTCTCCGACTCCTGCAGCAAATGTAGCACCGATTTAGTGCACTTCCTACAGCCTTCTCAGTTCTGGGGAAATCTCTGTTAAAGGAAGGCCTTAGGCAGCAGGTGCAGGCATCCCTAGCAACATAGTTGTATTGCCAGCAAGAGTCCAGAGCTAGTGCAGAAGCAAAAGCCTCACACACAGAAGACTCTAGTCTGTGTATCCCCCAAGCTTCTTGTGGTTCCTTGCATATCTACAGGTGAGGTGGGTGGAATTGCAGCTTGTGCTGCCCTCTAATTAATTAGTGGGGGAAACTCATATCAGAGGATTTTACACACATACACACACACACACACACACACACACACACCGATGGGTATCTTTGGAGGAAAGGATGATCAAGGTGACAATACTGAAATTTATATTGATTCACTGATATATACTTTATCTTCCAGATGTATTGTCTCAAAAGCTATGTCTAAACTACATTACTCTTCCAAAAGAGGAATGTAAATGAGCCCAATTGAAAATGCAAATGAAGCGCGGATTTACAAATCTCGTACTTCATTTGCATAATTGCATCAGAGTGCTTTTTTGAAAAAGGGTATTTCGAAAAAGAAACCGCAGTCTAGATGGAGTTCTTTCGGAAAACCCCCCTCCTTTTTCGAAAGTACCTGTAATCCTGAAAAAATGAGGTGTACGGGTTCTTTCAAAAAAGGAGGGTTTTTTTCGAAAGAACCCCATCTAGACTGAGATTTCTTTTTTGAGAAACCCTTTTTCAAAAAAGCGCTCTCTCGCAAATATGCAAATAAAGAGCGAGATTTGTAAATCCTCACTTCATTTGCATTTTCGATTGGGCTCATTTACATTCCTCTTTCAGAAGAGGAATGTAGTTTAGATGTGCCCAAAATGTTTTGTAATAAAAATACTAAGTGCAATAACATGTATAAAAACAATCAGTACTATTAGACAGAAGGTGCATTACTGTAGTTAAAACAAATGTGAAACACATGGGAAATTTTTCACAGTAAATTTAAAACCACAAAAGATTAAAATTAGAGTTAACAAATCTGAGAGCCAGCTATATAGAACTGTCAAGAAGAAAGCAATCCAGCCACATGAGAGCAAAGGCAAAATAGTTAGATGAAATAGTGGAAAACAGAACGGGAGGGTTAAAGACTGCGACTTAATTCCCATTGAATTTCAACAGGAGTTGGCCATTTACTCTCTTAGGTTCCTTAAAAATCCTAGCCTAAAGTCCTGTGGCCTGATTCTCCTCTTCTTAAAATTGGTTTTACACCAGTCTTATCCCACTGATTAATGGGGAACAGCTCTTCTAATTTATGCCTGTGTAAATGAGAAGAGAATTAGGATGTTAAATATGGGTTCAAGTCTAGTGCAATAGCTATTTGTGGGGGAAGGCATGGCTACCACAATTGAATCATAGAAATTAAAAATAGGATAGGCTTTTTTGGTCTCACAATCTAGGAATCCTCACGCTTTTTCATAATGTAAATCATAGCTGAATGGAATGACTCAGAAACCACTATCCCTGCTATTCATCATTGTGCAGTCCACGTTTCCTTTGATTTGTCATCATACAACACCTCCGCAGCAACTACAATTATTTTCATTCAACAGTACATTAGTTAGACATGTGTTAATGAAATTAAGGTTTTTTAAACAAAATTAGAGCCAAAAGAGACGTACCAACAGCATGTAATCTACCAGCCAGCATAGGAAATACTTTGGTCCCTATATTATGTGATCAAATACTCCCTATATTATGTGATCAAGATGATCAGTCTACTTTTAAGTGTCTGCAGCAATAGAACTTCCACTCATTCCCCTGGGAAGTGATTCCACAACCTAACCAATTTCATAGTACAGTACACTTCTGATAATTCGGAATCATTGGGACCTAGGTGGTGCCAGATTATCGGATAGGCTGGACTATCAGGAGATACAATAGGCTGGTTTTATACCTACAATATACAGTATATAAAGTGTTTTAAACCCTTTTTTTGTACATACTGAATACAGTATACTGTAATGTTTTAGTTTTTTTAACCCTTTTTTACCATTTTGCTTGGTTCAGCTGCTGCTGCTGCCTTGTGACTTGTTTTTTGCCAAAGCTCACTCACTAGGCTCGTGCCACTTTGATGCTGGACTATTGGGAGTGCTGTACAATTGGATGCTGGACTATTGGTGTTTTACTGTAATTTTTTTCTGACATGCAACCTAAAATTGCCCCTCTTTACACCTTTCCTATGCCTTTATAATTTATAAGCTTCACAATTTTTTAAAAACAGAGACTAACAGGGATGTAATAGTATAGTTGATTAACCAATTAACCGACAAGCAAAATCTTATAGGTTAATGGTATAGACTACACGCATTCCCCACTCCACACCCCCTTCGTAAATTTTTTAGCAGGCTGGCCAGCAGCCTGGCTCAGTCCTGTTTCATGCTGGGTCTGGGAGTTCAGCCCAACCCCCAGACAGGGGCAGCTGCAGCTCTGCATTTAAAGTGTATTAGAAGCCAGACGGACAGGCAGCCTGGCTCAGTTACAGCTCATGCCGGGTCTGGGAGTTCAGCAGGTTCATGAGGGGAGCTGTTTTTTAAACTTTACTCCCTTCACAGACCATCTCCTGCCTGGCACCCCACGCTGCTGCCAGAGTGGCAGGAGGCTCCTCAGGAGCGGAGCTGGAGCCTGCAGGCTGTCGGCCCCTCCTGCAGGGACTACAGAACAGTCAAGTAACCGATAAGATTTCACGAGGTTAATCGGCTAGTCCATTAACTGATATTTAACATCCCTTACTCTAGCAAAGGAACAAAAGACAGGACTATGCAGCACTTTAAAGACTAGCAAGATGGTTTATTAGGTGATGTTTCAGCTAGACCAGACTAACACAGCTGCAGCTCTATCACTATTCTAGCAAAGGAAGGCCCTTTTGGACTAAATCCTATATGCCTTACTTATACCACTAGTGCCAATGAAACCAACAGGACTGCTCATGGAAAGACAGCTTATGGGATTTATACTTCTTACTGCAGAAGAAAATAACTTCAATCTTATTTCTTCACTTCAGAAATATAGACTACAGGCAGTCCCCGACTTACGCGGATCCGACTTATGTCGGATCCGCACTTACGAACGGAGCTTTCTCGCCCCGGAAGTCGGGGCGAGAAAGCCCCGTTCGTAAGCTGCTCCGGTGCCCCTGGTCTGCTGGAGACCGTCTCCAGCAGACCAGGGGCACCGGGCGGGTTCCCGCGCTTCTGAGGCTTTGCCAGGGCAAAGCCTCAGAAGCGCGGGAACTGCTGCTGCTGCCACTTGGGTGCCGGTGCCTGTGGTCTGCTGGGGACCGTCCCCAGCAGACCACAGGCACCGGGACCCAAGCGGCAGCAGCGGGCGGGTTCCTGCGCTTCTGAGGCTTTGCTAGAGCAAAGCCTCAGAAGCGCGGGAACCCCCGCTGCTGCCGCATGAGACCCGGTGCCTGTGGTCTGCTGGGGATGGTCCCCAGCAGACCACAGGCACCCGGACTGAAGCCGCAGCCGTGGGGGGGGTCCCGCGGCTCTGAGGCTTTGCCAGCGCAAAGCCTCAGAGGCGCGGGGAACCGCCGCTGCTGCCGCTTTGACTGAAGCGGCAGCAGCGGCGGTTCCCCGTGCCTCTGAGGCTTTGCGCTGGCAAAGCCTCAGAGGCGCGGGACCCCCCCGCGGCTGCGGCTTCAGTCAGGGTGCCTGTGGTCTGCTGGGGACCATCCCCAGCAGACCACAGGCACCGGGTCTCATGCGGCAGCAGCAGGGGTTCCCGCGCTTCTGAGGCTTTGCTCTAGCAAAGCCTCAGAAGCGCAGGAACCCGCCCGCTGCTGCCGCTTGGGTCCTGGTGCCTGTGGTCTGCTGGGGACGGTCCCCAGCAGACCACAGGCACCCTGACTGAAGCCGCAGCCGCGGGGGGGTCCCGCGCCTCAGAGGCTTTGCCAGAGCAAAGCCTCAGAGGCGCGGCACCCCGCTGCCGCTGCGGCTCTGCTCCCCGTGTCCCTGGTCTGCTGGGGGGAGGGGGCGCAGCTAGTGTGCTCCCCCCCCCCCCAGCAGACCAGGCTTTTGTTTTGGACTCTGGGGCAGAGCAGCTGGGGCGCTGCCGATTGGTCCTGCAGCGCCCGTGGGCACTACTGGACCAACCCGGCAGCACCCCAGCTGCTCTGCCCCAGGTCCTGATTCAGCCGCTGCTGGTCAGTTTCAGCAGCGGCTGAATCAGGACGTCTGGGGCAGAGCAGATGGGGTGCTGCTGGGTTGGTCCAGTAGCACCCCAGCTGCTCTGCCCCAGGCGTCCCCAAGTCAGCTTCTGCTGAAACTGACCAGCGCTGACTACAGGAAGCCCCAGGCAGAGTTGCTCTGCCCCGGGCTTCCTGGAATCAGCTGCTGATCAGTTTCAGCAGCAGCTGACTTGGGGACGCCTGGGGTTCTTAAGTTGATTCTGTATGTAAGTCAGAACTGGCCAGTTCCGACTTACATACAGATTCAACTTAAGAACAAACCTACAGTCCCTATCTTGTACGTAACCCGGGGACTGCCTGTATTCAGTTATAAAAAGGATTGTGAAATAAAATGGAATCTGCTAAATCACTTCACTCTTGGACTTCTATAAAGACATGTCAAATATCACAAGAGAACACGAGCTGCATTATATTCTGTCTTAACTAGAATTGTTTTTATGTGGTTGGAAGTTTATTTCAACTGATGCAAAACCTTTATTGTCATGCTTAAATCAGTTTATATTTAATTTGTTCAAATATTAAGTTGAGTAAAGTCATTCACAACAGCATGAGGTCCTAATCCCATATGGGACCTTTTGGTATTGCCAAAATACAAATAATAATTGAGATTAGGATCCCATGCTAGACATGGCATTATTAACATAACAAACAGAGTCCCTGCCCTGGTGCACTTTGAAGAGGACTCTCTGCTCTTTCAGTAATGTGTAACACAAAGGCTACGTCTACACTGGCCCCTTTTCCGGAAGGGGCATGTAAATTTCACCAGTCGTCGTAGGGAAATCCGCGGGGGATTTAAATATCCCCCGCGGCATTTAAATAAAAATGTCCGCCGCTTTTTTCCGGCTTTTAAAAAAGCCGGAAAAGAGCGTCTACACTGGCCCCGATCCTCCGGAAAAAGTGCCCTTTTCCGGAGGGTCTTATTCCTACTTCAAAGCAGAGCAGGTGCTTATTCCTGTTTAATAGACTGATCATTTGTGTTTTTTAAAATATGTTCATATTGGTCAATTGGGCACATCTACACAGCTGGGCTAAATTCAAAATTAGCAACTTGAGCTTCACTAATTGAGTAGTTTATGTCAAAATAGCTTATTTCAACATTTGGCGAGGTTTATACAGCAGTTATTTTGAAACAGAGCACTCTTCCCCTGACTTCCCGTGCGCCTCCTGAAATTAAGTTTACAGAAGTCAGAGTAAGAAGCTTGTTATTTTGAATGTATTTCAAAATAATGGGCTTCCTGAGTAGATGCACACTACATTATTTCGGAATAACTGATGTTTTTCCAAAATAACGCTGCTATGTAGACATAGCCTTACTGGCCCTAAATCACTTTACATACCAAAGGTCAGGAATTTCAACTTGCAATTAAACCCAAGGGAAAGCAACCAGGAGAGGAAGGAAATTCTACAGATTCAAGGAAAACTGTAGCAGGTTAGAGTCTACATTCACAGATACTGATGGATATACAGAGTAATGTGGGGTTCTGCTACTATTAAAGGTTTATTTATGCAGCCAGAAAGTGTTGTAGGTTGGGTAAAAAAGAAAGACCCCCTTTAGTGTGAAACAAAAGACAGGACTTTGTGATTTGGCATTTGCAGAGTTAAATGGGCACTTTTGACAGCTTCATTTTTATCTGGCTAATGTTTCAAAATCCTTTCATGTTAGACTCAGATGAAAATAGGGTTTGGGAGAACTTTTAGCCCAGGAATGGGTGGTAGCATATTGTGGCAGAAGTATAAATGCCATAGAGAGAAAGAAAAAAATTACTGGATTCCTAGGCAGGGAAAGCTATAATTAAATCCATTGACTGTTTTCACCATTATTGGAATAGCAGAAAAAAACGTGTAGCTGACAGACCTGAGTCTTAAGAATGGCCTTTTCAATTCACAAATGACAAGGAACAGTTTGCCAGGTAGTTGCAGAAATTAAGGGAAGTGGTTAGAACCTGGGCACAGCTTGGAAAAGCAGATGCCTTGTAAATGCATCCAGTTTAGCAAGGCAGTTCTCCATATTGGCCTAATCTGCAGGACAATAAATTGATTGTAATTGAGCATGCTAATGAAAGTAGACCTGGCCTAATGAACACCCAAAATTTGCAGAAGTGCTAATGTTCTCCTATTGATTGCTGAAAGAACAGAAGCCACAGTGCTGTAGGGGAATGAACACTGTACAGGTTGAAGGATCTTGATTGTGTATGCCTGAAGACCTAACTGCATCTACCTCAGAATAGCACTGGTAGGCTGTACCCACTCAGCATACCAACTCATAGACTTTCGAAGTTGGTGGTAAGTCTGAGGCTGTCTCTAAATTGGCAAGATTTTGCGCAAAATCTTGCCACCTGTCTACATTGGCAGTGAGTACTTGCGCAAGAATACTGACGTTCTAATGTATAAAATCAGTGCTTCTTGCGCAAATACTCTGACACTCCCGCTCAGGAATAAGCCCTCTTACGCAACTGTTCTTGCACAAGAGGCCAGTGTAGACAAGCAATGTTAATTTCTTGTGCAAGAAAGCCCTATGGCTAAAATGGCCATCAGAGCTTTCTTGCGCAAGAGAGCATCTACACTGGCATGGATGCTTTTGCGCAAAAGCACATCTCTTGTGCAAAAGCACATGCCAGTGTAGACACTTTCTTGCGCAAATACTTTTAATGCAAAAACTCTGTGTTAAAAGTATTTGTGCAAAATCATGCCAGTATAGATGTAACCTGAATTTGATGGGGCACCGATGCCTCACACTCTGAGCTGTCGGAAGGCAGCTATGTACGCAGTGCGGGGAACTAGGTATGTGGCGTGCGTGGGGTGCTCCCATGCTGCGAACCAACTCCACCGCTCTGACTGTGAGTCGCAGCCCCGGCATGGCCACAGCAGTAGTGACGAAGGGGAGGGGGCGGGGCATAAGGGGCAGCATAGAGATGATGTCAAGGGTGGGGACAGAAAGTGGGGGATTTAAAAAGGGGAGTGACAGGCAGAAAGGGGAGGAAGAACACAAGAAGGGAGTGCATGGGGCGTGAGGTAGGGGTGGCAGGTATTGGGAAACTGGGGAGAGAGATTCACGAGCAGTGGAATGCCACGGGAAGGGAGATGCCTCCCGAAAGGTGATACGCAGTCAGGAACAAAAGGGGACAGGAAGCAGCCCAGGGCAGGGCATGTAATTGAAGCCTGCGTGCTGGCATGTTTTGGCGGGGAGCCCCGCCAGCTGGACAGGACCTTAGTTGGTCCCTGTCCTTAGGACCCTGGGCTGGGGTCCATGAAAAAGGGTGGGTGCGGACCCCGGACACGCTACCAACTGGCTATCTCAAGCATAGGCATATGTAGTGCGACAAGAGGTACAACGTCCGTGCCAAATTGTGTAAAGAATGTGAGTGAGGCCAAACAGCAAAAATTAAGATGTTTGTACACCAATGCGAGGAGCCTAGGTAACAAAATGGAGCTATTGGTCCAGGAAGTGAAACCAGATATTATAGGAATAACAGAAACATGGTGGAATATGAGGCATGACTGGAGTACAGGTACTGAAGGGTATGTGCTGTTTAGGAAAGACAGAAATAAGGGTAAAGGTGGTGGAGTCGCATTGTGTATCAAAGATGAGGTAGATTGTAAAGAAATAAAAAGTGATGGAATGGAGAAGACAGAGTCTGTTTGGGCAAAAATAACATTGGGAAAGAAAACTATCAGATCCTCCCCTTGAATAGTGCTTGGGGTGTGTTACAGACCACCAGGATCCAATTTGGATATGGATAGAGACCTCTTTAATGTTTGCAATGAAGTAAATACTCATGGAAACTGCGTAATCATGGGAGATTTCAACTTTCCAGATATAGACTGGAGAACAAGTGCTAGTAATAATAATAGGGCTGAGATTTTCCTAGATGTGATAGCTGATGAATTCCTTCATCAAGTAGTTGCTGAACCAACAACGGGGGATGCTATTTTAGATTTGGTTTTGGTGAGTAGCGAGGACCTCATAGATGAAATGGTTGTAGGGGACAACCTGGGCTCGAGTGATCATGAGCTAATTCAGTTCAAACTAAATGGAAGGATAAACAAAAATAAATGTGAGACTAGGGTTTTTGATTTCAAAAGGGCTAACTTTAATAAACTAAGGAAATTAGTTAGGGAAGTGGATTGGACTACAGAAATTATGGATCTAAAGGCAGAGGAGGCTTGGAATTATTTTAAGTTAAAGTTGTAGAAGCTGTCAGAAGCCTGTATCCCAAGAAAAGGGAAAAAATTTATAGGCAGGTGTGTTAGACCAAGCTGGATGAGCAAGCATCTCAGAGAGGTGATTAAGAAAAAGCAGAAAGCATATAAGGAGTGGAGGATGGGAGGAATCAGTAAAGAAAGCTACCTTATTGAGGTTAGAGCATGTAGGGATAAAGTGAGAAAGGCTAGAAGTCAGGTAGAGTTGGACCTTGCAAAGGGAATTAAAACCAATTGTAAAAGGTTTTATAGCCATTGTGACAGGGCGCCTGCCCTGCACTGGCCCTTTAATACCAGGACTCCGGCCCGGAGCCGGGGCTAGCAGAAAGGAGACCAGCGGGAGCTAGTTAGGGCTAGAGAGGGCCCAGCTGGCAAAGACCCAGGACTGCACGAATGGCTGGTAGAAGCCAGCTGAACCCATTAGGGCGAATATGAGCACAGCTGGCACGTATATATAGAGAAGCCCAGGTTGCTCAGGAGAGAGGCCAGTAAGGGGCTGGCTGTGGAGGAAGCAGGAGCTCCCAGGAAGGAGACCCGCTGGGGCTAGCCAGCTAGAGCTGGGAGAAGGCCAGCTAAGGCTACCCTGATGAGGGGCCGGAGGAAAGGCCCGGGCTTGGAGACAGGTTACAGCCTGGCTTAGGTAAGTGGGGCGGGGAGATAAGCCCAAATGCCTATGATGAGCAACCCATACAGACTGTATTCTGCCCTGAGATGGGCTATATGAAGACAGTCAGGGGGCACTGGGGTGTGAACCCCCTGACAGCCATATAAATAGGAAAAAAAAAACCAGAAGAAGTAGAACTGCTAATTACTAAGGATGGAGTGGAGGTTAAGAATAATCTAGGAATGGCCCAATATCTAAACAAACACTTTGCTTCAGTCTTTAATGAGGCTAATGAAGAGCTTAGGGATAATGGTAACATAACAAATGGGACTAAGGATATGGAGGTAGATATTACCATATCTGAGGTAAAAGCCAAACTTGAACAGCTTAATGGGAGTAAATCGGGGGGTCCAGATAATCTTCATCCAAGAATATTAAAGGAACTGGCACATGAAATTGCAAGTCCATTAGCAAAATTTTTAAATAAATCTCTAAACTCAGGGATTGTACCATTTGACTGCAGAATTGCTAATATAGTTCCTATTTTTAAGAAAGGGGAAAAAAGCGACCTGGGTAACTATAGTTTGACATCTGTAGTATGCAGGATCTTGGACAAATTTTTGAAGGAGAAAGTAGTTAGAGGCATTGAGGCTAATGGCAATTGGGACAAATTACAACATGGTTTTACAAAAGGTAGATCATGCCAAAACAACCTGATCTCCTTTTTTGAGAAAGTAACAGATTTTTTAGATAAAGGAAATGCAGTGGATCTAATCTACCTCGACTTTAGTTAGGCATTTGATACAGTACCACATGGGGAATTATTGGTTAAATTGGAAAAGATAGGGATTAATATGAAAGTTGAGAGGTGGATAAGCAACTGATTAAAGAGGAGACTACAGTGGGTCATACTGAAAGGTGAACTATCAGGTTGGAGGAAGGTTACTAGTGGAGTTCCTCAGGGATCAGTTTTGGGGCCAATTTTATTTAATCTTTTTATCGCTGACCTTGGCACTAAAAATGGAAGTGTCCTGATAAAATTTGTGGCTGACACAAAGTTGGGAATTTCTTGCCAATTCAGAAAAGGATTGGGATATCATACAGGAAGATCTGGATGACCTTGTAAATTGGAGTGATAGCAATAGGATGAAATTTAATAGTGAGAAGTGTACGGTTATTCATTTAGGGATTAATAACAGGAATTTTAGTTATAAGCTGGGGACACATCAGTTGGAAGTAACGGAGGAGTAGAAGGACCTCGGAGTCCTGGTTGATTATAGGATGACTGAGCCGTGTGACGGGGCATCAAGACTCTGCACTGAGAGCTAGGAGCTCTGCGCCCTGGCTGAGAAGCCGCGGAGCAGATATCGGCTGTGCGCCGGCTGCTCCCAAGCCGCGGCTCAGCAGGGACACCATGGCTCAGCTGAGAGGAGGCGCAGCTTGGCGGGGCAGCGCTGTGGCTCAGCTGAGCGAAAGCGCAGCTCAGATGGGCGAGCGCAAAGACGCCTCCGGAGAGGCGCTGGGCTAGCCCTGACGGGCGGGGGGGGCCAATCAATGGCACGGACCATGCAGGGGGCGGGACGAGCGCCGGTGTACCGGCACAGCGGGGGCTTCAAATATGTCCGGACAACGCAGGAAAGGGGGAGCAGCTGGATGGAGAGACTGGACCCACCAGGAGGGACACTGACATACTCCGAGGCATTGCCCTGCTGAGACCCGCCGCCGCCGGGGTAAGGACCACGGAAGGGGGAAAAGGAAGTAGCCCAAGGCAGGGCGGTGAGGAAGCCCGTGGGCTGACGCGTTTAGGGGCACACCCCTGTTAGCCGGACCCAGACTGGCAGGCAGTCTGAGTCCTTAGGGCCCTGGGAGTGAGGGAGGGCCCGGGTCCCCCTTTCCCCCCGTTCCGCATGGGGGAACGTGACAGACGAGGAGTACTCAACGGTGAGGGGCTAGAGAGCCTCGTGTATGGAAGACCTGACGTCCCCAGATGGGAACGACATGGGCAGGTCTGGTCATGACGGACTCACATCTTCCCATCCCCCTTCCTCCAGGGCAGGAGAGGGGGCAAGGCTGTCACAAGCCGCCATTGTGACATGGCCGTGAAAAAGGCTAATACGGTCTTGGGATGTCTTAGGTGAGGTATTTCCAGTAGGGATAAGGAGGTGTTAGTGCCGTTATACAAGGCATTGGTGAGACCCCATTTGGAATACTGTGTGCGGTTCTGGTCTCCCATGTTTAAGAAGGATGAATTCAAACTGGAACAGGTACAAAGAAGGGCCGCTAGGATGATCCGAGGAATGGAAAACCTGTCTTATGAAAGGAGACTCAAGGAGCTTGGCTTGTTTACCTTAACCAAAAGAAGGCTGAGGGGGGACATGATTGCACTCTTTAAATATATGAGGGATAAATACCAGGGAGGGAGAGGAATTATTTAAGTATAATACCAGTGTGGACACAAGAACAAATGGATATAAGCTGGCTAGTAGGAAGTTTAGACTTGAGATTAGATGAAGGTTTCTAACCATTAGAGGAGTGAGGTTCTGGAACGGCCTTCCAAGGGAAGTAGTGGGGGCAAAAGATCTATCTGGTTTCAAGATTAAACTAGATGGGTTTATGAAGGGGATGGTTTGATGAGATAACATGATCTTGGTAACTAATTGACCATTCATTATCAGTGGTAAATAGGTCAATGGAGGGATGATAGGAGTTGCTATAGGGAACTTTCTGGGTGTCTGGCTGGTGAGTCTTGCCCACATGCTCAGGTTAGCTGATCGCCATATTTGGGGTTGGGAAGGAATTTTCCTCCAGGGTAGATTGGCAGAGGCTCTGGAGGTTTTTCACCTTCCTTTGTAGCATGGGGCACTGCTGGAGGATTCTCTACATCTTGGGGTCTTCAAAGTATTTGAAGGCTTCAATATCTGAGATATAGGTGAGAGGATTATTCTAGGAGGGGGTGGGTGAGATTCTGTGGCCTGTACTGTGCAGGGGGGTCAGACTAAATGATCATAATGGTCCCTTCTGACCTTAAAGTCTATGAGTCTATAAGAGTCGGTAGGGTGGGTCAAGCAAAATATGAGCCAGGCTCATAGACTCATGAATCAAGACTAAAAGAAAGAGGGGGGGGTATAAGAGACAATAAACGCACTTGGTAACACTGAGATATGAAGTGTCATACAAGGAAGGGTTAAACCCAGTCTGTGATTCATACTGCTGCCACCAGTTATCAGTTGGCTGTATCAGAAAAACTGGAAAAGGAGCTATTGAGGCTATGACTTTCGAACTGGGCTCTGTGTTTTAGGGGTATGAAAAGTTAGCCAGCATGGACTATTGCCTATAAAACATCTTTAAAATTGCTGTAGATTGAAATCTGGTACACAATGCAGGTTCCAAACAAAAATATAACAAAGGATTACTTACACGGTCCATGAAAGAGGGATTTGTAGTATTAAAAACTTTGGATTGAGATGAAAGCTTTCCCAAATTCTGATTTGCTTATCTCTAAGGTTTTAATTTGGTTCCATGAATCTCTAGTTTATGGGAACAATGGATGTAGTGTACTGGAACAACTAATGAACTACCTACCCCAATATTCTGTCTTTGGTAGTGTCTTAGTACCTGGTGTTTGAGAGAAATTTAAAAAATTGGCCGATTGTCTGTATTTATTTATGATGAGAACAATGAATTCTTTCCCAGCTCCTGTTGCCATCTATTCTGTGAGCTAAAACACTATGTTCACGTTCCTCTGTCATCATTTTGTAACATGGTGTGTCTGTTGTATGTCTATTGCTATATATTTGGGACTGCTGTAACTACATGCTGACATTCATTGATCTCTTACGGTAACTTTAAAATAAATTAGAAATAACTTTCTCACGGTATGTTTGTGAAAAAAAAGTGAGGCATCAGCAGTTTCTGCACAAATGAGGCAAGATTATTTTCAAAAGTCAAGCAGAAATTTGACTGGAAGCAGGGTCTTCGTACACCAATGTCTGTATCCCCCAGAGCCAAAAACAGAGGGCTTCAGTTCCCAAAACACTTTCCATTTCCTCATCTTCTCAAATACACACCAGCAACCCAGTTATTGAGGGAAGAGACTCTCAAGCCACTAGATAATAGTAACAGACTTCACAACCAACAATACAGGCACCCAAAGCTTTTTACCATCTTTGTACAGACAGAGGGCACTTCCTGTACCACTGAAATGCAGCAGCTCTTTAACAGGAACACCAGGAAGAGAGACAGGAAGTGAGAAATGCCATCTACTGAAATAGCAGTAAGAAACAAATGAAGTAGAATGTCATTATTCAAATGGAGTTTGACAAGGACTGTTCTCATACAAAGTATCAGAGGAGTAGCCATGTTAGTCTGAATCAGTGGTCCCCAACCTTTTTAGGTTGCCGGGCGCCGGGGGCGTGGCCGTTTGCCCGCCGGGCACCAGGGGGCGGGGACCGAGGGCGCCCCCCCCCATAGCTGCGCGCCCAGGGGCGGGGCCCCCCATAGCTGCGCGCCCAGGGGCAGGGCCCCCTCCAAGGGCCGCGTGCCCGGGGCCAGCGCTCCCCCAGCTGAGCGCTGCGCGCCCGGGGCTGGCGTTCCCCCCCGCCGTCTCCCGCCGAGTGCTGCGCGCCCGGTGCTCCCCCTGCCAAGCGCGCTCTCCCCGCAAGCCCCGTGCGCCATGTGCCCGGGACCAGGCCAGCCCCGAGCACCTGGCGGGCGCATTGAAATGCCCCTGCGGGCGCCATGGCGCCCGTGGGCACCGTGTTGGGGACCACGGGTCTGAATCTTCATAAACAACAAGAAATCCTGTGACACCTTCTAGATTAACAGATGTATTGGAGCATAAGCTTTCATGGGCAAAGACCCACTTCATCAGATGAATGTCTTCATACAAAAAGTCCTATGGGCTCTTTTCATGACTAAGGCTGTAAAAAAGTTATGGGGATTGGGTCCAAAAGTTACAGCCACAGCTTGTTAAAGTTCCAGAAAGTTGCAGACACAGTTTAAGTTGCAGTTCAGGTATCATAAAAAATAGACAGGAGGAATAAAGATAATTTCTACATGCCCCATAAGGAGTGTCAATGTTGGATGCACACCCACACATAAGCTCTAGCCAAATTAATTGAATGGCATTATCATCTGCAGAACCACCCAAATTTGGCCCAGTTGGGGCCCTAGAAATGCCATCAAAGCAGAGGTGTGATGGGACTGTAGAGTAAGGGAGGCTTCATGACAGAATTGACAAAAAGATTCTTTACCCTCCAACAATATTTGGATTACTACACACACTCACAAACAATTCCTCCAGGCCCCAGGGAGGGAGGAACAGGGTGTAATTCACGGTTACATTCTTAGAGACATCCAGCTGTCCTCTGCTAAAAGTCAATCTTTGATTAATTCAGTAGCTAATTTTCAGCTACTGCAATGAAAAGAACATAAAAATTCATGTGGTGCCATGCAGTTTTCTGTTGCCTGCTCCCTGCTTTCTCCTATCATGGGAAAAAGCCTGCTTTTCTGTGGACAACTCAGCTTCCCTCTCCCATTCTCCAATCTCCAGAGCTGAGCAAGGGGTGCACCATAAAACTGTCCCCAGCTCAAAGACATTGGGGGACTGATAAGGTTCTAGCACTGCCAGAGCTCCCTGTCCCAATGGGAGACACATGCCTCAGCCCCGGTCAGCTCCACTCACTGGGACCTTTCTGAGTCCATGCCCTGGGACAACGAGGCAGCCACAGAAAGTGAAATGCTTGGACTTATCCTACTCATGTACTTCTACCACCACCTCCACCATGTGTGCCAGATTGCAACATCACTCACTCAGATTTGGCTCAGCCACCCCTCAGTAATGTTGTGGAAGTCTGGTCCAAATCTGTGTGAATAGCACTGAAAATTTTTTAACATGTGTATTTAAGTTGTTATGAGTATTAAAAATTGCAGTTTCTGCAATACAATTTTGGCCCACAGTTGTCTTACAGCCTTATTAATGACAAGTGGAAAAGACAGAACTTCTAATAGCACATTGCCACCAGCACCAAATTGGGTTGTATGGAATATGAGGTAACTATTCCAACTATGGACGCCTTAGCACCATTTCACACTGCACGGCTACATCTAGACTGGCATGATTTTCCACAAATGCTTTTAACGGAAAAGTTTTCCATTAAAAGCATTTGTGGAAAACAGCGTCTAGATTGGCACGGACGCTTTTCCGCAAATCTAGACGTGGTTTTGCGCAAGAAAGCCCCGATTGCCATTTTCGTGATTGGGGCTTTTTTGCACAAAACAATACCGTGTTGTCTACATTGGCCCTCTTGCGCAAAAGTATTTGCACAAGAGGGCTTTCGCCTGAATGGGAGCAGTATAGCATTTCTGCAAGAAGCACTGATTTCAGACAGTAGGAAGTCAGTGTTCTTGCAGAAATTCAAGTGGCCAGTTTAGACAGCTGGCAAGTTTTTTCCGCAAAAGCACCTGCTTTTGCGGAAAAACTTGCCAGTCTAGATGCAGCCCACTTGTTTGACTGTCCCAACTCTTTCCAGCTCTGACTATCTTTCCTAGACCTGAAGATCTCTGTGTAGCTTGAACTTGTCTCTTCCACCAACAGAAACTGGTATCATAAAAGGCTGTGTCTAGACTACATCCCTTTTCTTGAAAAAGGGATGTAAATTAGACACTTCAAAATTGCAAATGAAGCCAGGATTTAAATTTCCCACGCTTCATTTGCATAATGGCAGCCAAAGTTTTTTTTAAAATGGGGCTTCTCGATAGAAAAATTACAGTTTAGACAGGGATCTTTTGAAAATAAAACCCTTTTTCAAAAGATCCTGTAAACCTCATTTTTTGAGGAGTACAGTATCTTCTGAAAAAGGGTTTTATTTTCAAAAGATCCCTGTCTAAACAGTCATTTTTCTATCAAAGCCCCATTTCGAAAAAATCGCAGCCACCATTATGCAAATGAAGAGCAGGAAATTTAAATCTCGGCTTCATTTGCAATTTTGAAGTGTCCAATTTACATCCCTTTTTTGAGAAAAGGGATGAAGTCAAGACATAGCTAAAGAGATTCTCTCAATTACTTTGTCTCTCTGATTACTTTCTAACATTAGGCAAAGCAATAGCACAAGGGTTATATCCATGTTTCTCAACCAGTAAGAGAAGTCTGGGGGGTACGTCAACACAACTAAAATTTGGAGAAAACTGAATGTTTTGTTTTAAGTTTTACAGCAAGTTTGTACTTTTTACACCCAAATATTTCATTGCCCGCCCAGCTACAATTAAGTTGTTTAAACAAATGTGTTGCAATGGTAGAAAAAAAATTGTGTGTCTGAAACCTGTAGCTACTGGGGGTATTTATATATGTAAAAGGGGTATAAAAAAAGGTTGAGAAATGCCGGGTTATATAGTTACGGCCTTCCAAACAATGTCACCCCTTTGTATTATAATCTATGTTTGTCAGTACATATATTCATAATATTTTATTACCTTGAAGTAAACTATAACTAAATAGCTTTTTAAGAGGACATCTTGTAGTTGAAAGACATTATGGTTTCACTTACATAAAATTGAATGTATAGACCTAAGTTTCTGTCGGCAACTAAGAGGACAACTTCAAAATCTCATAAAAGAAATATCCCAGGATTATGTTATGCAATATTTCTGTCATTTTTATGTAAATCAGTGGTCTCCAAACTTTTTAAGCACAAAATCACTTACTGAATTCAAGTGAAATCCAGGATCCACCTCTGACCCAAATACCCTTTCCCTGTCTCCTTCCCAGCTTCTTCTTAGGCCCCGCCCCTACCCATCCCTTTTCTGAAACCCTGTCTTGCCCACTCCATCCTCTCTCCTTCTCCCAACCTCAGTCATTTTCACCAGGCTGGGGTAGGAATTTGAGGTGCAGGGGGTGCAAGCTCTAGTCTTGGGCTAAGGGGTTTGAAATGTGGTTGGAATCTGGGGCAATGGGTTGGCATGTAAGAGGGTGTGACAGGGCGGCACCAGCCCACACTCAAGCCCAGGGAATTCACCTGGCCCAGATGGCTGAGAGGGCCCCACCCCCACAAACCTGCTGGGCATGCTGTCAGTGCAGCCCAGGTATAAAGGGCTGCAGAACTGCTCAGTTGGGGCTGACCCCCTAAGATAAGGGCTTTGTACTTTGGGACTAGACCAGCGGGCCGTATTTCCCCTACAACTGGGGCATTGTACTTTAAGGCTTTGCCAGTGGGCCGTGTTTCCCCTAAGACAAGGACATTCTACTTTGGGACCCGGCCCGGGAGGTCTAAAGTATGCTCGGGACCTGGGCGGCACACCCTAGAACGGGGGCTGCTCCTCGACAGAGGGGGTTCAGAGCACAGGCTCTGGGAGGGAGTTTGGATGCAGGAGGGGCTCAGGGTAGGGGGAGAGAGTTGGGGTACAGTGCTGGGGTAAGGGTTCAGGATGTGGGCTTCAGCTGGGCACCATTTACTTCAGCCAGCTCCTGAATGTTGGTGCAGTGGGGCTAAGGTAGGTTCACCCCCACCCCAGCCCTGCACCACTCAGGAAAACAGTTGGCAAGTTTGTCAGTGGCTCCTAACAGGAAGGACAGGTGGCTCAGTGCTCTGCCCCTGACACCACTCCCACACTGCCCCTTGGCCATGGTTCCTTGATTCTGGCCAATGGAAGCTGTGGGAGCAGTGTTGGGAGGCAAGGGCAGCACATGGAAACACCATACCCCGCCTCTCTCAGGGGCTGCAAGGGTGTGCCAGTTACTTTCAGGAGAGGCACAGGGCCAGTAGAGGAGTTTTAGCTCCACTGTGTGGTTGGACTGTTAGTGGTAGACTGAATCTACCACTCTGGCTGCAGGAGCCTTCAGGAGATCGAGCCTGATCGCAGGAGACTCACAGACAGTGTTCCACAAATGGATGGGAAAACATGAGAGGGAATGAACTGTGTTCCGTGCACTAATACTGAAGTGATGCGCATCTCCATGGGAACCAAACACCTCAATGTAAGATGCATTTTTAAGAAATTACCAAAGGGATCATTATTCGGTCCATGACAGATTAGGCATTTGAGAATTCACTACTCAGAGAATTACATTTAAGTGTAAAAAGAACTGAAATTTATGAAATGCACAGACAAATCACAAATCAAAAATAATACATTTTGAAAGAAATAAAAGTAGTAACAACACAAGTATGAGTCAGGAGATGAAAGTGAAAGACCAGGTGACAGCAGAAGCAGCCCTAGACGAGCTGTCGGCAACTGGCGCCCTAGGCAAAACGCGTGATCGGCGTGCGATCGGCACCCCAGCCTCCAAAGCCCTCAACGGCCATTTATCTTGGTGCCCTAGATGACTGCCTAGGTCGCCTGTCATGACAGGCTTCCACTGAGTGACAGACACACACACAGTGAGTGATGGAGATTCGCATTGTCCCTTTAACAATGTTGAGCATATTCAGACATAGGAGCAGCTGCCTGCAAGCTCCCTCAATTGCAAGCTCTGTTGTGTCCCTCCTGTATGTTGAGAGAGGGGACATGACGCCTGAGGACACCCTAACGCCAGCCCCCTTCTCCTCTGCCCTCTCCCCCCCTCCCCACTGCACACACAAGCAGGAGGCTCCCAGGGAGCAACTCTAAGGCAGAATGCAAGAGAAGCATCCTAGTGGGGAGAGGGGCAGCTGAAGTGCCTGCATTTGATAGCCTCCTAGTCAAAGCAATAAGGATCACCTGTCAGAGGCTCCAAGATCTACCAGTAGATCCTGATTGTCTGGTTGGTGACCACCAACGTAAATAGTTCTGCTATAAAGAGGCTGACAAAGATAGAAGAATCATGTTATTATATTTGTGGCTTCATGAGAGTTCAATTATGTCAGGTTATAACACTTAAATTGATATACCTACCTAGAGAGAGAGAGATTTTTGAATATTCTCTCTATATATTTTTGAAAGTTTGTGTATCTGTCTGTCCATCCATCCATGAGTCCATTTGATCAAATACTCCTCCTAACCACTAAGAGCTAGGACTACCAAAATTGTCATTCAGCTTCCTCTTAGTAGAACTGAAAGCACGCTCAGGGTTTGGCTGGGCCAGGACAATGGGCTGTGTCCAGAAAGCAACTGTTTCCTAACATGGAAGGGGGTCTGACAGGAGGGATAGTTACACTGTGGAGTGACCACCAGGGCAAAGAGCGTGGGAGACAATTACACCACAGAGTGACCACGGAAGGGAAGCCACACCAGGAAGAGAGTGGCGAACTGTGACCAGAGCCCTCCATCTTTCCAGCCAGCAGCCCATGTAAGTGGCCCCTCTGTCCCAAGCCAAGTTTGGTGTGCAGCTTCCTCGTAGCATAACAAAGCAAGGTGAAGGTTTGATTGTGTGGAGGGAGGGCCTGAAGCTTCCCCCTCCCACTTCCCAATTCGTACAGGGACTCATAAAACCATACAGCAGAGATAATCACCAAGCAGGTGAAAGGGGCTGGCTGGGGGTATACCATCCCTCTCCCTCCCCAATCTGGGACTCCCGCAGCCCTGAGCCACCCACCCCAAGTGCTCTTTCGGCACCCCCCGCCCCCTCTGATTCACACAGGAACATTGCTGGCTCTTCCCCTTTGTCAGGGAGTGAAGGGGAAGTGCACAGTTTGCTGCAGTCCTCACTCTGGCTATGGAGTGCATGGGCCAGATGAACCTGGACCTGCTCCAGCTGGGAAATATGCACCCCTCTCCTGGCTGTGTGCACCGGAACTGCAGCTGCTATGGAGAGGCACTTTTCACCTGCCTCCAAGCTGCTGTGTTGAGAGAGGGCCGAGACTGTCCTCTCTCCCTAGAAAAGCGGACATACTGAACTCCTCAACCCCAGCCCCACCCCAGAGCAATGATTTAAATGAAGAAAAACAGAATTAATTGAGTTATGGACCCAAACGATTCTGTGTAAATCTTTTAGTTAATAAAATATACTAAGCTTGATCAAATAAGATTTCTATTTACCACAGAGCATCTTTCTAAGAAAGAGACACACTAATTTTGGACTTGTCAAGTTCCTAGAGAAGTAAATAATTATAGATCAGTTGGCTGAGGTGTATTATTTAGCAGCAGTACAGAAATGTGCTACCTTTTAACGCCTCTACCATCTAGTTTTAATTATATTATTTTCCTTTTTCTGGCAAACATGGCATTTTTCAATTCTGATGTAAGTGAGAACTATAAAATCATGGGTTTTAAATAACTGCAAGATGTCTTGGTCAACAGCTTACATTTCCACCATAACCCATCAGCATAGATTTAAGGTTTTTTTGTCATTGTGTTTCAATGCAAATAGAGAAATAAGCTTAAGTCAGTTTGTAAACTTCTAGCACTTTGGTCGGGACAATGTATTTCTGTTTTCCTGTATGCTGCATGGCACTGTTACCTACAGTATCATTTTAGGTTTTCAGTAATTGTTCTCACTCTTCAGAAGCCAAACTGGAGCTATATTAACTAACTAGAGCAATTTCTAACTTAAATGGCTTCATATGTGGCAAGCCATATGACCATCGGATATCATCATTCACCTGGATTTATTTACCAGAAGTGTGTTAGAATGTACAAAAAAGCAACTGAGCTCAGTGGCTAGACAGAACTGGCTTCTATCAGCAACTGGTGAGCAGCTTGATACAAATATTTGAGTCTGGCACAGTTAAAGCTAGGGCTGTGTCTAGACTACATCCCTCTTTCAACAGAGGGATGTAAATTAGACACTTCAAAATTGCAAATGAAGTGCGGATTTAAATATCCTGTGCTTCATTTGCATAATTGCATCATGGCAGCGTAGGGGGTGCTTTTGGCTCCCGATCAGAACCGTTGGCAGTGGGAGAAGGGGCCACCGTGGAGGCTGGACTACCAGGGGGTCCAGCGGTGTTGGGGCCATGCCCTCTTGGGCTCCCGGAGGTCCGGACACCTCCTCATATGGGGCCAGAGGGCAGTCTCTCCGGACATGCCCTGTCACTCAGCAGAGGAAGCACTGGGTGTCCCCCATTGAATAATAGACTTGGTAAAGGGCTCCCTAGTAGGGCACCAGAAAGGACCCCTGCAGTCCCTTTCTACCACGTGCCACTGGTGGCATTTGAAGTTGCACCTGCCGGCAGAAGGACTGGATGTGGCGGAGGGCGGGGTCCTTACAGCCCAGTGGGAGAGGGCTGATGGTAGAGATAGGTTTCCCCAGGGTGGAGAGGGCAGGCAGTAGGGCGGCATTTGGGAGGAAGGGCAGGACAGAGGTTAGGACCACCCATATGCCCAGGTCCTCCAGCAGTTTAAGGGGCACGTGCACGCCCCCCACCGCCAGGCCCCTCTCCACTGCCTCCTGAGCCGTGGCCTGTGAGGAAAGGAAGAACATGACCTTTCCATACATTTTGGAGGCCATCACCGCAGCCAAGAACCCCACCACCCTCGCCAACACCCGCATGTACATTTCCTTGTGGGGCAAGGTGGTGACCAGGAGGCAGTGGACGCCGTGCTTCGTGGTCTGGGTGGGGAAGGGACCTCGGCCACCAGGGTTGGAGCTGAAGGTAACAGATGGGGCAAAAGTTGTGGTGGCACATGCGGGGGCAGCAGCAGTCACCTGGGTATATGCTGTGGAGGTTGCAGGTGGAATGCCCCCAGAGCTGGAGGGAGGAATGGCAGGGGAAGGAAGGGTTGTAGCAGATGGTGGGGCCACAGTGAGCAGGGCAGACTTGGCTGCGGGAGCTTTGACCTTCTTTTCCTCCTGGCCCTTTTTGCCAGCCGAGGTGGAAACCTCTCCAGAGTCAGAGGGGGCGTCGGCCATGGCAGTGGCGGAGCCTGGACCAGAGGTCGGAGGTCAGCTGCAGTGATTTTCAGGGCCAGTGACAATAGGGGGACTGCGAGGTTGATGAGATCAGGGACAGGGGCAAGGGCCTCTGCCATTGTAAGGGCAGGGGTTGGAGGAGGCACAGAGGAATGGGGACAAGGATCAACCACTCTTCCCCACCAAGTAGTAGGCAGGGGAGGAGGGTGTCAATGGAAGGGAAAGGGTGGAAGGAGAGAGGGATGGGTTGACCACTCCTCCCTATTTGAGCAGAAGCTCAGGAGGAGGGTATTGAGTTGTGGTGGGGGACCAAGAGGAGCAGGGACAGCAACCACTCCTCCCTGCTAGATTGGAGGCTGGGGAGGAGGTACAGAGTATGGGTGGGAGACAACTGAGGGAAGGGATCAGCAACCACTTCTCCCTGCTTAACTCATCAGAGGAGAAGGGTTCTGGGAAGTGGGGGAGGGGAGGGGTCATGATTGGGGAAGCATAGGATAGGGAAAGCAACCACTCCCTCCTATCGGATTGTTATAGGGAGAGAGGGTGCTAGCGGGGGAAGGGAGTGAATGGGAAACCGAGGAAAGGGGGACTGGCAGCAACTCCTTCCTGCAAGGCTAGAGGCAGAAGAGGAGGGCACTGGCACGACAGGACAGGGGCAAGGCTACAGGTGCAGGGCTGGGGGACTGGCTCCTTTGGCTGCACTGGGAAAGGGGAGATCTAAAAAAGGAGGGTGCAGTGAACAGGGGGAGTACCAACTAAGAAGGGAGGGAGGGGACACAAGCACTCAGGGCACACTGGGCAGTAGGCTAATGGGTGGCTGGGGGGAGGAAGCAAACAGGGGCACTGGGAGGCTGGGTCTGGTGGGACTCGAAAGAGGAAAATGGCTGGGGGGCAGGTTAATCGCCACAGCAAACTGACCAGTGGGGGAGGGGGGCAGAGTAGGGAACTGTATGGGGATCGGGGCAGGGCAGGCAAACAAACAAACTTTCAGGGGCTGGGCAGGACAGGCAACAAACTAAGTATCAGGGAGGGCTGTAGCAGGGAGAGAAGGAAAAACAAACTGGGCTGCTAGGACAGGGCAGGCAATAGGGAGGCCAGCTGCTGTGGTCAGGGAGCAAGGGGGCCTAAGGGGTAAGAGAGGCCCCCCAGCCAAATGTAGCTGAGGGAGGGGGGTTACGTCCAAGGAGGGAGAGGGGAGCATGCCCACAAGCGCTTATGGGGCTCAGTCTCTTGCCTGCTGCTCCACAAACAGTCCCAGATAAAAAAGGGAGCAGCGGCTAGCCCCTTGGAGGGGCAAAGAGCAAGTCCAGGTGTGCCAGCATCAGTTTGCTATTGCTTTGAGCCCCAGCACTAAGGAAGTAATAAAAAGGCAAAGAGTGTTAACCGAGGGTGGGGGAGGAGATAGTGGGGGTGGTGGCAATAGAAAGATGGGGTGCAGCAGGACTAGCGGGGGAGGTTCCATGCCTCTCCTTTGTTCCCCCTCACAGCAACTCAGTTTCTTACCATCCCAGGAGCACAGGTGTTAAGGCTCAGCCCCAACAAACAAACTCCCCTCCACCAGTCCAAGTGATGGTCCTCCTCTTCCTCCTCCTCAATGGGGTTGCAAGTGGTACAGCAGTGGGCAGGTAGCAGCCAACCAGGGAAAGGCCTCTGGATGTTGGTGCTGGTGGGTCCTCTTCACCTCTCCCTCCAGGAAGGGTGGGGGAAAACTGGCCTGCAGGCCCTCCCCCAGACAGCAGCAAGGTTTGGGTGGTAGCAGCGGTTGTAGTCCTTGGAGGAAGAGGCCAGCAACAGGCAAGCAGGGAGGGACAGGAGAAGGGAAAGAGTACTCCAGAGCACAGAAGGGGAAGGAGCAGCTACCCTCCTCCTTCTCCTGGAGCTGGGTGGTGAGGAACCGCCCACTGACTCAGAGAAGGAGGTGCCCTCCCTGAGCCTTGGTGGGCAGCACCTGGTCGTAACAACCCACCTGGCCAAAAACCAGGAGGTGGGGCCAGAGATATAAAAGGCTGGCCAGAGAGGCCAGTGAAGCCTCAGAGGTTGAAGGTGCTATCAGCTTCCTCTGGGCACCCAATGAAGGTGCTGGACCTAGGAGAAGCTAAGGACTGGCCTGGGCCATTGGGCTCATAGACTGCCTGATGGCCTGTTTACCATGCTAGAGCTTCTGGAGCAATGGAGCCCTGAGGATTGGCCCTGGACCCAGGTATAGCACAAGAGGGAGTGTGGAAGGAACCCAGGGAAAGCCAACTGCCTTTTGGCCAAGCCAGCTCAGCACATTGCGGAGAGGATCCCTGCTGACCCAGCAGCAGACTGCTCTGCCGCTACCAGGGCTTTGGGCTGAGACACAGTGGAGTGGATAGGCCTGCGTCCTCCCCCTCCCCTCTACCGCATGTTCAGTTGATAGTGTCCCCCCTTGACTGTGCCCAAATTGCAGCCTGCATTGACTGGACCCCCACCTGAGCAAGGGGATCTAGCTGGGGGAACACCTTAAAACTATTGACTTGTTTTGAACTGTTTGCTTGCCACCCCTCCCTGAACCAAAGCCAGGCCCTGAAGTGTTTATTTGGCTGCCCTGCCCTGAGCAAGCCACTGTCAATTCCCTAAAAACTAAATAGTGTGTAGTGGGTTGGAGTGGCTGCCCACTGACCCCAAGGAGGAGGTGCCCCGTCTGAGTCCCACCGGCTCACAATTTCCCATTCAGATGTTTTTACAGCGAGGGTTGCCAGCCATAGTGCCCCTATAACTTGAACTATAATTATAGAGTAGGAGCAACAGTAATCCTACATCAGAGTCCCTACTTGGATTCAATCCCAGGGTTTAGATGTCACCTTCTTCTGATAGAGTAATTGTCCACTTTTCCAATTATTGGTAACTCATTTTGTTTTCAGAAACAAGCTTTAACTGGAAAACACACGAAGCAGCAGGATTATGATCTCAAGGGTGAGTGTGGTGGAGAGTGAAACTGATTGGCTGTGTCTAGACTGCATACCTTTTCCGTAAAAGGGATGTAAATTAGACGTATCTCAATTGCAGATGAAGCTGGGATTTAAATCCCCCCGCTTCATTAGCATAAAATGGCAGCCGTTTTTTTCCGGCTCAGAGCTTTGCCGGAAAAAAGCGCCAGTCTAGATGCGGATCTTTTGGAAAATAAAGCCTTTTCCGAAAAATCCCTTATCCCTTATTTTAAGAGGGATAAGGGATCTTTCGGAAAAGGCTTTATATTCCAAAAGATCCGCATCTAGACTGGCGCTTTTTTCCGGCAAAGCTCTGAGCCGGAAAAAAGCGGCAGCCATTTTTATGCTAATAAAGCAGGGGAGGGGTTAAAACCCTGCTTCATTTGCAATTGCAATATCTCTAATTTGCACCCCTTTTATGGAAAAGGGATGCAGTCTAGACATAGCCATCATGTACTCTTTCACTGTAGAGATAGCTTTATAAATTTTCAAGAGTCCAGGTTCCCCATATTTTCTCTAGTGAAGTCGAGGGAAGGGGTTTTTTCATTAACTTAAGTAGGAACAGGCTTACGCCCCAGATTGACAGATTAATATTCAGTTCATCATATTACCATCACCTTCTCCTGTAAATTCTTGGGCTCATACCTATGTAAAGTGGGTGACAATGATCATATCCTGTTGCATGTTTTTTAATTGTATTTATCATCAAAGTGACAGACTATAAATTTGTAGCTATATAAGGAGCAGTGCATAGTTGCATTGTCCCAGGAACATCTAAGGACAAGGAAAGATGTCTCTTAAAACCACCAATTCTTCACTGGTTCCTGAGGGTATGTCTACACTAGCCCTCTAGTTCGAACTAGGAAGGCTAATGTAGGCATTCGAAGTTGGAAATGAAGCCCAGGATTTAAATATCCTGGGCTTTATTTGCATCTTCCCGTCCAGGTGCCATTTTTAAATCCCCCTAGTCTGAATCCCCCTAGTCTGAACTAACTGCCCACGGCTACACATGGCAGTCAAACGTTAACTCGAACTAAGTCCTTAGTTCGAGTTAACTGTTACGCCTCATTCTCCACACAGTGCAAATTGTGTATATCTCATTTAGAATCTATTTCAAAATGTATTTTGAAATTTGGAACAACTTCACAGTGCCAAATTTTGAAATAATGCTCTGTTTCATGTCATTCCTTATCCCTCAAGCAGCAAGATTTACTGAAATGGTGAAATAGCGTGCCCATTATTTCAAAATATTTTTTGAAATAACAGGTGGCATGTGTAGATGCAGGGTAGCTATTTTGGGATACTTCCGGTATTCAGGGAAGTCATTCTTCTGCTCTACTGAGTTTGATCAGGCCTCAATTGGAGTATTGTATCCAGTTCTGGGCACCACATTTCAAGAAAGCTGTGGAGAAATTGGAGAAGGTCCAGAGAAGAGCAACAAGAATGATTAAAGGTCTAGAAAACATGACATATGAAGGAACACTGAAAGAATTGGGCTTGTTTAGTTTGGAAAAGAGAAGACTGAGGGTATGTCTACACTACAAAGTTAATTCGAACTAACGGCTGTAAATTGGAATTAACTTTGTAAATAGGCGCTACACATACAAACTGCTAGTTCAAACTTAATTCGAACTAGCGGAGTGCTTAATTCGAACTAGGTAAACCTCATTCTACGGGGACTAATGCCTAGTTCAAATTAAGGGCTGTGTAGCCACTTAATTCGAAGTAGTGGGAGGCTAGCCCTCCCCAGCTTTCCCTGGTGGCCACTCAGGGCACAACCAGGGAAACTCTACTGCCCCCCTCCTGGCCCTGGAGCCCTTAAAGGGGCACGGGCTGGCTACGGTGCCTGTGCCAGGTGCAAGCCTGCCAGCACCCAGCCAGAAGACCCTGCCAGCACCCAGTGAGCAGCACCCAGCCAGCAGACCCTGGACCAGGCTGGCGGCTCCCAGGAGCCTGCCCGGGGCCGCAAGAGGCAGGAGCCCACCTGGTCTAGTGCGGAGATTGTGGACCTCATCCAGGTTTGGGGGGAGGCCTCCAACGTCCACGACCTCCGCACTAGGCACAGGAAAGTGGCCGTCTAGGGCAGGATAGCTGCCAGCCTGGCCACCAAAGGCCACATGCAAACCCAGGAGCAGGTTCACATGAAAATAAAGGTGGTCCAGTGAGACCCCCGACCCTGAGCTTAGAAAATAAGAACGGCCGTACTGGGTCAGACGAAAGGTCCATCTAGCCCAGTAACCTGTCTGCTGACAGCAGCCAACAGTAGGTACCTTGGAGGGGATGGACCGAAGACAATGACCAAGCCATTTGTCTCGTGCCATCCATCTCTAGCCTTCTACAAACCGAGGCCAGGGACACTGATCCTACCCCCTGGCTAATAGCACTCCATGGACCCAACCTCCATGACTTTATCTAACTTCTCTTTAAACTCTGTTATAGTTCTTGCCACAGGAGGCTGTGAAGGCTAGGAGTCCCACAGGTTGACTATTTGCTTTGTGAAGAAGAACTTTCTTTTATTAGTTTGAAGCCTGCTACCCATTCATTTCATTTGGTGTCCTCTAGCCCTTCTATTATGGGAACTAATGAACTTTTCTTTATGCACCCTCTCCACACCACTCATGATTTTATAGACCTCTATCATATCTCCCCCTCAGTCTCCTCTTTTCTAAGCTGAAAAGTCCCAGTCTCTTTAGCCTCTCTTCATATGGGACCTGTTCCAAACCCCTCATCATTTTAGTTCGGAACCCTTTCCAAGGCCAAAACATCATTTCTGGGGTGAGGAGATCACATCTGTACACAGTACTGAAGATATGGCGTACCATAGTTTGATACTTCCTCTCCTCCTTCTCCTGGTTTCTCCCTTCCAGCTCCCTCCTCCCAGGTTTCCCCCTCCCTTCTCCCACCTCCTTTTCCCAGACTCCCCAGAGGTTAATCCCTTCCCCCCCCCCCCGCCCAGTTTTGTTAAATAGAGTTTCTATTTTTGACCACACGTGTCCTTTATTTTTTACATCAGGAAGGGGGGCTAGGGAGGGGTAAGTGGAAGGAGGTGAGGGAGGAATGGGGTACAAGCACCCCAATGGAGGACTTGAGTGGCTCTGCAGGCTCCTCTGGGTGGAAGCTTTCCTGCAGCCCCCTGACTGACTCTTCCCCCCCACCCCAGATGGCAGCGTGCGGCAAGTGCAGCCGGGCTGATGGTTGAAGCTGTGATGTGCAGAGTGTGGGCACTCAGGGCACTCCAAGCCAGGACTGCTTTGCTGTCCCTCATCGAGGTAGACAAGCAAGCGGGGAACCCTGAGAACTGTCTGTCCGGGGTGGGGGTCGGGTCCCTTTAAGCACAGCCCTCGACTAGCCTGAGACAGCAGTTCTAAGTCCTAAACTGATGCTCTGCCGGCACTGCTTCCGGCCAGCCTTAACTTCGGTTCAGGGTCCACTCAATGCTAGTTCAAATTAGCAAAATGCTAATTTGAGCTAGTTTTTAGGTCTAGATGCACTAGTTCGAATTAACTAATGTAAAAAATTTGAATTAAGTTAGTTCGAATTAGTGCTGTAGTGTAGACATACCCAGAGAGGGGACATGATAGCAGTTTTCAGGTATCTAAAAGGGTGTCACAAAGAGGAGGGAGAAAATTATTCTCTTTGGCCTCTGAGGATAGGACAAGAAGCAATGGGCTTAAACTGCAGCAAGGAGGTTTAGATTGAACATTAGGAAAAACTTCCTGCCTGTCAGGATGGTTAAACACTGGAATAAATTGCCTAGGGAGGTTGTGGAATCTCCATCACTGGAGATATTTAAGAGCAGGTTAGACAGACATCTGTCAGGGATGATAGACAGTGCTTGGTCCTGCCACGAGAGCAGGGGACTGGATTTGATGACCTGTCGAGGTCCCTTCCAGTTCTATGATTCTGAGATAATGTTCTTCTTCTTTATTCTTGTCTTCTCTGTTATACTACTGGTCAGCAAGGCTGTGTCTACACTGGCACCCTTTTCCGTAAAAGGGATGCTAATGAGACACTTTGGAATTGCAAATTCCGCGGGGGATTTAAATATCCCCCGCGGCATTTGCTTGAACATGGCTGCCACTTTTTTTCGGCTCGGGGTTTTGCCGGAGAAAAGCGCCAGTCTAGACGGGATCTTGCGGAAAATAAGCCCTTTTCAAGATCCCGTCTAGACTGGCGCTTTTCTCCGGCAAAACCCTGAGCCGGAAAAAAGTGGCAGCCATGTTCATGCAAATGCCGTGGGGGATATTTAAATCCCCTGCAGAATTTGCAATTCTGAAGTGTCTCATTAGCATCCCTTTTACGGAAAAGGGTGCCAGTGTAGACACAGCCCAAGACTAAAACACCATCACATGTTTTTTACCATCTTAGGAAAATGTTATGGGAAAAAATTTTTTTTTAAATATAGTTGCTGAAAAAATTATACACACTTTGCAAGGTGGCAGATTTGAGAAGTGATACTGAATTTGCTAAATGCAGTGAGAATGGGAGAGAAATATTCACATTTCAAGCCTATTCGGTGATATTTCTGGAATTTCAGAGTGAAATGTAAGGAGAAGGAAGAAAAAAGCCAAGCAATTTTGCCAGTATTTAATCATAAGAATGATCTTTTTTACACCAGCAGCATGTCATCATAAACTGTTCAGAATGCTTGACTCTTTGAGTGGTATTGAGTGTATTAAGAGGCCTTTTACATAACAAAGGTCTTCATCTCATGAACAAAATGTTATTTTTCCCCACCACAGGAAATATGACTTTGTTCCAAAGAGCAACTGTTTAAAAGTTTAAAACTTCAAAGCTGAAAAGTTATTTGGTGAAATAAATAGTTCTTTAAAAATATTTTGGTAATAAAAGCAACCTATAAACTCTTTGAACATAATACACAAAGTCCAGTTTAAATTTTTTTTGGTTCTTTTTTGTTACTAGCTGCACTCATTGCTGTTGGAATTTATTTTTCTCTTGATGCATGTGCGCTCTGCACTACTTACATTATAGTTAAGATAATATAAAATGGTATATTGACCACACAAGAAAAATATTTGGACAGTTGTCTAGAGTTGCCATTATTGGCCTTAATTATGATCTTCTGTCTTTTGGGTACTGAATGAGCCAGAACATTCAACATGTGCCAAAATATTCATTAGTATTCCCTTCTCTGTCATTGTTCTTCAAGGAAGTTATTTATGGCTTCATATTGCAGTTCTTATTAGTGGAGACTTAGATGATTCACAGATTTATATGAACATTAGTTTGAGAACACTTCTGGGAATAACGTATATGTACAGGTGATTTAATAATCACCTGATTAAAGTAAAACACACTTTGGCTATGTCTACGCTACTCTTCTTTTTCGGAAAAATGTACGCAAATTGCACTCTGCAATTTTGTGTACCTTTTTCCAATTCTTTTTTCAGAAGAGGCGTTTCTGAAGTTTGGCCTGTCAAATTTCAGAAGAACCTCCTCTTTTGGAAGAGGCCACCTTCCTTGTGGAAGGAGAAAGACAGATCTTCCGAAAGAATGTGTCTGCTCTTCTTGAAAAAAAAAATTTGGAAGAGCAGACAGTTCCCTGGACGTGGTGGAGTTTTTCTGGGATACCTCCAGTATCCCAGAAAAACTCTGTAGTGTAGACATAGCCTTTATCTTTTTCCATTATGTGAACTAAGAATACTTTTTTAGTGCTCTGGGGGTAGTCTACACAGCAGCTTTATTTCAGAATACTGACTTTATTCTGAAATAAGAGAGCGCATCTACACTACAAGCCTTTATTTCGAAATAATGTCAAGCTGAAGAACTTCTTACTCCAACTCCTGCAACCCTCATTTCACGAGGAGTAAGGGAAGTAGAACAAAGTGTGTTCTTCCTTTGACTTCCTGCTATGTAGACAGTGCCAAAAGCCGAGTTAAACTACTTTAACTTAAGCTACGCTATTGACATAGCTGAAGTTGCGTAGCTTAATTTGACTTTAGCTCTGTTGTGCAGACTTACCCCAAGTGACATAGCTGCTAGAACTATGTTTATATGCTACCCAGCTGGAAAGACACAAGCTGCTAGCTTCTCTCCCATGGGAAAAGTGGTGCTCTGAGGTTTTTATGTGTAAGGCACTAGGACAGGGGTGGGCAATAATTTTTGATGGGGAGCCACTCCAAGAATTTGGAATGTGGTCAAGGCCACACTCTTCCATGATATTAATGGAGGAGGTGCGGGGTCTGAGATTGTGTGCAAAAAGGAACTGGGGATAAGAAACTGGGGTGCAGAAGAAGGTGCAGGATCTGGAAGGGAGTTTGGATGAAGGAAGCAGTTGTGACATAGGGCAGGAGACTGGGGTACAGGTTCTGGGAGAGGGTATTGGGGGCAGAAGATTTGGGTTGTGGGCATAGGGGGACAGAAATGGGAGGGCTAGGGTTGGAGTAGCAGAGGCAGGCTCTGGCTGGGAGACTTACCTGGGTGACTGCTGGCCAGTAGCCCAGCATGTTTCTCAAGCAAAATCTCTGTCTGCCCCACCTTTGCACAGGCTGCAGGGGCTATGTGTGTGTGTGAATAGCCATGAGCCTGAGGAGAGGGGTGGACACGTACTTTGAGCACTGCCTGTGCTTCAAACAGGCAGCTCCTGTTTGCCAGAAACCAGCCAGTGGGATTGTGCTGGGGGCAGGGGCAGTGGATGAAGCCTTTTCCCCCCTACCACCAAGCTTGCAGCTATTGAAAGACAAATGGCCTGGCAGCCTTTTTTCTGAGTGGTGTGTAAGGGGGCAGACAGGGAGCCTTCTTGAGGCTCCCCGCTGCATCCACGGGCTGGGTCTGGTGACTTGGCACACTGGATTTGACCTCATGGCCCATATTTTGCCCAGCCCCGCACTAGAATATCTCTATTTTGCTAGCCCATAAAGCAGTAATAATGGAGCCTCAATTTTAATTTGTTGAAATAAATGTATTTATGTAACAGTTCTGAAAGGAGATCCCATGAATGAAAGCAGCAGTTTCCTGACCCCTCACAGCTCAGATTCTGTTGAGAAAGATGATCACTTTTTGGCATACATTCTTGGGCTGGATGGTGGGCAAGGATGACCTCATATTCCAATACATAGTTCCCATCACAAAAATAATTTTGAACTTTGGCCCTTGTCTATATGGAACTTGTAATAGTGTTTAGCTTCCTATGCAGTGCTGGCCTAGTAGGCTCCACACTCTCCCTTGAAACTGATATTTCAATTTTAAGTGAAGCTCTGTGTAAACACTGCTGCTGATTTTGGAGGAATCTTTTACTGGTCACGTCTTGCACTGCACTACATGCTGTTCTTGATCTGTGCACAACACTCTTAGGGTATGTCTACACTACAAAGTTAATTTGAACTAACAGACGTTAGTTCGAATTAACTTTGATAGGCGCTACACTAGCGCTCCACTAGTTCGAACTTAATTCGAACTAACGGAGCGCTTAGTTCGAACTAGGTAAACCTCATTCCACGAGGACTAACGCCTAGTTCGAACTTACTAGGGCTGTGTAGCCACTTAATTCGAACTAGTGGGAGGCTAGCCCTCCCCAGCTTTCCCTGGTGGCCACTCTGGCCAACACCAGGGAAACTCTATTGCCCCCCTCCCGGCCCCGGACCCATTAAAGGGTCACGGGCTGGCTACGGTGCCCGTGCCAGGTGCAAGCCTGCCAGCACCCAGCCAGCAGACCCTGCACCTGGCACGGCTCGAGCCAGCCACCCGATGACCTCCCCCTCTTCCCGGGACCAGGCTGGCGGCTCCCAGGAGCTTGCCCGGGACTGCAAGAGGCAGGCACCCGCCTGGTCCAGTGCAGACATCGTGGACCTCGTCCATGACCTCTGCACTAGGCACAGAAAAGTGGTCGTCTAGGGCAGGAGAGCTGCCAGCCTGGCCACCCAGGAGCAGGTGTGCATGAAAATCAAGGGGGTCCACTGAGACCCCCGACCCTGAGCCCTGAGCTTACAATGGCCGTACTGGGTCAGACCAAAGGTCCATCTAGCCCAGTAGCCTGTCTGCCGATGGCGGCCAACCCTAGGGACCCTGGAGGGGATGGACCGAAGACAGTGACCAAGCCATTTGTCTCGTGCCATCCCTCTCCAGCCTTCCACAAACCTTGGGCAGGGACACCACTCCTACCCCCTGGCTAATACCACTCCATGGACCCAACCTCCATGAATTGATCTCACTTCTCTTTAAACTCTGTTCTAGTTGTAGCCTTCACAGCCTCCTGCAGCAAGGAGTTCCACAGGTTGACTATTTGCTTTGTGAAGAAGAACTTTCTGTTATTCGTTTGAAGCCTGCTACCCCATTCCTTTCCTTTGGTGTCCTCTAGTCCTTCTATTATGGGAACTAATGAAGAACTTTTCTGTATGCACCCTCTCCACCCAACCCCTGCTTTTAGAGACCTCTATCCTGTCCCCGCTCCATCTCCTCTTTTCTAAGCTGAACAATCCCAGTCTCTTTAGCCTCTCTTCATATGGGACCTGTTCCAAACCCCTCATCATTGTAGTTGCCCTCCCCTCTCCCACCCTCTCTCTTCCCTTCTCCCACCTCCTTTTCCCAGTCTCCCCCAGTTTTGTTCAATAAAGACAGATTCTATTTTTGAACACAATTGTCCTTTATTTTGTACATCAGGAAGGGGGGCTAGGGAGGGGTAAGTGGAAGGAGTTGAGGGAGGAATGGGGTACGAGTCCCCGAAGGAGAGGACTGGGCTGGCACTGCAGGCTTCTGGGGTTGGAACCTCTCCTGCAGCCCCCCAATTGCTCCCTCTCCCCAGATGGCAGCCTGCGGCAAGTGCAGCCGGTCTGATGGCCGAGTGCTGTGATGTGCCCAGTGTGGGTACTCCGGACACTCCAAGCCAGGACTGCTTAGCAAGCGGGGCACCCCTGAGAACTGTCTGTCCGGGGTGGGGGTCGGGTCCCTTTAAACACAGCCCTCGGCTAGCCTGAGACAGCAGCTCCACGCTCTAAGTCCTATTCTGATGCCCTGCCGGCACTGCTTCCAGCCAGCCTTAACCCCGGTTCAGGGTCCACTCTGTGTGGACATGATAGTTCGAATTAGCAAAATGCTAATTCGAACTAGGTTTTTAGTCTGATGCATTAGTTCGAATTAGCTTAGTTCGAATTAACTAATTCGAACTAAGTTAGTTCGAATTAGCGCTGTAGTGTAGACATACCCTTATTGACTTTCTGGTACCTTATGTATCATCTTCCTTGGGCCAGATGACTTGGAGCAAGTCAGAGCTAGTAGAGGAAGATCTGGCTTGTGTGTTTGCAGCTGCAGCCAGAGAGTTATAATGCTCTCATTATTGGACTTTAGGAGGATCACAGAACTGATCTCCTAGACAGAGCTTTAAAGCCTTTGTATTTCTCTGCACTTTGGCCTAGCCTGTGGATCAGTTTCAGTTGGCATCTGCTTGGTTTTACTGTTATTTGCACCTGATATTTTTCTGTATGGCCTGTATGTGTACCTAGAATGGCCATGATGTGCTTTAGCAATAAGCACCCAGTCATGCCCCCCACTTCAACAGGCAGAGGGGATCCTAGTGGGGTTGATCTCATCAAGGGAGAGATGCAAAAAAGTAGGGGAGGATGGAGTGCTACCTTCATGGCTTTACCCCCTGCAAAAGCCCTCCACCTGACCTGGGTGTCCAGTTACATAATATTTTGGGAGATGGACTCTGGGGCATACAGGAAAGAAGTTGCTAGCATGCTTGGCTTTTCCATCTACCCTTATCCTCCAGAGGCAGCAGGCAGCAGCACCATTATCTCAAGTTCTCTGTATGCAACCTTGTCTCACCACTTCCCCTCACTCTCAGGCTATGTCTACACTGCAGGCTTCTTGCACAATAAGCTTTTTGTGGAAGAGTGTCCATGCTATTGGATGCTCTTTCGCATATAAAGCCCCCCCCCCCCCCCCCCCCACAACCGGATCCAGCCGGGCTTTAGGTAATCAGTTGCTCTCATGTGCTGTTGCTTGAGCCCTGGAGAGACATGTGTTTAAAGGGACCCCTCCCCCCTTGCCCGGACAGACGCTTCTCTGTTTCTGGTGCCTGCTTGCAGATCTCTCTTGAGGGACAGCAGAGCTTCAGCAGTCCCTGCTATGGTTGCCCTGTTCTTTTTGGGGATGCCAGAGGTATAGCGAGGGGGGGCAGTTGTCCCCAGGCACTATGCTGGGGGGAGGTGCAGGGCATTGGGCTGCAGGAGTGGGGAGGTACAGAGCTCAGATTGGCTGCAGGAGAAGGGAGGTGCTGGGAACCTGGGGCTAGACTCAGGAGGAGGAAGGGGCAGGAAATCAGCACTGGGCTCAGCAGGTCTGCGTGGTTTGGGGAGAGGTGCAGGGAAGCAGGGCTCAGCTGTGCTGTGGGGGAGGCATTCAGGGAACCAGTGTGGGGCTCAACTGGGCTGAGGTGGATGGGGGGAGGCATAGGGAACAGATGGGCAGTTCAGCTGGTCTGCAAAGGGGTGCAGGGAAGTGGTGCTGTGCTCCCTTGGAGTGTGTGGTATGGCTTTGGGGGAGATGCAAGGAACCAATGGGGGTGGGCAGCTCAGCTAGGTTGTAGGGGATGGAGGTGCAAAGAAGCTTAGTGGGGAGGGGGCAGCACCAGGAGCCCTGAAATTACCTCTCCTGGTCCAAAAATCCCTCATCTGGGACCAGTCAGGTCCCAAGGGTGCCAGACCAGGGAGGTCTAACTCCTACCCAAATCCCCTCCTGGCACCCTCCCTCCTAGCCAGACACCCTACCCCCAATCTGTTCCTGCTCCCTCCTCCTGGCCAGACACCCCTACATCCAGCATGCTTCTGCACACTACCTACCACCCAGACTCTCAACCTCTCCCCCTTCTGCCCCCCACCTCCCTCCCAGATCCTGCACTCCATCCCTATCCCACTCAGGGTATGTCTGCACTACAGCACTATTTCAAATTAAGTTAATTCGAAATAGTTAATTCAAATAAAGCTAATTCGAAATAACGCATCTATACACAAACTCTTTCGAAATAGCGCGTCCACACTGAGCTGACCCTGAACTGAAGTTAAGGCTGGCCAGAACCAGTGCCGGCAGCGCATCAGGTTGGGACTTAGTGTGTAGGGCTGCTGTCAGAGGGTAACTGAGCTCCGTGCTTAAAGGGACCCTACCCCCACCCCAGACAGACAGTTCTCAGGGTTCCCCGCTTGCTTGTCTACCTCGATGAGGGACAGCAAAGCAGTCCTGTCTTGGAGTGCCATGAGTGGCCACACTCGGGACACCACAGCAATAAGCCACATGGAGCCAGACCTGCCCCTGGGCACACCGGTGCGTCTCGTGGGGTTGTTGCCATCAGATCAGCTGCACTTGCTGAAGGCTGCCGTCCAGAGATCCATCGGGGGGCTGTCAGGATCCAGGAGGCCCTGAGGGAGAGCGTCCACCCCGAGAAGCCTCCCTGGTCCTCCCCACCGGGGGCTCGTGCCCCATTCCTCCCTCACATCCTTCCACCTACCTCTCCCTAGCCCCCCTTCCTGTTGTCAAATAAAAGACACATATGTTAAAAAATAGAAATTGGGTTTATTGAACAAAACTGGGGGGGGGGGATGGACCTCTGGGGAGACTGGGAAAAGGAAGTGGGAGAGAGAGGAGGGGGAAACGGAAACCTGGGAGGAGGGAGTTGGAAGGGGGAAGCAAGGGGAGGAAGGGGGAGGGGAAGCTCAGGGTTGGGGGTCTTACTGGACCAACCTGACTTTCATGCAAACCTGCTCCTGGGTTTGCATGTGGCCTTTGGTGGCCAGGCTGGCAGCTATCCTACCATAGACAGCCATGTTCCTCCATCTAGAGCTGAGATCATGGAAGTTGGTGGCTCCCTGACAAACCTGAGGTCCATGATCTCTACCCTGGACCAGGAAGGCACCCGCCTTCTCCAGCCCCTGTCAGGCTCCTGGGAGCTGGCAAACTGCTCCTGGGGAGTGGTGGAGGGCTGGCTGCCAGGGGCTTGCTGGCTCATGTTTTGGGGCCACTGGGTCAGGAGCCCCGGTGCCCACTGCTGGCTCTGGGCTGGCAGGCTTGGAGCTGGCACAGGCACTGTGGCCAGGGTCTACCCCTTTAGTGTCTCTGGGGCTGGGGGAGAGGAGAGTAAGCTTTCCTGGTTGTGCCCAGAGTAGCCACCAGGGCTCTCTGGGAAGGGCTGGAGGCCCCCTATTTCCAATTAAGTGTCTACACAGCACTTAATTTGAAATAGCTATTTGAATTTGGCATTACTCCTTGTAGAATGTTTACCAAATTCAAAATAAGGGCTCCACTATTTCGAATTTATTTCAAAATAGCGATTTGCCTGTGTAGATGCTATTAATGTTAATTCGAAATAACTGCTGTTATTTTGAATTAACTTTGTAGTGTAGACATACCCTTATGGGCAGCCCTCTCACACACTGAACCGCTTATTTTTGTCCCCACTTTACAACTTAAGGGGTCCATAAAATTCCTCAGAAAAGCAATTCTAGCCTCTGGAAAGCCCTGAATCTCAGTCCTTCCTGTCCCTTCCCCTCACCCCTTGGGGATGGAAGGCCAGAGGAGTGAAGTATCTCAGTTGGGGTTTTGGGAAGAGTGTTTGTTTCTCACTTGTGTGATCCCCATCTGATTTTTTTTTTTTTTTTTTTTTTTTGTGGATCAGTGGCCCCTGATCCTAAAAAGGTTCTCTACCCCTGCATAAGTAAAGAAATCACTGAAACCTTTTGTATTGGACATAAATTAATAATTTACTTAATTTAAAATGAAGTTTGATAAACCAACATGAGAGTTAATATTTAAACTGTTTAATAATTGAAATTAAACCATTCTCCTCAGCTGCAGAACTAGCAAAATGGCTTGGGCATAATCGTGTAATTAAAGGTGAGTTTCCATTTGCAACTGGCTGCCTGCAGATAGGTTTACACTGAGACTTGTGGTCCACAGGCCAAAAAGCTTGAGCACCACTGAAATAGAGGCACCACTGGCCCAGGGCCGGCCTTAGGCCGATTCCTCCGATTCCCCCAAATGGTGCCCTGCACCTAAAGGGGCCCCATGCCCTGAACCCAGAAGCATGGGCAGCAGAGCCAGGGCCCCTACTCCACCAATATGTGGAGCTGGGTATCTCCCCTGGCCCTGCCTGGAGCCGGCCCCAGCCCCCCCCCCCCCCTCATGCATCCTCCCACCACAGCCTCAGAGCGTCCCCTCCACTCCCAGCCCGGCCCTGAAGTGCACAACTTTAAGTCTGCCTCCCCCTTGTCAGCGCGCGCTGCCGGCTGCTGCTACGATACTCTGTCCACCACCACCCCAAGAGCAGATAGGAGGCTCAGTCCTGAAAACAAACCCCCTCCACAGTCCAACTGACGATCCTTGTCTGCCTCGGTGGGGTGCAGGTGGTACAGCGGCAGCAGTGCACGGGCAGCAGCCAGGTGGAAAAGGCCTCTGGGTGGTGGTGTTGGTGGGGTCCTTCTTCTCTGGAGCAGAAGAAGGGAGGGGGGGCAGCCGGCAAGCCCCCCCTCTCCTCAGGCAGCAGCAGCTGCTGGTGGCGGTGGTGAGGAGCAGCGGCTGGAGTGAGGCCTCAGCAGGCAGGTGGCTGGGTGGGGAGGGATCCGGCTGGTGCAGAGGCAGGAACAGGAACGGGGGGGCAAGGGGGAGAAGAAGGAAGAGAGCAGCCCCTGCACCCTGATGCCTCACCTCCTTCTCTGGAATGGAGTGCGGTGCACTATTTGAAACCCAGAAAGTCCCTCCCCCAGCCTTGAAGGAGGGACGACTGGACCTGGGGTTGAACTAAATGCCTGGGTCAAATAATGAAAAACACTGTCGGGGGGTGCGGGTCACAGGGTCAAAATGAGGGAACTGGATGGGGATACCGAGCAGAGAACCCCGGACAGCGCCCACTGCTCCTCAAAGCTGTCAAGGGAGCCAGCGGACGCCACCCAGAGGAACTCTGCCCGGATACATGATTCTAGGGAGGAACGAAAATAGGCCCCACGGTCGCAGGGAACCTCCTCACCTAACATCCTCTCCCTGGTGTTATAGATGGCCGTTTTAGCTAAGGCCAAGAGGAGGTTGAAGAGGAGGTCCCGCGACTTTGTGGGGCCACGGATAGGATGTGCATCGATGAAAAGGTGGGGGGGGAAAAGTGCAGTCAGAACCTCAATAAGAGGTTCTGGAGGAGCCAGAATAGGGGCTACAACCTGGCGCATTCGAGGTAGATGTATGTCAGGTTTTCCCTCACACCACAAAAAGGGCAGGTATCTGGGATGGGGGTGAACGGCGCCAGGTACATGCCCGTGCTCACAGCCAATTGATGTCCCCAATGGGCCGTGGGATTAAGGTGGAATATACGCTGGCCCATCGGGGTTCCCCACCCTCAATGGGTCTTAGGTAGTCCTGCCACTTGGTATCGGGGTGGGACACGAGAGTGGGGAAATGCTGAGTGTGGAGTACGAGCGTGTACAGATGTTCCCTGGGCGCGGTTCAAAAACAGACTGGCTGCAGCTTTTGCAGCCGACTGGGAGTATACGGATGGGAAGACTGGGGGGGCCCGTGGAACAGGGGTCCGATAAAAAGGGACGGAGGGTTTGCAGGAAGGGAGGGGCGGGGTATACCCTCTCAAATGGACCACTACAGGAAATTCAGAGTGGGCCGCGGCAAGGCTGCCTTCACCTCCTGGAGTAGGCGCAGAGAGGATCGGGGGGGTGGAGAGCCTCATGGGCTGAGTGAGCACTCGGGGATCCACCCAATCCCTCCTGTCGTAGTCCAGTAGGTCTCCGACCTTGGTGGCTTCTGCCAGTACCAACCTCCGGTGTACCAAGGGAGACTCTGCCACCTGCACGCACAAGGCTGGATTGTGGAGCAAGGGCTCCGTGAGGAGGTCTGCTCCCTTGGCAGCCACAACGGACCTGGTTGCCAAAAGCAGCTTCCAGGTCTGGAGGAGGTCCTGGTAGAATTTTGGCAGCTCTGAGAGGTCTCGCGGAAGACCCCTCGGGTGGATAAAAAAGAGCTGCCGGTTGTATCGGAGCCCTTGGAGGCGGTGGAGGAAGGCGTGGGCCAAGGTGCTCCATGCCGGACTACCTGCACTAAAGAGGAGTCTCTGCAGGGCCTGGAGGCGGAAGGTCCAGACCTGGCTGCGCACGCAGACCAGGCCCTGGCCCCCCTCCTCCAGGGGGAGAGACAAGACCCCTGCAGAGACCCAGTGCAGTCCTGGCCAAAAGAACTCCAAAGCTGTCCTCTGGAGCTTGGCCAGGACCTTCGGGGCCGGGGGCCAGGTGCAGGGTGTTGAGCCGGTGCCAGAGCATGGACAGGACCGGCTGATTTAGTACCAGCGCTCTCCCGCAAAGGGAGAGACACCGGAGCAGTCCTGTCCATCTCCGCAACCGCTCACCCACCCTGGCATCCAAACCATGCCAGTTTTCCAGTGGAGAAGGATGCGTGGCGGATAAATAAACGCCCAGATAGAGCAGCGGACCCACACTCCACCTTATGGCCTGAAGTGCGGGTGGGAGGGAGCCAGCCCACCACCCGTCCCCGACCACCAGGCCAGAGCTCTTGACCCAGTTGACCCGGGCGGAGGAGGCTGCCGAGTAGACGGCTTGGCAAACCTCCACCCTCGCCAGGTCGTCCGGGTCCTGGACCATGAGGAGCACGTCATCGGCGTACGCCAACAGGACCAGCCACAGCTCCGGCTCTCGGAGCACCAACCCCATCAACTTCCTAGGGAGGAGTCGGAGAAAGGGCTCAATCGCCAGAGCGTACAGTTGGCCTGACAGTGGACACCCCTGACGTACTCCCCGCCCAAAGCTGACCGGCTCAGTCAGGGTCCAGTTGAGCCTGACCAAACACTCCGCGAGGGCGTACAGCACCCAGAGAAAACCCACAAAATGGGGCCCGAAGCCGAAGGCCTGCAGGGTGCCCAGGAGATACCCGTGATCTATCCTGTCGAACACCTTCTCCTGGTCCAGGGACAGGAGGGTGAAGACAAGCCGTCCCTACACCCAAGCTCCAAGAGATCCCGGACCAAATACAAATTATCAAAGATGCTACGGCCCAGGACGGTGTAGGTCTGGTCTGGATGGATGGATAACGTCCACCAGCACGGCCGCAGTCGCAGTGAGATGGCCTTTGCTATGACTTTGTAGTCTGTGCTGAGGAGCGAGACGGGACGTAGGTTGCAGAGGTTCCACATCTTTGGCAACAGGGCGAGCACCGCTCGCCTGCACGACGGAGGAGGACCCTGCTCTCCAAGGACTCAGCCAAGACGGTAACGAGGTCTGGGCCAAAGACATCCCAGACACGCGGTAGAACTCCACGGTCAACTCGTCCATGCCCGGGTTTTTATTGTTGGGCATGAGATGGAGGCATCTCCAGCTGGTCTCAGTCGCCCGCGCTGAGGGTTGGGGTGGATCCTCGTGGGCAGGTGAATTGGTGGCCCCCTGCAGTAGACTGCTCTCCGACCCGAAGGTCAGGAGAGCGTCTCAGAATCTGTAGGCCGTGCGGCCCTGCCTATTGGTCCCTCCCCCCTCCTGCAAAAGGGCTCTGGTGGCCTGAAGAATGTCATAAAAGTCCCCCCAGCGCTGAAGGGCAAGCTGCACCTTGCCCTTGGTCCCGCAGTTATCTACGAGGAACTGGCGCAGCTCGACCCTCAGCGCCGGAGGGGCACTAAAGTTCTCCTCTGTCCGGGCCCCCAGGTGGAGCTTACGGGCCACGGAGACAGGTAAGCAGGGATCCGATCCCCTGCGCGGCGCCGACAGAGACGGCACCGCGCTGCCCGTCCCCAACCCTGGTAAGGAGAGGGGCGGAGGAGGGAACAGGGCAGCCCCTAAGGGATTGGGGACCGGGGATATGAATACCACCCCCTGAAGGCCGCCCACAGCTAACGGAAATGAGACAGCCCCTGTGGGGGTGGCAACAATTGTGGTGTGGGAGGACAATGGGAGCGGGATGAGTTTTGCATCAGGGACTGGGGTGAGGAGGGGATGGGGGGACGGTGGTGGGGAAGCAGACATCATGACAGGGTTGGGAGGGTGGGCTCTAGGACGGACGGTAGGGCGGGGTTAGAGAGAGGAGGATCGATAGGGATAGGAAGGGAGTTGGGGACGGAGGAGGACTCGGGGCTGGAGATCAGTTCATAGAGGGTGGGGGGCTCAGCTGGTATCGGGGCCGAGAGAGCTCCACCGGAAGCCTCCTCAGGAAGGGACTCCGCGGGGGGGACGATACCGTCCCCCCTTGCTGCCACGGCATCCTCGGCCAGCACCTACTGTTGGTGCTCGCCGGGGGCGTTCTCAGCAGCGCTAGCCCGCCTCAAGATTTTTTGGAGGGGGGCCTTCCCACCTTCCTCATCGGAGGAGGGAGTTTGAGCTCATGAACGGTGGGCTCTGTGCTTCCCCCGGACAAGCGTCCAGCCCTCCGAGGTGGAGGTGGAAGGCTGGTCAGCAGGGGCAAGGCCAGGGGGCGCAGTTGATTTTTGGGGAGGGCTTTGAGGCAGGGGAGGGAGAGAGGAGGGTAGGGAAACCTCCACCTGGGGGGGGGTCCTCTCCCTCGCTCATCAGCGACCGTGCCACCCTCTCCTCCTCGGGCCCCGCAGTGCTGGATGGAGTGGAAGCGGGGCCTGCCTGCTCGCTCGAGCCTAGCCATCGTTTGGAGGAGGGGCAGCCGCGGAGGCCAACTACCGGGGGGGGCGGTGGTGGTAGGGCCGGCGCCCTCCCGGGTCCTGGGGGGCCCCAACACCTCCCCTGACCGGGCCAAGGGGCAGTCCCTCCGAACGTGCCCCATCGCCCGGCAGAGGAAGCACCGGGCCTCACCCATTGAGTAGTGGACCCGGTAGAGGGCCCCCTGGTAGGGCACCATAAAGGACCCCTCTAGCGCCACACCGCCACATGCCGCAGGTGCATTTGTAGTTCCACATGCCAGTGGAATGATAACACGTGGCGGAGGGCGGGATCCTTACAACCCAACGGGAGAGGGCTGATGATGGAGATGGGCTTTCCCAGGGTGGAGAGGGAAGGCAACAGGGTGGCATTGGGGAGGAAGGATGGGACAGAGGTGAGAACCACCTGTACGCTGATGTGACGGGTCGGTGGGGATAGCGAGCGCCAACCCTGCACCCCGCACTGGGGCGCCACGGGGAACAGGCACCGAGACGCCTGAGCGGCTCTGCCACGCCTGCTCTGTGTTGGCGGCCGGCACAGGCGGGGGTAGGGCGGTGGGGAGCACAAGCCCCAACCCCACGCCCCGCACCTGGGGCGCCGCGGGAAACGGCCACAGGGATGCCCGAGTGGCTCTACCGCACCGGCCCCGCGGCGGCTGCCGGTGCAGGAGCAGCAGCCTCCCCAACGGGCCACCCACGCACACGCCTGGACCCTCTCCAGGAGGCATGCGCCAGCGTCCCTGACCAAGGGCGCCATTTTTAAAAGCCGGGCTGCCAGGGCACCAAAAGGAGACGGAGCTTTGGAGGTGCCGCAGACGGACAACCGCCGAGGACTGCGGCACGGTGGCAGGACCGACAGCGGACTCAGGACGAGCAACCGAGAGCCCCCGCGGCCAGAGTGGGTGAGTCACCCCTGGCACCCCACCGAACTAGACTGAGCCATACGGACCCGAAAGGGTTGGAGGAAGCAGCCCAGGACGGGGTCGGAAACACCGGGGACCGATGAGTTGCGGCCGTAGCACCCCTGGTCAGGCAGCGCATCTCAGACGCACTCCCTTAGGGTCCTGGGCTGGGACCTGGAGAGGGGGCGGGCCTAGGTCCCCCTCCGCCCCGGTCAGTTACCGGAGGACCATTAAGGAGCGAGGAAGTGGAGCATAACGGCCCCTCCTCCCCGAGAGAGGGGGCGGGGGCGTCACAAATGGTGGAGAACGTGGGCATTAAACACCTAGACTAGAAGGGGTGATTCCCCCCCCCCAAAAAACCCACAACCTGGGTTCAAGACGGCAGGGAATCCCACGAGGGGTAGAGGGCGCCTCCCGCGGGATAAGTGGAGGAGAGCCGCCGCCATGGACCCGGCACAAATTTTTGAATGGCTCAAGGAGCAGCAGGCGCTACAGCAACAGCACCAGGTGCAGTTGCTACAGCACCTGGCCGCCCAGGGCCAAGAACAGCAGCGCCAACTAGTGAGGGAAATGACTCAACAGCAGGAGAGATGTTTGTAGCAAGGGGTAGGCCAGGGAATCGCGGCTGGGCCGGTCGGAGACAGGGATGAGGGACTCGGGGGAGCGGCCCAGCTGCCTATCAGGCTGACCAAGATGGGACCACTGGACGACCCCGAAGCGTACTTGGTAACTTTTGAGATGGTGGCATTAGCTGCCCGCTGGCCCGAAGACCATTGGGCCACGCTTTTGGCCCCCTATCTTACGGGACCGGCGCAATTGGCCTACAGGAGTTTAAGCCCCCAGGACGCCTTGAAATATTACAAGGTCAAGGAGGCCATATTAGACCAGATAGGGGTCACACCCGAAACCTACAGACAGAGGATAAGGGTGGAGTGATACCCCCAGGGGACATGGCCACGAGCCGTGGCGCAGAAGTTGAAGGAACTGGCCTGGCGGTGGCTGGAGCCGGATAGGCGAGATAGCGCCCAGCTAGCGGACGTGGTAACGCTAGAACAATTCTTGCAGATTCTTCCCCCGGGGGCCCAGAAATGGGTATGCAGGCATTGTCCCCAGGCCCTGATGGATGCGGTCACCCTAATGGAGAATTACATGGCGGCAGAGACGCCCGGAGACCCCGGGAGAGGGGACAGAGAGGGCCGGGCGGACCGACCACTGAGGGGCCGAGTGCATCCCGAAAGAGTTGAGGCACGCTGGGGCCTAGGCCGAGGGGTGGCCAGGCGAGGGCCGGAGGTAGGAAAAGAAGGACCCCCAGAAAATATAGGAGTAGGGGTACAGCGACCGGAGGGAGTTGGGGGAGGGGTGGTGGAAGCGACAACCCCCGTCCCCGGTGTTATGAGTGTGGACAGGAGGGGCACTTCAAGCGCGAATGCCCATTCATGGACTGCTCATTCGGGCAAGGGGTCTCCTTGGGGGCGCCTCCTTGTCCCGACCATAGAGCTAGAGTAACCACCCAGGTGCTGGTGGAAGGGGTACCGAGACAGGCTTTGGTGGACTCAGGGTGCGGGCAGACGATGGTCCGCCCAGAATTAGTCCTGAGCCCCACGCCTGCCGGCTCCACAATTTGGGTGTGGTGCATCCACGGGGATATCCGGCCCTACCCCACGGCCTGGGTGAGGTTAAAGTGCCAGGGAGAAGAAGGCATTTGTCAGGTAGCCCTGGTCCCGCAGCTAGCTTACCCGGTGGTCCTGGGGCGGGACTGGCCTGGCTTCTGGCAAATTTTGCAGGCATGGAACCCGTCGGATGCCAGCCAACAGGCAGACAAAATGGAAGGGACCGAAGTCGAACCCGACTGAGTCACCGCTCATGACTTCCTTGAGGAACAACGGAATGACCCATCCCTGGTACGGGCCTGGGAACAGGCAAGGGGGGGCAAAGCGGACGATGAGACTAACCAGCAGGAGACCCACTTTGAGGTACGGGGGGGACCGCCTGTACCGGGTAACCCGGGAGGCTGAGGGACCAGGGTGGGTTCGACAGCTGCTGGTACCCGGCCGCTACCGCAATAGGGTGCTAGAACTCGCCCACGCGAACCCCTGGGCTGGGCACTTAGGCCAGGAAAAGACCTTGCAACGACTTACGCAACAGTCCTTCTAGCCAGATTTCTCAAAAGAGTTTATAGTCCAGACGGACGCCTCCGCAGTGAGCTTGGGATCCGTCTTGAGTCAGGAATGGAACGGGAGGAACACCCCATTTTATACATTAGCCGAAAACTGTTTCCATGGGAGAAGGCCTACGCCACTATTGAAAAAGAAGCATTAGCGGTAAAGTGGGTGATTGAATCCCTCCGATACTACTTACTCGGGGGGTCGTTCAAACTAATAATGGACCACGCCCCCCTTAAGTGGTTGCATTCGATGAAAGAGACAAACCCCCGAATAACGAGGTGGTATTTAACATTACAACCCTACAGTTTGAGGTGGCGCACCGCCCGGGACGGAAGCACCACAGCGCCGAATTCTTTTCCCGAAAGGACGAACCCAAGGGCGACGGCGAAGGAAGAAAGGCAAGAGACCTAAGGGGGGGGTGTGACGGGGCAGCAGGGATAGCGAGCGCCAACCCTGCACCCCGCACTGGGGCACCGCGGGGAACAGGCACCGAGACGCCTGAGCGGCTCTGCCACGCCTGCTCTGCGGCGGCGGCCGGCGCAGGCGGGGGCAGGGCGGCGGGGAGCACAAGCCCCAACCCCGCACCAGGGGCGCCGCGGGAAACTGCCGCTGGGACGCCCGAGTGGCTCTACCACGCCGGCCCAGTGGCGGCTGCCAGCGCAGGCGCAGGAGCCTCCCCAACGGGCCGCCCACGCACACGCCCGGACCCTCTCCAGGAGGCATGCGCCGGTGTCCCTGACCAAGGGCGCCAGTTTTAAAAGCCGGGCGGCCAGGGCACCAAGAGGGGACAGAGCTCCGGAGGTGCCGCGGACAGACAGCCGCCGAGGACTGCGGCGCGGTGCCAGGACCGATGGCGGACTCAGGACGAGCAACCGAGAGCCCCCACGGCCAGAGTGGGTGAGTCACCCCTGGCACCCCACCGAACCAGACTGAGCCATACGGACCCGAAAGGGTCGGAGGAAGCAGCCCAGGACGGGGTCAGAAACCCCGGGGACAGGTGAGTTGTGGCCGTAGCCCCCCTGGTCGGGCAACGCGTCTTGGACGCACTCCCTTAGGGTCCTGGGCTGGGACTTGGAGAGGGGGTGGGCCCAGGTCCCCCTCCGCCCCGGTCGGTTACCGGAGGACCATTAAGGAGTGAGGAAGTGGAGCATAATGGCCCCTCCTCCCCGAGAGAAGGGGCGGGGGCATCACAGCAGGTCCTCCAGTGGCTCGAGGGGCACGTGCACGCCCCCCACTGCCAGGCCCCTCTCCACCGCCTCCTGGGCAGCGGCCTCCAAGGCAAGGAAGAACACCACCTTGCCGTACATTTTGGAGGCCGCCACCACGGCCAGGCCCCCACCACCCTTGCCAACACCCGCACGTAAGTTTCGATGCAGGGCAAGGCGGCGACCAGGAGGCAGCGGACGCCGTGCTTCCTGGTCATGGTGGGGAAGGGGCCCCGGCCACCCAGGATGGAACTGGAGGCAGCAGTCGGGGCGGATGACACGGCACGCGGGGGGGCGGCAGCGGCCACCTAGGCATATGCTCTGGGAGCTGTGGTCGGTTCGCCCCTGGAGCTGGTGGGGGGAACAGCAGGGGAAGGAGAGGCTGCGGCGGATGTTGGGGCCACAGTAGGCAGGGCAGTCTTGGCCGTGGGAGGTTTGGCCTTCGGGGCCGGGCTTTTGCCCTTCTTCCCCCCCCCCCCTCCCCACGTCCCTTTTTTCCGGCCGAGGTGGAGGCTGCTCCCAGTCCTGGGGGAGCGTCGGCCGTGGCAGTGGCAGAGCTTGGGCTGGGGGTTGGGAGGTCAACCGCAGCATTCTTTGGGCCCGGTGGCAACGGGGGCATCGGGGGATCGACAGGGGCAGGAGCTTCCTTCATCGTGAAAGGAGGGAGGAGTCACAGATGGCAGAAGGGGGGTGAGTAGGAGTAGGAGTCAACCGCTCCTCCCCACCGAACAACGGGCAGGAGAGGAGGGCGTCAGTGAGGGGGAGAAAGGAAGGGTACAGGTTTCAGGAAGGGACAACTGAGGAAGGGGTGGGGGTTTAGCAGCCTCTCCTCCCTGCTGAGGCTGTGGCAGAGGAGGAGGGTGCTGTTGTAGGGGGAGGGACATGCGAGGGAAGGGGGTTTGCAATTGGGGAGGGAGGGAAAAAAAGGAGGGGGGGCAACCACTCCCTCCCGCTGACTGATTGCAGGGAGGGAGGGTTCTACCAGTGGTGGATATGAACAGGGAACCGAGGGGCCAGCAACCACTCCTCCCTGCTGAGGCTGTGGCAGAAGAGGAGGGCGCTATCGCGGGGGAAGGACGTGGGAAAAGAGGGGGGGCGCGATTGGGGAGGTAGGGGAAGGCAACCACTCCCTCCCGCTGACTATTGCAGGGAGGGAGGGCACCAAGAAAGGCGGGCTGAAAACGGGACACCGAGGGCCCAGCGACCACTCCTCCCTTTAAGGTTGGAGAAAGAGGAGGAGGGTGCTGGCAGGGCAGGCAGGGAGCAAGGCAATATGTGCAGGGCGGGGGCCGGCTCCTCCGGCTGCACTGGGATACTGAGGGGACTATAGGTCAATGAGAAGGGTGCAGTGTACTAGGTGGGGAGGGCTAACTAAAAAGGGGGGGACAAGCGCTCGGGGGGGAACCTGGGTACTCGGGGCAACAGCAGGGGACTTTTGGGAGGCTGGGGGAGGATAGAGACACTGAGGAAGCTAGGGACAGGAAGAGGCAGGCTACAACTGGGAGGGGCAGGGCACATACCACAGGCTAGCTTGATGAGGGCGTGGCAGGTAAGAAGCTCTGGGGCTGGTGTGGTGGGTAAGGAACCTTAGGAAGGAAGGGGAAACCAAACTGGGCTAGTAGGGCAGGGCAGGCTGCTAAGGTAGGATGGGGCAAGCAGGAGTGGAGGAGGGGGGCAAGCAGGGGTGGAGGAGGGGGGCAAGTCCAAGGGGATGGGGAGGGAGCACACCTACGAGTGCTTGTGGGGCTTGACCTTGCCAACCGCAGGCAGGAAGTGTCTGGCCACAGTGGGATCGCCTCATGGGTTTGCTGGCTGTATTGTCTGTGGGACCGACTGCTGCCTTGCACGTGCAGGCATTCCTGTGTGCTGTGTGCAGCGGTCCTCGGTGTGTGTGGGGTCATGCCTGTACCCTTGTGGCTAGTTTGCTTCTAACTAGGTGCACCATCTCCTGAGCCTGGCAGCAGGATCCCAGGCATGTTCTGGGGCTGCCTGCTGTGTCCACGTGCCGCACCCTTCCGCTCCACGAGGTTGCATGTGCACAGACTGCAGCACTATATGCTGCCAGAGCAATCAGAGTGACACTCACCGTGTGTGTGTGTGTGTGTGTGAGTGAGAGAGAGAGAGAGAGAGACATTGACAACTCACCTGAAGATCCCTCCCAGGCCTGGCTGGTGCTCACTGGCTCCAGGGACAGGGTCACAGTCCCTGGCTCCTGCTCCTCTTCCAGCTGGGGCTGGCCCTGGCCCTAGCCCTCTGGCTCATTCTCAGGGGCAACCTCTGGGTGGACGACAACTGGGGTGTTGAAGCCAAAGTCCACCATGATGGTGGGGGGAAAGAAGTCACCCCCCCAAGATGTGGTGGAGCTCCTGATAGTAGGAGCAGATGTGGGGTCCTGTCCTATAGCACGTGCAGCACTCAGTGGTCCTGATGTACCCCTGATGGAGTTCCTTTTCCATGGTCTGGACAGAGTGACCTCGTTCCATCAGGGATATGGTCATGGGAGAAAAAATCTCAGGGTTCTGACGCTTGGCCCAGGGATACTGGAGCAGCAACTCCTTGCCCCACAACTCCAGGAGGGTCGCTATCTCCGGGCCAGAGCATGCAGAGTGTGCCTTTTTGTCCCCCTGGGGGGAAGGGATCCTGGGACCCCAGGGCTGTTCCCTGGAAGGTCTTGGGGAGCTTGCTGCTCAGCCATTTCTGGATGAGACAGAGCTGGGTGGTGCAAGGACCTGCTCTCTGCAACTTCCTGCCACAAGGTTTGTCCTGGGTGCCTGCTGCTTTGAGGGGCCAGCAGACAGGAACTATAGCATTCTGATTACCTTGGTTGGAGTGGCCACGAGGCCACCTGTGATGGGGCGCCTCTGCCCCGCATTTGGGGAAGCCGCGAGCTGAAGAGCAAGGGGGGGGAGGGTCCGGGAAGAGAAGGAAGGCCCCAGTTGGGAAGCAGCTCGGGCAAGAAAGGGAAGCAGAGTGGGAGATGCAGTGTGCCCGACGCCAGAGGCATCCGCAGATGACGTCACCTGCAGCGTCACGCTGGGAATGCCAAGAGGCGGGGGGGGTGGAGACGTAAGGGGGATGGCGTCTCTACATGCACCGGTGGGCAATTTAAGAGGGTGTGGGGAGCCTGAAGAGGAGATGTTGGAGAGGAAGGCCCGTCTAGAGGGCTCGGACCAGGGGACGGCAGCGGTGAGTCCTGCCCCAAGGCAGCGAGCCAGAGCTAGATCTGGGGACAGGGGAAGAAGTGGCCCAGGGCAGAGCTGTGGAACCCGTGAGTGGAGGGGTTTAGGGGCTACTGCCCCCGCCGCTGTGCAGGGATAAAACTCCCTGCCTTAGGGCCCTGGGTTGGGGCTTGGAGAGAGGGTGGGCCCATCGCTGAGGTGACTCGAAAACCCCGCCAGGGGCTAAGCCACAGGGCATTTGACCATCAGTCCAGATGGCAGAAGTGTGAGAGTGGACACAAACATAGGCTGTAAACGGTGAGACTGAGGGGACCGGAGCCGCAGCGGGCAGCGCCATGGGACTGTTGGAACACTGTGGAGAGGGGAGACTTGGCACATGACCTATGTTTTCCCCTCCCTCTCCCCCCCGGAGGCCATTTCTTGCACAAAACCCCCTGTTGCCCGTCCACACACACCTTTTTGTACATGAACTTTTGCGCAAAAAGGAGTTATTCCTTGTAGAAGGAGAAATACCTACACTACAAACCCCCCTCTGTTCTGTCAATTTACTTGCACAAAAACACACTTGAGGTGTGGACGCTCCGTGGCTACATCTAGACTGGCATAATTTTCCAGAAATGCTTTTAACGGAAAAGTTTTCCATTAAAAGCATTTTCAGAAAAGAGCGTCTAGATTGTCATGGACACTTTTCCGCAAAAGCACCTTTGCAGAAAAGCGTCCGTGGCCAATCTAGACACGCTTTTGCGCAAAAAAGCCCCGATTGCCATTTTTGCGATCGGGGCGCTTTTGCGCAAAACAAATCTCAGCTGTCTACACTGGCCATTTTGCACAAAAGGGACTTTTGCCCGGATGGGAGCAGCATAGTATTTCCGTATTGCCTCACAGGTACCCAACATCCTTTCCATCTGAGAGGGTAATTAAGTGGGAACTGCAGACAATGCTTGTTAATGGATCTCCAGCCCCTCCATTCTCTCCCATAAAATGAAATACTCTAAGCCTTTGTTATTACTACTTAATTATTATTAATATGTATGGCAGACTATAGCTGCCCTTCACATGTCATGTTTCCTTCCCTGTATCCCCTAAAATTAGTTTCATGGCCCTAAAGAGGCTTACAGAAGAGCTCTATTTGCCTCAGAAGTCTGAGGCAAATTTACCCTGGCTGGAAGTGGGGAGCCAATCTTAGTACTCAGTTTTAATGCTGAATATGACTGTAGTGTCTACATGCATCTATCATTTCATGAACCCTGATGGTAGACTCTAAATAAAGTCATATAGTAAATGTCTTTGCCTCAAATGTCTTTGGCATTTTCGGATACATCCCTTTTTCCTCACACCCAAATAACAACATCTGTTCTCTAGCAAAGGGTCGTTCCATCATCTTCTGGCATTCAGGGCTCAGCAACGTTTCTCTTTGCACATAACATGCCCCCCCCCCCCCTTCTTTTCAAAAACTAATATAGAGGAAAAACAGATTTGTACTTTAATTCCTGTTCAGTCTGTACTGTGTGACCATCCTTGTTACAGCTATAGGGCTTTGCTGCTCCCTTCTGCTGCAGCAGATGGCACTCTTGATCCTTCTCAGTTGAAGCCTATTTTTTAAACTCTTAGGAGATCAACATAGTGCCACCCCACACAGCAGCAGTTTGCTGGCTTCAATCATCCCCAAGTAAGCCATGAATGTTGCAGGTTTCAGCTTTGGTATGTCTCTGTGGAAAAAAACCAAACAAAGTATGCCCTTTTAAACAAGGGATTATTTTTGGCAATATACAGAAAAAAAAAAACAGTAGCTGGACTGTGCCATGCTTTTTAGATTTTTATTCACTAAAGTAAACATCAAACCTGCCATCTGGTTCAGCCTTACCTTACAACTTTTGGAGTCACCCAGGTGCACAATTATGTAACTGCAGAAAGTGCCTTCCATAAGTCATTGGTCCCACAGAAGGAGAATATGGGCAGTGTCCTAGCCCTTCTGGAATCTGTATGGACAGCAGTATTATTTCAGGATAACTGGCATTACTCCAAAATAACGTAGTCTGTGTCTACAATACAAACAGTTATATCAATATAATGTGGAAATAATATCAAGTGGGAGGACTTCTGACTTCTGTAACCCTCATTTTACAAACAGTAAGGGAAGTTGGAGGAAGAGTGCTCTCTCGGACTTCCTGCTGTGTAGACAGTGCCAAAAGCTGAAATAAGCTATTTCTACTTCAGCTACACAATTGACATAGCTCAAATTGTTTAGCTAATTTGGGTTTTAGCCCTGCTGTGTAGATGTGCCCTATGAGTAGTTAAGATGACTTCAGTGGGGCCAGGGTGTGTCTAGACAGCAACCTTATCTTGGAATAAGCTACACAATTTGTGCAGCTTATTTTGAAATAGCCTATTTCAAGACATCCTTTAACCCTCATGAAACAAGGAATCCCAGAATGGCACTAAAAATGTGGAACAGCTCTTCTGGGATACCTCCAGTATTCCAAAATAGCTCCGCTGTCTGGACATACAAAAGATGAAATCCTGGGGTATCTTTCTCTATAACACTACTTTTTGTTTGACTGCAGAAGCCAGACTTACTTCATAATCTTTATATCTGTAATGATTTTTACAGTAGCTACTTGCTGGATTTGCAGTTGGCAGCCACCTGCTGAAATTTGCAGGAGACAATGTTTCTGGGGGGAATGGAAGCCTGATCAACATATAAAGGACAATGTTTTACATATGTGCTTTTGAAAATGTTATTTTCACCCATCCTATCGTTGCTTTCCACAAATCTAGATCAGAAATGTCAGCACCAGGAAAGGGATAAATCTTTCTTGTGGTTTTACTTGTCACCTGTTTGTTACAGATATAAGTGCTAGTTTGTAAAAATAAAAACCTCAACCAGAAACCTAACTATATAAAAACCCCATAGCTCTAGACTATAGAAGTCTTAGTTGAAAAAAATTGGGGGAAAGTGGTTAACACTCAAGCCTCTATAAAATGTGCCTATAAAAACTTGTGGGTGCCTCAATCACAACCAACTCATGCACACAGCTACAACTTTTGTTCAAATAGGTGGAGGGGGTCACTTCCACCTTTTGCAGAGGTAGCTCAGCTAAGAAGAAACTAATTGTTTCCTCCCCGCCCCCTCTTTGAAAAACGATGCCTCCCATAAACTCTACAAAAGTTCTAAATGCAATGAAAAATGTGAAGTGGTGAGGACCCCCACCTACGTGGGTGGTTGAAAGCATTCACTCTGAGCCTGAGCTGATCTTTGGCGCATTGGTGATGAACAACACCGTTAGATGGTGCTGTAGCTCTGTTAATAAACTCCATAGTATCTCGAATTTGTTTTCTGGTTTGGGGTTTTTTTTTTTAAGTAATGCTAAGATGTCCTGCCCACATTGATCCAGTCGGCAACTTTAACCTGAACTGTGGCCCAGAAAATCCTTCACTATAAGTAACTTGTAAACTGCCATGAGCATTTTGGGAACAGAATGCCTCAATAAATCTATTACTTTGTTGTGCAATGTTGGAAGTTTGCATTGTTTCCTCTGATTAATTATGGCAAAAATAAACTCGCACGATCGAGCCTGTGAGACATTTCAGCCTGGGTTGAATCACGGGCTCAGGAAAAGCCTTGGAGACTTCTAAATAGCCCTGCTCCGAGACTTTAAAGGGTAGGTTACATTTACTTGCTAGAAGCTTTTGGTCCTACATTGGCTGCTATAAACTGCCCGTGATTAATGGCCTGGTAGCCTGTTATTGCACAGCCCTGTCAAATTGGTTACTATAGGAGAGAACAGGGTAAGAAATAACTAATTTTGATCTTGTCCCCCTTTCCCAGAGAGGGACCATAACAGTGTTGTTTTATGTAATAGTGTTTATTTCACACGTTACCCATGGAGAATAGCAAATACATTCTCTACATCTGTCACCAGTCCAGAATGCAAGATAAGAAACTCAGAGTTAAACACCAAGATTTTACATTCACGCTATGGAAAACAAGGGGAATACAATGCCCTTATGCAAAAAACCGTATAAAAATAACTCTTCAATTATGCAAAAACGATGGGAAACAGTAAAAATCTTAAATATTGATATTTATCTTATTCTACACACAGCACTTATAATTAGACCAGGCACGATTGCACTTTTCCTCTGAGTTACATTCAAGTATAAGGCAGTCCCCGCGGGGACTTGAGTGTCAGATTCCCTGCCGGCTGCAGACAACCAGAGGGAGCTAGTCCCGCAGCCCAGCGGCCAGGGCAGGCAGGGACAAGTCCCCGTGTGTCCGAGATCCAGGGTTTGCAACGTCAGTGGCAGCCGAAGCAGCCGCAGCGCCGTGTGATGTGGCATGGCCAGAGAGAAGGGGCCAGCCGTGAGCTCTCCCGTAGCGCCACACACCTTCTGAGGGGCTCGGCGCCGCTGGCGGGTCCGGCCCGGCAGGTGCCGAGCGCCTCTGGCGGGGGGAGGCAGCTGCCGCCTCTGGGAGGGTCAGTCCAAGGCCCAGCGGGTGAGCGTCCTGCTTCCCCGCTCGGTCTCCGAGGCCTCTGCCCCGGGGGTTCCCTGATGCCGAATCCGCTCTCCGCGGCGGGCCAGCGCGGTGCTGGGCTGCAGTTCTAAGTCATGCGGGCGGGGGCGCGGGGCTGCGGCGGTACCCAGCCTGGCTGGCCAGGGCTTGCGGCGCCCGGGGCTCGCGTCCGGCGAGGGGCTGGCACAGAGCGCCGCCTGCGGCCGTAGCCCTGCGGGCTGATCTTGCCCGGGGGGGCCGCGCCGTCCTTGTCCTTGTCCGTCAGCTGGTAGATCTGATGGGCCAGCTGCTGGATGGTGCAGGTGCCGAACCTGCAGCCCAGCCGTAGCGCCTGGAAGTGGGGGAAGCTGCTGGTGCTGGGCCGGTAGCGCTTCACTCGGATGCGGGCGTCCGCCGGGCCGCTGCGGGGCACAGAGAGAAAGGAGGCGTGAGAGGAGCAGGGGTTGCAAAGGGACAGCGGGACTCCAAGCGGAGGGAGCCGGCTCCGGGGCGCGGGAAGCTAGGGCTCAACCGCGCCCGCCGGGGAGGGGGGTAAGCAGTGCACGCCTGGCTACCGCCCCGAGCGCCCGGCGGAGGTGACCGCGCGGTCTGAGGGATGCTGCTATTCCAGCGTACCCGGGGCTCAGGTTCCCGGCTCTGTGCGGCTTCCCACCGCACACTTGCTCGCCTCCCGCCAGCTGAAAGCGGGCGAGGCCGATGCCGGATCCCAGGGGATTTTACCGCCCCCAAGGGGGGAGATCTGGGACTCAGGCGGACTTGCGAGGAGTTACCTGGGAGGCGATACTCGGGGATCCTCTTTCACGTCCTGCGGCCGGATGAGAGGCTGCCCGTCAGCTGCTACCGCTAGCTCGCTGAACGTGCCGGCCGGGTTGGCATCGCGCTTGGCCCGGCTCAGGGCCCATTTGGTCCATCTGCAAGAAGCAGCAAAGGGGGGGGGGGGTAGCGTGAGCCCACAGCCGAGCCAGACTAAGCACAAGCTGGGGGCTAACGGGTCTGCCAGCGCCGAAGGGGTGTTGTCTGGCTTAGGCACCGTGCTAGTCGCAGAGGAGTTTACACCTCCGGCTCTAGGATGCAGCCCGCTTGGCTCGCGTTGGAGCCATTTCGCAGCCTGGCCGGAGGAACACTTCGGACGAGAAACTTACTTTCTTTTGAATTGCGAAGCGACGTCTAGCCTCGTAGCATCCGCCCCAAGGAAGGTCACAGATCCGAGACAGAAGAGGGTTACGTGAACAAATCTCATTCTGGCTGAAATCCTGGTGGCGAGGATACAAGAAAGGTGTCACCGGGCCATACTGACACTAGCTGTATTCAGTTACAGGGACTCTACGCCTCTGGATGGTCCCCAGTCGCCGGGGACTTGGGGCGGGCGCGCTAAACTAATATTTGCTGAGCAGTTTATCGGAGAGTAAACAAGCGAACCTCCAAAGTTTGCTTTTGTCAGACACTTTACTTGAGCACGTAGCCGAAGGCAGAAAATTGTTGTCAAAATACCCTAAATTAGGATGTCATTAGAAAAAGCTTTCTACTTATTTTAAAGCATGCAACAAATTCCCCTACCACGCTATATTTAATTGCATTTGCTTGTAACCCTTGACAGCTCAGCTTTCTTAACTCGCAAAGAAAACTATGTTACGTTTACTCTGCAAGCTACAAATGAAACCAACAGCCAGTGCAAACTCATCAGCATAACTTCATGCATTTTAAAAAGTAAACCAGATCTGGTAACTACTTGTGCACCCACACTTAATTCCTCTTTTTCAAAGCTCCATACCTGATGATAATGATAATCCACTGAGAAAAGTCTTTGTATAATACCGACCCCAAGTAATAGTTTCCCCTCCCCCCCGAGCCTCGCTGCCTCTAGAAACTCTCCTCCGCGTCACTGAAGTAACCACTGACTGTCCTGCGCTCCACTTCACATTTATATAGAGCAACGCCGCTGGGAAGGGGGAGGAGCTTCGTATGACTGCTCTGACACTTTCTGCCCCCATCCCTCTCCGACCCATGCACGTCTAATATTAATCATACTGCCGCAATGAGTATGGATCGGGGCAACCAATGCTAGGGCAAAAGTAGGAAGATTAGCAAAACAAATCCCGGACAAGCTGTTAGCGTTGTGCTAATTATCAAAGGAATTTTTAGGTGTGGGTTCTTAGTCATTGCATGCTGCAATGTTCATTACAATTTACAGTATCTGCTATATTGATGATTCTGCATTATACTCGGAACACCGTACCTATATAGGATAGTATATACTATATAGTTCCCATCACAGAAAATAAACACTATAGATAGACGTTTATAGATGTATTGTAGCTAGACCTAGTAGTGTTCAAAATCCATGCAAGTGCAGCCAGTCAAATTTTAAATATATATTTGGAAAATGTGAAATGCAAAGGATAGTTTTAATGAAGAACAGGCTTTGTTACATAAGTAAGTAAATGAATACATCATCCAATAGTTGTATTTATTACCCACTCTAGAGCATGTTTCTCTCTTTTTGATTGTTTTAATGTAAGCTGACATTTGGATATTGTTAAAACATTAAGTTAAGAACAAACATTCAAAGGTTCAAACAAAGCAAATTGTACTGCTATGGAACTAGATACACGGCTATCTAAAATACTAAAATCTATGCATTTTAAATATATGTTTATATAAGGAAAGAGTTGTCATGTGCTGACCCTAATCCTACAAACACTGAAACGTGTTTAACTTCAGTCAGGGTAGCAAAGTTAAGCACGTGCATGTTTGCCGGATCGGGACCCTTCACCATAGCCAGAAAAATATAGCTGTTTTACAATAGTGTGTGATAACTTTACTGTGAACATTTCAGAGGTTTTAATTTCTTTTTTCTCTTTTTCCTTCTGATTCTTTTTACTATAAAATATTTTACTCTGTGCCAGAAGGAACCAGATTTATCCGCTGATTAAGTGAGGCCTAGTATTGACATTTTCCCAGAAGACCCTTTGGTGTTTCTTGCCACTTTTGCCATTGAGAAATATTGAAAACTAGAAACTGGATTGAGACTCCCCAGAGTCTTAATTCACAGTCCTGGCGAGAGAAACTGTATTTAGGAAATCAGGTGTGTATAGGTGTGTGATGCCGTCTCTCTAGGTAACTGTGGCATGTATCACACTTGCAAAGGGATGTGGATGTGAGCTTTTCACAGATTACTCAGTCTAAAGTAATCCCTCCCTTGCCAGCAGCGTCCAGAGCAAGCATTCATGTCTCGCAGCAGCCCCACTGCTTTGGGGATAGACTGCTAGGCTACTGCCAGTAAGGTAGGTGGTTAGGGCATTGCAGGTGCATTTTCCGGGTTAATTATTCTCCCTGAAGTTGCAATGCAGCTACTGCAGTGAAGGCAGATAGGTCGTCCACTTCCAAACACATTTGATCTTTCTCCAGAAAAAGTGGAAAGTTTCCATATTGGGATTTTAATACAATTTCAGGGCTTAATCCTGCAAGCATTCAGGAATCTGTGTGACTTCATTCAGTAGTTTCATTTCCTTTTACCCAAACTGTCCCAAGCCAGAGTTAAATAATGCAGTGATAGTTAAAGGCTCAGCAGAGGAAGGAAATAATTAAGAAGCACATGAGAGAGAAAAGGAATGAAAGGAACATATCACTAAAAATTGCTCTGACAAATTAACATACTTTCAAATGATCATTTATGCAGTTAAAGCTCCAGTGCCTCCTACCCATTTGCTTAAAACCTCCCTTAATCATCAATAAAACATTATTAAGTTTCTTTTTCTGAGAAGGCAGGATTTATTGTAATGGGTATTGCTTTGTTTTCATATTATTATAATCTTCTGCAATTCCAGTCAGATAACACATTTCCTCAATTGTGGAAAATCTCTAATTAAAATTATTGGCCAAAGAGAAATTCCATTCTTATAATTTTAGAAACTATACAGAAGAGTCCTACCTGGAGACAAGATTTGTAATAAATCACTCACACTCTGTGTCACTCAGCAGTGTCATGCTTAAAAGTCTGTTCTTTACAAACACCATTTCAGTGCTGCAATGTATAAATCATTTTATACACATTTATAAATCAGCCTAACTTGGGATTGAAACTCGGCACTCACTTTATCAATCTGGGTAGTTTCTGAAAAGGGCTGGGACAGGTAAAGCTGATTTTAGTTCTAACGTGAAAACTTTCTGATTTCATATGCTTGTTTTCTGAATTCACATGCTTGTGTCCTATTAAAGTGACTTAGAAGTTGAACTAAAGATATGAAAGTAAGTATACACACACACACAAAGAGTTTAAACGTGAGCTGTAAGCACTGGGTTTGTACACAGAGTGATAGTGCCTTTTTTATTTTGAAAATGATTTCTTAAATAGACAAGTTACTTGCACGTCATAAAAAACAGAGACAGGAAGTTCCTTGTAAGTACTGTATTATTTATAATATATTTTGGAGGCAACATAATTAAATACAATAGAAAATATTATTTTTTCCTATGATATGTCCATTCTCCCATAAGTACTATTGTTAATTGGGAAACTCGCTGGTCTGGAGGAAGGAGTTCTAGACTGCATATTATGACATATGCAGTTTTAATCTGTTACTGACTTGCTGTTGACCTTGGGCAACTCACTTCAACTTCTCTGTATCTCAGTTTTCCTGTATGTACAATTGGATTAACAGTATATGCCTTCTTTGCAGGGAGATAGTGAGGATTAGTGTGTGTTCGTACAGCACTTTGAATAGGTAAAGTGCTAAGTAGCATTATTGTCCTGAGACTTTCTCTAAAATTTCTGTGCATCAATGGGAAGATAGAGTTTTGGCCAAATTCCACATGACTTATGCAAGAAAATTTCCCCTTAAAGTCAGTGGATGCAAGGAGTATGGAAGCTGCCACTTAAGTATGGCTTGATGTTACTATGATTAAATTTAAATGCAAATTGTTATATTACATATTAAAGTGGCTTTGAAGTTGAACTAAAGATATTAATGTACGTATTCTATACTAAGTAGTGTGTAAAATCCCAGCCAAAATCAAAGTGAAGAACTCTTATTTTTAGGTTTATTGCTTTTCAGTTAATCAAGGCAAACATATTCAAAAGTGACTAGTGATAGTAGGTGCCTTGAATTTTAGGTGCCTAACAAGAGATAATGGCATCTGGTTTTCACAAAGTGGTGAGAATCCAAAAATTGAGGCACCCAAATATCTTTAGAGACTTTTGAAAATGTAGGGCCTGGGACTTCTCCATAATATTCAACATCTGGAATGTCCCATCTATAATGTAAGTCCACCCAATGTCCTGAGAACTCTTTTTCATATCCAGGAAGAACAGGATGAGTTTCTCTCCCTCCCAAGGAGGAAATATGATCTCAGTATTGAGGAGTTGGACAGGGAGTCAGTAAAATTAGTTTCAATTCTTCCCTCTCCTATAGATTTCCTCTATGACCTCAGGCAAGTATCTAATCTTATCTATCTAGTCCCTTGTCCTCATTTGCAGTGGGTACTATTACTGGATGATACAGATATACAGAGGGTTACTCCATAAATATTTGGGAGATGGTCAGATACTATGATGATGGTGACCATCCAGGTAGTTTAGTTCAAGGTGAGTTAAAATTAAGATGTGCTTTTTCTTTTGATTGACTGTTTTTAAGTCATGCCACTCTGTGCTGTGATCCCACTAGATTTTGCAAGCTAACCAAGGTTTGGCTTTGTCTGTTTGGATGGGAGAGGCATAAATAGTGAGGTACTGTTAGTAGCAGTGTTGGTGAAATCCTCAGTATATTTTTTTCTCTTAGGTGCACACTGAATTAATTATCCCAGTAAAGTCCTATGTAACACTGACCTGCTTTGAGGTGTGCTCTCAAATGAAGTGCAGAAGTAGAGGTTCCCAAATTTGTTTTGATAAAATAATTCCAGGGCATTTTTTTGTAAAAGTAGAAATGTTAATCCAAAACTCCTAGTCAAATTCCAAACTTGGTGATTATATTCTGTCTGTATGAGCTTCCCCTGCAGTTTCAATTGTACAGAATACTATTCTGTCACTGTTGAAAGCTGCTCTGTATTCTTGTTGAGCATGGTCAAACAATTGCTGTGTTTCACTTTAGTGGGGACTCATTGATCCCAATTCACACAGATGATTGATTAACTAAAGCATACCTTTTTTGCTATTTCAGCAATATTTTTCTTCCAAAGATCTCAAACTAGTAAAAGGATACTATTTTAAGACTTTTTATCCCTACATTTTTTAAACAGCTCTTTTGGTTTCAGTCATTAAAATCCATGAGGACGATACTGCTAAAATCTTGCACGCTACTTTTAAAATGTATCATTTAAATTTTTTCTTGCTTCTCTAATGCTCAGGGAGAAGCAAAATAATCTAATCAGATCCCCAAAAGTTCTTTTTCTCTAAGAAGTTATGTAATATTACAGATTCGTCTTATACTGTTGTCTTTTTTACTGACACTTACACTGCATTTTATTAAGTCTAAATCTTGCTACATGATATTGGAATGATTAATTGCCATAAATAATATAAGCTGCTGCCCTCTGCTGGAAAGTAAACAAGCAGGAGGATTTTAATCATCCATACAATTGTGTTCTATATTAGAAAAGTGTTGCTTCTAATTATACCTCTTCTGAATGTAAAGTGTAGTTATTCAATATCTGACATATGAAAATAAAGTTCATAAATAAAATATGTTTGTTACTGTATTCCATATTCTGATTTATGGTGGTGTGATTAGAAATAAATCCAGTGGTAACGTAACTGAACTGAACAATGATTCATATCACTTACTGCTGCAGATCCAACTATCCTGCTGTTGAACATGCCTATTTTGGGCATACACTCAACCAGTTAATCAAGCAATGTCTTGTCAGACACACTACATTTCAGCAAAATCTTTGCATCACCCAGTAGGCCAATTAGGCTTTGGGGTAAGATCAAAAGTTGTCAGTCCTACTTACACACTATAAATAGCATCCTGGAATCTTCCACTTAACAGTAAATGAGCTCTGTAGGCTCTTGAAGAATAGCATTTTGCTAAGGTGTCACAGAAATGGGTAAGCAGAAGATCAAAAATATTAAATTAAAGAGATACTGCCCATGAGTCACACCTTCCTGATGAGGATTTAAAGTGATAACTACTTGATTTTTTCCTCCTTGGGTGCTAGTGCCTAAGCTGTACTCCACATGGAAAGTGACATATGTGGGAGAGGAAAGCACAGTTGGAAAACCTGTTAATAAATATGTACGGAAACAGGATTTCAGGGTACATCAAGATTTCAATCCAATATGGTTAATAGCATTTAGGCCAGGCCTAGTCAGGCAGCCTGTTCTCTCTTTCTCTTTCTCTTTCTCTTTCTCTGGGAGCATCTACACAACTGGGTTTAACTCCAAATAAGCTACACAAATTGAGCAACATCAATTGTGTAGCTTATTTTGAAATAGCTTATCTCGAAATTGGGAGTGTCTACACAGTACTTATTCTGAAATAAAGCACTCCTCCTACGATTTCCCTTACTCCTTGTGGAATGAGGGTTACAGGAGTTGGAGTAAGAAGTCCTCCAGCTTGACAGTATTTTGGCCATTATTTTGAAATAACGGCCTGTTGTGTACACACGGACTGTTATTTCAAAATAATGTTGCTGAGTATACGTACCCTCTCTTCCCCTCTCTCTCTCTCTCTCTCTGGCTATGTCTATACTGCACTGTTCTTCTAGAAAAACTTTTCTACTTCTTTTTTCGGAAGAGGCTTTTCTGACAGTTGGCCCATCTACACCGGGCCAAATGTCAGAGCCCCCCCCCCCTTTTTGGAACATCCCTTCTTCCTCATAAAACAAAGTTTACAGGGATGCCAAAAAAGCGTGTGTGCTCTTCCGAAAAAAAATTCGGAAAAGCAGATGCATTCCCTGGACGCAGCAGAGTTTGGTATCCTGGAAAAACTCTGCAGTGTAGACATAGCCTTTCTCTCTTATACACACAGACTTTCTCCCAGATTTCCCTGCTGACTTTATTGCTAGAGATAAGTCAGTTTAAGCATAACAGTCATATAGTTACTAGAAAAAACTTAAAGGTCTTGGTGAATGCTGTGCCATTATAACTGCACTCAGTTAAGGAAAGCTTGCTTCCTGCCGCACTGTTGCATGTTCCTAACATCCAAAAGAAAATGTAAACAGGAAACTTCCTGGAAATTCATAGTCACTATAAATTCCATTCTTGAGAAGCTACTCAGGGAGGCTATTTTAAGGCAATACTGTGATAGTTCCTATTAAGGCGTTTATTTGGCATAGACTGAATTTATACATGCATCTGCAAAATATTATATAAAACAAAGAGGACGATGTGCTTCACTGCACATTTCATAACAGAAAAAAATCCGAACCCCATATTTAGGTGTTGAATTCGGTCAGGGAGGATATTTTAGAAAGACCCTTAGCTACCTTTTTTGTAGTTTTCATGAGCTAAACTAAAAATGCGTCAATAAATATAAATAGGAGGAAAGAACAATGTTGTCTTGTTGCAGTCTTTATCAGATTATGGAGCATAATCTTTGGGTGGGAATTTTGGAGAGAGACATGACTGGTTTTGCATGCACTAGAAGTGCACGGGTAAACTACCTGCCTGCAACCCTTTGAAATAGGAAGAAGCCAAGCTCAAGTTCAAGCGCCGAGACCAAGCACGTTTATTTTGGGAGAGAGCTTTACATATGCACTGGTCTGCTCGTGCCGCGTGTACTCGCAAATGCAAACAGGGTGGGAAGCCGCTGCACCCCGCCACAGCCTGTGTGAAATTGACAATAGCCTCAACAGAGCCCCGCAGCACCGCGCCGCGTGCGAACTGTAAACCCCGCAGCCCACGCCCAGCCCAGGCCGGGTCATAGCACAGCGGCTGAGGTAGCGCGCAGGCGCATAATGCGCCTGGGCGTCCAACATGGCTGAGGTGCTGCTCTTGTTGGAGCAGGGGGCAGGATGCTGAGCGTCCGAGCGGCAACAGAGCCTCAGTAGTGGCGGGGGCCGAGGCGGGCCCGGCTCGGCCATGGCTAGGCTGGCTGACTATTTCATTGTGGTGGGCTATGGCCACGAGAAGCCAGGTAGGTGTGGCGGTGTGTAACGCTGCCGCCCCGCGCGGGGCTGGCCTCCCTTGCCAGCCCTGCTGTCACGCTGGCACCCAGGAGAGGAGGCGGTGGGGCCGCGCGTGCCAGAGGCTGTTGGGGGAGAGGGGCGAACTGGCGGGCAACGCTACAGTTTTTGTGCAGGTGGTTGGTGGAGTCAGGCGGTTGCTTTCATGAAGGGGGTTCGTGGCTTGCCAGTGGCGGGATGGGGGATTCTTCTCCTCCGGCGGAGCCAGGCAGGCAGGTTTGCCTCAGAACCTTCCCAGAGCACGGACACGTGCGGAGTGGCTATCGCAGTCTGTCAGTGAAAATAGAAATACACCAGTAACCCCCCCCCCCCCCCCAAGCTCCTGTCATATCCTGAGCTAATCATGAATGACGCAGGGGAATGGTCATTGTCAGGACTAGGAAGAGGTCTGATCCCGGCACTAATTTCACATAGTGGATGCAGGCTTTTGTGCTATATAGAAGCCATCTTGATCATTTGGATGAGGGAAATTATGAAAAAGAGACTTTAAATGGCTCATAATTTTCATCATATAAACCATCAGAGGGGTAGCTGTGTTAGTCTGTATCTTTAAAAACGTGTAGTCCTTTGGCACCTTAGAGACTAACAAATATATTAGCTTTTGTTTATTAAAACAGCCATTTTTAACAACATTTATTAAAAATGTTAGCTTAACCTGAATCCCCAGATAGAATTCTTGTTTGTTATTTTATGAGGTGTATTCACTGTAAGGAATAATATTTTTATTGTTCCTTTCTCCTACCTCTGTGTGTGTGTGTGTGCGCGTGTGTGTGTGTGTGTGTGTGTGTTGTGTGTTAAATGTTTTGTTTAGCAGAATAGTAAAGATAATACTAAAAGAAAGTTGGCTAAGTCAACAGGGATCTCCCCGGAAAACGACTGGGTTTATTGTCCTTGTTTGGGGACAAACAATTGTTAGTTATCACTTGCTGGAATGCCATTGCTGATATAGTGCAGATGACAATATGGAATTTTGTAGACTCTGTTAGGTTGCATCTGTTATAGAATTGTCACAACAAAGATGTTTTTGCTTCCCTCTGGTCAGAAGACAGGGAGAAACATTAGTTATGTTCTGTGTACAACCTTGCAGGCAAAGAAAAATCATATTTTGCTAATTAAATGAAATATATATTTTTCTCTCTATCATATTTGTCAATAATGACATGACATCACTTGTTTATGGATATTGCTGAAGGAGCTTTCAACTTTTATACTGCAGTATTTTACACTTTCAATTCAGTTGTCCACTGGTACACAAATACATACAGACTTGCCTTTCAGTGGATACTTTAGGGCGATCATTTAATAAGCTATTGTAATTAAGATGGATTTTAAATGATTAAGTGTTTTTTTAAATACCCAAAGCCACATCTAACAAACCCTATTTAAATCTTGTATTTGAGTCTGTATTAATAGATTCTCTAAAGGTAGTACTTAATCCATAGTTTATTTTATGTATTTTCAAAATATACATAGTAAGAGATTAGCATCTTTTTTCTTTAACATACAAATAAAATCTATTAATCATATGTATAAGATTGAAAGGCTTATATAAAAATCTGTCAATAAAAGATTTGGTGTCCTTTCTAGAATTCACACCATAATTGGGTCCTTCCATTATAACATATATATCGTCTTTTCTAATCCCAATGTGAAATTATAGATTTACAAAGCACTGTGAAGTGAAAATAGGGTGCAAGAAGCAAAGGGCAATAGAGTGGAAGATACAAGATATAGATTGCTTTTTACTAAAGGGATGCTGTCAACTTTGATATATTTGCTATATGAAGTAAATTGACTGATCAAACTTGGACAAATATCTGTAAAACCTGAGTGTTCAAACACTTAAGCATATGCATTATTCCGTTCACATCTTATTGACTTCTGGACTGCTACCTTGTGTGAAGTTCTAAATGTGCATAAGCGTTTCCAGGATGGGGCCTTAATCTGAAGAGTTTGTCTCCTGAAATAGTTTAAGCGACGAGGAGTCCTGTGGCACCTTATAGACTAACTGAAGTGTAGGAGCATAAGCTTTCGTGGGCAAAGACCCACTTCGTCAGATGCATGTAGAGGAAATTTCCAGAGGCAGGTATAAATATGCAGGCCAGGATCAGGCTGGAGATGACGAGGTGGATCCAATCAAGGAGGATGAGATGAGGCCCACTTCTAGCAGCTGATCTGGAGGTGTGAATTTCAAGAGAGCAGAAGCTGCTTTTGTAGTTAGCAAGCCATTCACAGTCTTTGTTTAATCCAGAGTTGATTGTGTCAAACTTAAAGATGAACTGTAGCTCAGCAGTTTCTCTTTGAAGTCTGGTCCTGAAGTTTTTTTGCTGCAGGATGGCTACTTTTAGATCTGCAATTGTGTGTCCAGGAAGACTGAAGTGTTCCCCTACAGGTTTTTGTATGTTGCCATTCCTAATATCAGATTTGTATCCATTGATTCTTTTACGTAGGGACTGTCCTGTTTGGCCGATGTATATAGCAGTGGGGCATTGTTGGCACATGATGGCATATATTACGTTGGTGGATGTGCAGGAGAATGTACCAGTGACAATGTCCTGCACATCCACCAACGTAATATATGCCATCATGTGCCAACAATGCCCCACTGCTATATACATCGGCCAAACAGGACAGTCAACACAATCAACTCTGGATTAAACAAAGACTGTGAATGGCTTGCTAACTACAAAAGCAGCTTCTGCTCTCTTGGAATTCACACCTCCAGATCAGCTGCTAGAAGTGGGCCTCATCTCATCCTCCTTGATTGGATCCACCTCGTCATCTCCAGCCTGATCCTGGCCTGCATATTTATACCTGCCTCTGGAAATTTCCTCTACATGCATCTGACGAAGTGGGTCTTTGCCCACGAAAGCTTATGCTCCTACACTTCAGTTAGTCTATAAGGTGCCACAGGACTCCTCGTCGCTTTTGCAGATTCAGACTAACACGGCTACCCCTCTGATACTTGAAATAGTTTAGACAGAGTAATCAAAAGTTAGGGTTTGCTGCGGTTTTAACACCTACTGTTCAAAATGTTTGAGAGAAAACAACATTCTCCAGCAGACTATGCAACACAGTGTTCTAAATTCCTTCACCCCCACATGCAATTTCATAATATGCAGAGTATGCAGACTGTTTTTTTCTTTTGTAAAATTCTGAAGTTGTTTTGGTGTATTTATTCCATTTCCTTCTACATGAAATAGGTAGGCCCAAAATATTTCTGTAAGAAACTTGTAATTATCCTTGATGGTTTAAATAAACTTGTGTGTAGACATTTTTCTTGTTAGTTTCTCTTTTAAAAAGGCATTTGCTTTGATCGGTTAAAAATCTAATTTAAGTGTAAAATGTTTGTATTTAACTTAAATGGAAAAAAACCTTTTACGCTACTTAATCTAAATGGTTTTAAATACTCACTATACAATTTAAAAATAATTAAAAACATTTAATATAGTTTAAGAAACCATTTCTGTAGTTCCTATTGGTAGAAAATACTCTGAACATCAGTGTTACAACACCTGATCCAATAGATATTTTTAAATGCTTTTGAAAAAAAGGAGAAAAATGCCATTTGTTAGTCTCTAAGGTGCTTCAGGTCTCTCTCTCTCTCTCTCTCTCACACACACACATAATAGAAATTAGGTTTTTTTATTTATTATTGTTTCTGTTTTACATAGCTCTCCCCAATTTAGTGTCTGAGTGCCACACAGATACTAACCAATTTATCCTCCTAGCACTCTGATGAATTGGGGAAGGGTTATCCCAACTCTGGAAGTGAATTTAGGCAAGAAGAAATGAGTGGATATACCCACAGTAGAAAAATCAACTGAAATTTCCCCTAATGGCAAGGCTATATTTCATGTTACAAAGACAAATCTATTTTGTCTGACACTTTATTCATAACAAACACATGCTGACAATTTTCCCATTTAATTTATTATTGGATGTTTCAGAATTATACATTTGAATATTTAAGGGCTGTGTCTGGCAAATGACGTTTGGAGTTTACTGTTGGTTTTTACTTCCTCGTAGGATTTATTTTCATTGTAATCCCCAAAGAAGCAATGTTTCATTTAAAATTAGTGTAGCTTCTATAATAACTTATTTTCCTTACACTTACTATAAAATGATTTTAATGCTGGTAAAAAGATGCTGTATTGACAATCCTGTTGATTTTTAAATCCTGTGTTGATTCATGAAATTGATAAAGCTGTTACATTATAAGCTTCCCTATGTCACCCTGATAGTGTGCCCAGGATTGATTTGGAGCTGCCATAAGTGTTTGTCACACATGGTAGATTAAGCTAGCTGCTTTTGATTTGATTTTTCAGCCTTTGTTAGTTGAAACTATAGCAGATATTCACTGACACAGATTGGCAGATATAACATGCTATCTAATTCTGCACCAGTTTAAAAAATCCATGGCAAGTATTGAAATGTTTGGATCCTGATTCTACATTTGACTGAGTACAGGTGCGCTTTTAGATAGATGCGTGCTGAAATTAGTAGGTCATTGTACCAGTGTCTGATCAGATGGAATTGGGCTGTGGCTTTTAGTGGGAGAGAGTGTCTGTACAGTTGCTTATTAACGGATGTCTTTATGCTTTATAATATTGAGTTATACAATCTAGCGGCCTTAAATAACAGAATTATTTTTATAGGTGTTGTATAGAACCTCTTACAACTTCTCTACTAGTAAGTATGTGACTTCCTGTGTGTGCACACTTAGTAATTGGTGAAAATTTCAAGAAGGAAACTTATTTTTGTGGACTTGTCCTATGATTACTATATTGTCGTTTCTACAATTGAATTCATGCATATACATCTTTGTGTTCCGGACAAGTCCTACTTATCTTGGTGGTACTCTGTGTGAATATTAAGAGCCCATATATCCAGATGGGAATCCTTGTACAACGGAATTGAGCTTGCATTCCTTGTACCCTCAAAATTTCCTTTGAAGTCACTGATAATTTTAGGTGTGACAGGATGCTGCAACAGCAGCTCTTGTGGGAAAGTGAAATAAGCAAACATTTAATGACAAAACAGAAGGAATCAGATTTAATGCATTTAGTTCTATAATTGTTAGTTACTTACTAACAAACATAGAGCTACATGTATTAAATCTGAATCTCTCATTTTTGTCACATTAAACGCTTACTTCACTTTGCACTGCTGCATCCCCTACACACCCAGAATTATCAGTGACTTCAAAAATTTTTTGAGTGCACAGGGAATGCAAGATGAGGTCCATTGCAACTAAGGCTTCTGTGGGCTCTTACTGTGACAGAGGAGATTTTTTTTTTTATCCAACCCATCAGTATAATGGGGAGTTGCTACCAAAATGGTCTAAAAGGTGGCATATGTTGAGATGTTGTTGCAAAAAATGTAGCAGTTGGAAAATGTAGGCCCTGTGAATCAAAAAACACCACTTCATGTGCATTCTGTGACTTTTTTCCATGGGTTTTGAAGTGTTTGATGTGTTTTGTAACAAGAATTCCCATATAATGTGTTTGCTAATGGAATGTTGATGGGATTTGGGGAAGTGCACAGATGTTTGCAAAGATCACATAAGAGCATGAGAAAACATGCATCTTCTTTTTTTTTGTTTTGTTTTAATTTTTACTGGAATCCTAATGAAAATTGATTGTTGGAATTTACATATGGCCTTATTCAGAAGAGAGAGTGAGCCAAGATTTTGTTGCTTTCCCAAAGCAGAAACAAAATGGTATTGTCAAAGAAAGAAAGAAAAGAAAGAAAACTAAATATTAGGCATGTGTAATCTGCACATATGCCCCCCATTTTTTCTCTTTAATTGAAACACTAGAATAAAAATGTGCATATAACTGAGATGCAGTAATGTATACAACAAAATAAACTCTAAAACCTGCCAAAACAAAGAGAATCCTTTTTTGTAAATATTTTTTCTAAAACTAAGCATCCATTAGTCTGCGTTACTCTTGCTCATTGTGTTCAGTGGTTCTGTTTATAATGAAAGGAATAAGGATTGAATACTTAATTTTTAAGTTTTACAATGATTAGTAAAATATAATGTGATAAGTGATAGTTCATACTATGTCAGCTTGCACCTTCACTTACAAAATTATCTAATCTTGTTTGTTGTATAGAGACCACTTTCTTACCTAACTTCACATCTTGTTAGATTATGATACTAGATAAGAGAGCATGCAATGAAGTAGACAGAAGAAATTCTGAAGGTGTAATGTTTTTGTTTTGATTGTTAACTTTCCTATGGTCAGAGTTTGCCTAGAAACAAAAGGATAATATTGTGTCCTATTCAGTTAAAACATTACAAATATTGTAACTGATATATAACTTCAAAATGAGTGATAAGTAGGACTTTGAAAGTGTAATAGTGTACACAGTTAGCTCATCGGTTAACTTTCATGATTACATGCAGGCTCCTGGAATGTGTAAATCTTCATGTTGGCTCCCCATGTGCATCAGCTTCTGAGGAGCCTATTGCTGCCCCCGTGTAACCATGTGAACACTAACATTTTCAGTGGTTACACAGTTACTGATGTGCATTTTAACATCCCTAGTGCTAAGTAATCTTTTTCATATTTAAAGTAGTATCACATGGATTACTGGACAGACATTCTGTTGTGCTGCCCCACAAATCAAGGGAAGTCACTTTTCCCTCTTTTAAATAAACCTATCCCTCCTCAGAAATTTACTGAAGTTGGAAGAGTGTAGGAAATCAGACTGTTACCCAACTCTCCCATTTGTGCCACAGCTGAATGACTACTTGATGTCTAGCACAACAGTACAATACCCTTAAAACAAAGAAAATGACAGCAAAATAAAATCTATCCTTTTTGTGGCAAGGAGCTTTAGTACTTCATCTGAGCACAAAATCTGCTCTCTGAGCTAAATCAGAATGCAGATACTCAGTATTATACCTGGGATAAGACTTTAGTAATCACACATGATAGCTATCAGTCACTTGGTGTATAGGAACAATGAAGTTTGTAGCAGGAAGTTGTCACATGAGTAGTGTAATCTTTGCTAAAATATAATCCGCTGTTATGTAGAGCAGTGGTTCTCAACCTGTGGTCCACAGAAAGTTTTTAAAATTAAGGATTGGGCCCACTGCGGTCCTTACTTTTCTTCTTCCTGCTACTCCTGAAGTGCATGATGGGAGGCAGAGCAGCAACTGCACACACCGGGACACAGATTGCTTTTGATCCCGTTCTCCAGAAGCTAAGGGAGTGAGGAGACTGTGCTTGCATGCCATACATACCTCTCACACCTGGCTGGTGTGTGAGAGGCATGCACGGGATGCAAGCACTTTCCCCTCACTCCCTTAGTGTCTGGGGAGCAGGATCAAAAACAAGCCGTGACCCAGCGCGCATGGCTGCTGCCACATGCTCCTGAAGTTGTGCCCTTGCCCCCTACCCTCCTGAAATTCCATCCTTGAGGAGCTGGCAGCTCCAGAGCTCCCTTTGGCCACGAGAGCCCCCTCGCTGCTGGTGACAGAGGGTACTGGAGCTGAGGAAGTAGCACAGGCAAACGGCAGCCAATGGGAGCTGAGAAGCTCCATGTCCTGCGGTATGCATGTCACTTAGCCCACACTGAAGCTGACAAGCTGCGACTGTTCTCTGAAGTCCACTTATCAATGGGTCAGTCACTTTTTACCATTTTTTTCTCTGTTTTGAATATGTCACCCCCACTGTACCTGTTAAAAAGCTATTAGTGGCGGAAAGGGTTTAGTTGGGCCACTAGCAAAAATGGGTCTGTGGATCCAATGCAGTTTTATTCAATAAAAATATATGGCACCTCAAAGTTGTTACATTTTGATGTGGACACGCTGTATTATACTACTATAATCTACTATACTATACTGTATCTCAATACTACTATATTTGTTTAGATAACATGAACTATTATACATTTCAAATGATTATCAAATAATGGAATGCTTGAAAACAGCTCTATTGTCTGGGGGGGAGGGGTCTGTAAAATCTTAATAGATTGAAAAGTGTGTGCTTGAAAGGATTGGGAACCACTGATGTAGAGCATTAAGGCAAACCAGAAATGTGTGTGTTCTTTTCTGTTGACCTTCTCTAGTCTCTGGAAACTAATATTTGGAGATTTGCTAGCAATATTTAACTTTTTAAAGCTGTTCCTTGTAGTTTAAAGTGGTTGCTCTGAATCACTAATTAATAATTAAAGAAAATGCTGCAATCCTGAAAGTGAAATTATGACTTCTTGCAATGTTCAGGTTCTGACATTCTTCAAAACTTGGTTTTTAAAGTCTATCCACTGGATCTCCCTTTAATATTCAAAATAGCAAGAAGAATGTATTTATTTAACAGGGAAATGTTTCTATTCAGTTTAAAATTTCATATCCTGCTTATTGAGCATATATGTCCAGAAACTAGTTTAACTTGTCCTGGAATGAAAAAACAGTGAAATTGTTTAGTATAGTGAAGATACTGAGTGTTTTATATCTTCAGGGATATTATAAGACTAAATTGCAAAAGAGAAATAATTGCTTTCTTTTATTCTGTGGAAGTTTTGAATTAACATATTGCAGTTTTATATCTAACCAAAATATTTCTCCTTGACTCATTGTCCTCTTCTCTTTTTGGCCAGTTCATTTTATTGTGTAAGTTTGAAAACTGTTAAAGCACTGGGACTTCTGTAATAACAAACATGTTTTTCAGTAGGAAACAATGGTGATTTGCATTTTAACTCCTACAATATGATAAGGCTACTGTCTTCATATAAAATTAGTGAAGATAATTATACTTCTCTGGTTCTTCATTTACATGAATTTAAAATACCAATATGATTAGGGTGGCCATATTTCTCTATTCCAAATATGGGACACCTGCTAATATTTCTCTGATTTAAGTGAGTTCAACAGCAGTCAATCAGAACTGTGCAAGTACAAATGTTCAAAATAACATGGTTGACTAAAGATCCAGTAAAAGAAACACTGCATTATTATCTGTCTATATATTTTAGAAATGTGCATCTGCTACGGCTCCCCCGCTTATTGACTAATTGACATGGACTAGTTGATTAAATTCAAATTAACATCCCTGGCTAGGATGACTAAATTTGATATGCAGCTTCCTCTTATCCTAACTTAAAGCAAGGTGAGGGTGTGGTTGTACCAGGAAAACAAGTTGTGCCTGAACTTCTATTGCTTTCCATAACATGGAGAGGGAGGGGGTCTGATTCGATATTGAAAACCTGGGATGAGCCACTGTACCCGCACACCCTCCAGGAGGAGCTGCAGCTGGAGCAGTGCTGCTCTTGCCACCATGGGTGGCCCCAATAAACCCCCCACTCAAGCTTTTCTGTGCACTCAAAGGCAGGTTCCCGATGTTCCAACTACTCCAGAGATGCTGAATAAAAATTCAACATGTAAAATTCTTGTTCCTTAATTTTCCCACAATATGCCTTGTGCCTGTCAAAAATCAATAAAATGCTGCCTAGTGCAGATCCAAGGGAAAGGAATGATGTGCTGCCTTGCTCTAGCAATTTAAAATACTCAAGGTTGACAAATCAGCAGAAGTCTTTCAGTTCTTCAATGCAAACAGTGTAAATGTGAAAATATTTATAAACTTTCATGGCAAAAGACTGCAAAACAATTGGAAGACAGTCAGCCGCTATCTGCAGGCAAAGATCTCTTCCCCTAGTTGCCCTGAAGTTTTCCCCAGCACATTTAGCATCACCATAATAAGTGGTTCACAATCAGGTGTTTCATTCACTTGTGCCTCTACAGGTACAGCAGTTCCACTCTTCAGACCTTTGCCACTTGAGCTAATGAAGTAACTGATAGCAGTTGTCAGTTGTTGTCTTCAACAGCAAAGGAGGGGGTGAGATACATTTTGCCAGTGCATTTCACAGATATTTGCTGACCGGGAGGAATGGAAACTTAAAACTCTTGGGGGCTCCATTCCAGCATTTGGTGGGACATGTCCTTTGCCTATTTTGCCTAGCTTAACACCTTCTTTCCCATCCTCATCTACCTGGGGGCTGTGTCTACACTGGTGCGATCTCGCGCAAAAGCGGCCGCTCTAGTGCAAAATCTTGCTGCCTGTCTACACTGGCTGCATGTTCTTGCGCAAGTAAACTGATGTTCTAATGTATAAAATCAGGGCTTCTTGCGTGAGAACTTTGATGCTCCCGCTCAGGAAGAAGCCCCTTTGCACAAGAGCTCTTCCAGAAGAGGCCAGTGTAGACAGGCAACATGAATTTCTTGCACAGGAAAGCCCTATGGTTAAAATGGCCATCACAGCTTTCTTGCGCAAGAGAGCGTCTACACTGGCATGGATACTGTTGCACAAAAGTACATCTCTTGTGCAAAAGCACATGGCAGTGTAGAGGCTCTCTTCTGCAAAAACTCTTCCAGAAGAACTCTTCCGCAAAAGAGTCTTTGTGTGAGAACATGCCAGTGTAGACGTAGCCCCTCTGTCTTTTCTCCATTCCTAGCTCCTTGTCCCAGTGCCTTGTCTACCCCATCTCTACTTCACAGGCTTCTTATTCAAGTCCCAGTCTTTTTGTCTGTCCCAGTCTCCAATCTAGTATTTCCCCATATCCCTGGTCTTGTTTTTTTGCCCCTTTTGCTTTCAAACCTACACATCCTCCAAACTACCTGAATGCCAGTGGGGGTGTGTGTGTGTGTGTGTGTGTCCGTGTCCTTGAGAGACAGGCTTCCCATTAAATTGCCTGGTCCTGTGTTTAGTCTGGGGCAGCAGATACAAGTGTCATGATTATGAGGGTTAGCCAGCAGCCTGGGGATTAAGGAGTTAACTACACCTAGCCAGGTGGAGTGATTAGTAGGAATGTAGGTGGGACTTGCAAACTGGGACAAAGAAATTTGGATTTTTTTCTTTCTTTTCTCCTTTGTCTCTCTGAGAGAGTTCTCTGCAGCTATGGAGAGGGACAAGCATGTCTCTCTCTCTCCAAGACACCATTCTTCATTTTCTGTAAGTAGGGTAAAGTTTAGGTAGTTTGTTAGGCTTTATTGTTTTAAGGGTTTGGTATGGGATCTGAGACCTACATTCCTACTGGTCACTCCACCTGGGTAGGTGTAGTTAACTCCTTAATCCCCAGGCTGCTGGCTAACCCTCATAATCATGACAACAAGGATGATCTTCTGAGGTCTTGTTCATTTGCTTGATGAGGATAGGGCATGCACAGTCTAGTCATAAAGGAGCTGTTAGGGGATGGAGCATATTCTGTGGGGATGGTATGTGCACAGTCTGATTGGGATTAAGTGGTTTGAGACCCCAATGTGGTCATTAAGGGTAGAGTTTTGGAGATTGTAGCTGTTACAATTAAAGAAGTCTCTAGTGAGCATATGTGAATTGTAACTTCCCTTCCAAAGGGTTATTACCTGGCCAAATATGGGTGGATATTCATGGGGATGGAAAAAGATACATCAATTGCATAAGGGTTACTTTCCCCTGTGCCCCATCCACATTTCAATCTCTTCCTCAACATATGGGGACAGTAGATCACTTCAGACAAAAGGTCACTAGACTTTTTTTTTTTTAAGTATGTAGAAGACCATATCATTTTTTTTCTCTGTTCTTATTCTCAGCAATGACTGATCTGTTGAAGCTGACATTAAATAAAAGCTTCAGTCAGGCACCAAGCAGAGAGAACTTCTATCCAAATGGTTAAAGTTTGACAAAGTTTTAAGCAACCCAAACTAGAGTGTTACAAGAGGGAACATTTAAAAAAAACATTGATTGTGTTGTTTCTTAACTATTATAGTATGATATTTGTCTAGTTAAGTCTAAATTGGACTATTACGTATTCATTTATTTTTGTACTTTTTAAAGTTGTGATTAAATTGACTTATACAGTTATCTTTGATTAAGGTGTTCAGTGCTCATGGGGAGCTGACTTTAAAAGCTGGCTCCCCACACAGTAGTAACACATTTACCTCCCCTACCCTTCACCCCCCAAAAAAGCTTTTTAACATCCCTAATGTAAACAGGCATAACTCTCTCAACTGCAAATTATTAACTATCTAATAACTGACGACACAAAACAAGGCTGTCATTGAATCAGTCCTAGTATGCTTGACTTTCCACAATCCTTCAAAATGCAAATAAACCCATTTACGGGATGCTCATGTTATTACCTGTAGTTCATAATAACATTATGCATCTCTTCTAGCACAATCTGTTCTTTCCCCACCAAGGGCTGTCCACTTCTATCCCATACTGCGTTGCCTAGTGCATTTGTCTGGGAGTTGACGTTGTCTGAAGATACAGGCAAAAAAGAATTAATTACTTCAGCTTTTCCCACATCATCTGTCACTAGGTTACCTCCCTCATCCAGTAAGGGTCCCACACCCTCTCTGATCACCTTCTTCTTGCTAACATGCCTGTAGAAACCTTTCTTGTTATCCTTCACATTCCTTGCTAGCTGCAATTCCAATTGCGCATTTGCCTTCCTGGTAAGTCCCCTGCATTCTCAAGTAATATACTTATACTCCTCCCTAGCCATCCGTCCAAGTTTCCACTTCTTGTAAGCTTCCTTTTTGTGTTTAAGCTCGCTAAGGATGTCCCCGGTATGCCAATCTGGTCGCCTACCATATTTGCTTTTCTTGCTGTGCATCGGATTGGTTTCTTCCTGTGCCTTTAATAAGGCTTCTTTAAAATACTGCCAAATCTCCTGGACTCCTTTCCCCTTCATGTAAGCATCCCAGGGAATCCTGCTCAAAGGACTGCTTTTGTTCAATATCTTTATTAATGACCTGAATGAGGGGATGGATTGCACCCTCAGCAAGTTTGCAGATGACACTAAACTAGGGGGAGAGGTAGATGCACTCAAGGGCAGAGATAGGGTCCAGAGTGACTTAGACAAATTAGAGGATTGGCCCCACAAGAAATCTGATGAGGTTCAACAAGGACAAGTGAAGAGTCCTGCACTTGGGACGGAAGAATCCCAAGCATAGTTACAGGCTGGGGGCCAACCAGCTAAGTTGTAGTTCTGCAGAAAAGGACCTGGTGATTACAGTGGATGAGAAGCTGGATGAGTCAACAGTGTGCCCTTGTAGTCAAGAAGGCTAATGGCATATTAGGTTGCATTAGGAGGAGCATTGCCAGCAGATCCAGAGAAGTGATTATTCCCCTTTATTCGGCTCTTGTGAAGCCACATCTGGAGTATCGTGTCCAGTTCTGGACCCTTCACTACAAAAAGGATGTGAACGCATTGGAGAGGGTCCAGCGGAGGGCAACCAAAATGATTAGGGGGCTGAGCATATGACCTACGAGGAGAGGCTAAGGGAGTTGGGTCAGTTTAGTCTGCAGAAGCGAAGAGTGAGGGGGGATTTGATAGCATCCTTCAACTTCCTGAAGGGAGGTTCCAAAGAGACTGGAGAGAGGCTGTTCTCAGTAGTGATGGATGGCAGAACAAGGAACAGTGGTCTCAAGTTGCAATGGGAGAGGTCCAGGTTAGATATTAGGAAAAACTATTTCACTAGGAGAGTGGTGAAGCACTGGAATGTGTTACCTAGGGAGGTAGTGGAGTCTCCATCCCTAGAGATTTTTAAGTCTCGGCTTGACAAAGCCCTGGCTGGGTTGATTTAGTTGGGATTGGTCCTGCCTAAGGCAGGGGGCTGGACTTGATGACCTTCTGAGGTCTCTTCCAGCTCTATGGTTCTATGCTCATCAGTTCTCTGAGGGAGTCAATGTCTGCTTTTCTGAAGTCCAGAGTGTGTGTTTTGCTACTCTCCTTTCTTCCTTTGGTCAGGATCCTGAAATCTACCATCTCATGATCACTGCTTCCCAGGTTGTCACCCACCTCTACTTCCTCTATTAGTTCCTCCCTGTTTGTGAGCAGCAGGTCAAGCTGCATATGGCCTCTGGTCAGTTCCTTCAGTACTTGTACCAAGAAGTTATTACCAACATTCTCCAAAAACTTCCTGGATTGTCTATGTACTGCTGTATTGGTCTCCCAACAGATGTCAGGGTTATTTAAGTCCCCCATGAGAACCAGGGCCTGTGATATGGAAGCTTCTCTCAGTTGTCCGTAGAAAGCCTCATCTACTTCATCCACCTGATCCGGTGGTCTATAGCAGACACCAACCACAACATCACTCCTGTTGCTTCCACCTTTTAACTTGACCCATAGACACTCAACAGTGTTTTCTCCCTCTAAATACTGGAGCTCTGAGCAATCATGCTGCTCTCTTAAATACAATGCAACTCATCCTCATTTTCTCCCCTGCCTGTTCTTCCTGAACAGTTTATACCCTTCCATGACAGTGCTCCCATCATGCAGGTCATCCCACCAAGTCTCCGTTATTCCAATCAAATCATAGTTCTTTGACTGGGCCAAGGCTTCTAATTCTTCCTGTTTGTTTTTCAGGCTTCTTGCATTTGTGTACAAACACTTTAGATAGCCAGTTGATCACCCTACCTTCTCCATTCGAGTCAGAGGTCCTCCTTGGTTGCTCGTGCCTCCTTGTGTTTCTTCTCCGTATCTGACTTGCTCACTTACCTCAGGGCTTTGGTCATCATCCCTCAGTGAACCTAGTTTAAAGGCCTCTTCACTGGGTTTGCAAGCCTGCCCGCGAAGATGCTCTTTCCTCTCTTGGTTAGGTGGATACCATCTCTTCCTAACAATCCTTGTGTCCGGAACAGAGTCCCATGGTCGAAGAAACCAAAGCCTTCTCTCCGACACTACCTGCACAACCACACATTTATTTCCTCAATTCAACAGTACCTACCTGGACCTTTTCCTTCACCTGGAAGGATGGACTAGAACACCATTTATGCTTCAAATTCCTTGATCCTTCTTCCCAGCGCTACATAATCTGCTGTGACCTGCTCAAGGTCATTCTTGGCCGTATCGTTAGTTCCTTCATGGAGAAGCAGGAAGGGGTAGTGATCCGAAGGTTTAATCGCTTTTGGAAGACTCGGTCACATCCTGATCCCCCATCCTGACTTCTGCACCTTCCACATTCCCAAAAATAAAAATATAGGCTGAACTTGTAATTGGATTGTTACTAATAAACCTTACATAAAAGAGATAAAATGGGGAAAGTTGGAGTATTGATCTGCTCTGCTGTAGATAAATGAATGCTTAAGGTTTGAAATCTAGAAAGAACTGTTATTACAAACCATATTGACTATACCTTTTTGTTTTTTAAAACATAGCAAATAATAAGTGTTTATAGGGATGAACGAAAAATACACTTGATGGAATTCCCATTAAAAACTATTTTAAAAAATTAAGCTAAAAAATTATAACAATTCCTTTAAGAAATCTGAAATAAAAATTAGCTTAAAGATAACACTGTACTGTTGAAAAATACAATCATTTAAATAAATCATGTATATTTTCCTTTTATTTTCCACAAACCGCTCCAAGTTCTTAATTGAGTTAGGGACCTGATCAATGCTGGTTTAAACATGCTAGTATATCATAAGAGGTATGAAGAACATAACCGCAATATATTTTTGCTCTGCATTGCACCTTTCACCATGTCTTTGAAACTTGACTTTTTTTTTTTTTTTTTTTTTTTTATAGACCTTGTCCTTGTTGGGATTTTCTGAGAGAGATCTGAGGAGGAAACTTTATAAAATAATTCAGAATTTTGCATTTGGGTTATTTGGTTAATGACCACACCCAGAAATGAATTTTACTTTTCTGGCAATCTGAATCTATACCTCCCTAACAATTTTTGAAGACAGGAATGCAAAAATTTTTTCTTGATTAAATGAATAACGAAGTTTGAAAGAACAATTACAGCAACTATTCACCACTAAATTCTTTGCAACTATTACAGCAACTATTCACCACTAAAACTCCAATGGTCCGGCATCTGATGGTCCGGCACTCCTGATGGTCTGGCACCATCAGGAACCTGGAAGTGCTCCGGGCAGCCCGACCATTGGAGCTGCTCTGCCCCCAGCTTCCCTGATTCAGTCACTGCTAAAACTGACCAGCGGCTGAGTCGGGGAGGCCGGGGGCAGAGCAGCTGGAGTGCTGCCGGGTAGGTCCCGTAGCGCTGCCCCTGGGGGCTGTGGGACCAACCTGGCAGCACCCCAGCTGTCCCTGATTCAGCTGCTGCTGAAACTGACCAGCGGCTGACTCCAGGAAGCCCGAGGCAGAGCAGCTCTGCTCCGGCTTCCTGGAATCAGCCCCTGATCAGTTTCAGCAGCAGCTGACTTGGGTACACCTGGGACAGAGCAGCTGGGGGGCTGCTGGGTTGGTCCAGTAGCGCCGAGGTGCGACGCTGCGGGGACCAACCCGGCAGTGCCCTAGCTGCTCTGTCCCAGGCGTCCCGATTCAGCTGCTGTTGAAACTGACCAGCGGATGACACCAGGAAGCCCGGGGCAGAACAGCTCTGCCTCAGGCTTCCTGGAGTCAGCCGCTGATCAGTATCAGCAGCGGCTGACTTGAGGACAGCTAAGGTAGAGAATCTGGGGTGCTGCCGGGTTGGTCCAGTAGCGCTGCTCCTCGGCGCTGTGGGACCAACCCAGCAGCCCCCCAGCTGCTCTGCCCCAGGTGTCCTGATTCAGCTGAAACTGACCAGCAGCGGCTGAATCAGGGACGCCTGGGGCAGAGCCGGGAAAGGGGGGCTTTGAGGGGTCTGGGGTGACATTCCCCCCCACCCCAGGTCCCTCATAGCCCCCCCTTCCGATAGTCCGGCATATCTGGTAATTCGGCACCCCCTGGGTCCTAAAGGTGCCGAATTATCGGACGTTTACTGTATATGCAAAGCTCCTCACAAATGTGATTTATGGGCCTGGAGGACTTAAAAATGTTGACAACCTATTTATAGTATTTCACTCAATCCTTTGGTTAAGGGAAATGCAACTTAATTTTTGTGGTAAGATTGTTGAGGTAGAGCAAATTTATTTATGTTAAATACAGCCGCTTCCCAACTTACGACCATCTGCACTTACGACCAAAGCGGTCGTAAATGCGGATCCGAGTTATGAACGGCGATCCGCACTTATGAACGGCGATCCGCACTTATGAACAGCGTGGTCGCTATGTAACTCAATGGGATCTGAGTTATGAACACTTTGAGTTACGGACCAAGTGTTGGTCCATTACTTGTTCGTAACTCGGGGAGTGGCTGTATCTCTCTTTTAGTGCCAGATCAGTTTTCTTTTTGTCTGTCTGTTTATTGTCCCCCTTAATAAAGCTCAAAATAACAAAAGTTTAGGCTACATCTACATTATCACCGTAAGTTGACTTAAGGTACACAACTCTAGCTATGTGAATAACTTAGCTGGAGATGATGTACCTTAGGTGTCTATGGGAGACACTCTTCCGTCGACTTACCTAATTTTTCTTGTCTGGCGTAAAGTACCAGAGTTGACTGGAGAGTGGTCTGTGCTCTATTTGGTGGGTCTTCACTAGACTCACTAAATTAAACAGTCTTCACTCCTTCAATCCCTGATGGAACTTTTATAGCATTTGGTTCAAGGAGTTGACCATTGGACAAGACAAAAATGCAAAAAAAGAAATCGTTGTATAAATATTTTTCTTTGATTAAAAAGTCATTTTCGGTGAAAATTTAGTGAGGAAAACAACTTGATGTCCAAAGTAGAGAGAGACACCTTGTGTGTAAAGTTGTCCCACTTTCAGCTGGACTTCCTGAAAGCTATATTGACTTTATTCCCTTTAAATATATTATGCCAGATTTCATATAGCATTTTCCATTCATGTTGTTATTCACAGTGATCCTGAGTTAAATTGGCACCAGCTGCCATTACAGGAATATTTGTAGTTCCATTAGTTTAATGTAGCTGTGGTAATTTTAAAACAACTGAGGGTCAGTCTCACAGAGCTAACAAGAGAAGGAGAGAAAATAAGACAAGGGAGACATTTTTTTGAGTTTTGGAAAGAGATGAAAATCCTGATTCACTGTCATGTTACTAGTGTTTTTATATCAGAGAAACTTTGCTGAGCCCCATTAAAGAGCACAGTGCAGAGAGTTAGTTTTTGTGAAACTCCAGAAAGAATGGATCTCAGACCAAATTAAGAATCATGGGCAGGGAAAAGGGATTTTGATGCAAAATGATTGAAAAGGACATGCTTAATATATTTAAGCGGGGTGGGCAATAATTTTTTGCCGGGGCCACTTCAGAAATTTTTGAAGTGGCCCTGGAGCAGGACCTCAAGCAGAAGGGGCGGGGCCAGGATGCTTCCCTGCTTCCCCACCCCCAGACCATGATTGGTCTGGGAGTGGGGGAGCGCTTTTGCCCTCCTTCCCTAAGATTCCCCCAGGAGCCTATGCTCCTGGCGGTGGGAGCAGACTTTGTGTGCTTCCCCTTCTTCCCCCAGGCCAATCAGGGCTTGGGGGTGGGGGAGTGTGCGAAGTTTCCTCCTGCCCTTCCAGGATCATGTGGGGCTTCTAAGTGCTGCATGCTCTTCGCAAGGCAGTGGCAGGGTGGAGGAAACTTCATGCCCGCCCCCCCTCCCCAGGCCAATCAGGGTTTGGGGGCAGGGAGGCACGCAAAGTTTCCTCCCACCCTGCCAGGAGCGCATGGCGCTTAGAAGGCCTGATTGGCCTGGAGGCTGTGGAGCGGTAGGGCCACTGCGGGCTGGATCAGCCCTCTTGGTGAGCTGGATCTGGCCTGTGGAGGCCTTTTGCCCACCCCTGTATTAAAGTTACCCAAAAGTTGTACAGTACAGGAGGCATATATACTTGTACAGGAGAACCGGTAGCCTCCGGGGCCTTTGGGCAGTGTGTGTCTTTGGGGGGCTCCCAGCTTCGTGCTCCCAGAAAGTGTGGAAGTAGCAAAGATGAATGCAGCTGACTCTGTTGCTTGAAGTGCAGCTTGCTGCCCAGAATGTGTGGCCCGGTGCTCCAGGGCGACTTAAAGGATCTGGGGCTCCTGTGGCCAGAGCCCCTGGCCCCAGGGCAACTTCCCTCTCCATTGGCAGGCCTGATCTTGTGGAATGATACCTCAAAGTGACCTATGCATATTGTGTGTGTGTGTGTGTGTGTGTGTGTGTGTGTGTGTGTATTTCTTAGACACACACACACACTCTGTCATATAAAGGTACTTTGTAATGTATATTTCTGTAGATGTGTATTGGCCTTTTGGGTGGTATCCTGCTCTGAAATAGAAATGAACAGCTAAGTTTTTATGTATTAATAGAACTTGTTTAGTAAAAGGGCATATTGTTTTTATTGAATAAATATGGACCATAGGAAACACTCATAATTAGTGGAAAAATTTTTGTGATATTGTTTTGTGGTGTTTTGCTAGTCTTTGAATCTGTATAGTCAGTCCAGACAAAATATTTGTCCTAGCAAGACATGTGAATCATTCTTCTTTGTACTTTTTTTAATCATCTCCCTATATCCTGAAAATATTTTGTGTGTCTAAGAAATGGTAAGTATTCGCCATAGGTTTACTGTTAATGTAAGTTTTTACAGCTGTCGTATAAAAATCAGATTTTTTTAAGATAAAAATATTATTGAAATGTTTTATCTTATTCACACTACAGGAAGTACACAGGGTGGGAAACTCCCATGTGGCCATCAGCTCATCATCAGACATGGGCTACCAATGGCATGTTTATAACAATTCTTCCCAGCTGTTTAGTTCTGGGAAAACAGAGAAAATTTTTTTCTTTCATTGTGTACTCTCTGTTGATCCTGGAATTGTGAAGAAAAAGAAGTATTTATTGTTATCCTCATTATATCAGCATATGTCATCTGTAAGGAAAAAGCTGACCCAGTCATTATACTTGTAAAATAAATTATTGAGTCAATAAGTGGGCAATACTTAATAGGTCACTATCTTGGATTTAAAGTTGTTTTTATTGAGGGGTAAATAGAGAAGAGTGTATGGTTGGCACCAAGTGTGCAAGATTTGCATCAAATGTGTGCCATCCAGTGAGTGAATGAAACTGTTACTACATTCTTCATAAAATGTTTGCATGAGCTCATCAATTTCCCTCTTTTTTTTAGTAGTAACTGCTTCTTAGCATTCTTGTATGGTAAATATCTAATAGGACTAAGATTGCAAGTATTTAATTAGTGTTTCATCAGAAAGCTTGATAATACGTTTTCACAGTGAGGTGGTACAGCTTTTATGTTGGTGACTATGTGTGTTTCACAGTCAGCTTGAACAAGGCCGTATTTTAATTCCTATCACTAGAAGTTCTGATTCAAGAAATGCTTACAATCTGTAAAAACATCACATAGGTGGCATTTTAATATAGGTGAGCAAGAGGAAGAGTTGACAGAGTACTTAGCAACAGGAAAGGATGCTTTTTCCCCGAGGGTAGGCGGCATTGAGGGACTTGGAGAACATAGGCAATACCGAGAGAGAAAATGGAAGCGTAGAGGGATTAAATCCTTCAAGGATGGGGATGTTGCCATAGAGGGCTGGAAGATAGAAAAAGGGTTTTGCAGAGGATATGGTGGAACTAGCATTTTTCAGAACAAATATTGCTTATGGGTGATGAAAACATGCCTGAAGTATTTTGAGTAGGCTAGAGTCTAGCTGTAGTTGACTTTTTTGGGAGGCCACGATGAAGCTATAGTAATGTATGGTGAGAATTGACATGGGTGAATAAATAAGGCTATGTCTACACTACGAGATTATTTCAAAATAATAACTCCTGAAATAACTATTTTGAAATAGCACATCCATGCTACAAGGTACCATCGAAATAGCACAGAATTATATCGAAATAGCACGTCTACACTGATTGGAACCTGAATCTCATTTAAAGCCCCCCAGAAGCACTATAGGGAGGGCATCAGGAGAGCAGTCACTTCCTGTAGCTGCTTCCTGAGGATAGCTGAGACTTATGCTTAAAGGGGCTCCTGTCTAGCGCCATGTCTCACACTCCTCTTCTCCACTGCCTACCCCCTTGAGGGAGAGCAAACTCATGCTGCATGCTCTGGTTGCCCTTGCAGATGCTATTGCACTTTCAGCATGGAGCTGGAGGTGTTGTAAAGCAGTGCCAGGCTTTTTAACCTCCTGCTGTACTTCGTGGCGCAGTTCATGTAGACTGCCTATGTGGTACTTTAGGAGCACAATGACCAGCCTGGAATGAGGGACCTTCTCATCCAGGCTCTGCATTCCTTGCGCACCATGTTCCCTTCCATCCTCTCCTGCATACCTTGCAACGCTGCTTCTGGTGGTGGGAGACCAATTCCGAGTGGTGGGACTGCATCGTCCTGCAATGGTGGGATGACCATCAGTGGCCCAGAACTTCCGCATGTGGATGGCCACTACCTTGGAGCACTGAGAGTGGCTCACACCTGCCTTCCAGAGACGGGACACTTGCAGGAAAGTTGCCATCCCCCTCCAGAATCACATCACCATTGCATTGTGGAAGCTTGCCACGCTGGATAGCTACCGCATTATTGGAAATGAGTTTGGTGTAGGGAGATCAACGGTTGGGGCCATGCTCATGCAGGTTTGACTCTCTTACTATTTTACTATGAAGGTGGTGAAACACTGGAATGGGTTACCTGGGGAGGTGGTGGAATCTCCATCCCTAGAGGTTTTTCAGTCTCAGCTTGGCAAAGTACTGCCTGGAATGGTTTAGTTGGGGTTGGTCCTGATTTGGGAAGGGGCTTAGAGTTGGTGACCTCCTGAGGGCTCTTGCAACCCTGTGATTCTATGTTCCTATGAATCTATAGGTGATCAAGGCCATCCTGCTGTGGAGGGTCATCACCCTGGGCAACATCAACCCCCATCGTCACTGGCTTTGCCACTATGGGCTTCCCCAACTGCAGGGGGCCCATTGGCAACACCTACATCCCCATCCTGGTCTCGGACCACTTGGTTTCCAATTATATCAGTGGGAAGGGGTACTTTTCAATCATGCTGCAGGCCCTCCTGGACCACAAGGGCTGGTTCATGGACATTTTCGTTGGATGGTCGGGGAAGGTGCACAACACCGTCTCGAGGAACTCCAGCCTTTTCCAAAGGATGCACGTTGGCACTTTTTTTCCTTGACTACACCATCTATGTTGGGGATGTTGATGTGCCCATGTGCATTGTGGGCAGTGCAGCTTGCTCCCCTGGCTGATGAAGCCCTACACAGTAAACCTGGGCTCTATGAAAGAGACGTTCAGCTACAGGCTTAGCAGGTGCCACATAGTTGTGGAGAGTGCCTTCTGCTGCCTCAAGGAGTCTCCTCACCCATCTAGACCTCGGCAACTGGAACATCCCCCAGGTGGTGTTGGCCTGCTGTGTTCTCTACAGTATATGTAAGAACAAGGGGAAGACTTCCCTGCCAGAGTGGGGGGTAGAGGCTAAGCAGCTGGCCAGGGCTTTTGAGTAGCCACATACCGCTGCAATTCTGTGAATGCATCAGGGGGCTATGATCATCTGGGATGCCCTGAGGTAGCGTTACAGCCAAGGCCAGCTGTGAGACTGTCTCCTGGGCCTCCCCACAAGGGGCCTCTGCGTTACCCCTGTGTGTCTTTCCTCCTACACCCCGCTTCCCCTTTTCCTGCAAACCAAATAAAGAAGACTTGTTTGATTAAAAACAAAATTCTGTTATTTTTATTTGGGAATACACAACAAGAGAGGGACTGGAGAATGAACCTGGGGGGAGGAGGAGGAAAAGGGAGGAGAGGCTCAGGGATGGGGCTGGGACTGGTGCTTGCCTCAGGTACCTCAGGATGCTTCAGCTGCCCAGGTGGTCCCACTGCAAGGTGTTTGTGGGCCCCAGAGATCTGGGGAGGGGAGGGCTAGGAGAAGGCAGGGGGGCAGATATGGGTGCTGAGAGTTAGGGTGGATGCAGGGACTTTAGCAGGAAGTAGGGGTGTGTGGGTGCTGGGAGTTGAGAGGGGTGAGTGTAGGGGTGTGGCTGGTAGACTGCTTGATAGCCACAACCAGGTGCTCCATGGTAGTGGTGATCGAGGAGCACATGGCCTCATGCTGGTGTGACGTCTACTCCCAGATCATCTGTCTGAGCTCCCAGTCAGCCTGGCGCTCCTGGCGTTCCTTCTCGAAGTTCCTTTTCAGGGACCAGAGGTGCTCAAAGTGTTCCTGCACCAGATCCTCCTGGGGTCACCTTTGCCTGTGGCTCACAAGGTCAGGAGGATGGTGCAGCAGGTGGTGGATGCACCATGCTTGCAGCTGGTCCAGTTGTGGGGGGAAAAAAGTGACAAGAGCAGTCCCCTCAAGAGACACTATGTATGAAGCCTAACCCTAATCTCTGAGCTGACACCGAAAGTCTCAGTTTAGACGATGGCAGTTGCTTTGAGCAAGGTCATCTGCTACCTACACAGTGGGCATTTTCCAGCAGGGGCACAGATGTCTTAGAGGAGCCTTGCTACCCCCACGTCCTAGGGACAAGCAGACATGAGTAGGTGCCAGCCAGGCCAGGAGCCTGTGGCGGAGGAAGGGGGGTGGAACAGGGCAGCTCAGCTTTCTTCTGTGTTCCACACGCTAGGTCTGGCAGTGGTGGCATCCTGCAGAGGGAGAACTTCTATCCTTGTCCACTAAAGGAAAGAGGGATGGTGTTGGGGGAGGTGTGTGCGAATGGGAGAGGCTGCTTTCTGGGGAGACTGCTACTGGGGTCCTCTTCTCTTCCTTCTCTCAGCAGGTTCCCATGCAGGGGATCAGTCTCCTTTGCATCACTGCACTTGACTGGGATTGGATGCTGCCCAAGAATGCAGGCATGAGCATGAGCCTGTGCCATGAGCGGCACTGCTCTGTTTTCCTAAGACCCCAGCCTCCTTAATAGTGGTTTGTTTTGGAAAGGTGTCCCACCATGGAGTCCGGAATAAGTCAGGCCTGTGCATGAAGGAGTGAGGGGTTCCTGTGTGAGAGCGTCCTGAGGCTGAGTGTTCTGGACTGGTGTTCCATGTGTACCCATGTGCACAGGCTGCTGCCTGATCCACAGGCTGAAAAGGCCAAGCAAGGAGCACTTTCTTTTGCAGCTTGCTGTCTACCCCCGCATGTTTATAGGGACAGTGATGTAACTCACCTGAACCGCCTTCTCTGGGTTCATCTGAGCCCTGGGAGACATCCTGCAAGGGCAGGACCAGCTCCAGGCAAATGCTGAACTCATGGCTGGTGGGCATGGTGTCTGGCTACTCTGCTCCTTCTCCTTGTTGCCGTCATCCTCCTCCATGGCCCTGCCCTCATGGAGGCTCATGACAGGTGTGTCTTGGCCAGAGTGGATGACGTGGGGCATGTGACTGGTCCCCTTCCTAGAATGAGCCACTAATAAAAGCAGAACATCACTGTTGCTGCCCCAGAGCGGGAACTTTGTTCCCTGGCCTTAGTGTAGCTCTGCCACAATTCTTTTATTTTTATGCACACCTGGTCCAGTATGGTGGCCATCTGGTCACACATGTCAGCATTTTGTCCTCTGGTGCGGTGATCCTGGAGGTTTGACGCCTCACCCCAGACCTCAATGAGATCAAGGATCTCCACACCAGTCCAGGCTGGTGCTCTCTTTCACCCCGGCTAGGGGCTTTGGAGGTTGCTGCAGGTGTGCTTGCAGCTGTGTGGGGCTCAAAGGGAGTGCTGGGGTCATATATGGTTCCACAAAAGGAGGTTGCTGTGTGGCATGGTGTTGTCAGGGTCGGTGTGATGTCGCAGCCCCTTTCCCTTTTGCCTGCAGCTTTAAAGAGTGCACAGGAAGAGGACCATTACAGTTGTCAGGAGTGTGGCCAGCGTGGCTACCAGGGCAGCTGTGAGAGGCCTTTGGAGGCCAATTATTTTGAAATCACAGCAGCTGAGTGTTCACACTAATGCTATTTCTAAATAAGGAATAATGCCTATTTCAAAATTGTTATTAAAAGCAGGGGTTGTTATTTCAAAATAATGAGTGCATTATTTTGAAATAATTTAAAAATAACTGGTTTGTTGTGTGGACGCTTGCCTTATTTCAAAATAAGGGGAGTTATTTAGAAGTAACTCCCCAGTGTAGACATGCCCTAAGTGATTTAGCAAAGCAAATGTCAAAGTAGTGGGAGAAGGTTGTGCTGCAAAGGTTTTATGCAGATTTGAAGACTGTAATGTGCAAGTACCAAAAGTGGGCTCTGTAGATGGGAAGAACTTCATGTTTACAGACATAGGTCTGTAAATATTGAAGATGAGAGAGGAGATACGTGAGCAAGAGATGTGGCTGAAGAGATTTCTGTTTTGAAGAGGGAAGTGATTGTTCTGGTGATGTGGAATTAAAGGAAGTAATGAATGGAGCCAGATGATGTTTGACTATCTCTAGTGCATGAAGTTTGCAAGAAGACCATTGAAAGTTTCAAATGAACTGGCCTGTTTTTGTGTTGCAAATTGCTTTTATGTCTTGTAGAAACATTAACTTTTAACGCAGTTCGGAGACATAGTTCACAAGTAGCTATGGTACTTGGGTGGTTAGTGAGTGAGTGGGGCCAGTATAAATTAACATTCAGAGATATTGATTCTTAGCTGGACAATTGCATCTCTCAAGCAAATTTTGATTTTAGTATGCACTTTCTTTGGTTTCAGGAAATAATACTTCAAAGTATTTTTTTAAACAAAATAATTGTGTAAATTTTGGTACTTGCCTTTGTCATTATCTCAATTTATCACCTAAACAGGATAGGCCTTTCAAACTTCTCATAGTCATGTAGGTATATGGAAACAATCCCGTTAACATACAATATAAAGTACTTACACTGGTATCAAAATCTTAGGTAACTAGTCCTTTAAATAGTCTAAGGTGCTATTATCTGGTATGATGGAGCAACTGAGAATGTGGCCTGCATGACACTTTGGATCCGATAAGGAGTCTTCTCCATATTTAGCTAATCTATCCAAGATAATTTCTGGAACATGAACTGCAGTGTTAGCCCTGTGTGAGAGAAGGGACTGAAGAACTTTTAATCATTAACAAGATGCTGGGCAGACTCCACATGGTACAACACTAGATGTTGACTGCTGTTCACCTGATATTGCAAAGTGTAAATGTACCATAAAATCATCAGGAACTACTGATATTTTTTAATGTTATCAGAATTT